>NC_054469.1:191222462-191822462 GCF_017639515.1 Carcharodon carcharias
CTCAACCTCCTCTCACACACACACACTCAACCTCCTCTCACACACACACAATCAACCTCCTCTCCACACACACACACTCAACCTCCTCTCAACACACACACACACACACAACCTCCTCTCACACACACACACTCAAACCTCCTCTCACAACACACACAACTCAACCTCCTCTCACACCACACACCTCACCTCCTCTCCACACACACACTTCACCCTCCTCTCACACACACACACAACTCCCCCACACACACACACTCAACCTCCTCTCACACACACTCAACCTCCTCTCACACACACACACTCAACCTCCTCTCACACACACACACTCAACCTCCTCTCACACACACACACTCAACCTCCTCTCACACACACACACTCAACCTCCTCTCACACACACACACTCAACCTCCTCTCACACACACACACTCAACCTCCACTCACACACACACACACTCAACCTCCTCTCACACACCACAACTCAACCTCCTCCCTCACACACACACACACTCAACCTCCTCTCACAACAACACCACACTCAACCTCCTCTCACACACACACACTCAACCTCCTCTCACACACACACACACTCACCTCCTCTCACACCACACACACCAACCTCCCTCTCACACACACACACTCAACCTCCTCTCACACACACACACTCAACCTCCTCTCACACACACACACACTCAACCTCCTCTCACACACACACACACTCAACCTCCTCTCACACACACACACACACTCAACCTCCTCTCACACACACACACACACACAACCTCCTCTCACACACACACACACTCAACCTCCTCTCACCACACACACACCCCCAACCCCTCTCACACACACACACACACACAACCTCCTCTCACACACACACACACTCAACCTCCTCTCACACACACACACACTCAACCTCCTCTCACACACACACACACACACACACACACACACTCACTCACTCACTCCCCTCTCACACACACACTCTCATTCCCACCTCTCCCCCTCATACACACACTCTCACTCCCCTCCCTCCCCCTCACACACACTCTCACTCCCCTCCCTCCCCCTCACACACACACTCACTCCCCTCCCTCCCCCTCACACACACACTCACCCCCTCCCTCCCCCTCACACACACACTCACTCCCTCCCTCCCCTCACACACACACACACACTCCCCCTACTCCCCCTCACACACACACTCACTCCCTCACCAACCCTCACACACACACTCACTTCCTCACTTCCACTCACACACACACTCACTCCCCTCCCTCCCCCTCACACACACACTCACTCCCCTCCCTCCCCCTCACCACACACACTC
The DNA here is from genome assembly GCF_017639515.1 of Carcharodon carcharias. NCBI lineage: Eukaryota > Metazoa > Chordata > Chondrichthyes > Lamniformes > Lamnidae > Carcharodon > Carcharodon carcharias. The sequence continues at coordinate 191,223,793 of NC_054469.1, forward strand.
ACTCCCCTCCCTCCCCCTCACACACACACTCACTCCCCTCCCCTCCCCTCACACACACACTCACTCTCACTCCCCTCCCTCCCCCTCACACACACACTCACTCCCCTCCCTCCCCCTCACACACACACTCACTCCCCTCCCTCCCCCTCACACACACACTCACTCCTCCCCTCCTCCCCCTCACACACACACTCACTCCCCTCCCTCCCCCTCACACACACACTCCACTCCCCCCTCCCCCTCACACACACACTCACTCCCTCCCTCCCTCCACTCACACACACACTCACACTCACCCTCCCCCTCCCTCCCCCTCACACACACACTCACTCCCCTCCCTCCCCCTCACACACACACTCACTCCCCTCCCTCCCCCTCACACACACACTCACTCCCCTCCCTCCCCCTCACACACACACTCACTCCCCTCCCTCCCCCTCACACACACACTCACTCCCCTCCCTCCCCCTCACACACACACTCACTCCCCTCCCTCCCCCCCCCCCCCTCACACACACACTCACTCCCCTCCCTCCCCCTCACACACACACTCACTCCCCTCCCTCCCCCTCACACACACACTCACTCCCCTCCCTCCCCCTCACACACACACTCACTCCCCTCCCTCCCCCTCACACACACACTCACTCCCCTCCCTCCCCCTCACACACACACTCACTCCCCTCCCTCCCCCCCCTCACACACAGACTCACTCCCCTCCCTCCCCCTCACACAACACACTCACTCCCCTCCCTCCCCCTCACACACACACACTCACTCCCCTCCCTCCCCCTCACACACACACTCACTCCCCTCCCTCCCCCTCACACACACACTCACTCCCCTCCCTCCCCCTCACACACACACTCACTCCCCTCCCTCCCCCTCACACACACACTCACTCCCCTCCCTCCCCCTCACACACACACACTCACTCCCCTCCCTCCCCCTCACACACACACTCACTCCCCTCCCTCCCCCTCACAACACACACTCACTCCCCTCCCTCCCCCTCACACACACACTCACTCCCCTCCCTCCCCCCTCACACACACACTCACTCCCCTCCCTCCCCCCTCACACACACACTCACTCCCCTCCCTCCCCCTCACACACACACTCACTCCCCTCCCCTCCCCCTCACACACACACTCACTCCCCCTCCTCCCCCTCACACACACACTCACTCCCCTCCCTCCCCCTCACACACACACTCACTCCCCTCCCTCCCCCTCACACACACACTCACTCCCCTCCCTCCCCCTCACACACACACTCACTCCCCTCCCTCCCCCTCACACACACACACTCACTCCCCTCCCTCCCCCTCACACACACACTCACTCCCCTCCCTCCCCCTCACACACACACTCACTCCCCTCCCTCCCCCCTCACACACACACTCACTCCCCTCCCTCCCCTCACACACACACTCACTCCCCTCCCTCCCCCTCACACACACACTCACTCCCCTCCCTCCCCCTCACACACACACTCACTCCCCTCCCTCCCCCTCACACACACACTCACTCCCCTCCCTCCCCCTCACACACACACTCACTCCCCTCCCTCCCCCTCACACACACACTCACTCCCCTCCCTCCCCCTCACACACACACTCACTCCCCTCCCTCCCCCTCACACACACACTCACTCCCCTCCCTCCCCCTCACACACACACTCACTCCCCTCCCTCCCCCTCACACACACACTCACTCCCCTCCCTCCCCTCTCACACACACACTCACTCCCCTCCCTCCCCCTCACACACACACTCACTTCCCCTCCCTCCCCCTCACACACACACTCACTCCCCTCCCTCCCCCTCACACACACACTCACTCCCCTCCCTCCCCCTCACACACACACTCACTCCCCTCCCTCCCCCTCACACACACACTCACTCCCCTCCCTCCCCCTCACACACACACTCACTCCCCTCCCTCCCCCTCACACACACACTCACTCCCCTCCCTCCCCTCACACACACACTCACTCCCCTCCCTCCCCCTCACACACACACTCACTCCCCTCCCTCCCCCTCACACACACACTCACTCCCCTCCCTCCCCCTCACACACACACTCACTCCCCTCCCTCCCCCTCACACACACACTCACTCCCCTCCCTCCCCCTCACACACACACTCACTCCCCTCCCTCCCCCTCACACACACACTCACTCCCCTCCCTCCCCCTCACACACACACTCACTCCCCTCCCTCCCCCTCACACACACACTCACTCCCCTCCCTCCCCCTCACACACACACTCACTCCCCTCCCTCCCCCTCACACACACACTCACTCCCCTCCCTCCCCCTCACACACACACTCACTCCCCTCCCTCCCCCTCACACACACACTCACTCCCCTCCCTCCCCCTCACACACACACTCACTCCCCTCCCTCCCCCTCACACACACACTCACTCCCCTCCCTCCCCCTCACACACACACTCACTCCCCTCCCTCCCCCTCACACACACACTCACTCCCCTCCCTCCCCCTCACACACACACTCACTCCCCTCCCTCCCCCTCACACACACACTCACTCCCCTCCCTCCCCCTCACACACACACTCACTCCCCTCCCTCCCCCTCACACACACACTCACTCCCCTCCCTCCCCCTCACACACACACTCACTCCCCTCCCTCCCCCTCACACACACACTCACTCCCCTCCCTCCCCCTCACACACACACTCACTCCCCTCCCTCCCCCTCACACACACACTCACTCCCCTCCCTCCCCCTCACACACACACTCACTCCCCTCCCTCCCCCTCACACACACACTCACTCCCCTCCCTCCCCCTCACACACACACTCACTCCCCTCCCTCCCCCTCACACACACACTCACTCCCCTCCCTCCCCCTCACACACACACTCACTCCCCTCCCTCCCCCTCACACACACACTCACTCCCCTCCCTCCCCCTCACACACACACTCACTCCCCTCCCTCCCCCTCACACACACACTCACTCCCCTCCCTCCCCCTCACACACACACTCACTCCCCTCCCTCCCCCTCACACACACACTCACTCCCCTCCCTCCCCCTCACACACACACTCACTCCCCTCCCTCCCCCTCACACACACACTCACTCCCCTCCCTCCCCCTCACACACACACTCACTCCCCTCCCTCCCCCTCACACACACACTCACTCCCCTCCCTCCCCCTCACACACACACTCACTCCCCTCCCTCCCCCTCACACACACACTCACTCCCCTCCCTCCCCCTCACACACACACTCACTCCCCTCCCTCCCCCTCACACACACACTCACTCCCCTCCCTCCCCCTCACACACACACTCACTCCCCTCCCTCCCCCTCACACACACACTCACTCCCCTCCCTCCCCCTCACACACACACTCACTCCCCTCCCTCCCCCTCACACACACACTCACTCCCCTCCCTCCCCCTCACACACACACTCACTCCCCTCCCTCCCCCTCACACACACACTCACTCCCCTCCCTCCCCCTCACACACACACTCACTCCCCTCCCTCCCCCTCACACACACACTCACTCCCCTCCCTCCCCCTCACACACACACTCACTCCCCTCCCTCCCCCTCACACACACACTCACTCCCCTCCCTCCCCCTCACACACACACTCACTCCCCTCCCTCCCCCTCACACACACACTCACTCCCCTCCCTCCCCCTCACACACACACTCACTCCCCTCCCTCCCCCTCACACACACACTCACTCCCCTCCCTCCCCCTCACACACACACTCACTCCCCTCCCTCCCCCTCACACACACACTCACTCCCCTCCCTCCCCCTCACACACACACTCACTCCCCTCCCTCCCCCTCACACACACACTCACTCCCCTCCCTCCCCCTCACACACACACTCACTCCCCTCCCTCCCCCTCACACACACACTCACTCCCCTCCCTCCCCCTCACACACACACTCACTCCCCTCCCTCCCCCTCACACACACACTCACTCCCCTCCCTCCCCCTCACACACACACTCACTCCCCTCCCTCCCCCTCACACACACACTCACTCCCCTCCCTCCCCCTCACACACACACTCACTCCCCTCCCTCCCCCTCACACACACACTCACTCCCCTCCCTCCCCCTCACACACACACTCACTCCCCTCCCTCCCCCTCACACACACACTCACTCCCCTCCCTCCCCCTCACACACACACTCACTCCCCTCCCTCCCCCTCACACACACACTCACTCCCCTCCCTCCCCCTCACACACACACTCACTCCCCTCCCTCCCCCTCACACACACACTCACTCCCCTCCCTCCCCCTCACACACACACTCACTCCCCTCCCTCCCCCTCACACACACACTCACTCCCCTCCCTCCCCCTCACACACACACTCACTCCCCTCCCTCCCCCTCACACACACACTCACTCCCCTCCCTCCCCCTCACACACACACTCACTCCCCTCCCTCCCCCTCACACACACACTCACTCCCCTCCCTCCCCCTCACACACACACTCACTCCCCTCCCTCCCCCTCACACACACACTCACTCCCCTCCCTCCCCCTCACACACACACTCACTCCCCTCCCTCCCCCTCACACACACACTCACTCCCCTCCCTCCCCCTCACACACACACTCACTCCCCTCCCTCCCCCTCACACACACACTCACTCCCCTCCCTCCCCCTCACACACACACTCACTCCCCTCCCTCCCCCTCACACACACACTCACTCCCCTCCCTCCCCCTCACACACACACTCACTCCCCTCCCTCCCCCTCACACACACACTCACTCCCCTCCCTCCCCCTCACACACACACTCACTCCCCTCCCTCCCCCTCACACACACACTCACTCCCCTCCCTCCCCCTCACACACACACTCACTCCCCTCCCTCCCCCTCACACACACACTCACTCCCCTCCCTCCCCCTCACACACACACTCACTCCCCTCCCTCCCCCTCACACACACACTCACTCCCCTCCCTCCCCCTCACACACACACTCACTCCCCTCCCTCCCCCTCACACACACACTCACTCCCCTCCCTCCCCCTCACACACACACTCACTCCCCTCCCTCCCCCTCACACACACACTCACTCCCCTCCCTCCCCCTCACACACACACTCACTCCCCTCCCTCCCCCTCACACACACACTCACTCCCCTCCCTCCCCCTCACACACACACTCACTCCCCTCCCTCCCCCTCACACACACACTCACTCCCCTCCCTCCCCCTCACACACACACTCACTCCCCTCCCTCCCCCTCACACACACACTCACTCCCCTCCCTCCCCCTCACACACACACACTCACTCCCCTCCCTCCCCCTCACACACACACTCACTCCCCTCCCTCCCCCTCACACACACACTCACTCCCCTCCCTCCCCCTCACACACACACTCACTCCCCTCCCTCCCCCTCACACACACACTCACTCCCCTCCCTCCCCCTCACACACACACTCACTCCCCTCCCTCCCCCTCACACACACACTCACTCCCCTCCCTCCCCCTCACACACACACTCACTCCCCTCCCTCCCCCTCACACACACACTCACTCCCCTCCCTCCCCCTCACACACACACTCACTCCCCTCCCTCCCCCTCACACACACACTCACTCCCCTCCCTCCCCCTCACACACACACTCACTCCCCTCCCTCCCCCTCACACACACACTCACTCCCCTCCCTCCCCCTCACACACACACTCACTCCCCTCCCTCCCCCTCACACACACACTCACTCCCCTCCCTCCCCCTCACACACACACTCACTCCCCTCCCTCCCCCTCACACACACACTCACTCCCCTCCCTCCCCCTCACACACACACTCACTCCCCTCCCTCCCCCTCACACACACACTCACTCCCCTCCCTCCCCCTCACACACACACACTCACTCCCCTCCCTCCCCCTCACACACACACTCACTCCCCTCCCTCCCCCTCACACACACACTCACTCCCCTCCCTCCCCCTCACACACACACTCACTCCCCTCCCTCCCCCTCACACACACACTCACTCCCCTCCCTCCCCCTCACACACACACTCACTCCCCTCCCTCCCCCTCACACACACACTCACTCCCCTCCCTCCCCCTCACACACACACTCACTCCCCTCCCTCCCCCTCACACACACACTCACTCCCCTCCCTCCCTCTCACACACACACTCACTCCCCTCCCTCCCTCTCACACACACACTCACTCCCCTCCCTCCCTCTCACACACACACTCACTCCCCTCCCTCCCTCTCACACACACACAATCCCTCCCCTCCCTCCCTCTCACAAACATACACTCACGCTCCCTCCATCCCTCACGCACACTCTCACCCTCCTCTCTCACCCACACTCTCTTGCCACCCTTTGTCACACACATGCTCTCACCCCCTCCCACTCTCTCTCTCTCTCTCACACACACGCTCTCACCTCCCTCCCACTCTCTCTCTCACACACACGCTCTCACCTCCCTCCCACACTCTCTGTCACACACGCTTGCACCCCCTCCCACTCTCTCTCTCACACACGCTCTCACCCCCCCCGTCCCTCTCTCACACACACGCTCTCACCACCCCCTCTCTCACCCACGCTCTCACCCCCCCATCCCTCTCTCACACACACCCTCTCACCACCCCCTCTCTCACCCACGCTCTCACTCCCCTCCCTCCCTCTCTCTCACACTCTCACCCCCCCGCCCTTCCTCTCACACACACTCTCACTCCCCCCACCCCATCTCTCAGACACACGCTCTCGACCCGCCCCCCCTCAGACGCGCGCTCTCGCCCCGCCCCCCTCTCGGCCCGCACCCTCGGACGCGCGCTCTCGCCCTGCCCCCTCGGACGCGCGCTCTCGCCTCGTCCCCCTCTCGCCCCGCCCCCCTCGGACGCGCAATCTCGCCTCGCCCCCCTTCCAACGCGCGCTCTCACCTCAGCCCCCTCTCAGGCGCGCGCTCTCGCCCCCCCCCCCCCCTCCCTCTCACACGAGCGCTCTCGTCCCCCCCTCTCACAAGCGCGCTCTCGCCCCCCCCACACGCGCGCTCTCGCCCCCCCACCACACGCGCGTTCTCGCCCCCCCCGCACGCGCGCTCTCGCCCCCCCCCGCACGCGCGCTCTCGCCCCCCCCCGCACGCGCGCTCTCGCCCCCCCCCACACGCGCGCTCTCGCCCCCCCCTCACACGCGCGCTCTCGCCCCCCCCTCACACGCGCACTCTCGCCCCCCCTCACACGCGCACTCTCGCCCCCCCCTCACACGCGCACTCTCGCCCCCCCCCTCACACGCGCGCTCTCGCCCCCCTCACACGCGCGCTCTCGCCCCTCCTCTCTCAGACACCCACGCTCTCACCCCTCCCTCTATCACACTCATGCTCTCAGCCCCATCTCTCTCTCACTCTCAACCTTCTCTACCTCTGACACACACACATATCCCCCTCTCAAAGACAATCACACTCACATCCCCCTCTCACAGAAACACACCCCCATATGTCTCTTTGACACACACACATACCACACGCTCACACATGTTCACTGCGCTCACACATATGCACACAAGCACTCACTCCACACCAACATACACAAACTTACACTTTGCATCATAAAAATGGTCAGTCCTATATTTGGATGGATCATTAGGTCAGTCAGCTATCTGGATTGGATATTTACAGTAGAAAATGTCGTCAGTAGTCCATACGGATGGGTGCTCAATGCTCCAGGTTTCTAAGACAAATTGGATTATGCTAGAACAGGCAATTTTAGTTGAAAATCCACGTGCTGCATGGTTCAGGGACGTTGTCTGTGTGACTCACTCAACTCACCCACCCTAAATCAATATTTAGTTTTCCCGACCACATAAGGTAAACCATTAACTAAAAAAAATATAATAATTATATGAACTGAATCCAAATTTCTTACATCTTGTGCCAAATATGTAAGAGGGAAGTCAATTGCAGGTCTTCTGAACCTACCTAACAGCAAGACGGCGCTGTTCAGTTGTGAGTTCTTCATCTTTACGTCCCAGCCCTTTTGAAAATTAGAACAAAAAATAATCAGTGGAAAAGATGGGACAGAAAGTATGTCAGTTTCATTAGACTAGACTACTATCACAGCCATTTATACAGTCCAGTAACATGTGGTTTGTGCCCACTAACAGCAATGCAGAACTTGTATAAGTTTCAGAAATGCTAGTCATCAACATTTAAAACCAATAAAAGTGACAGAAACACAGACTATTCCCTACCCTGGCCAGATGACCGCCCCTCAATACTCTGCTTCCCCTTGATCCTCTTCTTCCCAACACAAGTCTCCCCATAACAGTGGAGTACATTCACTAGCTCACTGTGCCAATTAAGTATCAAATGAACTTATAACTGCCTAGCAGACCAAGGTGTTGAGCCCTGCAAGGTGGCCTGGTCACCTTAGAATTAAAAAAAGATTTGAATTGGAATAGTGCTAAAACATTATAACAAACAGCTCTTCTTGCAGATTAATAATGGCCCTTTGGTACTAGAGTTTTTGAATCTACCAGCTTTACTACCCAGATGTATCACTGCATGGGGTTAACTTCTCAAATGAAACGTTCCATAAAAAGTTGCTGCATGGCAGCTTCCTTCAAAACGTAAAAGTTAATCTTGAAACAGGCAATTGTTTTTACTGTAATTTTGGCTGCTGGTCTGTTCGTGTATCACAGCGTTCAGCACAGTGAGAGCAATAATTGCTTATAAAGACGGAAAAAAAAGAACTCAAGAGAGAAAGTGAAAAAGTGCACAAGAGTGAAGAATAAGCAATATAAAGACTGGGCTACTGTGTGTCAGAACAAAGTTTAATGCCAACAAATCCACATACTAGGAGTACCCAATCTTAGTCGCCTCTAAAGCAGGGCGGTTGCGGGGAAGAAGCAATGTCACAAAATGTTGTTAGAGAGGAACCAGTAATCAGAAAAAGAGAGGAGGAAAGTAGCAAAAGTACCCACAGCTTAGAGACTGAGCCCTGAATTTTTGCTCCCAAGTCAGGAGCGCAGAGTCAGGAAATAACAACTCGGGAGAAAGTGCCCCAGATAACGGGAGATGGGCCCGCCACTTCCTGAAACAATGTGGAGACTGCCAGGTGCGGAGGCAGGGATGTCTGAAAAGACAGCCTTGGTGCTCTGGCACTTTGTCCACCGGGGCAAAAAAAAAATCAGCCCTCTAGCACTCACTTCCCCCCTGCCACACCCCGCCCATGCCAACCCAGGCCACTTCATGCCCCTCTACCCAACTCCAAGGGCACTCATACCTATGCCAACCTATGCCCCAATCCAACCCATGTCCTTGTATAGCCCCAATGCCAATCTATAGCCCTCTACTCATCCCCAATGGCACTTTATAGCCCCTTTGCCAAATTAGTGTAAATTCATTCCAACCCATGTTCCCCATGCATCACCCTTTGCCTGTACACCCTCCATGCGAACTCACCCAGTATCCAACATGGGCAAACTTCAGGAGCAATGCTGAGATGAAACAAGATAAATCTCTAAGTGTCTACTGATGATTTTACTGGTTAAAAGAAAAACAATCACTACATTTAAATTCCTTCAACTACTTAATCCCTTATAAAAGCAAACATTTGTATTCATAGCCCAACAAAGACTTTATAACTACATGGAGCTGTCAATAAAACTCAACTGACAGGCACCTCAATGAGGTGATAATAGGCTGTGGAATCAGTAATGAGGCACAAATCCTATAATGATAACCCCCAGGCTTATGTCAACAGAGAGTGAAATTGCAAGCACTGATTTCCTTTTAAAAACCACAGACTATGTTTTTTTAATTTAAAGGCCAGGAGATTTGACAACTTGACAGTTCCAATGAGTTTATTCACTTTTTAGGCACACCCATGTCTACTTTTAACAATCCCAAAGAGCACTTGGCCTCTTGACCAAAGATGTCCCTGGACCTATCCAAAAGGGTACCCCAACTCTCCAAAGAACTTCAGTCAGTTTCGACCTTCTCTTGAAAAGTGTGAAGTCCCAAATTGTGTTTTGGACATGCCACTAATGAAAATTGGATCTTTTTGAAGGGAGCTGTATTTTTACATGTGTAGCTGCTTCAGTAAGCCATGGATACACAAACTATAACCTGCCCCCGATCCCCACACATCCCTGTCAAAAATGGCAGGTGTTGGGTTCGGGTGCAGAACTTCCAGAATTAGGACTCGAGTGTCATTTTTGCTAAGCCAAAGACCAGAGACCCTCTCCGTTATTGTGAAAATTCTGGCCCGAGTTTACCAAATTGGGATTTTTCAACATTCTCTTAAGTAGAACAAATAGGTCACCTTCAACGCCTCAACCCCTGTGGTCCTTTATCAACATCCCCTACCTCACTATCGTGTGACCTAAAATGGAAGTTTTATGCCTCCATTCCCAAAGCTGTCTTTAAACAAAGTAGTTTCCTCTTTTGCCCAGGACTTGCTGTCAGCAATTCTCCACACTCCATAAAACTCCAATCTGGCTCAGACTTGACCGCAGCTCCAAATTTAGACAGGCTCAGAAAGCTGATGGACCCCTTGACAGGAGTGAGACAAAAATTCCCTGAAGACAATGCATGCTCACCTCCAGCCACCAATCCCTCTTTTTTTTTAATTATTAATAATATACAATTGGTCTACTTTCATCATCATTTCTGTTCCTTCTAAGTTTTATCTGCAAGTTGCTCCTCTTCTACAACACCAGAGTGTTAAAGAATTTGTCACAGTCTCACACACAGGGAGAAAAACTGGATAAGGCCCACAGGGATCGTACTGAGGGATTTACCCGCTCCCATTCGTTGTGATGCAGGCAGCACAGAAATTCAGTGTTGCCTGCTAATTTAAACAACAGTAGCATGCAGAACGGCAGTGAACATGCTGCTGAGTGGCTGCATCTCTCACCAGCAGGGGGCTCAAGTTCAGGTGAGGCTAGCACCGCTTAAAGCTACTTGCACTGCTTATAACCAGCCTGCGTCTCTCAAACGTGATTCTGGCTGCAGCTGATGTTGGAAATAGCTGTGGAAAACTGTCTAACCTACAAAAGTAAAAATGACATAACTGGGCAGAGAGCATTCTCCAAGGTTCTCTGATACACCACTGGAATCCTTGGTGCAGAAGATGGACAGAACAAAAAAAGAGTCCTTCAACCCACAGGGGACCAGCACACCCACCAGACAGACACTGAGAAGGCACTGGGAGCATACAACCATCAGGGCCAATGTCAGCACTACAGTCTGGAGGACCTGGATGAAGAGCAGGAAGAAGTTTAATAACCTCATACAATTGATCAAGGCAAGTGAATGCATCTTCAACTGCCATATCCTTACAGATGAACCACTAGACTCACACACTGTTCAATTCATCACACACCACCTTTCTACTCACCTACCAATTTTTTTTAAACAACTCAAACCTCACATTCATAGTCTTACCTCACCCTCACACTTAATGCTGTGTAAGCCTCACACATCTTGAACACACTGCCAGCTATTCAACAATGACAGCCACATTACCCTAACGTACTGCGAGACACTCACTGACATAATTTCCTCTCTCTTGCAGAGAAAGGTGACACACAACTAGAAGCAGCAACTAAGGAACTAATCGGCAAGGGAGTCATGCCTGCAGGTTCTAACCCTCGTGGTAAAGATGAATTGGACATCATTAGAGTGGCTATGATGAGGCAGTGGCCATCAGTGTGGCTGAAATTATTGATGATAACTAAGTTTCTCAAAACTGTGGAGAATATAAATTACCTCACCTATAAAACTCAAAGTCTTATAAAACTGAAAATTGACACCTGCTCACTATTAACAGAGTTATTTTATCTTTTAAAATCTTGATGCTGTTGATAAGTCAGATTGTCACCTTTAACTTGGTCCTTTAATGAAAATAAGAATTACATTGAATTTACAGCCCACCAACAGGCCATTCAGCCCAACTGGCCATGCAGTTGTTTATACTCCACATGAGCTTTCCGCCACCTTACTTCATTTCACCTTATCAGCATTTCCTTCTATTCCTTTCTCTCTCATCTGCTTGTCAAGCTTCCCCTTAAATGCATCTTTGCCTCAAACAGTAATTATAGTAGTAATTTCCACATTCTTACCACTCGCTGAATAAAGAAATCTATTGTATTTATTTGTGACTATCCTATATTTATGGCCCTTAGTTTTGGGCTCCTCACAAGTGGAAAACTTCTCTGCATCAATGTTTTGTGACACTAAACAGAACCATAGAAAAGTTACAGCACTGAAGGAGGCCATTCAGCCCATCTTGTCCATGCCAGCCCAAGGATACCCAGGTGCCCTTTCTAATCCCACCTTCCTGCACATGGCCCATAGCCCTGCAGCTTACAGCACTTCAGGTGCAGATCCAGGTACTTTTTAAAAAGAGTTTAAAGTTTCCTAAAGAGGGGACACATTGAAGGTAGAATAATGCAGGAACCTCACAGAATGAATAATGAACTGTTTAATTCTCAACCATTCCTTTTGTTGCTGAATTAAAGTTCAAATTGGGTCAAGTTTATCAAGCCCTGCTCCTACTCTGCTTCAACTCTCCATATGAGCCAGGAGCAGCCTGTATTTCAAGTTACACCAGTTTCACAACACTTTTCAAAAGAGGAACAAAGTCCTCATTTAAAATAAAACCTGTGATTCATAATACATGCACACAGAGTGCAATATTTCAAATGTTAAATCGCAAGGCTGTTTGTACTGCAAAAAATCCTCAAGTCACAAATCAATGGCAAACTACTCCTGGTTCTGTTGTACAGAGGTGCACATTGGAATTCGTAAGATTAAACACATAACTTACTCCCCAAATTTTTTTCTGAGCATTGCTTTTACAACAGAAAGAAAAGACAAAAGCATAAATTTGCCACTTCAATAGCATTAACAAAAAACTGTAGTTGGCCAACAATGAAATAAGATCCAACTTTGGGGATCTGTTGCTAGGAGCCACATTGCAAAAACACAAGCCATGATACTATTGACATGAGTCGGTGAACACTGTCCTCTCAGTCAAGAAAGAATACCTGGCAACTCCAATCAAAAATTACATTTGAAAACAGGCCTTTCACACATTTATCTCTCAGTTTCCTGACTGACATTGTGTATTATAATTTCAAAACTAAAACAAATTTAAAATTCTCATCCTTGTGTTCAAATTTGTCCCTGACCTTGTCCTTGACCTCACCCTTCCCTATCTCTGTTAACTCCTCCAGCCCTTCAACCCTCAGGTTACTACACTTCTCCAATTCTGCCCTCACGTGCATCCTCAATTTTCATCACTCTACCAATGGCAGCCATGCCTTCAGCTGCCTGTCGGCCTTCAGCTCTGGAATTTCCACCTTAAACCACTCTACACCTCTCTCTCTTCATTTTAAGAAGCTCTTTAAAACTTACCTCTTTGAGCAAGCTTCAGGTCACCTGCCTGAAAATCACCTCACTGTGAATTGATGACAAATTTCATCTGAAAACATTTTCACTATGTTGAATGTACTATATAAATGCAAATTGTTGTTCTATGCCTACAGTCATCAGCCTGTACATACAATGGTATTATGCTCCAAAATGACCAAGTGTTGAGTACAGTAAACATAACTTGAACGCCAGTAAAACATTATAGCTGCATTCCTCATATAACTCCGCTTGGGCATCGAAATCAAAAAAAAATGCTGGAAATACTCAGCAGGTCAAGCAGCATCTCTGGAGAGAAACAGAGTTAACGTTTCAGGTTGAAGTGATCGTTCATCAGAACAGTACAAGATTATCATTAACTCTCCACAGATACTGTCTGACCTGCTGATTATTTCCAGTAGTTTGTTTTGCTTTTGTCCTCTCTTGATTAAAAGGTGCAACGGTGCTGCTGTAATTATCATTTAAAGTTTCTGGGCATCATGTTTTTATAATAATATAAAGTCACCAATCATCAAAGGTTTGCGTAAAAATGTTGTGGGTTCATTTAATTAAACTAGACACATGAGAAAATATATACATCGATAAAAAGCTCGTAGACATCAGCAGCAGGGCTGTATGTGCTGTGTTCTGCTCACAGGCCGGAGTGAAACTGAGGCTTGATCACATGATATAATTCCCTTCAAGTGATGGGTTGCTGCTATCCCTTAAAAGGCATATTACAACAGTGCGCAGTTCAGTGGAGAATTAGGAAAGGAAGATATAAGTGAAAGATTGCCTACAAAAGATAGGAAAGCTTGAGTTCCAGAATCGAAAAAAATGAGCTAATGCTTACGACCATTTAGAGTTATGACTCGGAATGCACTGTCTGAAAGGTTGGCAGGAAGCAGATTCAATGTGAACTTCCAAAAAGGAGTTGGATAGATACTTGAAAAGGAAGAATGTGCAGGTCTATGTGGAGAGGGCAGGGAATAGGATAAACTAGATCACTATTTCAAGCAGCCAGCAGGTACAATGGGCCTAATGGCCTCCTTCTGTGCTCTACGATTTTGTGTGAAGTTGGAAATCATTGGAAGAAAACCATAATCTATCCAACATCTAATCCATCAATTAAGTACACTACACAAACAGCATTCAAGAGAGACCCGAGGAGCAAGTGAGTAAGGGAGAAAAATGAAAACAGTTACCAACTATGACCTGAAATGAAACCCAAAACTGGATGTGCTAAAGGAATATTTGTTTCTACATTCTTATATTCTTAAATTACCAGTCTGTATAAACATTTACATACAGAGCAATATCAATACTGAACTGGGAAGTGGCATTCATTGCCCTCTCCAATAAGAATGGCATGTAACAAAGAAGAAAGTGCTGGGGAAAAAGAGGAAGAAAACAAAAGTCTACATTTATTCTTCCATAAACATGACTATTCTCTCCTACTAACAACATGAGGAAAATAAGAATTTTAACAAAAAGCATGGCAAAAACTGTAAAAAAAAATCAAAACAGGAGGGCTTTTTGATGTGCACAGAAACTTGTCAGCACCACCCTAAGGGTTGACCTTGAAGTTCAATCTCTGCTCTTCAAGAAAACAGACTGTCCATTTCAATAAGCTTTTCTTGATGAAACCTTTAAACTAAGAATCACCGTGTTGGAATTGGGCTCTGTACTAAAACACAGGGAACTAAACTGGATAGCTTCTGAAAACAGCTGCAGAGATTGTAATGGACTATTATCCGGTGGCTGTTCAATATAATGCAGGCCGGACACCGTCTTCATACTGGATTCTCATTATCTTAATTGTTTTGTGCAGTCAGAGCTAATCTCGCCGTTCAGTGGCTGTGCAGATCAGCAGGGGACCCAATGTTGCTGCTTGTTAGTACACTTAAAGCTCACCTGCAACTCTTAAAGGGAGGCTGTATTGTGACAGTTGAAGGTGTTGACATCAATTGGAATAGTGCTGAGCAACAAAGGCTGACAATGGGAAAGCGTGCACTGTTGCATATTGCACTGAGTAAGATTAACACATGCTCAGCTGCAAGTGGTCATTATTGAACTAACTTTATGCCTCCCCAACAGAGAGGGCAGCAGAGAGGGCAATGTAACAAAATGCTCAGATCTTTCAATATGGTGCATGCACCAAGGTTTTCTGACGCTGTTCTGGAGGACTTGTTGAAGGAAGTGGAAAGAAGAAGAAATGTCCTGCGTCTTCAGGGGGCAGATGAGAAGGCAGTATCAATTAGGTAGACTCAAATGTAGGTATATATCAATGATTTAGACTCCAATGTAGGGAGTCATGATTAAGAAGTTTGCAAATGATACTAAAATTGATGTGGTCCATAGTGAGGAAGAAAGCTGTAGACTGCAGGAAAATAACATTGCACAGGTGAACATGAAAGTAGTCCACTTGGAATGGAATTCAATCCAGAGAAGTATGAAGAAATGCATTTGAGGAGAGCAAACAATGTAAGGGAATATATATTAAATGATAGGATATTGAGAAGTGTAGGGACCTTGGAGTGCCTAAAGGCAGAAAAGACAAGTGGATAAGGTGATTGAGGAGGCCTCTGGGGTACGTCCCTTTGTTAGCCGAGACATATAAGAGCAGGAAAGTTATGGTCGAACTGTATGACAAACTAGTTAGGCCACAGCTAAAGTACTTTGTACAATCCTGGTTACTGCATTACAGGAGGGATGTGATCATATTAGAGAAAGTACAGAAAAGACTTGCAATGCCGCCTCTAGCAGTGCCACAAAGAAATAATTCACGTCCATCTTAAGTTCAAATGCTGTGTACCAGTGATGACAAGTCTGGTTCACAAACCTACTGGACAGGTATAAGTGGCCTTAATGTTGACTCTGCTCAGAACTTGCACTAGGCATCAAGCTCTGTACAACACTGTTCTGAAGAGGAGTCATACTGGACTTGAACCATTAACTCTGCTTGTCTCTCCACAGATGCTGAGTTTTTCCAGCACTTTCTGTTTTTATTTCAGATCTCCAGCATTCGTAGTATTTAACTTTTATATTTGTATAACACGAATCAGGTAATGAAAGTGGCAAAATGCTGAATGCAATAAAAATAAAAAGAGCATGAGGGAATGGAAGCAGCGTAAAATGACTTTGACTGGTAATGCCCTTGTGCAAAATAAATGGCCAACGAAGTCTAACAGTGAGAAATGTAAAGTATCGCACACTGGTTGGAAAACAGCACCATGAATGTAAGTGAACAAATACAAGAAAACTCAGTGACTAGTCTGCAATGCTTTGATAATAGATAAATGTGAAACAAAGTATCAAAGCCAAAGAGAATAATATGTCTGGAATAATTTGTTAGTAAGGCAGTATTGACAAAATATTAAGAGAGGTCTTATCCTTTGGATGATGGGATGAGACAGCTTGGAAGCTAAAGGCATAATCCTCAACAGCCTGAATGATTCACTTCTTGTTCTTCACTTCCCTTATTTAGTTTCATGGCTGTGTTTCTTGCGAGGCTGGGGATGGGGGGTGGGGGTAGGGGTGGTGCAGTGGTGGGGGTGAACAGGGAATAAGTTAAACAAGCATTTCTGCTAAAGCTAGCAAACTGGGCAACATGGACTGGAATACACAAATATACAGAAGCAATGGTTCTGAAGTTTTGAAATTCAGAATAACCAGTATGTTCCAATATAAAGTAGCATGAAATGGTTTCACTGCACCACAATGGTTCAGACAAAATACAATGGCCAGGATTTTACGGCCCGGCCACTGCGTGTCCCCCCACCACCATCCACTAGGCAAATGCGGCGAGCCACTTAAATCTCCGTCCTTTCGGTGGGACCATAATGTCCCGCCGGGCAGGAGAGGCCATAATATCATGGCCAATGTTTCAAATCAATTGAGTTTATTACTAAATTGATGCAACCTTAACATCATATTGTTAATTATAAAAAATTCTCTCAACAAGTTTGAATTCATTTTCTTAAATAAGATGGTCACAGAGAAATAGGCTAGTATCAAAACCATCAGTACGTGGAGCATTCTCGTAACAGCAGTTATTGCTAAGCTGTTTCAACCTCAGTTATAAAATCAACATTCACACAATTCTCCAAAGGTTTGGATTTTGTCAGTCTGCATCACATCCAAAAACCGGTGAGGAATGAGTCAAGATTTGAATGCCTTCCCGGTGAGTCACTCTACTGTGTACAAGATTCATCCACAGGTTGAGCCATACTGAACATGATTCCAGGAGTTTTAGGCCAGAACAGATGTTGCTGTGATTAACACAATAAATACCTCGGCATATAACTGTGCCATCGGTTAGTTATAATTGGCCTTTCAAGCATGTGAAACATAAATTACAAAGGCTCAGCTCTAGAGAAGTAAAAAGTGAAAAATTACAAATCAGTGCCAAGAATAGATCATTGGGTCCTAACTTACCATCATGTATTTGAAAGGCAAGGCTGGTGATTTTCTGGGTGACTATCATCAATGGACTAGAAGGAAAAGGAAAATAATTTTAAATTAAAAAAAGCTGGTTAACAGTAGGAACAGATACTAAATAAACCAGATAAACCGGAAACTTCTGGTACGTAGACAATGACATCCAAAAATCTAGAATTTCAGATATTTCTAATAATCATGGCCATTTGTTTTATAGTCTACACAACCTCCGACCTCCAACTACGCAAGTCTCAAACATTCAGTTACAAAGTAGAATTAGCGAACTGTACTCCTCACATACACCTAAACAGCTTCCAACTCTCACTGCATTAACTCTCCTTAAATGCACATATGGTGTCGGCCATTCTTGTTGGATTAATGGCCCCAAAATTTCAAGACACAGATGGTACTGAACCTTCTGGTAATTGGTAACTGGTGTTTCACTTTGGATGTTTTACTACAGACAGACTGAACAATCTAATTACAGATTTATCCATTATTTTTTCCAAAATTCCTGTGCGGTTGCTTGCATTGTGCCATCACCATAATTCAAGTCACAGAAGCTTGAGATACAACGAATGAAAGTTAGAGTATCCACAGCAAAAACATGTTTTGTTGCCAAGCTAACTCCTTCCCCTTTCACCCATCCTCCACAACCCCCAACACATACACATTTCGGTGTCTCTGCTTTGCTAATGTGCTTTCTACCTGCAGAGGAACCATCCAAGAATTACACGATATGCTATCTCAGATATAGCTGTTTCAATCCATTTCTAGATCGATTTATGTCATTAAGTAAATGGCCCAATGACTAAACCAAATGATGTACAAACATTCAGCTACAATCACAAAATGCATCCAGAGGGAACTAGTAAGATGAGAGATTTAAGATTTATAAACAAATCCAGGATGCAAGCTTTTTGGAACAGTTGGCTGCACTAAAACTGTATGACAGACTGGTGCAGCAGGTTTCATGATATAATTGGTTTGTTCAGGTTAACTTGCTTTAATCCTGCCCATCAGATTATGCCTTCTTTTACTTTCCATATGTGCAGTAAGTAACTTCCTACAGGATGATCTGGGGCATTAGGTATTTGGATTTCAGTAACCGGTAATGGGAGGAGGGATGCTGTTGAACTGCAGGGGAAGAAACCCAAAACCCATTCCCAAGCCTTTAACGTTTTATCTTGGATAATTGCATTCATTTTTTTCCTCATAAGAGACCGAGCCAATCTCACTTCTGTAGTGGAAAGAAAACAAAATACCAGATTATTTTTGTTGGCTTTGACAGCACTACTTCATAGGCTTTCCATCTTACTTACTTTTAATGGACAAATCTCTGTATTAGGAGATATATCTACTTTTACTTATTCATTCATGGGATGTGGGCATCACTGGCTAGGCCAGCATTTATTGCCCATCCCTAATTTCTCTTGCGAAGGCAAATTCAAGGGATTTTCCTTTCAATTAAAATTAAACACATGCCCAATTCAGATGAAGTAGTGAGTCCTTTCTCTGTCCTGTTTTTACATCAAGTATAGGTTTACACATGTAGTAGCCCCCATTTTTGAACTGTACTGGCAAGTAAAGTTACAGCAGGTTTGGGGGGTTCTGGGGAGGGCAGGTAAGGTAGGACTGACCAATAAAAGATAAGAATTGGATTACTTGGCCTTGAACCACTCCTAAAATTTCTTACATTTCAGACTTCAGGCATCCATTCATTACCTTACTTACCAGATGTTTTTCGTGTGTAAATTAGGTGCCTGAGAGTGAAAAATGAACCATTTTCTATCTCACTGATCCATAAACAGAACATGACCAGTATCTGAATCCGTAAAGGAAACCTTGGAGAGTCTGTTTATATTCCTACTTTGAGAAGATCTGCTCCAAACCAAGACATGCCAAAGACAAATGTCATATTGTACCAATATACTACCCTAATCGAAACCTTCAAAAATCCATTAGATTAACCCAAAAGCTGAAACCGTAATATGAAAAAGGGAGCTCGATTTTCGAAAGTAAGCTTTCACAAATTCAGGTCTGTAGAAAAAGGACTTGATTTAATATTAATTGTGAATCAACTACTTAGCTCCAGCTAAATGGCATGCTGCAACTGTCCAAGAAAGCTGCTGCCTTAATATTTTAATAACGGGCATCATGCTTTAGCCCTTTTGAAGGCTGCAGCCACATTTCAATATGAAGTAATTTTTACTTCAGTCAGAAAAGAAATGATGGGTGTTTTCATATTTTTCTTTACGGTTGTTCTGTTTTGGGAAACTAGTAAGCATTTTACTTTTATAATTTTACACAAAACAGAATTGGGAACATCTGCTCCACAGATTATAAGAAGTAATATCTTCAATACTACGTCACAAAAAAAGACAGAAACAGAACTGAAAAAAAAGTCAACAACCCTCCCTTTGTTTAGTACTGCCTGATTGAAAGAAAAACAATATACTGTGTTTACCAGTTTTGGTTGGAGTCCTCAGAAGGACATGGTAACCAAATGGCTGTGTGTCCTGGTTAGTTACTCAGGAGTTGAGAGTTCAAATTTCACCACAGCAAACTGTGAAACTGAATTTAGTAAATCTGATCATTTGAGAGCTTGGATTAGAAACAAAAGGCAAGATTTTACCTCAGTTAAAATCAGACTCAGTGATGGCGAAAGCTGACAGATCATTAAAAACCCAGCTGGTTCACTGATGTCCTTCAGATATGGCATGCCACCACTCCTTAGCCTAACTTGTATATGACTTCAGACCCACATTATGCTTATTTTTGTCACCCTGTAAGGGTTGCCCGACTGTCACTGACAGGAAAACAAATCTACAAATGCCTCTTTGCAAAGAGGAACAATATAAACTCAAACAAACCAATTAAGAGAAATTTGTAAACTTGATGCTTATTATTACTAATCGTGTCCACCAGACACTCAACTTCTTGTGGAGCTCAAATTTGCAGAAGGTACCAAGCATTCCGGTGGACATAATATGCTCCAAGGCCACTGAAGCACTGATAAGGACAAGGAAGAGAGCAATCTTTTCCCCTACCAATATCTGCTTGCAACACCCCACCCCCCTGCAACCTGTTTTCATCCTGGACCTGTGAATACCCATGTGGTTGATTCATAATACCCTTATGGAAACTAGGGATAGGTAATAAAGGTTGCCTTACCAGTATCATCCAAATTCCAATAAAAACAGGTTCAAGATGCTACTGCACACTTCCAGTGCTTTGCTCAAGTTTCGTTTCACTACTAAACAGAAGATTTCTTGTGTGGTTGCAGTATGTCATTGAACAATGATAAATAAATAATCTGCTGTCACATTTACTCATGAGAATCCTGCTAAAGTTACCTCTTTCTCCAGCATATTTGCATAAGTATAGTCTAAACGTAAAGATTAATGCTAGGTTAGAATGAAATTCAGTAAATGCTCAGTTATCTCATAGCCAACATAGTACAATACACAGCACACCAAGACTTACTGCAAATGATATAGCAACCACGAGAAGGATAAACAACTCACCACAATAATCCACTGAGCATAAAGGAAAAGAAACAGATCACAAGGTCATATGAAAAATACAGCAAGATAGACAATACAAAACAGAAAGCCCAATGATTGAAATGAAGTGTAAAAATAACGGTGAAATCATCTTTAAATGATCAAAACAAAGGTTGCATGCTGGCATACACTGCAACATCTAATCCTCACTAGGTTTTACAGTATTTCAGGTTTGTTTTTTTAAATATTACTCAAGCAAAATAATTAAAATCTTGAGTAAGGCAGATGCAGGAGTTGCTTGGCAGTTTCAAAATATTTGGCATTAGACCAGGAATCACAAATAGCACTTTGAATCCCATTATTGGCATTGGCTTCATAATAGGACTACCCCAAAAAGTTTACAATTCTAATTTTACAGAATATTATGGAACAACATGAAGGCATTCCTTCCAACTGTACTCAAGCATGGGTCATGGCAACTCAGCCATCGCATTAACTAGACTGGTTATAGGGTGAATCCTCTATAGTAAGAGGGTGAGAAAATCCAGTAGCCTGCCTACAGATTGAATGCATGATAGGGTGCACAGTGGAATTACAGTGTCACGTCAATCCCCTGCATGCCACTCCTTGAAAATACACTTCAGAAAGTTTGTCCAATTTTGTTCACTAAGGCCCCTGAAGACATTGCTGTTCATTTAAATATCAATGCACAAACAAAATGAATTTTTCAAAGACCAGTGTTTATTTTCACTTCATTGCCTTTAGTTCATATATGAGCTCTGAAAGCTTAGCAACTAATGAATATTATTGCTAATTCAACTGGAGATGCAAACATTAAATGAGCACTTTAGATTAAAGCAATACCCAAAAAAAACTAATTCATATCTGCTGACGAGTGATAAATATCCAATTTCAAACAATCACTTTGAGAACAATGGATTTAAGATAGATTACATTCAGTGACTAAACCCAGCACCCTAACAAAAAGCACCATATCATTAGTACGGGTGGCACAGAGTGAATATTGTCATACCTGTGCCAAACATGCACCATTTCCCATGTCACTTGGCATATGTGCCTTCAAGTATGGAATAGAGCAAGTTGTTTTGTTGATTCTCAAGGTGTGGGCATCGTTGACAAGGCTGGCATTTACTACCCATTTCTTGCTGCCATGTAAAGGCAGTGATGGTGATGGACCTTCTCCTTGAACCACAGCGGTTAGTATACAACTGAAGCCACCTCAAAAAAGTCAACCATTATGGTGTGGTATGGAATCACATATATGCCAACCAAGCAAGGACAGCAGGTGTCGCTACCTAAAAGTAGATTCATGAATTGGTTGGATTTTTAATCACAATCCAATAACTTTGTCACTTCCCCCAGTTTATGAACTGTAAATCTGAATTCAAATTCTCAAGCTGCCACAGTGGGATTCAGATCACAAAGACTCACCAAATTATACCATACAACAGGCTTCTCCAACAGCATCTCTGGTCCTGTCCCACTGCTAGGTCAGGCCCATCAGAAGTGGCAGTAGTGATATATAGTCAGACGTGAGTGGCCCTGGGAGCACTCAATCGCACTGGACTTCATCCTCACCAATCTACCTGTCACAGATGCAAGTTCCATGACAGTATTGGCAGGACTGACCACCACACGTCACGTCTTCACATTGAGGATGCCCTCCATTGTGTTGTGTGGCACTGCCACAGGGCGAAATAGGATAGATTTCAAATAGAACTAGCAACTCAAAATTAGGCATCCATCAGCAGTTGCAGCAGAATTGTATTCAACTACAATCTGTAAAGTCATGCCTTGGCAAACCCCCACTCGACCATAACCATCATGCTGGGGATCAACACTGGTTCAATGAAGAGTGCAGGAGGGCATGGCAGGAGCAGTACCAGGCATACCTAAAAATGAGGTGAATGGCGGCGGACAATTAAGCAACTAACTGGAGAAGGAAACTCCACAAATATCCCCATCCTCAATGATGGGGGAAGCACAGCACATCAGTGCAAAGGATAAGGCTGAAGCATTTAAGTGCCAAGTGGATGATCCATCTTGGCCTCCTCCTGAGATTCCCAGCCTTCAGTCAATTCAATTCACTCCACATGATATCAAACAATGCTTGAAAGCACTGGATATTGCAAAGATTGTGGGCCCTGACAACATTCCAGCAATAGAACTGAAGACCTGTGCTCCAAAACTAGCTACACCCCTAGCCAAGCTGTTCCAGTACAGCTACAATACTGGCATCTACCCAGCAACGTGGAAAATTGCCCAGGTACGTCCTGTCCATAAAAAGCAGGGCAAATCCAACCTGGCCAATTACTGCCCCATCAGTCCACTCTCCATTGTCAGTAAAATAATGGAAATGTTGTCGGCAGTGCCGATTGGCTGCAGTTGCTCAGCGATGTTCCATTTAGGTTCTGCCAGTGCCACTCAGCTCCAGGCCTCATTACAGCCATGGTCCATAGAAACATAGAAAATAGGAGCAGGAGTAGGCCATTTAGCCTTTCGAGCCTGCTCCGCCATTTATTATGATCATGGCTGATCATCCAACTCAATAGCCTGCTCCTGCTTTCTCCCCATATCCTTTGATCCCTTTCGTCCCAAGAGCTATATCCAACTCCTTGAAAACATACAATGTTTTGGTCTCAACTGCTTTCTGTGATAATGAATTCCACAGGCTCACCACTCTCTGGGTGAAGAAATTTCTCATCTCAGTTCTAAATGGTCTACCCCATATCCTCGGACTGTGATTCCTGGTTCTGGACTCCCCCACCATCGGGAACACCTTCCTGCATTTACCCTGTCTAGTCCTGTTAGAATTTTGTAGATTTCTATGAGATCCTCCCACCACCACCACCACCAAATAAAATCCTAATCGACACGATATCTCCTCATATGTCAGTCCCACCATCCCAGGAATCAGTCGGGTAAACCTTCGCTGCACTCCCTCTATAGCAAGAACATTTTTCCTCAGATAAGGAGACCAAAACTGCACACAATATTCCAGGTGTGGTCTCACCAAGGCCCCGTACAACTGCAGCAAGACACCCCTGCTCCTGTACTCGAATCCCCTGGCTATGAAGGCCAACATACCGTTTGCTGCCTTTACTGCACCTGCATGCTTATCTTCAGCGACTGGTGTACAAGGACACCCATGTCTCATTGCATATTCGCCTCTCTCAATTTATAGCCATTCAGATAATAATTTGCCTTCCTGTTTTTACTACCAAAGTGGATAACCTCACATTTATCCACATTATACTGTACCTGAAATGCATTTGCCCACTCATTCAGCTTGTCCAAATCACACTGAAGCATCTCTGCATCCTCCTCACAGCTCACCCTACCACCCAGCTTTGTGTCATCTGCAAATTTGGAGATATTAAATTTAGTTCCCTCATCGAAATCCTTAATATATATTGTGAATAGCTGGGGTCCCAGCACCGATCCCTGCGGTACCACACTAGTCACTGCCTGCCATTCAGAAAAAGACCCATTTATTTCTACTCTGTTTCCTGTCTGCCAACCAGTTTTCTATCCATCTCAATACACTACCCCCAATCCCATGCGCTTTAACTTTACACGCTAATCTCTTATGTGGGACTTTGTCGAAGGCTTTCTGAAAGTCCAAATAAACCACATCCACAGGCTCCCTCTCATCAACTCTACTAGTTACATCCTCGAAAAACTCCAGTAGATTTGTCAAGCATGATTTCCCTTTCGTGAACCCATGCTGACTCTGTCCAATTCTGCCACTGCTTTCCAAGTGCTCAGCTTTAAATCTTTTATAATGGACTCTAGAATTTTCCCCATTACCAACATCAGGCTGATTGGTATAATTCCCTGTTTTCTCTCTATCTCCCTTTTTAAATAGTGGGGTTACATTAGCTACCCTCCAATCTGTAGGAACTGTTTCAGAGTCTATAGAATCTCGGACAATGACCACCGATGCATCCACCATTTCTAGGGCCACCTCCTTAAGTGCTCTGGGATGTAGATTATCAGGCCAAACATGGACAAAAGTGCTGAATTCCAGAAGTGAGGCGAAAATCACTGCCCTTAACATCAAACCTGCATTTGACCAAGTGCGGCAGCCAGGAGCCCTAGCAAAATTGAAAGTCAATGGGAATCAGGGGGAAAGCTCTCCGCTGAGGTTCGAGTCATACCTAGCACAAAAGAAGATGGTTGTGGTTGTTGGAGGCCAATCATCTCAACCCCAGGCCATCACTGCAGGAGTTCCTCGGGATAGTCTCTTAGATTCAACCATCTTCAGATGCTTCATCAATGACCTTCCCTTCATTATGAAGTCAGAAATTAGGAGGTTCACTGATGATTGCAGTGTTCAGTACCATTCACAACTCCTCAGATACTGAAGCAGTCCGTGCCCTCATGCAGCAAGACCTGCACAATATTCAGGCTGATAAGTGGCAAGTAATGCTCGTGCTACACATGTGCCAGGCAATGACCATCTCCAACAAGAGAGAATCTAACCATCTCCCCTTGATATTAAACGGTATTACCATCACTGAATCCTTCATTATTGACATTCTGGGGGCTTGCAACTGACCAGGAACTAGACTGGGCCAGCCATACAAATTCTGTGGCTAGAGGCACAGGCCAGAGGTTGGGAGTTTTGTGGTGAGTAACTCACCTCCTGACTCCCCAAAACCTGTCTACCATCTATAAGGCACAAGTCAAGAGTGTGGTGTAATTCTCTCACTTGCCTGGATGAGTGCAGATCCAACAACACTCAAGAAGCTTCAGAGCACCCTGGACAAAGAAGCCCACTTGACTGGCATCCCATCCACCATGTTAAACATTCACTCCCTCCACCACACCAGCACAAAGTGGCAGCAGAGCGTACCATCTACAAGGTGCACTGCATCAACTCTCCAAGGTTCCTTGGCAGTACCTTCCAAACACATGACCTCTATGATTTGGAAGGACAAGGTAGCAAGTGCATGGGAACATCACCACCTGCAAGTTCCTCTCCAAGTCACGTACCATCTGATTTGGAAATATACCATGGTTCCTTCACTGTTGCTGGATTAAAATTCTGAAACTCCCTTGCTTACAGCATTGTGGGTGTACCTACACCACATGGACTGCAGTATTTTAATAGAGTGGCCACTCACCACCTTCTCAAGGGCACTTAGGGATGAGCAATAAATCTGGTCTTGCCAGTGATGCCCATGAACAAATAAAAAGGCTCCAGGTTTGGTCCCTGTTGTTATGCAGAGCAAAGACAAGTGGCCCTAGTTGCACATTCTAGGGTGTTGGGGAGTAGTGATGGTTGGGGGAAGAGGGAAGGGGGAAGGTCTGTATAGCAAAATAGCTGACTAACACTTATCAACTTGGATCATACATGAAGAACAGTCATTGGCCTGAGGCAATTGTGAATAGCTGGCACTGACACTAATCATCCCGCATAACAAATTAGTAATCTAGGAAAACATGGTAAAGATTTGGCTGGGAGAGAGGGAAGCCAAGTTCAGAACAGGCAGTGTCATCTTAACCGAACTGAAGAAGCCAAGAGAGCTAGCATTACTTACTTTAATTCTGCACTCGGATGCCTGCAATGATTCAAAACATGCTTTTCATTTTTGCCCCATAATGTTTAATGCGATATTTGAACTACTTTATTAAACCAACAGTAGACTCACTGGCAGCACAGCAAACTGGAAAGTAATGCAGCCATACATGCATGATAACAACACTAAAAGGCATATACCAAGACTGAACAAACTTGTTTTCCAAACTAGTACCTCTCTCTGAATGTTATATAAAGCCAGAATAGCCTCCAACTTACTCAACTGCTGTTTCATAAGCTATTAGTTAAAGTTTTCACCCTTCAAAAATAAGAGGTAAATGCTTAATTCAGTATTTTTCACAAATACCTGATGCTCCTGTAGCAAAAAAGTCCTGTAAATGTTCGGCCAACCTTAAACAACTCTTTCCATGATCCAACATCCAGTCCCTTTCTCACTCTCTCTTTTCCTTCCCATCCCGAGTAAAACCCCTTTCTTTGTTAAAGGCAATATACAAAGTTATGGTGAAGCTGATCCCTTTTTGATACAAAAAAGTCTCTTAAAACCAAACCAGAAAGAATTTATAATGTAACCATTTGTATGAGTGTTACAGACCATTCTCATTTCTTCATGAAATAGAATCCTACTGCTAGCTGCTGTAGTCTAGTTCACTGACACAGCTAGAAATTTGGTCAATTTATAGGATTACGGAGGTGCAGTGAGCCAGTGCGTGGACATCTTGCAGCACAGAGCAATTTCTCATTCTTGGCTGGGGTTGTAGAGGCTAGATAGTTCCTCTAAAGGAGATAATCACTGATCAGTCAGTGCACATCATTTGCATAGCTTGTAGATAGCCCAAAGCAGCAGTGGTGGAGACACAATAACAATTTGCCTCAATTTGAGAGAATGGTATGTTGCATTGGGGAAAGAGGTTGTGAGCAACATAGAAAGCCCCATCATGATTCCTCCTGGTATAGTTGGTTCAATTAACCTTTCACCACTGGAGCAATGACTTATAAATTATTGTATTTTGTTGCATATTTTTGGGCAGGATAATAGAGGGGAAGGGATAGGATTAGAACACGTAGAAGATATTTTGCCATTTGGAAATTTTTTTTTTAAACACATTGATGAAAATCAAAATTACACTTAAAAGGCATGCTGATATAAAAAAAGGATAGGAATGATCTGTTTAACATTGGGGTGACAGAGCACAAAGATTGCTCTGCAGCAATGTTTCCTCTAATTTCTGTTTGCTGTGGATGGCCAGTTTGCTGAACTGCGTGCTCCCTAAGGCTGATACAATTCCATGCATCTTAAAGGAAATGTTGCTTATGCATGGCCTGTTTGTTCCCTGCATGGCACACTGTGTGGTCGTGCACCCACACATCTCAGAAAGAACATTGTTCTGCAGTATATATACAACCATAGTAATTGAGCAATGGGATCCCTCTGTGGTGTGTCTACATCTATATAAATAATGCATCTAGATTCCTGCCACTGATGTTAATTGGACATTTCAATGTCTTAATTCTCTCTTTGCACTGCATAATAGCTTCTGGAAAGTGCTGGAAGTCCTGGTGCTGTGAAATCTACCCAACTTTTACACTGAGATGCATATTCCACTCCACCGGCAACAGCAGGAACAATAATAAGTGTGCAATTCTTTGAAAGTCACAAGTTGTACTTTTTTATTTCTGGCCAGGAAAGAACCCCACATACCAGCAAGTGATTTGTATAAGCAAATAGCACCGGTCACTATGGTGTTGATATCTGCCACAGCTTCTGGAAGCACCTTGCAGAATAACCCACAATAGTTGTCACTCCACCGGGACCATTCAGATTATAACACTGGCACTAATATTGCATCGAACAGTGCCATAATACAACTGAGGCAAATGTTGTTCTCCTCAGGCTTTGATGACCAGTTACGGGAAAGCACTCTGCAA
This sequence comes from Carcharodon carcharias, assembly GCF_017639515.1. NCBI lineage: Eukaryota > Metazoa > Chordata > Chondrichthyes > Lamniformes > Lamnidae > Carcharodon > Carcharodon carcharias. The sequence goes on from NC_054469.1 coordinate 191,252,640, forward strand.
AGTCAATAGGGAAAACAGGACCCCACAACGACAGTTTAGAAAACAGGAACTCTATTTGCTGATATTCAACTTGTTAAAAGTGCCTTGAAATTGTCTCTAAAACAGAGAGAAAAGGGTAACTTCCTCACACCTATCCAAGTAAATAACTGCATTCCATGCTCCCCCTAATGTCCTCCTTTAAAAAGTTAGTTTCAAATTCAAATACAAAATTACATTTGAGAAATGTCTGAAAAGGAACTCACCCAGAGAAATCTGTGGCCAACAGTCCATAATTAAAGATATATACTCTGCTAATTTGGCACAGCGTGAGATAGCCCATTGCTGCTACAAATGAATACCTAAAGAACAAGGAACATAAGTGTACTTAAATTATCATGTTACGTGTAGGGGAAAAAAAACACTTTGCATTTTCTGAATTTCCTCGCCTCTCCTAGAGTTCAAATGCCAGTTCTGGCATATGGTTTCCACTGGCAGGAGTCACCCTCTGGTAATTCATTCAGGCAGCTGAAAAAATTGACACAGAGACAAAGGAGGAGGCTGTACTTAAAGCAGTTTTTAAGGAAGGTGTTATAGAAGGAGGAAAAGGTGGAGAGGTTTAGGTCAACTCAATGTCTTTTTCGCAGAACGCACAGCTAAGGGTGGAGTGAAGAAAGCAGAGATGGGCAAGAGGTCAGAACAGTAGGAGAGTTACACACACCCGTTCAAGCAGGCATCACCAGCAGCAGAAATCCTGATTTGATATTTTTCCCTAGAAACTAGGACCTTCCTGGTCTGGATGGCTCTGGATAGCACTGGGATGGTGTACAATCCACTGAGTCATCAAAGTGTTAATGATTTTTGTAAATGTCAGAACATGCACTAAATTTTCTTCCGTTTTTAAGCTTCAATATCACTATTTCACCATTTCTAACACCATCGCATTTTCTAACCCACAGATATACACCTCATCATAGATAATATGTACTAGAAAATCAATTGCAGCATAGCAGACAGGAAGCCAAGACTAATTTGAATTGTTCAGATCATGTAAGGTTCGAAATTCGGGATAACGAAACTAATGTAGGGGAGAGGAAGAAAGTAAGGAGGCGCATGGAGAGGGGAGAGAGAACCTAATGGGAGAGGAAGGAATGGGGAAGAGAGGAAGACAAGGGCAGAAAGAGAGGCAGAGGAGATAGAGAGTTGTGCAAAGGAACAGAGAGGAATAAGGAGGGGAAGGGAGCAGACAAAAGTATGGGAACGGCAGGGGAGGAGAACAGGGATGAGAGATTGGAGATGGGGAGGGGAATAGAGGGGCAGTCAAGGAGCAGAAACTTATACTGGGCAGGTAGCTGCTGATGGAAAACCAATTCAGCTGATTGGGGGGTTGGCAATGGGAGGGCTGCCCAAAGATTGCTACTGAAGCTACAGCATTTTATTCTCCATGGCAACAGACACAGCCTCAGCAATCTTGTTACACATTACCCTGGGGAAAGACCGATGGATGGGGGGGAAAGTAGAAGGAAGTAGAAGGGAGGAGATAAGAAGGTGGAGAGAAGACAATCGACGGGAAAGAGGGAAGATGGGAATGGGAGAAAAAAAAAGAGGGGTGCAAGATGGGGTGCTGTTCAGTGAATAATTGGATCAGGGCCTACAAATGTAATTCAGTTTTGAAGTCATGCTTTAAATGACGCATAACAGAAACTCCATATGTAAACTTGTCACATTGTCAGGATACCTTCCTAACAGTGGTGGCACTAAATACATCGGATCTTATGAATGGAAAAACTGACAGAAACTGCACCCAAGCAGAGGAGTTATGATATATTATACCAAACCCAACAGATGCACAATCGTACAAACATCTGCAATAGCATACTATATGCAACAGAAGATTATTTTGAAAAAATATGAAAAACTGGCTACTAGTCTGCTGCAAAATTGTCAAAAAAGGAATTTAAATATTTTTGAACGATTTTCAGGGTTTCAATTTTTATTCTCAGTTCAAACAAAGGGCCAATTTCAGATCATCAACCGAACACCAATACGAAGAGTAGCTTGATTATTATTGACCCCAAACTACCACACTTATTCTGTACTCAAGAAGATTTTCAGTGAGGCAAATCTCCAAACCTGGAATGAAATTCAGTAACACCACTTGACATCCCAAGAAAAGAAAGTCAGTGATATTGTCACCATTAAGTTATTTAAACTTTATTTTTTTAAAGAACTGAACAATGTCCTGTTTGAAAGTCCAAATACCAGAGATGAGAAATGGGATCTAAATATCTTCTAAACTCATATCAAATCAACAACAAAAGGAAAACTTTGGTAACTTTGAATGCAATCAATTAAAAGCCTATTGATAACCATAACGTGAAGAACCATTGTATGGTAGTAATGCCACCAAGGAATCTTGTGGCTAGCCAGAGTTCACAGCAAATCCTTGAACTACAGACTGCATTTACATTCTCACATTTTAGGTCTATGTTAATACAGTGCACCAGCTAACATAGTAATGTAATCAGCTGTCTGGGCATTCTTGGAAAATTGGGATTCCCTGGAAAAACAATCTCACGCCTCACTTAGCTCATCTGTGGCTGGTTAGGTATGGTATGAGCAGAAGCTTCATGTTAATAGGCAATACAGTCTATTCCTCTTAATTTGAAGCTGTTTAAATTATCTGTCATTTCGATCTGAAACTGTGCAGTAATATTGAAAATTTCTTGCTTAAGTCAAATCGTCCATTAGCTTGAACGCCCACCTCGAATGGGTCCCCATCAGTGAAATCTACCACATATTCCAAATTCATCCTGTTTCAAACAAGCTGGAGCAAAAGACCATCACAAGCTATAAAAATACTTACATTTACGTAATGCCATCCCAAGGCACTTTACAGTTAATTAGGTACTTTTTGAAGTGTAATCACTGTTGAAATGTAGGAAATCCATTCTTGATGGAAAAGCTTAATGAATTTGAAGAATTTGGAAGCAACCCTTGTTTCTGCATTGTGGGTCACCACTTCAAACAGCATCACCTGTCAAGATCAGGTTCACATGTAGGGACCCAAGCAACATTCCTAAAGGGTCAACAACTGGCGAATGGTAATATGGCTGACATTTTAACTTCATGTAAGCCTAACAACATCTTGACAGTTTATGAAATCGGTACTTTAAAAAAAAACTAACTTCACCCAAGCAGAATGCAAACTTTCTTCAGTGAAAAATACTCAGGTGGGAGAACGGCCCATTATAATTTGGGAGAAAGAAACCTACTGATTTTTCAAATTTGACATGTCCACAGAATTAATCCTCTACCTATAGCCTATAAGAATCTCAAAAAAAGCACTGGTGACCAGTGCTCTGTTTAAAGTGGGGTTGAATCACTTAGAAGCAAACAGCATAGAAGGAGGCTATTCAGCTCAGCATGACTGTTGGTGGCTCTTTGAAAGAGCTTTCCAATTAGTCCAGCACCCCTGCTCTTTCTCCGTAGCCCTTCAAATTTCTCCTTCTCAAATATATAAACAAATTCCTCTTAAAGTTACGATTAAATCTGCTTCCAACATCCTTTCAGGCAGTGCATTCCAGATCATAATACTCAATGCATAAGAAAGGTCTCATCTCCCCACTGGTTCTTTGGCCAATTATCTTGAAATTGTACTCTTCAGTTACTGACCATAACACATGACCAACTATAGTCACATACCTGATTAAGGTATGGCATTGCAAGGGAGAGAACATGTCCAGGTTGTTGAAAACCATGGTATTCACTGAAGTACCTGCAGTTTAAAAGCATGATCTGTTGCCAACTGCTTTCACCACGTATATTCACCTGAGCAGCAGAAGCTGGATCATATCCACAGGCTCTGTAACATCAATCCCTGAGCACAAGATGACATGTGATTTCAATTCAATGCCAGCATTAAGAAAGGAAGCAGATTACAGACCCAGGTATGAACTGATAGTTCTGTCGAAGGGTCATGAGGACTCGAAACGTCAACTCTTTTCTTCTCCGCCGATGCTGCCAGACCTGCTGAGTTTTTCCAGGTAATTCTGTTTTTGTTATGAACTGATAATGTTGTGCAGGTGCATGTTGCCACCAGTGGGAATGAGGATGTGAGAAAATGACTCAAATGAGTAGATCCAACAGGCACACACAGGTAAAGGGGCTACTGTGCAATTGCTGAAAAAGTAGATGATATGGACGAAACTAAATGTCCCAAGCAGCACTTTGTTAAAATTCTTTCATGGGATGTGAGCATGCTGGCAAGGTCAGCGTTTTTTGCTCATCTCTAATTGTCCTCCGTTGTACAGAATTCTTTATAGCTGCAAGTGCTGTTGGCGAGAGGCAAGCAGATTCAAGAAACTTTACAAAATGACTGAAGTTTGCACTGGATAGCCAGTTGTGTTCAAATTTGCATCTAATGCATTTTAATAGTTGCTCTGTTTTATGGCACATTTGAAGTTTTCAAATGATACTTTGCAATATTGTTCAATTAAAATTGCTTAATTGAGCAAAACAGATTACAATTAATAGGAGCAATCAACTGGTTGAATTAATAAGAACAGCCTTGACCCCACCATCCTTGCAAACTACCATCTCATCTCCAACCTCCCTTTCCACTCCAAAGTCTTTGAACATGTTGTCACTTCCCAAACTTGTGCTCATCTTTTCCAGAATTCCATGTTTGAATCCCTCCAATCAGGTTTCTGCCCCTGCCAAAGTAGAACCATAGCAAAGTTACAGCACAGGAGGCCGCGATTCGGCCCATCTTGTCCATGTCAGCCCGAGGACACCCAGGTGCGCTTTCTAATCCCACCTTCCCGCACCCAGCCCATAGCCCTGCAGCTTACAGCACTTTAGCTGCAGATCCAGGTACATTTTGAAAGTTTAAAGTTTCTGTCTCTACCGTCAACTTGGGCGGTGAATTCCAAACACCCACTACCCTCTGCGTAAAAAAGTTCTTCCTCATGTCCCCCCTACACCTTCTGCCACTTATCTTGAATCTATGTCCCCTGGTTCTAGAATTCTCCAGCAAGGGAAACTATTTTATCCTGTCACTATCTATTCCCCTCATAATTTTGTACTGCAATAATTCTTGCAAAAGACACTAATGACTCCATCCCTCATTGCCAACTGTCTGGTGCTGAACCAGACCATTCATGACCTCTGTCAAATTTGACCCCAAGATGCACTTCTGATCATATATCTGCATCTTCACAAAGGCCTCCTATTTCCACCTCTGAAACATCACCCTCCTCCACCACTGCCTCAGCTCATCTGTGCTGAAACCATTATTCATGCCTTTGTTATATCTAGATTTGACAATTCCATTACACTGCTGGCCAGCCCATCTCTAATTCTAACTTCCATAAATTTGATATCATCCAAACTTCTGCTGCCAAGTGTTTACTCATGCCGCCCAACTCATTCATCACCTACATTGGCTCCCAGTCAAGCAACACCTCAATTTTAAAGTTCTCATCCTTGTTTTCAAGCCACTCCATGGTCTCACACCTCCCGATCTCTGTAATCTCCTTCAGCCCACAACCCTTTAAGATATCTCCAATTCCGCCTTCTTAATCATCCTTGATTTTAATCACTCCACCATTGATGGCCTTCTTTTCAGCTACCTACACCCTCTGGATCATCAGAAATCAGATATACACCAGCACCAAGATGCGCTTCACGATCCTGTGCAAGTCCAGACACAGTGACTCTGTGGGAATTGCCAAAGATGTTTGAACTTCCAATGGGCAATAACCATGCTCCCCGGGACCCTCCAAAAAGGTCTCCGACTCCCAGTTTGGATAGTTACCCAGGAAACATTAGACAGAAAAATCCTAGTTTAACTCATGGGTAAGTATACAATTGACACCCCCAACTCCACCCTCCCGATCCCCTGACCTGACTAGCCTCCCGACAAGACTAACCCCCCATCTGATCTGACTAGCTTCCACCACCCGACTCCCCCGACCCTGAGAACTACAACTGCCCAATCACCTGCCCCTCCCACGATCAAACTTGACTAGCCCCCACCTCAGACACTACTCCCCAGCCCCACACAACCAGCCCCCAACCTGACAGCACCTTCTAACCCGACCACCTCACCTCACCCACTCTGCCCCCTTACACACTTACCCATTCGCTCACATACTCATTCACTAACACACTGAAAAGCCGTTTAAATGTCCCAAAGCTTTTCAGTATGTTAGTGAACACTTACCAGAATAAGGAAGCTAGTGCAATAAAAAAGGGGCATGGCACATCTTCACCGCGCTCCTCCCCCCCCCGCCAAAAACCAACCGGACGATGACGATCCAGAGCTACGAAGAAGCAGTGCAATGGCAGACTACTCCACATTTCTGAAGAAGCTAGGATTGCAAGACCCAGCCAAAAATTTGGAGCAGAGTAGTGATGCAAAAAAATAGGAGCAGAGCAGCAATCCAAGTGTTTGCTGCCCCTCGGAAGTTTCGGGCCATTACTTTCATTTATCAGTAAGTTCTTTCATGCACAAGCTTCAACTATTAATGGCACACACAGCTCCAGTCAGGTGCAGAACCTTTATCTCTCTTATCAAAAGTGACTAACGTCAAATATTTGTAAAGCTCATTAGCTGAACTCTTGGCTTCACTACCCACTTGTAATGTGGCTACAATACGATTAACTTTCCCTGCTTATCAGTTTTCATTACTCATCTCTCTATCTTTCCTCTTACAGATTAACTCAATCTTATACTATCCTCAAACAAGCTGATCACTCTCTTACATTCAAATTACCACCATGTAGCCTTATACCCATGTTTTCCAAAGTTCTGGGAACCAGTGTGGGTATCAGTGTAACTATTCCAAATGTGATCTTGTCATCCACTTATGTTACACACTTGTGGAACTCAGCTCTTGAACATGTTAATTAATTATCCGTCACAGCCTTGGGCACTGTCCAGACCTACACAATTTGCCGTCATATGGCCTCTCACCTGTGTCCATGGTCTCTCCAAACATTATGCTGTAATTGTAGATAGGACCCTGAACTTGCTCATTAGCTCAGGCTTCCTTGAGTTCCTTCTTCAGACTGTTCCTTCTTCAGAAGGGATGACCTCCTCCAGTCACCAACTAAATCCATCAATAACTTTGCTGATCGTTCCACCCAAACTTCATTATCCCTTAACATTACATGGCAGGGGAACTGGGGATGTGCAATATCTAAATTACCCCTTCTTGATCTTCTTCATGACCCTTCATGAAGCAATGAAAATGTAGTTTATTTCAATTCTTCCAAAACTGTTTCCTCACATTTTTGACAAGTCTGATCAACAGTGAGCACCCCTTGCCTTCATCTCTTGGCACTTTAAGCCTCACTACTTCCTCTGACCTCAAGAGCAACTCCATCATCATCCATTATTACTTTCTCGATTTCCTCAAACACACCACACATTTCTTGCTCCTTTGACAACTCAACCCTATTAAGCCCAGTTCATCCAAGTCTAGACTGCTGCTCCAGTATCCAAGGTGGCTTTTAAATTTGCTGCCTTCCCTCCTCACTGTCAGACATTAACTTCAAGCTGCTACATAGTTCCATTGATCCAGGCAGCCTTCAGTACCCACAAGCTCATGATTCACCCAAAAGCCTCAACAGTGAATGGTGGGAAAATCTCTACTGCCGTGAATTCACTACCACACCCAATCTCGTATTCCTTTGATCATCGCATGCAAATATGCACAACCAGTTGTGGATACTAGGTAGCACTGGGGAGTAGAAAACATGACCAATCTTCCCTTTTCTAACTCAAAAGGTGTCAAGTCCAAACACATCTCCATCTTAATCAAAGAGATAAAAACAAAAAAACTGCGGATGCTGGAAATCCAAAACAAAAACAGAATTACCTGGAAAAACTCAGCAGGTCTGGCAGCATCGGCGGAGAAGAAAAGAGTTGACGTTTCGAGTCCTCATGACCCTTCGACAGAACCCTTCCATCTTAACCAACATCAGTTAACTCAGCACAAAGCAGGTATTGAGCCTGGAACCTTTCTGTATTTTCCTGTTGCTCACTGAATAAATATCATGCACCATCAGATAGAAGCTCTTCAAATACTTCGCACATCTAGATAAGCTATCAGAAAATGTCAAACAAACAATCCATCTAACCACTGTCTTTCTCCCTCTCTTTCTCTCTGTCTGTCTTTGTTTTATTTCATGCTATGGTCAATTCTGAATGTCCCTCCTTTGTTTCTCTAACATGCCATCCGACATGCTCTTTTTACACCGGTACTGTTTTTGAAACAAGGACATATCATATGCTCCAAGTTAATCTTTGCAAAATCTTAAAACCAAACTCTTTGCTTATGGATTTTAAAGGACAGACCCTGTGACCACAAATAATTTCTTCTAGATTTATCCCATCCTCTCTGCTAGTCTTTCCAATGCTGTTGGTACCAACACTACAAGACAGGTCCATTCAACTTGGTCACTGTTATGCAAAAAGATTCCCATTCAACACGTGCAGCCACGTACATGGCAAAAAAAAAAAAAATTGCCGTAATACCACTAAAAACAAAGAAAGAGCAGAATTTACACAGATTTGTAGCTAGGTAGGGCAAATGAAAATGGGCCAGAACAGTGTTATTTTGAAAAAAGAGATAAGCAAATTTACTAGAATGTAGCAACTTGGAGAATGGGGAAACAGAGGTACAAATGTTGCACAGCAGTTTGAGGAAAAGAAATAAGAACGAACTGATAAGTTGACAGTTTGCCTTCTGCTGGATCTGTGGGCACAAATATCAAAAATAAAACTTGAGTTGAACTTCAGGTGCATTGTATGTAGTTTAAGGGTTTCAAATTGAGCAGCTGCAACATTAAGATTATCATACAAGCAGCATGAAACAGAATATGAATCACATCAAAATAGTTTAGCATTTTAAGTTTATCATAAGCAAATCAAGTTAAGACAATGTGTAAAGCACATTTGACTGCACTAACGGCCTTCAATCAAATACCTTGACAAATTCAAATACATGCAAAGATAGCACTAACAATACACATATTATTCAAATTGTGCTTCAAATTCTGCAAGTCAAGCCCCAAAACATTAACAAAACAGTGCCAAACAAATATATTGTGGTGACAAATATTTTATACTGGAGCAGCAAACTGTGCCACTCCAAGGCAGTAGATTTCACCAAATTCTCAATCTCAGCCTCAGTGCAGTATAGAGATGCTGAGTACAGACCTCCACATTGTTCCACAGGGAGAAGGGAAATTATGTATATTTTTAAAGTTTATCCATCTGGTCCTGCATAGTGCTCAGTAAGAGAGACACTGACAGAGGCCTAAAGGCAGGTCACAGCACTAAAGCTTTCCCCGAAACAGGAGCTTTACGGTTTGAATGCAAGATGGGGGAAAAGTGGAATATTTCAAACAAATAATTGAATACAAAATGCAACTACAGTTTTTTTTTCAAAAATGTTCAAGATTTATCTGAAACCTAGGTAGTATTTGCAAAGGATGCCTTATCTTCAGAAAACATGACACATACTGGGTTCTGTACCTGTGAATGTTTGAGACGCTCGCTGTTATCATAATGCAGTAACACAAAGAAACTTCTATAAAAATGTGCAATGAGTACCTGGAGAAGGAACAGTAAAATAACAGGTCAGAAACATGATTTCTATGCCCAAATAAAAATAGTCAATCTTCACATTTTAACAACTACTGGCTTTATCTTATAATTTGCATTTAAAAACACAGGAAAAAGAAGCAGGCTCATTAAGACCATTCTGCTGTTCAATTCGATCATGGTTGATCAGTATCTTAAATCCCAATTACCCACCTAGGTTCCATATTCCTTAAGACCATTACCCAATAAAAATATATCAAACTTGGTCTTGAATTTTTCAATTGACATAGCCTCAACAGCATTTTAGGGTTTGTTCCATACATATGAACAAAAACACAGAAACTGGCAATTTAGCCCTACTACTGTGCATTGCTGTGTATCCTCCATTCGAGTAGCAGTTCTAACCCTGTGTTGTGCCCCTTTATTCCCCTTTCCTTCAGGTACTAATTTAACCAACTCTTAAAAACTGATATGGCCCACGCTTCAAACATGTGCTCCGGTAGAATATTACACAGACTCACATTCCTCTTGTTTTTTTTAAATCTCCGGTTTCTGTACTAAATCTCTTGGACATTGTTGAAAAAAGAAGAGACATGCTATCAAAGCTTGTCAACTTGCACTCATCAGGGCAGACACAATACCACCAAATTTTTGAAGGGAACAACAATTTATACTGCATGGAGAAAAGGGGTGCTGATTGGCTGACAAGATGGCTCTGATTAGTTAAGACGTTGCCATGGTGAATGCACTAGGGTGTTATTGTCCCACATGCTTTTGCTTATTCAAAAAAGTTGCAACATCTGGACATATTCGTTTTACCTGCAGAGAACAGATCCCTGTATATGAACATATGTGCCTTCTGGCAAGCATAGGTGAGCTACATTGGGAGCCCAACTGATAATCTTAAATTGGCTGTTAGCGTAATTCTTAGCACACTCGGGTTTGTTCGGTAAATGCTACCCTCGTGAAATCATATCTAAGGTTAGACATTATATTATGAGTTTTGCAAGCACGGATTGGTTGAGTATGCTCAGTACTCTGCCTACTGCGAATAGCCGAAGGGATGTGCTGTTTGATATGATCCACCAGTCATTGGGGCATATAGCCTATGAACCAGGCATCACACCGGCACTGAAATTCATATACCACATTATCCATGTGTGTGGTGGATAGATGCATCTTTGGATCGACAGCATCATCCTGTCAGTGGAAAATACCACTTGTGTTACCACTGCATAGTAGCACGGTGAAACGGCTAGCTTCACCTGTTGCTCAAATTTTTGAGGTACCTTATCCTTTCAATACAGTTTGAAGTAGATCAGGCACTTTTCAGGTCTAAAAGTGCTGGCTTAAGCCTAATTGTGAGTATGTGTGATACACAATGAGCAATGATCTAATTGAAGTTGCCATAATCCCGCAGGATAGTTTTGACGCACCCTATTTCAGCATCAAGCTTGCACAGTGAACAAATGGCTCAGGCCCCACTTACAAGATTGCCAATGAAGTGAAAGTGAAAGTCGCTGTAGTCCTACAGGACCATTGGCTGCTCTCTCATTGGAGAGAGACGGTCAGTGGTGAGTTTAACCTGAGGGTCACCACACCTCAGGCGAGGGCAAGGTTGAGAAGGCCTGAGATGACCTCTGCCGGTACGGGAATTGAACTCATGCTGTTGGCATCACTCTGCATTACAAACTAGCCGTCCAGCCAACTGAGCTAACCAGCCTCCAGATTGCCTATAAGGCCAATCTTGCTTGTGTGGAGCTGTAGCAATCCCAACATGTATACTGACCAGTGAAGGTACGCTTGCAGTAGACTGTAGTAGAAAACCCATTAGAAGATTTCTCAACTAGCATGTGGGATGTGAAAATGAGCATTAGGTGTGTGAATCTTAACATCTTTGACAGTTACAGCCCGCTGCTGGCCAAGGCCTCTTCAATGATAGCTAGCACCTTTGGAGCTACAGGAAAAGGACAGGGGAGCGAGACCAGCTAAGTTGCTCTTGGAGACAGGATCCAAAGGCTTCCTTCTGTGCTGTAACCATTCTATCACTGAATCCAAGGAACAAAGGTGGAACATGCCCACAAAATAAATTTCTAAAATGTAAAGTCATGTCTCAAGTTTAAGCTCTCATGGAGAACTCTACTCAAATACTTAGGGCTAAAAATTCAACAGACTTCAAAAATAGGTGCGAGAATCGTGATGGGTGATTATCCCTGCCCATTCAAAAGTAAAGCAAGCAGCATTGCAACACTGTGCTACCTGCTAATTATAATGATAATGGCATAAAGTCTGGTGCTGAAAGTATTGTTCAGTGGCTACTTGTCTCAGCAAGGAGCTTAAGTTCACGCGAGGCTAGCACCATTTAAAGGTGAGGTGCATCTAGCTGCAGCAAGGAGTGAAAGCGTTGAAAGAGAGGTTAACAAGCAAGGAGCTTGAAAAAAGGTGAGAGCACATGCCCCCAAGGTTCTCTGATGCAGCACTGGAGGACCTACTGCAAGGGATGCACAGGAAGAGAAAGGTCCTCTTCCATCAAATATGCTTCCTCGCTGTAGGTTTTGTGGGCCCATTAGGTCTGGCACCTTTTATAAGGTAGGAGAGATTTGGCAATGTGCCAATTTGGATATATTTCAGATAATCCTGGTGAAAGTTAGGTATACAGAACTAAATCGCAATTCAAGAACCTATAAATAAAACATTCAATGTAACTTTAGATGAATGCAGCAGAAAACTGCATATGCATAGCTTAATTTTTTTTCTTATATATTTTTTGGCCAAAATGCTTGCCAGTTTCTTGGATATCTCTTCGTCTGTGATGCATGGTGAAATTGTTTTTCCATATATTGTAGAAGCAAGCAAAATGACTTCAAATTTTCACAGCTAGTGAGAGCTACATTATTTTGCCATTCTTACCTTCACGGTTGCTGTTTAAAGGGACAATGAAACTGAAGACAATTCTTGATCTATCATCTTGATGTTCAGAAACCCCCATCCAGTTGTGTTTCCAGAGTGAAACACAATGAAGATCACATTCACAGACCCAAAGGGGAACCAGACTAGTTACTAGGAATAAAAATACCAGGAAAAACTCAGCAGGTCTGGCAGCATCTGCAGAGAGGAATACAGTTAACGTTTCGAATCCTTATAACTCTTCAACAGAACTAAGAAAAAGTGGATACGGAAATCCTGTCAGAGAGAAGAGCAATACTTCTTCAAGGTAGGCATTCCTTGAAGAGAAGTGACAGTCAATTAAACACTAAGATAAAAGCAAAAAAACTGCGGAAGCTGGAAATCCAAAACAAAAATAAAAATACCTGGAAAAACTCAGCAGGTCTGGCAGAATGTTAGGTTCCTTCTATTGAAAACAAAAAAAATCACGTGTTGCTTGACACTTGCCAGTTCCTTTTCTCTATTTAAATCTTACTTTTCTGCCAGCTCTGGGAACAGTAGAAATGGCATCCCTTTTCAATCAGGGACACAAATGCCTTGTGGAATGTCAGCTGTGAGAACAATCACAACCTCAGAATAACACCTCATGATATAAAGATGCCTTGGGATGCAAAACATAATAAAGCACCATACCGATCAAAGTTCTGGAGATTGTCTCCTAATTACAACAGCTCCCCACCCAATGCCAACCAGCTCCACAGATCAATCCAGGTTCAGTCTCTGGCCCCAACTTCACTTTGCTCATGTCAACCAGGACTGCAGCAAAAACATCATTGGTCTTGGTGGCTGGGCTAGAGGACAGAAAATTAAGCCAGGAGTTGCTGCACCTGAACACTACCTAATGCCAGATGTTGAGAAACACATGTAAGATATCAAGTGAGAAAACAAGTGCACATTCATCTGCAGTTCCTTCCATGCTCAAAATATCTGCCGAAGTTACTGTTGATACTCTCCTACAACAAGGGTGTCACCTGTCACTTGAACCCATCCAGCTAGACAACATCTGTTTCTGCCTTCAGCAGAAATGATGAAGGGAGGAAAAAATTCCTGTTCAATTACTAACTTACACTCCTAATCCTACCATACAGCACCAAACACATACACAAACTCACCAACCCCAGCAATCATTTAAGCTCCAAGAGTTGGCAATTGCTTTCCATCCATCTTATAACACAAAATTGTTTCTTTACTTGTCCTATTACTACTCCCTTTGGCCTTGCAATATGAAACCTTTTATCACTCCTGCCCTCCACCCAATCACGGACTTTCCCTTTTGCTCTTCTTCCCACCTTCACCCCTTTCACTTGTTCAAAACCTATTACATTTCTAACTTTTCCCATTTTTGTTGACAGATCACTGACCTGAAACATGAACCGTTTCTCTCTCCACAGATGCTGCCAGACCCGCTGAATATTTTGCTTTTATATACCAAACCTTTGCCAGTCTATCATCCAATATGTGCGACTGAAACTAATTCGAGACACTAGCAGAAACATTAAATTGGGTGCATTGGCCAATATGTCAAAGGTTTCTGAAGTTCTAAGAACAACACAATAAAAGTTCACAATACAATCTATAGTCCTTTCCACTATGTTGGCTGAATTATCTCACCCAATATTGCTCAGACAACTGACCACACTGAAAGACAATTTATGAATTGAGCACAACAACTTGTATTTATACAGAACCTGTAACACAGTTAAACATCCATCCCAAGGCTCTTCACTGTAAAGTTACCAAACAAAATTTGACACCAATCCACATAAATGACCCAAAAAAAAGTCAGAGTTAGGTTTTAAGGAGAGTCTTAAAGGAACAAAGAGAGGCAGAGAGACGTGGGGAGGAAATTCCAGAACTTGAGGCCTTGGCAGTTGAAAGCCAATGATGCAGGCATGAATGTCAGGGGTGCTCAAGAGGCCAGAATCAGAGGAGCGCAGGTATGTTGCAGGGCTGTTTGGCTATAGGAGATTGTAGAGATAGGGAGGGGCGAGGCCATGAAGGTATTGGAAAACAGGGGTGTTAATTTAAAATAAATGAAGATATTACTTAACCTGGAATCAATGTTGGTCATCAAGCACAGAGGTGACCGGTGAACTGGACTTTGTGCGAGTTAGGACACAGGCAGAGTTCAGATGGCCTGAATTATGGTGGATAGAACATGGGAGTATACGTAAGTAACAAAGGCATGGATGAAGGTTCCAGCAGCAGATGAACTAAGGTAGGGTGAAGTCAGGTGATGTTACGAAAGTGGAAATAAATAAAAAATATGCATTGTTAAATTGCATTATTTAGACTAAAATAGAACAGAAGCAAAAAGAAAACTTCAAGTAACCAGCAATACAAGGCCAACATGGATGTGAAGATTATCTTTTATAAGTCCAACATCTTGAGGTGCTTTTCAGAACCTTCCCTGAGTATTGCCACTCCCTATCTCTGCAACCTGCTCCAGACCTACAAACATTTGAAATCTCTGCACTCCAATTCTGGCCTCTTCATATTCCTGATTTACTTCTCTCCACCATTGGTGGCCATGTCTTTAGTTGCCTAGGCCCTAAGCTCTAGGATTCTCTACCTAAACCTCTCTGCCTCGCAGTCCTTATTTAAGATATTCCTTTGAACCTATCTCTTTGACTAAGCTTTTGGTCACCTGTCTTAATATCTCATTAGATGGTTCTGTGCCAAATTTTGTTTGAAGATCACTCCTGCTAAGTATTACCACATTAAAGGCACTATATAAATGCAAGTTGCTGCAAGCATATATTATTTGACAAGGACTTGTCATAGAGCCCTTTGACAGGCCAAACCAAGAGGAGGGAAACACACAACTTTTTATACTATTCTTCTGTTTTCCAAGTGTAAATTCCAATACACAAATGAGAGGCTTTTTCTTAGGGAACAAATAGTAATCAATTTGATTATTTGAATGGACAGGTTTTGAGCAGCAGTCCTATGACCTATTTCCTTTGTTTTTAACAATTTATATATTGCGGTCAGTCGACTCTCAAGAACATAGCATGGTTCTCACTCAAAGAGGGGAATACACTGACAACCTCAGACCCCAAGTCATTTATAGATTCAGTTAATTGTTGAACATGGGTAGTGATGTTACAATGGGAAGCCAGTTAGTCTTGTCTGACACCATGTTGCTGTCTCCACACAGCTTATATTGTTCAAACCAAAACAAGAACAAGACTCTTTGAAGCGATCCTTGAAGTTATAAAGGTCTACAATCCTAAGTCATACAACTAAACTAAAAATAAATGCAACACAGAAATGTTACTGTCTGAGGCATAATAGAGTTCTGCTTCCATCAGATCTCCTTTGCTGGAAGAAGTCTGTCAAGAGGTTTGGAATCAATAAAATGTGTTCCTTTAGAGTAACTGCAATCCTAATACAGCCCATGGCCCATTTGATGCCCACCTCCCCTTCAGTGCTTTGCAGAAGTGCTGCTTCACATGATTATGGCCCTAAAATCATTGCCAGCTCAGTTGCATGTTGACTGAACCAGAATTTAGTGCTGTCCTTTTATTGCAAAACTCAGCAAAGGATGACTAAATGGAGACACAGTTATCACAGCTCCCTTACAAGCAATTGTCAGGGCTAAACTAAAACTGAACTATTAATCCTGTGGTGGAAATTTTCAGCAGGTCTGGTAACTTTGTTTTTCTCTCCTCAAATGTTAACATTTCAGGCCAAAGACCTTTCATCAGAATTGGAAAGATTTAGGGATGGAATAGGTTTTAAGCAAATATAGAGGCAGGAGAAGGGAGTGGGATGGGGTGGCGGGGTGGCACTGGTGGAGAACAAAGGGGAAGTCTCAAATAGGGTGGAAGACAGGGAAGATTAAATGACAAAAGGGTAATAAGTGCAAGGCAAAAGGGAATGGAAGAAGTAAAGGAACAAATGATGCGTCTAGAGGAAGTGAGGAGGTGCGAATGAAAGAATCATGAACAGCTGCCACCCAAACACAAAAGAAAACCAAAGTAAGGAATAAAAGGACACAAAATGAGGGCAGGGTTACAGCCAGAAATTGTTGAACTCAACATTGAGTCCAGTAGGAGTGAATTTATTGTAAAGTGCCTAATTGAAAGACAAGTTACTGTTCCTTGAGGTTACGTTGAGCTTCCTTGAAACATTGCAGGAAGCCAAGGACACAGAGGTCCAGAACAAGGTGGAGAATTGAAAATGACAGCAACAGGAAGCTCAGAGCTATGCTTGCAAACTGATCCTGCCATTCACACCTCCTCTAGACACATTTTTTGTTTCTTTACTTGTCCCATCACCATTCCCTTTTGCTTTCCACCATATAACCTCTGGCCATTTAATCTCTCCTGCCTTCCAACCTATCACAGACCTTTCTTGTACACTGCTTCCCTCCACCCAGACACACACCACCCCCCCACCCCTGCCCTCAGCCACCATCTCCACTTTTCCTGCCTCTGTACTTGCTCAAAACCCATTACCTTTGCATCTTTTTCCACTTTTTATGATCAGTCATCAATTTGAAACATTACCTGTTTTTCCCTCCACAGGCTCTGCCAGGCTTGCTGAGTATTACTGTGTTTACTGTTTTTATTTCAGATTCCCAGCATCCACAGTATCGTGCTCTTACATTAATCCTGTAGGTTTTAGTTGGAAAGGCAATTCACTTGGCAATGACCAACAGTAACATAATTAAAACCAGAAATTCTGCTGTGTGAGAAATCACTCATTCAGATCCACACCCCATTGTACAGAACGGCCAAGGGTGGTTCTTGATAAAAAAAAGTCTGGTGTGCAACATTACAGGGAGCCACCCAGTAAACAGCACCATTAGAATCCTGAGTTTAGGCCCTTAAAATGACATTTGGCTAACTAATACAGATCATATCCATTTCAACAAGTTATACATCAATGATAACCTTTGGCTGTTGATCTGGCAACTCCACACAATACTGTTCTATTGCATTCTCTCAAACCATATTAACCTATGCTAGGAAGTTGCATGCTAAACAGCCTTATTGCTGAGATCATTATAGATGAGTCTTATTTATTATAGGATCTAACAGGACAGCATTGCATACACGGATGCTCCCTTGAATGAGCTAATCATAATTCCATTCATCTCACTTGCTTTGAATAATTTTTCTTCAAGTGTTTATCAGATTCACTCTTAAATGTTATGATTAACTCAATTTGAATAATTATCTGTAGCACTCAAACCACAGTCCAATGGCCAATTGCCCGAGAAGTATTTGTCTAATTCCCACCCCCCACTGCCCTTTAAGCTCCAACTGCTAATTCTGAATTAATCCTTCTTTACTGACTACTTGAAATAATCAACAGCATAGTTGGAAGAGGCTGGGTATTCTGTAATGAGAAACTCACCTCCTGATCCCTTCAAAGTCTCTCCATCAACCACCAAGTAAATGATGAAATACTCACAACTCACCTGGATTGATGAAGAGTCAACAACTGCATTTATGCAATGCCTTAACATAGAAAAGCATCCCAAGGTGATTCACAGATGTGTAATTAGACAAATATTACCAAGCCAAAGCCAAAGGTGACCAAAAGTTGGGTCAAAGAAATGAATTTTAAAGCAAATGGGGAGATGGAGAGGCGGAAAGTTTTAGCCAGGGAATCTCAGAGCTTGGAGCCCAGACAGCTGAATGTACAACCCATGGTAGGGCAAAAGAACGGAGACAAGGCCAGGGAGGGAGTAACACAGAGTTCTTGGATGGTTGTAGGGTTGGAAAAAATTAGAGAGATATGAAGAGGCAAAGCCACAATGGGTGAGAATTTTAAACTGAAGACATTGGGGGGACAGAGTCAGAAAGCACAGGTGATCAGTGAGTGGAACACCTTAGCGGCAGCAGAATTTTAATTGAGCTAAAGTTTATGGGGGGCAGAGGATGGAGGTTTGAATAGTCAAACCCAGAGGTGGCAAAATTATGGAATGAGAGCTTCACCAGTAGTTGAGCTGACGCAGGGGTGAAGGTGGCTAATGTTAGGGAGGTAGAAGTAGGACGTCTTTGTGATGGCAAGAGTATGGAATTGGAAGATCAACTATGGTTCAAATAGGATGCAGAGGTTGCAAACAGTGAAACAGGGATAGAAACATGATTGGAGAGATTCAAATAGAGTTGAGGGTAAGATGGGCACAGATTTAGGAGGCACCACGTTTAGGGTATTTGGAGAGGAAAGGGTGGTTCGAAATGGGTCAGTACTTTGGAAAGACAGTGATGTTAAGGGTGAGGTTTTTTTTTTAAGATGGGTGCAAGTATGGCAGTTTTCAAAGGGTGGGACACAATACCAGATTGCCAATGTCAGTTAGCATGGGGGACAGGGAGGAAAGTTGGATGGTCACCAGTTTAGCAAGAATAAGGTCAAGAACAAGGCCTCATTAACAAGGTGAGCTTAGAAAAGGCATGAGGGGAGCAACGAGAGATGCACAGAAAGACCAGAGCTCAAGGCTTGGGGGGGTGGTTTGGCTTAGTGGGAAAGGTGTGGAGGATACAGGCTACTTAAAGGAGGGCCTCAATCTTGATGATAAAAAATCCATGGGTTTCCCTATGTTGTTTGAGAGGAGGATGAAGAGGACAGGGGAGAGGGGTTTAAGGAATCAGCTGGTAGAGAAGCAAAGAAGCTGGGATTTACTTTTGCTCTCCAGGGTGATCTAGCAGTAGTGACCAGCTTTGGTGAAGAAGATAAAGGTCTAATAATTCTTGACATGGCTTAGTGAAATCTGATGGTGGATGGCTAAACCAAACGTGCTCAAGTCGATAATCTTGGATTTAAGGAAGCAAAGATGGAGACCATACCAGAGGATCAACCAGAGTGGAGGAGAGTTAAAAGTTTTACTAGGGACAATGGCATCAATGGCATGATAGTGAGGGAATGGTTGAGCAGGGTGATAGCTGAGATATGATGTGGCAAAAGGTCAAAGCATACACAGTAGGTAGTTTAGATATGCAATTGTAAGTGACTTAGGACAGAGTTTCTTTTCAAGAATGGATGCCAAGGTAATTGAGGTTGAAAGAAGTAGAGAGAATGGGTGGTAAGGGATACAAAGGGAGTGCTCAAAGATGGTCTTGTCTGCGAATCAGGCAATAGGAATAGAGGCTGTGTGAAATGGCATAGTCGGGAGATGGCCATGAACATCAGACACTTACCTGGACAGCGTTTGGCCTCCCTAAGCCAGATTAAGTCCCCAGTAGAGCAGAAATCCCATCCCTGCATATGTGGAAAGTAACCAATTTTAAACTAACAGGCACAAGCTTTTAAGTACAAACTCACATTTATATGGTGCCTTTCTTCACCTCATTATAATATGCTTTACAGCCAATGAAGTACTTCTTAAGTGTCTATCTCTGGAGGGAAGACGGGACCTCGGTGAAAATGGCACCTTCAACAATGCAGCACTCCATCACTACTGTATTGGATGTATCAGCCCGGGTTACATGCTCAAACCTTTTGGAATGGGATTTGAACCCACAAAATTCTGACTCAGAGGCAAGTACTACCACTGAGCCACAGGTGACACTTATCACAGAGTGTCTTTCACATATCAGCACTCTTCAAAAAAGGACAAGAAGGAAAGTCATGGTTATCACATTAATTATATTGTTCACAACTTTGCCATTTAACCAATATCTCAGTTAATTGAGCACCAACCCATTTACCTGGCACTTAACTGGCACTGTTTGCATCTAAGCATCTTGACTGAATCAGGAATATTATTGGCAAGCAAGAAAGAGACACGATAAATCCAAATGAAATCAGTGTACAAACAAATTCATACTAATATGGGAGGTGCGGTTGATTGTAAAAATAAATTCTAAACATCATTTTTAAACTTACCATCCAAAGCAGAAAATAGCAAAATATATGCCAATCATTGTGATGACCACATGACGTACAATAGCACCAGCTCTACTGGGACTCAGATAAAGACGGAACCAGAAGGCAGCAAATAGGGCAAACGACTGACACACTGCAAAATTCACCTGCAAAACAAAAGAAAAAGCAGCCTGAACCAACAGTGGCCAGATTTTAGTTCGAGACACATCTACTGTTGCAACCCTGTCTGCTCAGTAACACAGCTCATAGGCAGAGATTTTTGGAAGTCTATGTTTGCAATGAATAAGGCAAGCTCAGCAGAGGTCAACAGCCAACAGTTTCATATTTCCTAATCAAATAATCCCAGTTAATAACTTGTCACAGCCATGGCTTTCCACATCTAGGTATCATTTGTAGGTAAGTGCGATACAGGACCTTACCTCCCAATTAGTCTACAGCTGCAGTATAAAATATAGGAGCTACATCATTCTCTTGTATATAAACATATGTGCAATGTGTAACTGTACATCATATCCACTGGTTTAGAAGTTGATCAATATTCACAAAACTTTTGGTATTCTTTAAACAATATTTTTGCAAATATAAAACAGTCATTTATCTTCTGTTTCAAATGTGGTTTATATTAGGTTATTTAGTGAATCATTCTAATCATTTCTAATTTAAGAAGTTGTGGTTTTTAGACTATAATTTATCAGGTTTTAGATTGAAGGGGAAAAATATCCCATTGCACTATTAAATGTATCATTTTCCTGAGGTCTTTGTTCAAAGGATCATCATCAGTGATATACAACATTTTTCTACCAAATTGTGTTTTGGCATATACAGTAATGGTAACACTTATAATAAACCAAAGTCATGAATCCCACTTTGGCTAACGAAGAACTAATTTCCTGTTATCACATCAATAAAGCTATTCTTGTACTAATTAACTTTCACAGATGTTGCTCACAAAAATTTTTTAAAATCTTTCCATAAACTACTTGCCTCCCATTCTCAATTTTGTTTTCTTCCTCCCCACTCCTCCTTTACTGCTCTCTGTATTTCATTCTAAAACTCTTTCTCTCTCTCTTTCTCCGGCTGCTGTTTTCTGCAGGACAGCCACTGGGCTCAACCAGCCAGACGTTTTTAAAATTCATTCTTGGGATGTGGATTTCTCTAACAAGTTGTCCCTAATTGCCCTTGAGAAGTCGGTGTTGAGCCTACTTCTTGAACGGCTGCAGTATGCGGGGTGAAGATGCTCCCAAAGTGCTGCTAAGTAGGGAGTCACTGGATTTTGATCCACAGGATTTTGATCGAGTGGCAATGAAGGAAGCCAACATGTATCCAAGTCCAAAGTAGATGTTATGGATTTGGGAGGTGCTGCCGAAGAAACCTTGGAGCTGATGCAGTGCATCCTGTAGTGTAGACAGTACACAGAGCAGCTACAGTTTTGAAAGGTGTATTCAAAGATGGCAGATGTCCAATACTCCCATAGTGTGTGAGGGAAACAGCTGATAAGACAGGAAGGTGGAGTTAGAAAGTTAAATGGGGTTAATTGGTTATAAATTTTCTTTTAAGAGAAAATTGTAATGGTGGTTGTAAAGAATGGAATTTTTTGTTAAATTGATATTTGAAATCACACTACAAATAACTCTGAGATTTGATGATTTTCCAGTTTTGCAATTTTACAGAGTATTACTCTAGAATCAAAGTAACATGATCGATTAGCAAACAGTATAATTACCAATCTGATCCTCAATCCTTTGATTTCCTGTAATTTTATGTTGTCAACGCATAACCTGTTTAAAAGTTTCTGTGCTTACAATTTTAAAAGCTAAGAGCGTTTTTCTAAGTTTTTTAAAACAAACTGAGCATGACTCACCTGACTTGATATCACTATGCAAAACAGGTGAATTGGCATTTCTTAGAAACACCAGTTAGAAGCCTCTGTGGATTGTAACTGACTGGACTGATGATACTAAACTGACCTGTGAACTCTGTATGCTAAATACCATAGGGAGCCCTACACAAACAGTTCAAGTTAAGCATGCTGCACAAATTGGTCTGAAATTTGAGTGCTTATCACACGATCACTACAACTGGCGATTATTTCATTATTACATTCAGAGACAAACATTCTTAGCAAAATAACCTGATCCTTCTAGTCATACAGCGGATTCTCTGAGAAAGTAGGTACAATTCCAGCACTAAATTCTACCTAGCCCTTCTAGTTTTAAAATACTAACAGCACTTCTGAAAGGACTTCTTAATGTATTCACACTCTTAGGTTACAAGTATTCTAACATTGTGAAATTATGTAGCAATTTTGAACTGAGCAATACAAGGACAACATTCCTCTGTTCACTAAAATTTACCAATGACAACTGGTGAGAAAATGTTGAGACATAATGACTTTAACTCAACAGGGTTTACTCAGTAAAGTGCCAGTACCAAACAGAAAACTGACTTTTAAAGCACAGAAACATAGCGTTTGGCACAAATGGTCCACGCCAATGTTTGTGGTCTGCACGAGCAGATTAAATATTTCTATTTAATTTAATTTCTATAACTATTAAATATTTCTCCCATTTCATTCAGTACGAGATTATCTTGCACATCCCTTTGTGGCCTTATCCCTTTATTTACGTGTTTACAAAAGACTTGGTTATTTTTACTTCTTTGGTACCTTCCTTTCTTAATTCCTAGTTGCTTTTTGACTTCTTTCCTAATCTCTTCGTATCACCTTTTGTTTCCCTCTCAAGTGAACAGCATGAAGATTTTCTGGATTTGTATTAGGATTTATAGTTTTGAAGAGGGGCTCAAAACCCAGGGCTTTTTTCAGGGCTTCAATATTATGAAAGGGTCTGAGTGGACAATTGGAGCAAGAATATTTCTGTTGGTTAGTTCAATGGTAGTTAGGGATGTAGATTCAGAATTATCACGAGATAAAGTC
This sequence comes from Carcharodon carcharias, assembly GCF_017639515.1. NCBI lineage: Eukaryota > Metazoa > Chordata > Chondrichthyes > Lamniformes > Lamnidae > Carcharodon > Carcharodon carcharias. The sequence continues at coordinate 191,275,952 of NC_054469.1, forward strand.
AACCTGAAATAAATGCTTTCACTTCAAATAGTCTTCAGCTATTTACACCACTCATACCATTTTAAAGAATAATGTGTTATTCATAGTTTATTCGTATAAATAAAACAACAATGACAAGTTTCACCTATATTAATCTTATAGAAAAAAAACAATTATGTTATACTAGGCTTAGCACAACAACCATTCAAAACTTCAGCACAAATAAGTACTTCAATATTTCTAGAACAGAATTACATATGTCTATTAGAAGTGCAAGTGCTTTCTCCAAGTTGTTACTGTCTCCACCACACTTAGCTGAAAAGAAAAAAGAAAAATGGCAAATGCTCAAACATAGACATAAAAATGCAGAAGGCAAAAAGTGTAAGGCAATCTGCTTCAACTAAAAGGTAACTTTTAAAATGCAGAATCAAGATATCTGTACCCTAAACATCTACCAATCTTTGGTACGACAGCAAGGCCTGAATTTTTCAGTCAGTGCGCGGGGGCGGGCCCGACACACCGGCACGTAAAATGATGCGCGATGACGTCGGGGGTGCGTCTTGCAATGTTTCATTCGGCGGGCGTGCGACAGAGTCAGCTGCACACCCACCGAAAACTGATAGGCCTATTAAGGCGATTAACGAATGAATTAATGTCATTGTTAATGCTGCCCATCCAACCTTAAGGTTGGCAGGTAAGCAAGAAGGCCAAGCGGCCTTTATGTTGTTTAGGAAATCTTACCTATAAGCAGGATTAGGTTTCCTAAAGCTTTAATGAATCAAATAAAAAACTTTTGTGAAATATAAAAACATGTCCCATCTCATGTGACAGTCACACAAGGGAACATGTTTATTTTTTTTTCCCCATTTTTGATTATTTCAATAGAGATTCAATCTCCCTGAGACAGCTCCGTGCCTCAGGGAGATTGAAACGTTCTTTCTCGCGCATGGCCCCTACTCTCCTTCCCCCACCCGCACAAGTAGCGCTGATCGCTACGGCTCACGTCTTACACTGGGCGGGCCTTAATTGTCCCGCCTGTGTAAAATGGCGGCAATTGGCTCCGCAACCACCCCCGCCTGCTCCCACCAACTGAAAAATTCAGGCCAAATCCGGTACACTTAGCTCTTAACTTTTAACAAAGTCAAATAGCACAGCTGTATTTCAGAATATTTCTTATCCACCATGCTTTTAAATACTGTCACAATTGCCGCTTGTGGTAAATCATTTCATGTCCGAATAACCCTTCTTTGAAGTGAAAGCATTCATTTCAACTTGACTTTATCTCGTGAATCTATGCCCCTCATTAGCACTGAACTAACCAACAGAAATAATCTTGCTCCAATTGTCCACTAAGAACCTTTCATAATATTGAAGCCCTGAAAACGCTCTAGGTTTCAAGCCCCTCTTCAAAACTATAAATCCTAATACAAATCCAGAAAATCTTAAGCAAACTCCAACATCTTACTAAGAGTGAGCAGCTTAGTGGAGAAACCAAGATAGCAGCCAATAGGATGTTCAAACACAAATTTGCTTGTATTGCCATCTCTATTTTTAAAACTAATAGTTGCCTTTGTTTTCATTCCTTCATTCTATACCTGTTCCATTAGGATCTGCTGCTGCTTTTGAGAGTTCAAAATTTGAACCATTTTGCATTAAGTTTGACTCCAGGCTTTAGAAAAAAAACCTTCGTTGTGATGTCTAGAAAGGTGTCTGGGTCATCGGAACTCCGTGGAGTTAGGAAGAAGCAGTAGATAATAAAGCGCGCTCCCTCCCACCTGCAGAATTGTACTCAAGCATCCGTCAGTGCTTTCAGCAGAGTGGAGAATGCAGGATGAGGTAAGACAAGGATCCATGATTACAGGATACCACTGCTGCTGAGCCCTCATCCATTTCATCACTCACATTGCAGGGAGTACCAGAACTTACCTTTGAATCAATAGAAAGTGGCAGTTTTCACAATACAGAAGGAGATCTCAGGTAAAGTACATCTCATGGCCACTCCAGCTAGTATATAGCTGGTTGGTTAACCAATTTTGGTTTTTTCCCCCTACTTTTGGGGGGAAAGTAGGTGACCACTTGAAAGGGAAACAGCAACATGAAAATACAGATGATGTGCTTAATCTTGTCTTCCTCCCCCACCACTTTGCATATTTATGAATAACCACCAGCACTACTTGGAGGACTAAAATCAGCATCTTCATCTTGGTTTGTAATATCTGAGAAAATGCCTGAACTTTAAAAGCAAAATGTCCTACAGACCTCATTCTAAATGAATTTATTGCTTTGACCTGTCAAAGTGGAAGAGGGTGGGGAAAAAAAAACTGTTTGCTATTCACAGCCTCACTTTAACTTATGAGGTCAAGTGTAGAAGCTGTGCCTTTTTTTCTTAAAGAAAATCAGATTAAAACATGAAAAGCACTATTCACGATATCTCACTCTGCAGCTAAAATCAATAAAACATGACACAAGTGCAGAGATCCAGAACGAAAGTTTCATTCATCCGAATGTGTGTGATGGAGAATTATCCTCTCCTAGAGATGTCCTCTCTGGAGCACTCTAAGAACTGTGTTGGCATCTTTATTCTTGACATAGATAAACAACCTTCCCAACAGGTTAAAAAACAGGGTGCTATGTGCTGCACGATTCTGCACAAATCAGTATGAGAAATAGACAGGTGTCACATCCTTGACCAAAGATTTGGAATGGGAATCACTACAGCAAAGGAGGGAGAAAAATAGACTGACCATGTTCTATAAAATATGGAATGAACTGATGGAAATTAACAGAAACAAGTTCCTGGTGGACTCTGGCAATGGCAAAATACGAGATAGCCATCCACAGAATCTACAAAGACCATTTGTTTCCAAGGCAAGTTTATCAACAATCTTTCTTCCCAGGTCAATCCCACAATGGAACAAGCTGCCAAAGGGAATCATTACAGTCCCAGCACTTGAAATCATCAAGATTCATTTTTAGATAATTTCCATTTAAAAGGTTTTCATTATCAGGGCTGCCATTTCAGCAGGTCATGCCTGGTTTAGCTAGCACTACCCATATAAATATAAAACAAAAACAGAATTACCTGGAAAAACTCAGCAGGTCTGGCAGCATCGGCGGAGAAGAAAAGAGCTGACGTTTCGAGTCCTCATGACCCTTCGACAGAACTTGAGTTCGAGTCCAAGAAAGAGTTGAAATATAAGCTGGTTTAAGGTGTGTGGGGGAGGGCGGAGAGAGAGAGAGAGAGAGAGAGAGAGAAAGAAGTGGAGGGGGGGTTGTGGTTGTAGAGACAAACAAGCAGTGATAGAAGCAGATCATCAAAAGATGTCAACAACAATAGAACAAAAGAACACATAGGTGTTAAAGTTGGTGATATTATCTAAACGAATGTGCTAATTAAGAATGGATGGTAGGGCACTCAAGGTATAGCTCTAGTGGGGGTGGGGAGAGCATAAAAGATTTTAAGATATTTAAAAATAATGGAAATAGGTGGGAAAAGAAAAATCTATATAATTTATTGGAAAAAAAAGGAAGGGGGAAACAGAAAGGGGGTGGGGATGGGGGAGGGAGCTCAAGACCTAAAGTTGTTGAATTCAATATTCAGTCCGGAAGGCTGTAAAGTGCCTAATCGGAAGATGAGGTGTTGTTCCTCCAGTTTGCGTTGGGCTTCACTGGAACAATGCAGCGAGCCAAGGACAGACATGTGGGCAAGAAAGCAGGGTGGAGTGTTAAAATGGCAAGCGACAGGGAGGTTTGGGTCATTCTTGCGGACAGACCACAAGTGTTCTGCAAAGCGGTCGCCCAGTTTACGTTTGGTCTCTCCAATGTAGAGGAGACCACATTGGGAGCAACGAATGCAGTAGACTAAGTTGGGGGAAATGCAAGTGAAATGCTGCTTCACTTGAAAGGAGTGTTTGGGCCCTTGGACGGTGAGGAGAAAGGAAGTGAAGGGGCAGGTGTTGCATCTTTTGCGTGGGCATGGGGTGGTGCCATAGGAGGGGGTTGAGGAGTAGGGGGTGATGGAGGAGTGGACCAGGGTGTCCCGGAGGGAGCGATCCCTATGGAATGCCGATAGGGGGGGTGAAGGGAAGATGTGTTTGGTGGTGGCATCATGCTGGAGTTGGCGGAAATGGCGGAGGATGATCCTTTGAATGCGGAGGCTGGTGGGGTGATAAGTGAGGACAAGGGGGACCCTATCATGTTTCTGGGAGGGAGGAGAAGGCGTGAGGGCGGATGCGCGGGAGATGGGCCGGACACGGTTGAGGGCCCTGTCAACGACCATGGGTGGAAAACCTCGGTTAAAGAAGAAGGAGGACATGTCAGAGGAACTATTTTTGAAGGTGGCATCATCGGAACAGATGCGACGGAGGCGAAGGAACTGAGAGAATGGGATGGAATCCTTACAGGAAGCGGGGTGTGAGGAGCTGTAGTCGAGGTAGCTGTGGGAGTCGATGGGTTTGTAATGGATATTTGTGGACAGTCTATCACCAGAGATTGAGACAGAGAGGTCAAGGAAGGGAAGGGAAGTGTCAGAGATGGACCATGTGAAAATGATGGAGGGGTGGAGATTGGAAGCAAAATTAATAAATTTTTCCAAGTCCCGACGAGAGCATGAGGTGGCACCGAAGTAATCATCAATGTACCGGAGAAAGAGTTGTGGAAGGGGGCCGGAGTAGGACTGGAACAAGGAATGTTCCACATACCCCATAAAGAGACAGGCATAGCTGGGGCTCATGCGGATTATGGTCAGTGTAGATTAGTGTTTCTTTATTATCATGTCGGACATAAACTTCAAATGGCATTTGATTCTAGTGACTTGAGGGTAGGTGCAGTCTTATTACAGGGTGTTAAATTAGGGATAGAGAAGCCAGTGGGGTACTTTTCCAAGAAGCTAAATCAATATCAGAGGGCGTAATCTACAGTAGAAAAAGAAACTCTAGCATTGTTGTTGTCTCATCAACACTTTGTGCTGAAATCAGGCACAAACTTCCTATAAAACCCACACATTCCCAAAAACCCCATGATTTCTCGTTAAGTTTTAGGAATGTGGAATTCTATTAGAGCGTTCACTTTTGCTGTTCTTGATAACACTTGCCCTTGTCCTACCATGTGACCTAGGTATGTTACCCTTGCTTTTGCAAACTCACTTTTATGACTAAGTCAGCCAACTGCAATTGCTTAAACAGGTCCTCTAATAGCTTTACATATTCTTCCCATTTGTTGCTATATATTATGACATTGTCTAAATAAACCACACAGTTATGTACTTCAGGTACGACTTGACTCATAAGTCTCTGGAATATAGCTGGGGCGTTTTTCAACCCAAACGGCATGACTTGACATTGTTACACCAAGTGGATTGAACCAAAGGCGGATATTTCTTTGGCCCTTGATGTTAATGGCACTTGCCAATACCCTTCAATAGCTCACTTTTAGAAAGAAATGAGACACTGCCAAACCTATCAAGGCAATCTTCGAACTGAGGAATTGGGTACAATTCCATCCTCGTTGTTGCATTCACATTCCTGCAGTCTATACAAAATCTAGTTGATCCATTCAGCTTCGGAACCAGCACTACCAGTGAACTCCAGCTGCTTTGGCTGGGCTCAATCAATTGATTTTCCAGCATATATTGGATCTCTGTTTCTACCTGAGTTTGTTTCTCTGGGCTTAGCCAGTAAGGGTGTTGTTTTATCAGCACAGACTCTCCTACATTCACATCATGTTTAACTAACGTAGTACATCCAGGTGTATCCCTACAAATTCCCTTATACTCCCTAAGTAACCTTATTAGATCTTCCCGTGGTCCTTCCTTTAAATATGAGAACACAGTGTCTAACTGCCCCAATGTTTTCATATTGGCTAGTCAAATTGTAGGAGGTTCACTCTGTGCACTGTCTACTTCTCCCTCTACCTTACTCTTACTGTCTCTGTCATCCTCCATTACTCATACCGCCTGGCATACTTGCTCTTTCCCACCATCTTTCCATCACCCTTCAGCATGTTTATGTGACATAGCCATTTCTTTTTCCTATGCTCAGGAGTATCTATCAGATAAGTCAGTTTACTAACTCTAACTACCTTGTCAGGGCCACCAAATTTCATTTTCAGGGGCTCAACCTGCAAAGGTAATAATACTAATACTTCATCTCCTGCTTGGAACGTTCTAGTTGTAGCAAGTTTGTCTGCCCATTCTTTCATTTTGGCCTGGGAAATTTTCAAATGCTCGTGCGCTACTTTATACACTCCTGTGAGTCTTTCTAGAAAGATGGACACATAATCGAACATGGAGGACTCGTCTTACTGCTTTTCCTTAATCACTTTTAATAGGCCTCTTATTTCATGAGCATTGATCAATTCAAATTGACCAAATCCAGTAGATTCATTTGGAGAATCTCTGGAGCAAATAGTAAGAAATCTAATCCTTTGTCTCAATCCTTTGGGTATTCATGGTAGTAGGTCTTGATCATGGTTTTGAGAGTCTGATGGTATCTCTCTAAAGCTCTCTATATCTATGGGTGATTGGCAGTAGATTTTAGTTGTTTGATACACAAATGGCTGACTACGTCCTGGAAAATGTTAGACATGAAGTTACAACCTTGGTCAGATTGTATTTCAATTGGTAGGCCATAACTTTTCCCCTACCACCTTAGCTGTAATTGTCCTTAAAGGAATAGCTTCTGGAAATCGAGTTGTCATATCGATGACTGTAAGGATGTACTGACGTCCTGCATTCATTTTGGGTATGGTCCTACACAATCTACTAATACCCAACCGAACGGTTCTTCAAAAACTGGTATGGGTATTAATGGTGCTGGTTTGATTACATATTGAGGCTTACCTACTACCTGACATGTATGACATGTTTTCCAAAACTGCACTACGTCCTTATGAAGCCTTGGCCAGGTAAAATGTCTGTTTATCAATGCTTGGGTTTTCCTTATTCCTACATGTCCTGCCATAGGAATTTCATGTGCTACTCAAAATATCTCCTGATGATATTTGGGCAGTACCACTATCTAATGAACAACCATCCATTCCTCATCCACAGATCTGAGAGGGTTTCTCCACTTCCTCATCAGAACTCCATTTTTAATGTAATAGCACTCGAGCTCCTTCAGCCTCAGCTTCAGTATGAGCTGACTGTGTTAACTTGTTTAATTCTGGGTCTGCTTTCTGAGCCTCAATTAATGAAGACATGCTAAACACTTTCTTTGAATTATCCTCATCCTTAAAGAAAGTTTCTACTCTAACATCTGCTCATGGTATTACTTTGACCTCTGTGATGGACTTTGTTTAGCCATTGCTCTGGTCACCACACGTGATGGAAAAATAACAGGAACTTGTCCTTGTAACTGTTGCGTCTCTTTAGCCTCTCTTGGACTTTCCATAATTATGGGCGAAGCTATAACCTTCACTCCTGTCAAATCATTCCCCAGGAGTAAATCAACACTATCCACAGGTAATTTCTTAACCACTCCTCCAACCACCGATCCAGAAAACAAATCATACTTCAATTGCACTTTGTACAATGGAACCGGGATACACTCTCCACTTATCCCGTTTACCAATACTTTAGCTTTCATTGAACTCTCTGGAGGGAAAACTAGGTCTTTCTCCAGCAAAAGAGTTTGAGTAGCTCCTGTGTCCCTTCATATAGTTATGGGTTTAGCTGCATCATTTGATGAGAAAGGGGTTATTCTTTCCTTTAGATAAAAACCTTTGTATCTCTCATCTACTTTATTCACTTCATTTGCATTCACAATGATGTTTACCTTCAGTCCCTTTTTTGTAGTTAACTATTATAATTTGATCAATGGCTTTTTCTCTGTGAGTTCCCTTTTCAGACTGCAATAAGTCCCATGGGCTTCCATCGCAACTTCCAGCATCCTGAACGAATACATCCCACTTTGTTACAATGGAAACACTTAGGCCTTTGAGTTTCACCTCCACCCTCAGTATCTTCCTTCCTGATCTGGGGAGAAGCTCTCAAGGTATTCCCAGCTATCCATTCTTTACCCTAGCTCCTTGCCTTCCTTTCACTCTCCCATTTTCCATCCTTTTCAACAGAACCATTTATTAGTTATGCTGATTTACAATGGTCAATTTCTTAGCAAATTTTTAAAAATTCTATTTTTACAATGTGCCCGTCAATGTCTTTCTACCTTTCAAGAAAAAGCTTAATTTTAAGGGCTACCTTGAAGGCCTGCAAATGGGCACAACTAGGGGAACTTGCAATCGTGATGAATTCAATACAAATGTGGTCAGTTTTGTTTGGGGGGGGGGGCCATTTTCTACCAAGATGTTTCTTGCAAATAGCACAAAAGATTGCAGAAACTTGATTGCTTTAAAATTCCACAATCATTTGCGCTGGTTTGGGTGATTTGGGGCAATTTCTGATGGAAACAAGAACAACGCAATCCAGTTATCCCAAGGGGCTGGATTGGGGGGGGGGGGGGGGGTAGTTTGCAAGAATCAACTTTAGCAGCCACTGAATGGCCATGGGGGCGGGACCAGAGGCAAGGCTGCGCAAGTGCGGGCCCAATTTAAACTGACTGCTTTACGTTCAGTTTGGAAGGACAGGCAGAGGCCTGGAACCCGGGGCAGAGCAGCCCCTCAATTTGCAGATGTGTGCCTGGAGGAACTCCTCAAGGAGACAATAGAGAGGAAGGAGGTCCTCTTCCAGAGAGTGAAAGGAGGAGACCACCCACTCTAGGCTGGCCTGAATGAAGATAGCTGACACATTCAGCTGAAAGAGTAGTACGCAGATACTGGATCGCCAACCCTCAGCCTTCCGAGTATTCACCTTCCAGCAGGCACACCAGCTGAGAAGCCGGAGAGTGCATGCTGCTCCTGAACATGGGAAGACTGGGTGCACTCAGGCCAATTACCAAGCCCCCAGAATGTCTGAGTCACTGAGGACCTGCCATGACCAAAACTCCCTGCTTCTAATGTAGAGGGGCATCAGGCACTGGCCAGAGGCCAGAAGTGCCCCACACTCTCTTTTGTCCTTGCAAGAGAAAGGGGCTCATAAGAGAGCCCAGAGTGAAGGAGGGGTTTCCTACCTTCACATTATCACCACCATAGACAAGGCAGTCATGAACATCCCCAAGATGGCAGACCATAAGAAAGTCAGTCAAGGCAAAATGGGCATCTGCAGTGGAGTTGGTGATTAGAGAATGCATACCGATCCTGAGCTGCATTGGGAGGCCTCAGCACAGGCAGAGGCTTCCATTTTCCCAAGGCTAGTTTTCATGATCTTTTCTTGCATCTCCCCGACATTGAGGCAATTAGCTCAATTCCCTCACTTTACTAGGCTGAAGACAGCAACAACAGAGCTCAGAGAGGCACTGTCACACTTTACAAGCCCACCCTGCATCACCAGATGGAATATAATGTGTAACAATGTGAGGTTATTCACTTTGGTAGGAGGAACAGATGCGCAGAGTATTTTTTAAATGGTAAGACATGAAAAAGTGTAGATATACAAAGGGACCTGGTGTCCTTGTCAATAAGCCACTGAAATCTAACATGCATTGTTTCATAGTTTTGCCATTGTGAGATTTGAACTCTTGATCTTGGGGTTACAAACCCAGTACCATAACCACTTGGCTATTTAGGCCAAGCTTCAAATATGGAACGCTTCACGAATTTGCGTGTCATCCTTGTGCAGGGGCCATGCTAATCTTCTCTGTATCATTCCAATTTTAATATGGTATGTCAGCCTTTATCGCAAGAGGATTTGAATACAGGAATAGCGAAGTCTTGCTTCAATTGTATAGAAGCTTGGTTAGACCGAACCTGGAGTAGTGTGCGCAGTTTTGGTCCCTTTATCCTCAGAAAGGATATTATTACCACACAGGGAGTACAACAAAGGTTCACCAGACTTGTTTCCAGGATGACAGGATTGTCCTACGAAAAGAGATTGGGGCAACTGGGACTGTATTCTCCAGTTTCGAAGAATGCAAGGTGTTCTCATTAAAACCTACAAAATACTTAGCTGCATCTACTCTGTCTATCTCTTTAAGGTGTTTCCCCCTGGTTGGGGAGTCTAGAACCAGGGGACACAATTTCAAAATAAGGCAGAAGCCACTTAGGACCGAGATAAGGAGAAATTTTATTACTCACAGGGTTGTGAATCTTTGGAATTCTCTACCCAAGAGGGCTGTGGAAGCTCAGTCACAGAAATTGACAGATTTCTATGTACTAATGACATAAGAGGGATATGGGGATAGTGTGGGAAAAAAGCATTGAAGTGGATGATCAGCCATGATTGTATTGAATGGTGGAGCTAACCGGATGGGCTCAATGGCCTACTCCTGCTCCTACCACAGAGAGAATCACAGTGGGTCCATGTGCATGGTTAGACAGAGTGATACTGGATGGTAAGCATGAAACTAGTGTGCAGCAGGAGGTGCCAGAGGCAGAGGCAGCTACGAGCAGTCACCCTCAGAGGATGGAGGACAGACACAACCCACTCAACTGGGCACAGATACAGGGCCTCAGTAGTTAAAGGAAAGGAGGCTCTATCTGGACCAGCAGCAACAGACGTGTTCACACATGTTGGATTTCCAGGAGGCAGTGCACAGTCAAGGGCTGAGAATGGAGGAGTCCATTCAGTTCATGAACATCAATCGCTCAGGGCTTTGAACACATGAGCTCCTCCACTGAGACAGTGGCCAACTTATGGGAGAGCAATATGCAGCAGCACTTGGCATATGTGCAGGGATGGTGCACCGTCATCCAAGGGATGCATTCCCCATCATGTATTCTTGATCAATCAGTGGCACTGATCATGTCAGGATGTCTGGACAGAAGCACCTGCTGGAGTGCACCCTAATTTTCTTTGCTCCACTATTGGCGGCTGTGTATTCATCTACCTCAGCCTGAAGCCATGGGATCCCCTTCTTAACCCTTTCAACTCTCTATCCATCTTTAAAATGCTCTTTAGAATATACCTCTGACCAATCCCTATCCTATTATCTCCTTATGCAGGTCAGTGTGAAATTTTGTTCTGACAATGCTCCTGTAAGGTGTCTTGGGAAGTTCTACTTTACTGTTTAAAATCACACATGATAAACCTTCAGGCAACACCTGATAGAGACTGACGCCTCACAGAAAGCTTCATTCATTCAATATGTTATGGATGCCAGCTGATGTTACTACTGAACAAGTCAGATCACAGGGTGGAACCCAGCTTGATAGATCCTAACTTTGATTTTTTGTTTAGAGAAGAAAAGGGTGGTTACGGAACAGAGTCACAAAAGCCAGCTGATGAACTTTTAACAAAAGAATAAAACATTTATTAAACAAGATGAACTATATTACAATACTTCTTCACCCACAACTATACCTTTACAGGTATGTACAGATTTGTAAGGATAACACAAGTTACAAAAGCTAACTTATACTCTAACGTTCACGGTATGTAAACAGTCCATGTAAACCAATAGGCGACCTCTGGTCAGGCACACCACACTCTGAATCAAGCGATAGATGCCACCCCAAAAAGATGCAATGGATCTCTCATCAACTCCCCCAAGACACTTGTCACACCGTGAGCCAACCAGCCTCACTGAACTCTGAGGGTTTCCAACCTCCACTCTCCAAGAACCCACTTTGGAATCTTCTCCCAAATGACACTTTCTCCACAAGGGTCCACCTCCAGGGTTTTGAACTCTCTTTCTAAAGTTCCTCTCCCTGGATCGCCATGTGCATTCAAGTTTTGCCTTCAAAGCACTCTCTCTCAAATGCGCGACCATGTCAACCAAACACCACTGCTTCACATGACCATAGTAAAAAGAGTTAGAGACCTTCGGCTGTCTCCTTGGATCTTCTGGCTTCTTGCAAGCCTATTTTGCTTTAAGCTTGTGTCCTGCAGCTTTCTCTCTTTAAGCTTGGAGCCTTTCTCTGCTCCTCACTCTTAAATTCACTTAACAGGACCTTTTCCAGATTCCTGTTCCTTCCCTTTGACTAGAAGGTCTTCCCGGGACCCCCTTTCTTCTGTTCTTTGGGGAAACCTGCTTCCTGTAGCTCCCTCCTGTCCAGCTTCTTCTAGTTCCTGTTTCCAACTTTAGTTTGGATCTTGCTATCTGTCCTCTCTCCTATGCTGCTACTGCTGGCAACGCCTTTCAACTCTACAGAATAATCACCAACTGAACTCAAACTACTTTGGGTTCCTCTGTCCCTGTGTGGGCCTCCTGTTGCTAGGCAACAGCCCAGGTTTTTCTATTTTGCATTTGTTTCAACTCCCCTTCAAGAGTCGTAAAACCTAATTAAAATGCAGACTCTTTTAAAGTAAAACTAAAACTCAAGTTCCCCCTTTTCCTAACACACAAATACAGAAACACAATTCAAACTTAAAAGCTAAAACTCATCCCTAACACCCACAAATACAAATATAACTTATTTAAACTATCTTGAGTTCCTAACAGGAGTCGGTTTTACTTCTAATGCAAAACATATCAGTATGGTAGCATTGTGGTCGTGTTACTGGATGAGTAATCTAGAGGCCTGGACCAACAATCCTGAGTAAAACTCCAGACATGAGTTCAAATCCCACAACAGCAGCTGGGGATTTAAATTCAGTTAATTAAGTCAATCTGGAATAAAAAAAGCTACTGTCAGTGATAGTAAGCATGAAATTGCCCAGAATTGGACACACTACTCCAGTTGAGGACTAACCAGTATTTTATAAAGATTCGTCATAACTTCCTTGTTTTTGTCCCCTATGCCTCAATTGACAAATCCCAGGATTCCCTATGCCTTTTTAACCACTTTCTCATCCTACCTTGCCATCTTTGACTGTTTGAACTCAGATTCACCCTGCCTCTCCTCCACCGGTCTTTCTGTTCCTGCATCCCCTTTAGATTACAACCCTTTAGCATCCATTGTCTCTCCTTGTTCTTTCTACCAAAATGTATCACTTCACACTTCTCTGCATTAAATTTGCCTGCCACTTATCCACCCATTCCCCCAACATGTCTATATCCTCTGTAGTCTATCACCATCCTCCTCAAAGTTCAAAATACACGGCTACAAATTCCAGAGGTGAGGCAAGAGTGACTGTATGACATTCACACAGCATTTGACTGAGTGTGGCATGAAGGAGCCCTAGTAAAATTGCAGTCAATGGGGAAACTCTCCTCTGACTTAAATCATACCTAGTACAAAAAACAGCAGCTGTGGTTACTGGAGGCTGACCATCTTAGCCTCAGGACTTCCTCAGGGCAGTGCTTTAGGTACAATCTTCTATAGCTCTTCCCTTCAACATAAGGTCAGAAATGGGTATGTCCACTGATGATCGCAATGTAATCAGTTCAATTTGCAATACCTCAGATAACAAAGCACTCTGTGCCCACATGTTACATGGCCTGGACAACATTCAGGCTTTGGAGAGTTATTGGCAAGTAACATTCACGCCACAAAAGTGCCAGGAAATGACCATCAGCAGTAAGAGTGTAGCCACCTCCCCTCAACGTTGAACAGCGTGATCATTGCCGAACTTTCCTTACAAACAACCACACCATCTTCAACCTCCCTTTCATCTCCACGGTCTTCAAACATGTTGTCCCCTTCCAAATTCATGTCTATCTTTCCTGGAGCTTCAATTAGAATCCTTTTAATCCGGTTTCTGCCAATGCCACAGTACCAAAACGGTTTTTAACATTGTCACAAATAACATCTTATGTACCTGTGACAAAGGTAAACTATGCCAACTCTTTCTCCTTGACCTATCTACAACCTTTGACACAGTTGATTACACCATTCACCTTTAATGTCTCTCTACTGTCATCCAGCTGGGTTGGATTGCCAGAGAAGCACCATCACTGGCTGCTCTTCCCATTTCCACAATTACCTCTAAGATCTATCCCTGCCCCCCTCCTATTTTTCATCTACATGCTATCCCTCGGTGACATCATCCAAAAACACAACATTAGTTTTCACAAATGCACTGACAACACCCAGCTCACCAGCAACCTTTTCAATCACTCCAAGGTCTTTAAATTATCAGACTGTTTATCCTGCATCCTGAAAAAGCAGAAATTTCCTCCAATTAAATATCGGGAAGACTGAAGCCATTGTCTCAGTCACCGCCACAAACTTCTCTCCCTAGCTACTGACCTTAGTAGCTCTCTTAGCCACTGTCTGAAGCTAAACCAGATTTCACAACCTGCGTGTCATATTTGACCCCAAGGTGAGTTTCAACCACATATCAATGCCATCACTAAGAATGCCTATTTTCACCTCTGTAAAACTACACTGGCCTCATCTCTTCTGTGACTGAAACCCTCACACATGCCATTGGTACATCTGGACTTGACATTTTTCATTCTTTCATGGGATGTGACCAAAGCCAGCATTCACTGCCCATCCCTAACTATGAGTGGATAGGTGGTGAGATGCCTTCTTAAACCACCGCATTCCATTTAGCGTAGGCACAGCCATAGTGCTGTCGGGAAGGGAGTTCCAGTTTTTGACCCAGAGACAGTGAAGGAATGGCGATTTAGTTCCAATTCAGGATAGTGTGTGACTTGAAGAGGAAACTCTAGGTAGTGGTGGTGGCGTTCACATACGCCTTCTGCCCTTATCCTTCTCGGTGATAGAGGTCACAGGTTTGAAGGTGCTGTCATAGGGACCTTGGTGAGTTGCTGCAGTGCATCTTGTATATGGTGCACACCGTTACTGTGCGCTGGCGGTGGAGGGATTAAATGTTTAAGGTGCATGGGGTGCCAATCAAGCCACTGCTTTGTCCTGGATGGTGTTGAGTTTCTTGTTTGTTGTTGGAGTTCCATGGCGAGCATTCCATCACATTCCTCACTTGTGCCTTGTAGATGGTGGGCAGGCTCTGGGGAGTCAGAAGGTGAGTTACTCGACACAAAATTCCCAGCCTCTGACTTGATCTTGTGGCCTCAGTATTTATATGGCAAGTCCAGTTAGGTTTCTGGCCAATAGATACCTCCAAGATGTTGATGGTGGAAGTTTCAGTGATAGCAGTGCCATTGGAATGTCAAGGGGAGACGGTTAGATTCTCCCTTATTGGAGATGGTCATTGCCTGGCACTTGTGGCTACTTGCCACATCAAGTCTGAATGTTGTCCAGGTCTTGTTGCACATAGACATGGATTGCTTCAGGATCTGAGGAGTCGCAACTAGTTCTGAACGTGATGAAATCATCCAAAAACATCTCCACTTCTGACCTTATGATGGAAGGAAGATCATTAACGAAGCAGCTGAGGATGGTTGAGCCAAGGTCACTACCTGAAGAAGTCCTGGCTGGCCTCTCTCATTCTGTCCCAACTAGCACAAAATGCTGTTCACTCAACATCCATATTCGTGCTTCAAATCCATCCATGACCTGGTCCCTCCTTATTTATACAATCTCCTCCAGCCCTAAAACCCTCTGAAATATCTGGGCTCCTCTAGTTATAGCTTTACGAGCATCCCCAACTTTATCATCCCACTGTGCCTTCAGCTACCTGGGTGCAAACTCTGGAATTCCCTCCCTAAATTTCTCTGCCTCTCTACCTCGCTATCCTCCCTTCAGGCATTCCCTAAACTTACCTCTTTGACCAAGCTTTTGTTCATCTGCCCTAGTATTATCCTCATGTGGCTCAGTGTCATATTTTATTTGATGATGCCTCTGTAAAATGCATTGAGACATTTTATTATATTCAAGGCGTTATTGTTTCATCCCCCATCATCAACATTCTGAGGAATACCACTTACCAGATACTGAACTAGGCTAGCCACATAAATACAGTGGCTGCAAGAGCAAGTCAGAGACTGGGCATTCTGCAATGAGTAACTCACCTCCTGATTCCCCAAAGCCATCTACAAGGCACAAATCAGGAGTGTGATGGAATACTCCCCATTTGCCTGGATCACAGCAGCTTCAACAACACTCAAGAAGCTCAATACCATCCACAACAAAGCAGCCCACTTGATTGGCACCTTATTAATCAGCTTAAACATTCACTCCCTCCATCACCAGCACACAGTGACATAAGCATGTACATCTCCAACAGGGATTCTCAACTTGAGCTTGGACCATCTGCAGCAGGGGTTTTCAATATTATTGTGTCTGAGGGACCCACTCTCATGTTACAGAATTCCACAGACCCCTATGATACAACACAAGATTCCTTTCTGCATAACAATTAGTTGTATGATTAAACATGTACATTTATTATTTTTGTTTTACTTACTTGTGAAACTTGCTGCTGGTGAGCAAAAATTCTGCCAAGGCATGGATATAGCTTCAAAAAGCACATGCACATATCATGCTCAATGTCCATCCTGATTCAGTTATGCTGAAGTTAAGACTGTGGCCTGGCTTGGCAGAGTCATACTGATGTTAGTAGATTGACACTTTAACAACTTCAATGGCAGAGAGGTTGAAACTAATAGAATGCTGGTGAGACCCGATTGTGTTGACGGCTGCACCAGCTCTCACTTTTCCTTTTGTCCATTAGTAACAAATTGAACAGAATGCACCAGCTGAAACTGGATGTAATCATCACTGCAGCATGACGGATCGATAACTGTGAACCCTTGGTGCCAATTGCTGGTTCCTAGACCCTTATTGTATGTGTGGGGATGGGGGCTGAAGTGTTACTGTATGGCGGCGATCGGTGACTTGGAGCAGAAAGATAAAGCTCTATGCCTTAGATATTGTAATGTTTCAGGATGAGGTTTAATTTGCCTGTGCAACGAAGACATAGAGCCACTAGCAAAACTTGTTGGGCACCCTTAGGGGACTGCAGACCCCAGTTGAGAACCCTTGATCTACAAGATGCATCTTTGACAACAGCTTTTAAACCTGCAACAGCTCTCAACCTGAACAACAAGGCCGGCAGGCATATGGGAACACCATCACCTGCATGTTCCCCTTCAAGTAACACGCCATCCTGACTTGGAAATATATCACCGTTCCATCAACGCCTTTGGGTCAAAATCCTGAAATTTCCTACCTAACAGCATTGTGGGGGTCTCTTCAGCACACAGGTCACTGCAATTCAAGTTGGCAGCTCAACACCACCTACTCGAGAACAATTAAGGGTGGGGTAAAAAATGCTGCCCTTGCCAGCGACGCCCACATCTCGTGAATGAATTAAAATAACATGTCAATCTGTCATTGTGGAGAACTTTACTGTAGCCATTAGCCATGCATGCTCTATCGGATCACATCAACAATGACAAATTGAAGGACTGGAGAATCAGGGTTGGTGGTGAACGAGGGTTTTCTTACCTGGTCCAGTGGCACATTGAAGAGGATACTGAGCGGGTGTAACAACCTGGAACCCGTGGTTCTAAATGGGATGCTTGGCGGTTCTGCCATTCTACATGATTGTTACGTGCTCCCGTTCTAATGAAGGAGCAGCGGCAATGCCGCCTGGAACGTCCCGATCGCAAACTGCTGCCGCCAGCTCCTGAAGACGCGCGCTCACTGACAACCGTTCTCCTTCCGTTGACGCGTGCGCTTCAAGCCTCACCCAGCGTCCCCCACCCCCGGCCCCACCCAACCCTGAAAGACCAAATTCAGCCGCCAGCGCCCATTGGCTGCCGCGGCACTGGCTGGGTGGTGCCCGAGTAGCTCAGGACGGCGATTGGCCGACGGAGCTGTCATTCAGCAAAGGCTTGTGTTGCTTCAGTTTGGGTCGGGTTTGAAGTCAGTCAGTGTCTGTTGGAAAAATGGTTGGCAAGAGTGATGAAGTTTGGGCTTCACACGTAGCTTAATTCTGAAACAATACGCGCACTGGCATAAAGGTCCTTAACTAAGTGGCAAAGTATTTTAAGAGAAGCTGTTGCAGAGGGAGTATCAAAGCGAAGAGAGGTTCCAGGAATCGACGCTTGGTAACGTATCCCAGGTTACAGCTCTGGAACGGGGTTGCTGCAGATAAACAGGCGTTACCTGTTGTTGTGACCTGCGGTAAACCTACAGATCCCCAGTTACCTGACTAATTGCATTTTTGGTAACCTTCCAAGAAGGGAATAGAGAGTTTCAAGTTCACACCCTTCGCGATCGAATCCAGGAGCCACTGGATGTTAATCATTACGCAGATCAAATATAACTCGCACACTTATTACACTCATCCTTTGGGTTTACAAATATTTCAGCCAGTGGAGTAAATCGCACGAAACCTCCAAACCTGCAAGACGCTCCTTAGTGATTAAAAAAGACAAGGTGATTCGCCAAAAAGTGTATTAAAACACTCTTATCATGTAGATGCTGTTGCTTTTAGGTTTCATACTCAAAAGAGTGTCTTTGTTGAAGAGGTTTAAACTGGTTCCCCAAACACTGGCCACCATGCAGTGGCATGTTTGCCACATATTTGTCATTTATTCCGTGCAATTCATGCCCTTAAATTGTTCACACTCAGTTGTCACATGCATCAGAGAAAAGGATCAGTCGCAGGTTCAGTTAAACATTCAACTAGACCAGATAAAACGTCCTTTCTTGTGATTAATTTCATTTCTAACTATGCTCCTAATCTGTCACAAGGTTTTACAACCCTTTAGCTTCTGTGACCTCCAATGTTCTAAAGTTTCTGAAGACCTTATGGAACACGAGGATTTTTTCAGTACCACATAAAAATTAGTCATACAATTAAACATAAATTTATTATTGTTAATTTACTTACATAATTTGAAATGTGTTGCTGGTGCCAAGCATCAGTTTTGCTAAGATGGGAGGTAACTTTTATCAAGTACACCTGTAAAGTGTTCAATCCTGGCTTGGTACTTTATTTTCATTGATGTCATTGATGAATCAGACCAACACTTGCACACTGCAGGAAAAGCAGTGCTGAACTAATCGGAGCATTCATTCCATACTGTCCCCAGTGGTATTTCAGTGAACTTTGATCTGAGGAAGCTGCTTCATGAAATATCAATGGGCTCTTATGATAGTTTTTATGGGACAGAGGGTGGTAGCCTGGCTTCAATATTCTCACTAAAGGAGTTTGAAGGCAACATCATGAGTTCTGGAAAATAAGTATTGACTTGTTTAATTCTTTCACAGGATGTGGGTGTCCCTGGCCAGGCCAGCATTTATTGCCCACACCTAATTGCCCTTAAGAAGGTGGCAGTCAGCGACAGTGAAGGAACGACGATATATTTCCAAGTCAGGGTAGTGTATGGCTTGGAGGGGAACTTGCAGGTGGTGGTGTTCCCATGCATCTGCTGTCCTTGTCAATCTAGGTGGTAGAGGTCATGGGTTTGGAAGGTGCTGTCAAAGGATCTTTGCTGAGTTTCTGCAGTGCAACTTGTAGATGGTAAACACTGCTGTGATTGTGCATTGGTGGTGGAGGGAGTGAATATTTGAGGTGGTGGATGGAGTGCCAGTCAAGCGGGCTGCTTTGTCCTGGATGATGTTGAGCTTCTTGAGTGTTGTTTGAGCTGCACCCATCCAGGCAAATGGAGAGTATTCCATCACACTCCTGACTTGAGCCCTGTAGATGGAGGAAAGGCTTTGGGGAGTCAGGAGGCGAGTTACTCACTGCAGGATTTCTAGCCTCTGATCTGCTCTTGTAGCCAAATAATTTATATTGCCAGGCCAGTTCAATGGCTGGTGTGTTGATAATGGGGGAGTTCAGTGATGGTTATGCAATTGAATAGAAATATAGAAAATAGGAGAATGAGTAGGTCATTCAGCCCTTCAAGCCATTCAATATGATCATGGCTGATCCTCTATCTCAATGCCATATTCCCCTCTCTTCCCATACCCCTTGATTCCCTTAGAGTTTGGAAATCTATCAATTTCCTTCTGAAATATATTCAATGACTTAGCCTCCTCAGCCTACTGTGGTAGAGAATTCCAGATTCTCTCTTGTTAGAGATGGCACTTGTGTGGCGTGAAATGTTACTTGCCACATATAAGCCCAAGCCTGAATATTGTCCAGGTCTTGCTGCATATGGAATTGGACTGCTTCAGTTTCTGAGGAGCTACGAATGGTACTGAACATTATGCAATCATTAATAAACATCCTAATTTAACTTATGACTAAATCATTGATGAAGCTGCCTAGGACAGTGCCCTGAGGAACTCCTGCAGTGATGTCCTGGGACTGAGATGATTGACCTCCAAACAGCCACAACCGTCTTCCTTTGTGCTAGGTATGACTCCAATCAGTGGAGAGTTTTCCCCTGATCGCCATTGACTCCAGTTTTGCTAAGGCTCCTTGATACCACACTCAGTCAAATGCTGCCTTGATGGCAAGGGCAGTCACTCTCACCTCTTCTCATGACTTCAGCTCTTTCGCCCATGTTTGAACTAAAGCTGTAATGAGGTCAGGAGCTGAGTAGTCCTGGCAGAACTCAAACTGTGCGTCAGTCAGCAGGTTGTTTTTGAGCAAGTGCCGCTTGCACTGATGGCACTGTCGACGACACTTTCCATCATTTTGCTGATGATTGAGAGTAACTGATGGAGTGTTAATTGGCTGGGTTGAATTTTTCCTGCTTTTTGTGTGCAGGACATACCTGGGCAATTTTCCACATTGCCAGGTAGATGCCAATGTTGTAGCTGTACTGGAACAGCTTGGCTAAGGATGCAGCTAGTCCTGGAGCTCATCTTCAATACTGTTGCTGGAATGATGTTAGGCCCATAGCCTTTGCCTACATCTGTTTCCTGATATCAGGTGGAATGAATCAAATTGGCTGAAGCCTGGCATCTATGATGCTGGGGGTCTCAGGAGGAGGCCAAGGTGGATCATTCACTTGGCACTTCTGGCTGAAGATGGCTGCACATGCTTCAACCTCATCTTTTGCACTGATGTGCTGGGTTCCCCCATCATTGAAGATGGGGATATTTGTGAAGTCTCCTCCTGCAGTTAGTTGTTTATTTGCCCACCACCATTCACAACTGGATGTGGCAGGACTGCAGAGGTCTGATCTGTTGGTTGTGGAATCACTAAGCTCTCTATCACATGCTGCTTTCACTGTTTGGCATGCACATAGTCCTGTGTTGCAGCTTCACTAGGCTGATACCTCATTTTTAGTTATGCCTGGTGTTTCCCTTGGCATGCCACCTGTACTCTTCATTGAACCAGGGTTGATCCCCTGTTTTATAGTAATGGTAGACCGGGGCATATGCCTGGCTCATGAGATTACAGATTGTGGTTGTATAAAATTCTGCCACTGCTGATGGCCCATACCATCTCTTGGATGCCCAGCTTTGAATTGCTAGATCTGTTCAAAATCTATTCAGTTCAGCATCGTGGTACTGCCACATAACACAATGTGAAGGCAGGACTTTGTCTCCACAAGAACTCTGTTGTGGTCACTCCTACCAATACTATCATGGACAGACACATCAGTTATGGGTAGGTTGATGAGGATGAGATCAAGTAGATTTATCCCTCTTGTTGGCTCCCTCACCATCTCCCGCAGTCCCAGTTTCACAGTTATGTCCTTTAGGATTCAGCTAACTTGAGCAGTAGTGGTGTTACCGAGCCACTCCTGGTGATGGACATTGAAGTCCCCCAACCAGAGTACATTCTGTGCCCTTGCCACCCTCAGTGCTTCCTCCAAGTGGTGTTCAACATGGAGGAGAGATGATTCATCAGCTGAGGGAGTGCAGTTGGTGGTAATCAGCAGGAGGTTTCCTTGCCCATGTTGACCTGATGCCATGAGACTTCTTGTGATCCAGAGTCATTGTTGAGAACTCCCAGAGCAACTCCCTCCCGACTATACCACTGTGCCACCACTTCAGGTGGGGGTCTTCCGTTGGTGAGACAGGAAATACCCAGCAATGGTGGTAATGGTGTTTGGGACATTGTAAGGTATGATTCGGTGAGTATAACTATGTCAGGCTGTTGCTTGATAGTCCGTGGGACAGCTTTCCCAATTTTGGCACAAGCCCCCAGATGTTCATAAGGAGGACTTTGCAGGGTCAAATGGGGTGGGTTTGCTGTTGTCATTTCCAGTGCCGAGGTTTATTCTGGGTGACCCATCTGTTTTCATTCCGATATATTTCCCTTTGTCTTCATCTTTGCTAATGCTGCTTGATGCCACATTCATTCGGTCAAATGCTGCCTTGATGTGAAGAGCAGTCACTCTCACCTCACCTCTTTTGCCTATGTATCGACCAAGGCTGTAACGAGGTCAGCAGTTAAATGGTCCTGGTGGGACCAAAATGAGCATCAGTGAGCAGGTTATTGTTGTCTGAAAGCACTGTTGATGACCCCTTCCATCACTTTGCTTGATGATCAAGAATAGACCGTTGGACGGTAAATGGCCGGATTGGATTAGTCCTGCTTTTTGTGGACAAGACATACCTCGAAACTTTTCTACATTGCCAGGTAGTTGACAGTGTTGTAGCTGTACTGGAACAGCTTGGCAGGGATGCAGCTAGTTCCGGAGCACAGGTCTTCAGTACTACTGCTGAAATATTGTCAAGGCCCATAGCCTTTGCAGTATCCAGTGCCTTCATTTGTTTCATGATATCAGGTGGAGTGAATCAAACTGGCTGAAGCCTGGCATCTATGACACTGGGGACATCTGGAGGAAGCTGAGATGGATCATTCACTTGACACCTCTGACTGAAGATGGTTGCAAATTCTTCAGCCTTTGTTGCATAAACCAGAAGGATGTGCTACCAGCTGTGGCTTGGTTATGTCAAAATCAACTATTT
Organism: Carcharodon carcharias; assembly: GCF_017639515.1. Taxonomy (NCBI): domain Eukaryota; kingdom Metazoa; phylum Chordata; class Chondrichthyes; order Lamniformes; family Lamnidae; genus Carcharodon; species Carcharodon carcharias. Next base: position 191,298,560 of record NC_054469.1, read on the forward strand.
TTCTTGTATGGAAGCACTCAAACGTATCTATATTCACCCGACAAGAACTTGCAGTTTCCTTTTGAATGTGATAATTTTTTCACGCTGGGCAAAAAAAGAGTTCTCCCACTTGTATAGTTTTATTCAGCTGATTCATTTCACTGAAAATGTCTGGTCAGTAATCCAGTTTAGCCAGACATTCATCATTTAGCAGCTTGGCAAGTTCAGGTTTCTTATCAGCTAAGAAAGTATATACTTCTTCCCTGAGATGAAATGTATGAGCAAGCATTCTGCCTTGAGATAGCTATCTCATCTTTGTATGCCTGAGCACATAATTACGCTTTGTGCCCACTTTCTCACAAAGTGCAGCAATACACTTAGAGCTTATTACTCTGGACTTAATAAAATTAATGAGTTTAACTGCTTTATTGAGAACACCTAAAACCTAGTTCAATAACTTTTGCAGCAAATGCTTCTCAGTTTAAAAAACAATGTTTAAATAGCACAAGGTACAGCTGCTTTTATTTCTTTTGCAACATCAGATACTTTCCGATAATTGCTCGACCCCTATCAGTGTCCATTCAAATCCCAATTGTTCAGCTGATATCCGCCGAAGTAATTATATCATCCAACATTTTGAAAATATCATCCGACTTTGCTGTTAGCTTGAGCTCTTTTTAAACCAAAATTCTTCTTTTATTTCTTTATTCCACATTTAAGAGAGACATTTAGAAATGCGTGTGGATACATCAAGTTGTATGGCAAAGCCATTGCCACACAGTCAATCGATGCACTGCAGTCTGTCTGTGAGGTACATCCACAGTGCTGTTAAGGAAAGAGGCCCAGAGTTTTGACCTGGCGAAAAGGATATATTTCCAAGTCAGGATAGTGTGTGGTTTGGTGAAAAACTTGCAGATGGTGGTGTTTCCATGCATCTGCTGCCCTTGTCCTTCTATGTGGTGAAGATCACAGGCTTGGAACATGCTGGCAAAGGAAGCTTGGCAAGTCGCTGCTATTCATCTTGTGAATAGTACACACAGCTGTCACTGTGCACCAGTGGTGGAGGGAATGAATGTTTAACATGGTGGATGGGCTGCCAATGGACTGCTTTGTCTTGGATGGTGTTGAGCTTCTTGAATGCTGTTGGAGCTGCTCTGATGCAGACAATGGAAAGTGTCCATCACACTCCTGATGTGTGCCTTGTAGATAGTGGAAAGGCTTTGAGGAGCCGGGGGTGAGTTACTCTGCAGAATTTCCAACTTCTGACCTGCTCTTGAAGCCACAAAATTTGTATGACTGGACCAGTAAAGTTTTTGGTCAATTTGAATCATACTGGAACCTAATTATTATTTCCTTGCTGCAGACCCAGAGTCTGACAACTCTATTTCTTTTCACTACCACCCACACCTCCCATCTGTCCCTTCAAGACCACATTACATGCACATTATATCCATTGACTTAGCTGGTAGACATATTTTCCAATGTGATTCTGAACACACAGAACCGGAAGGTACCTGGGTTTGATACCTCACCTATAAATTACCAAATTTAAGTGAAGGTGGCAGTAGTGATGCTACAATAGTCCCTCTTTTCTGGCCTATACCTGCTCCTATTTCTTATGTTATCTCAATACCAAACCCCAATACAGGATAAGGCCCTGTTGCAGGCCCAGAGACTGGCAAGTCTCTTTCTTCCTCCCCCAACTTCCACCCCCAACCAAGGCCATGTGGCATAACCTCGATCTATCACATATTGTCCATCAAAATGATGTGCAATTGTCGTGGTCTCTCTCCATAATGACCATGGTGGTACCCCTTCAAAGAAGTGCTGTTAATAATACATCAGTCATGTGGACAGCTTGAAAGTCTTTGAAAACTTTTGTACAACACTGCCACATAGGCTGAACCTTTGTATTTCAGCAGATTGGGCATCTGCAGCAACATTAACTTTACATTGTTGTTTACATTTTTAATCATTTTTATCAAAAATAATGTAACATAGCACTTTTTGCAATCTCAGGATGTCCAAAGTTCTTTTCCAACCAATTAAGTACTGTTGGCTGAAATGTAGTCACTGGGCGGAATCAGCCCAAATTTGCACTAAGTGCAGTACCAGTCATGAAAAATGATGTTTTATCTGCTGGCCGCAATAGCGGACTTTTGCACTGTATTGTCCCCTTCCTGGCACGTCCTGCCTCATTAATAATGCATTCAAAGGAAACACGTTGAATCACTGGCAGGCGGGCTCAAGTTTGCCAGCCACGCTGTGACCTCAGCGCTTCCTCACTCCAGGCGCCATATTTAAAGTGCACCTGAGCACAGCTTATTTCATGTCTTAAGACCAGGATTGTTCCAGGCAACAGATGGCCCCAAAAGCAAAGGTGATGGCAGCCCTCAAATTTAGTGACACTTCTCTGGGGTGCCTGCTGGACACAGTGGAAGGCCACTGCAAGCTCCTGTGCCACCACTCTGGCCCCAGGAGGTCCACCAGAGTCACTATTCCGGCCTGGGAGGCAGTGACAGTGGTGGCCAGCACCAACAGAACACAGAGGAGGTCAGCCATCCAGTGCAGGAAGAGGATGAATGCTTTCATCCTTTTCCCCACGGGTAATTCAACCACCTCATCGCTCCCAACACACACTCCCAAACCCAACACAAATCCACAGGGATCTCATACCTCAAAGGATAACACCACAAACTCTCACATACATCCTCACATCTCCATCAGGTTCATATCCTCTAGAGCTTGGGTCCTCATCCCATCCACGGCTCCATTTACCACACAAACATCCCATTCAGTGTTACGTGTCCTGCTCACACACTCTCCATCTGTTTTCATGCAAAAGAAGCTGGCTCACAACAGGAGGGAGAGGTCCCAGACTGGGGGTGAAGAGACTGACATTAGGCCCCTCATTCACTTAGAGGAGTGTGCCATTGCGCTGACCGGTGAGGACATGGGCTGTACCTACAGCGACGGTGAGATCGATGGCAAAATGAATACGTGAGGATCCTGCACCAGATCACCGCTCCCTCAACGCAACTGTGAGTGCTGTCTCTCCTGCTTTTGACTCTGCTGCCATGCACTAATCATCTCTACTTTGGTTCACAGGGAGCTCTGCCAAGCAATCGATGCGCTCAGCCAGCCAGTCCCTCACCTCCAGCGAAGAGGACACCTCCTCCATTGCAGAGCTGGAAATAAGCAGCCTGGAAGACCCATCACAGCGCTTATCCACACCCTCCACCAGCAGAGAGATACACACCTCAGTGGGACATAGATCTAGAGCAGGCTCAGGTTCACAATCTGATGGACACATGTCACATCAGGAGGAGGCAGGTTCCTGGGGACTGCTGGAGAAGAGACATCTGTGAGGTCCAAATTGGATGACGAGCCTCTGGATTCAGCCTTCCAACTCATCGTTGAGAGGCAGCAGAAAGCAGGGGAACATCACACAGAGCTGTTGGAAACCCTCAACAGCGAGGAGTGAATCTGCCTGCTCTCTGAATAATTGGTGCTCACATGTGAGTGTATCGAGGTCTCCATGGGGAGGATGGTGGTCATGAAGGAGACCCTGGTACAGGAGAATACGGAGATGCATGCAGACCTGCACACCATCAGAGTAGGTATGGGTGAATTCCTGCAGCGGCAATGCGAGAGGGAAACGGCGCACCTTGACATCCTTACATGTGCTCCTTCCCCTCAAGGAGTCAGGCTGGGGCCCTCATTATCGGAAGGGAGGAGCGGCAGCTGGATACCACTGGGTCATCCACTGAAGAATCTCAAAGGCTGTCCGCTCACTCTGTGTCCCCTTTGCCTGTGACCCCGCCTCAACCTTGTCCTCTGTCACCGCAGCAGGAGCAGCTGGCCCACAGGAGGATAGCTAAAGCAAGTCTGGGCCCTCAAGGCCTCAGCTCTCCAGAGGATGCACACTGAAGTCATAAGAGGCAACAGGGCCAACCCTTGCACAGGCTGTCTCCACCTTTGCTGCGGATGTCAGGGCAGCGCCTAGAAGAAGTGGTAGGCCTAGAATAGTTAAATTCTGATCACGTGCTTGCAAGGGTGAACACATTTTGTCACTTTATAATCTGAAAATATATTCACTTTCCGTGTATAATATGTAATGTTGTCTTTCAGCTTCACTTACAGGCTTCACGAGTCCTCTTCCTGCATCCCCCCAACTAACAGTTCAGCTACATGCAGCCAGACCATGAGTGATTCTAGAGGGAGAAGTGTGTGTATGTGGCAGGGCCTTTCAGAGCCCCATGCAAGCACTTTCAACGCATGCAGAGCCTTCACCCATCAGATTCCCCTCACTGTCCCAAACATTTTCAATGCTGCCTGCTGAGGTTCTCGTTCAGTTGTCCAACTGAACTGACCTGCGTCTCTGCCCACCCACTGATTGCACTCCCATGCAGCACCTGTGCCCATCCAACACGAGGCTCCGCTCACTTTTGATTTACATAGCGTGGCAGTCGTTAAGTTTTTGTTTAGCTCCCCCATCCTTTCCCCTCCCTCAAACACTCATGTCCTTGACCCCATCACAGTCCACACCGAATATCACCTTCAACCTCCCCACTGTTACCCTACAGCGCGAACCCTTGTCATTTCAGTCTGTCAAGGTGAACGTGCACATTCCCTACCTTCCTGAAATCCCACGCCCATCCAAATTTACCTCACTAAACCTCCTTCCCACCCCCAGGATCCGTGTTTGCCTCCGAGTGCCCACCAACCACCCTTGCCGCCCCTTCTACCCAACTGTCTCCCTCTTCCCCCTCACTCACCATTATATCCACATACCCACCCTGAGTTCGCTCCCATGGAGGCAGTCATTGACTCCACAGACCCCTCCCTTTCACATTCACCTGGACATTCCACACTTCTTGCTCCATCCTCGACATTATTCCTTCCTCCACCCTTACTCCCTCCTCCCCCTCCACCCCCAGACACCTTCCCCACTCTGAACTCCCTCCTCCCCTGGATACCTTCCCCACTCCAAATATCCTTCTTCCCCCAGACACCTTCCACCCTCCAAACTCCCTCCCTTACACTTTCCTCCCCACTTACACCTATGTACTCGCTTGCACCAATCTCCCCCATTACTCCCTCCTCATCCCCCCCCCCACCCCCCCCAACACCCTCCTTCCCCCCTCCCAACCTCATCCCCCCTCTTTAACACATTAGGACCCCCATCACCACCTCACCCCACCCCGATACCTTCAGACCGTGCTCTCCCGCCCAACCTGGGGCCCCCTCCCAAACTCACGCCTCCAACACCTTTCCCCCTCTCCAACCTGACCTTCCCTCAGTCCATCTTTCTCTCCCACTCACACCTAGACCTTCCGCTCCCCCACCCCCACCCCACCGATCATCCGTACCAACCCATGGCAAAGTCCTGATGCTCCAAAGCCTCAGTGAAGTCGAAACCGCTGCGTGGAGACCACACACCTTCTAAGAACTGCTTTGTGGCAGAGCCATGTGCATGAAAATCCCACTCCAACCTCCTTCCCACCCCCGGGATCCGCGTTTGTCTCCGACCCAGTATGGAATGCATGTGTTCCGCCAGTATATGGTAGCTGGAGGGCTCCAGCATCATCTTCCACTCGGATGTCCATGAGCTGTATAGGGCCTTAAAGGTAAGCCCCAACCTCTGCACATCACACTTGTCCAGACATGTTCTGGGCCAGCGCGTTTTCCCACTGCCATAATGGTAAATCGGGCATGGGGGGGCTGCGATTCCGGTCAGGCCTTACTTTGCATCCCATTAGCGGGATACAAATTTGGTTCACGCCAGCCCCTAGTGCGAACTCCAGCCATGACAGACATCATCGAATGAACCCGGTGTGATTTCACAACCGTGTGAAACAGATTTCTGGCCCATCACCCAACCCCCCATCCCCGCCCCCCTCCCCACTGCTCATTGTTTTGCCTACCACCAAAGGGAGAGGAAAATTCCAGCCACTGTCATAATAGAGGAAGCATGGAAGCTAATTTGTGCTCAGTAAGCTTCCACAAACAGTAATGTGATAATGACTGGATATTCTGTTTTTTAAAGCGATGTTGGTTGAGAGATAAATATTGACCAGGACTGGAGAGAACTCAGTATTCTGTGGCTCTAAAAACAAACATTATCAATTCACCACATGCCTGTGGATGACTGGTCATACGTGGGAACTGGCAAGCATATTGGACAACACTGGTCTGTAGAATACAACTTGTCGTGTAATAATTTCTCTATTCCTTAACTGCAATCAAATAGATTCTGTATTTGAACTCTCAAGTATGTCACCTCTTTTGAGTGCTTTGACAGTATATTTGAGCAATACTATCAATCTCCCATCCTTTTTTCCTTTAATAAAAACAGAAAGTGCTGGAAATACTCAGCAAGTATGGCAGCATCCTTGCAGAGAGAAACAAAGTTAACGTTTCAAGTCGAATATGACTTCTACAGAACTGAAGGAAGGTGGAAACATCATAGGTTTCATGCCACTGAAAGGGGTGAGGGAGGAAGAATAAGGTTGAGGGCAGGAGAGATTAAATAGCAAAGATGTCAAGGAGCAAAAAGGCAAAAGGAGTGGCAATGGTTGTAGTAAAGAAACAAAGCATTTATCCAGAACGAATGTGAATGGCAGAATAATGAACAACTCTGTCCGAAAGCAAAACCATGAAAACAAGACACATATAGCACATGGCAAAAAAAAACAGAATGGGGGACAGAGCTCATGGTCTGAAATTGTTGAACTCAATGTTGAGTCCAGAAAGCTGTAAAGTGCCTAATCGGACGATGAGGTGCTATTCCTCAGGCTTGGTTGAGCTTTACTGAATCACAGCAGCAGGCCAAGGACTGAAATGTGAGAGCAAGGCAGTGAATTAAAATGGCAAGCAACCCATCACCGTCCTTCAGTTCAGTAGAAGAGTTATATGTAACTCTGCTTTTCTCTCCATAGCTGCTGCCAGACCAACTGAGTATTTCCAGAATTGTCTGTTTTAATTTCAGATTTTCAGCATTTGCAATATTTTGCTTTTTTCCCTTTCCTATGTTTCCTGAATAAATTGTAGCCAGGAGTATTAAGTGCCCATTCCTCCCCTTGTTTGAGCCGAATCTGCATTGTTGCCATAACATCATAGTCCCGTATGGCTACTCATGCCTGTAACTCATCAATCTTATTTACCACACTTGACATTGATGCACATCAACCCTAAACCAAGCTTAGTCTGTTCGGCATCTCCCCCCAATGCACTATGCGTTTTGACAGGGAATAAAAACATTCTCTTTCGCTGACATACATGCTGTGGTTGCACATTGCTGGTCACCAACTGCACTTGCGTTAAGAACATAAGGACATACAAAATAGGAGCAGGAATAGGACATTTGACCCTCCCTGAGCCTGCTTCACCATTCAATAAGGTCCTGGCTGATCTGATCATAGCATCAACTTCACTTTCTTGCCTATATCCCCCAATAATCTTTGACTCCCTTGTAAATTCTGTCTAACTCAGCCTTCAATATATTCAATGATGCAGCCTCCATTGCTCTCTGGGGTAGTGAATTCCAAAGATTAACAATCTTCTGACAGAAGAACTTCCTCCTCATCTCTGTCTTAAATGAAAGACCCCTTATTCTGAACTGTGTTCTAGACTCCCCCATGAGACAAAACATCATCTCATGAACTAGCCTGTCAAGCTCACCTTAAATCTTATATGCTTCAATAAGATCTCCTCATTCTTCCAATCTTCAATGAGTATATGGTATAGGACCAATCTACTCAAGCTTTTGCCATAAGACAATCCGCTTCATTTGATGAATCAGCCTAATGAACCTTCTCTGAATTGGGTTCAATAAAAGTATATCTCTTCTTAAATAAGGAAACCAAAACTCTACAAAGTAATGTAGGTGAGATCTCACCAACACCTTGTGCAGTTGTAGAATACTTCCCTACTTTTAAACTCCATTCTCCTTGCAATAAAAGCCAACATTCTATTTTCTTCCTAATTACTTGCTGTAACATTTTGTGATTCGTGTATGAGGACACCCAGGCCCCTCTGTACCACAGCATTCTGTCTCTCTCTCTATTTAAATAACATTTTGCTTTTGGATTCTTCCTACCAAAATGGATAACCTCACAATTTCCCACATTATACCATCTGCCAAATTTTTGCCCACTCAGTGAACCAATCTATGTCCCTCTGGAGACTATCCTCCTTACAACTTGCTTTCCCACCTATCTTTGAATCATTAGCAAATTTGGCTACAATACACTCTCTCTTCATCCAAGTCATTAATATAGATTATAAATAGTTGAAGCTCCAGCACTGATCTTTGTAGTACCCCACTATTTAGTTTAGTTTAGTAATTATCTACATAAGGGAAGATCCTCTGCTCATTTCTCCATGCCTTGTGGTCTTGCCTTTTCCTCTTCAGTTGCTTGTAAGAGCCTGCGATTTTCAATTTCAATGAACAATATAACTAGGGAAAAGAATATTTGAGATGGTTTCCTGTTCCCTTTCTCTCATGTGCTTAAAGGAAACATAAGTCTACTTCCCAAAGTATCCTTCACCAATATGCACCTGTTGTCGCTCAAGGTTCTAACTCTACCACCATCACCACCAAAAGTTCACTGGGTCCACTGTTAGCCATGGTTTGTAACTCTAAGCATGAGACCCTTTTCTAGGTGCGGGGTGACTTGCAAAAGTACAGGGTGGCTACCCCTGAGGTCTCAAATGACATTGCTACCCTGTTAGTTATCTGACAATGGCCCATTTATCCTGACTCTCTGTTTGCTGTTAGTTAACCAATCCTCTACCCTTGCTAATATTATTCTCCTTTATCTTGTGTAGTGATCTTTTATATGGCACCTTATTGAATGCCTTATGGAAATCCAAATACACTACATCTACTGGTTCCCCGTTATCATCCTGCTTGTTACATTCTCAAAGAGCTCTAATAAATTTGTCAAGTATGATTTCCCTTTCATAAAATCATGTTGACTCTGTTTGATTGTGTTATGATTTTCTAAATGTCCTGCTATTACTTCCTTTATAATGGAATCCAGCATTTCTGCAATGACAGATGTTAAGCTAACTGGCCTACAGCTCCATGTTTTCTTTCTTCCTCCTTTCTTAAATAGGGGTGTTACATTTATGGTTTTCCAAACTGTTGGGACCTTCCAGAATCTTGGGAATTTTGGAAGATTATAAAAAATGCATCCACTATCACTGTAATCACTTCTTTTAAGATTCTAGGATACAGGACATCAGGTCCTGGGGATTTGTCAACCTTTAGTTTCATTTGTTTTCCTATTATTTTTCCCTATTGTTGATTGTTTCAAGTTTTTATTATTCTTTCATGAATGTGGGCTTCATTGGCAAAGCCAGTATTTATTGTCTATCCCTAATAGTCCTTGAACTAAATAGCTTGCTAGGCTATTTCAGAGGGCAGTGAAGAGTCAACCACATTGCTGTTGGTCTTGGGTCACATGCACGCCAGACTGGGTAAGGATGACAGATATCCTCCGCTAAAGGACATTGGTGAACCAGCTGGATTTTTACAACAATCAACAATGGTTCCATGGTCACCATTACTGAGACTAGTTTTATATTCCAGATTTATTACTTGAATTTAAATTCCACCAACTGCCATGGTGAGATTTGAACCCCTGTCCCCAGAGCAATAATCTGGGCCTCTGGATTACTGGTCCAGTGACATCACCACACCATCACCATCTCCCTGTTTCTCCCTCCAACTTTGACCTTTCATTTTCTGCAATTCTTGGGGTGGCTTCGACTGTGAAATACTTGTTCGAAGTCTCTGCCATTTCCTTGTTTCCCATTATTAATTCCCAGTCTCATTCTCCAAGAGACCAATGTTTACTTTAGCTACACTCTTCCTTTTTGTATACTTGTAGAAGCTTACTGCCTATTTATGTATTTATTGCTAGTTTACTCTCATATTCAAATTTCTCCCTCTATTATTTTTAGTCATTCTTAAAATGTTCCCAATCTTCTGACCTACCACTAATTTTTGCAACATTGTAAGGCTTTTCTTTCAATTTGAGGACCATCCTGAACTTCTTTAGTTAGCCATGGATTGTTATTCTTCTCATAGAGTCTTTATTTCTCAATGTAATATATCCTTGCAGGAAATTATAAAATATCTCCTTAAATGTCTGCCACTCCTTAAATGTCTGGACACCATCTTATCTGTTAACCCATTTTCCCAGTCTACACTGTCTTCACACCTTTGTAATTGCCTTTATTTAAGTTTAAGACACTAGTTTCAGACCCAGATTGCTCATCCTCGAACTGAACGTGAAGTTCTATCCTGTTATGATTTTCTAAATGTCCTGCTATTACTTCCTTTATAATGGAATCCAGCATTTCTGCAATGACAGATGTTAAACTAACTGGCCTATAGCTTCCTGTTTTCTGTTTTGCTCACTTCTTGAAAAGGGATGTTACATTTATGGTTTTCCAATCTGTTGGGACCTTCCAGAATTTTGAAAGATTACAACAAATGCATCCACTATAACTGCAGTCACTTCTTTTAAGATTCTAGGATGCAGGACACTCTTTCCTAGAGGATCCTTTACCATGAGATCATTAATTAATCATAGCTTATTCTGCATTACCTGGTCTAAAATAGCCTGTTCCCTAGTTGGTTCCACAATGTATTGTTCTAAGAAACTGTCCCAAATACACTCTATAAACTCATCCTCAAAGCTTCCTTTGCCAATCTATATGAAGATTAAAATAGTTCACAACTACTGAAGTACCTTTCTTACAAGCCCACAATTATCTCCTGATATATACTCTGTGCTAAGTTGTAGCTAATGTTGGAGGGCTTATAAATAACTTGTCCAGAAGTGCTTCACAGCCAATGTAGAACCTTTGATATATAAGTAAACAAAATAATCAATTTTCCCACAGCAGTTCCTACAAACACAATTAGGTAAGTGATCCGATAATCTGTTTGACTTAATATGATGCTTAAGAGATAATTATTGATCATGACATCAGGAGAAATCTCCTGATCCTCTTTGATTTGTGCTATGGAATGTTTATTGTCCATCAGAGGGGCAGTTCAACATCTTATCTGAAAGACTCAACCTCCATAAAATATGCTACTCTCTCAGTATTGAAGTTCTGACTAAGATAATGTGTTCAAGTGACTGGAGTGGAGCTTGAACCTATGACTTTCTGACTCAGAGGGACTAAGCCAACACTGGCACCTATGCATTTACCATTTAACTATCTTTAATAGAGAGAGGAAATCATCCTTCTAAAGTACTATGTGAGATTCTAGTCACCAAATGAAGTAAGTAATTACTCTTGGCAGAGTACAGAAACAATAAAAGTGATTGAGAATATCCAGGAATTTAAGTTATAAAAAAAATTCGTCTTCTTTCCTTAGGATTTTTTGGTACTTTAACTGAAGTTTTCAAGATTTTAAGAGAAGTGACAAAATTGATCCAGGGAAATTACTCAATTGTTCAATGTGCTTAAATGCCAAAGAACAGAGTAAGTATTGTGGAAGTTAGGGCAGTCACGTAAAGCTTCTTCAACCAAAAGTAAAACAGCTGTGGAATAAGTTACCAGAGTAGGCCATTAGAACGGGCTGCATAAATAGGCTGAAATATACTTGAAACATTAACTCGTCATTTTGGTTTGCAGATTCTGTCCACTGCGATATATTTAACACTTTCTGTATTTATTAATAAATTACGAAGCTGCAGGGCATTTCAGTCCAGATCATTGAGTTTACAAAACAACAATATTTTGAAAGCTTCAAAATATTGCATCATCATAGCAATATCAATAGTGCATACGGGTTTAAATAAAATTGGTTGTAGCAGCCATGGGTGTGCAATGCAGTGCAGCAGAGGCTAGATATGAAAGGACTCGGACACTGCATTGTCATGAATGGATAAAAGGTGAAATTATTGTTTGACATGTTTGCATGCTCCGTTTCATTTGAAAGATTTGGACAACAATATTTTGCATGTCTAACTTTTAGATCTTGTAGCTTTGTAAAATATTAAGCACTGATTTTTAAGATTACATAACATCTGATTCATGGGATCAGAACAGTACACATATTGGTTTAAAAAAAAAAGTTTCCCTTTTGAATAAATGTTTTTGAGCTGGTTATATTTGAGCAGTTTTACTCTCTTTCTGAGGAGATTCACAGACTCAATCCTGCTCCTGAGTGCTTTACATTTTAAACAAATGCCTTTTCTTTGGGAAAGCTATCATAGCAACGGAAAGTATGCAGTGTTTTGCATAAATGTGCCTCTACATTTTGTTTTTGAAATGGAAATTTTATTCACATAGGCAATCTGGCAATATAAACCACTGCATACAGAAACTCTAGTACAGATTTGGATTATTTTCAATAAGGAAAAAGTGGATGTGCTAATACATAAAGGAATCTTTTTAATGGTGTTAAAACTTAACACTATAGCAGTGGAATTTAAGCCATTCTGGAACATGGAAGTCAGGACTCCTCTTTTGACCTAAGTGAACACATGGCTTTGTGTACAATTCAGGATATTCTCAGATTTCACTCAGCTGTTTAATACAAATGTTAGAAGAATGAAGTTTTCCATAATTATATTGCTTTAGTGGTTTCTTAGCTGCAAGTCAAAAAGTTAAGGATTCAAGCCCCACTTCAGAGACTTAAGCACAAAATGTAAGCTGACATGTCAGCACAGTACTGAGGGAGTTCTGCACTTTTGGAGGTGCTGTGTATTTGATCAGACTTTAAACCAAGGCTGCATCTGTCTTTGCAGGTAAACATAAAAGTTCTCATGGCAATATTTCAAACAAGAGCAGAGGAGTTCTCCCCAGTGTACTGGCCAATATTTTTCTTCTACCATCATCACTAAAAATAGATTATCTTGTCATTATCTCATTTACTGTATGCAAATTAGCTGCCATTAGTTTGCAACATTACAAGAATGACTAAATTTCACTTAACTGGCTGTAAAGCACTTTGAGATCCTGATCTTATGATAGGTACTATATAAATACAACAACTTTCTTGCATTAATACCTTTTTCCTTTTCCTAAAACTTCTTAGAAAACTCAGATGTATGAGCAAAAGAGCAATATTTGGAAAGGTAAGGAGGGATCACTTTCTTTGAGATTAGTGGACAGGAGAAAATTTCCAAAGCCAGGTGAATGGGACATAGGAACATAGATCTTAGGTGCAAGAGTAGGCCATTCAGCCCTTCGAGCCTGGTCCGCCATTCAGTAAGATCATGGCTGATTTGGTTGTGGTCTCAACTTTTCATTGCCATCTGCCGCCCCCCACCCACACCCCCATAACCCTTGACTCCCTTGTCTATCAAAAATCTGTCCATCTCTCATTGAATAAATTCAATAACCCAGCCTCCACTGCTTTCTAGGGAAGAGAATTCCACATATTAACAATCCTTTGAGAGAAAAACAATTCTCCTAATCTCTGTCTTAAATGGTAGAGCTCTTATGCTTAAATTGTGTCCCCTGATTCATGTCTCTCCCACAAGTGGAAGCATCCTTTTGGTAACCACCCTATCAAATCCTCTCAGGATCTTATGTTTCAATAAGATCACCTCTCATTCTTCTAAGCTCCAATGCATATAGGATCAACCTGTTCAACCTTTTTTCATAACATAAGCCTCTCATCCCATGAATGAGATGAGTGAACCTTCTCTGAACTACTTCTAATGCAATTACATTTTTTTTTTCAAATAAGGAGATCAGAATTGTACACAGTATTCCAGATGTGCTCTAACCTAGGCCCTGTACAGCTGCAGTAAAACTGCCCTACCTTTATATTCAATTCCCCTTGCAATAGATGCCAACATTCCATTGGTCTTCCTAAACACTTGCTGTACCCGCATATTAACATTTTGTGATCCATGTACCGTGACACCCAAATCCCTTTGTACCACCAGGTTGTGCAATCTCTTTCCATTTAAATATTTTACTACTTTTCTGTTCTTCCTGCCAACATGGACAAGTTCATATTTTTCCATATTATAGCCCATTTGCCAAATTTTTGCCCACTTACTTAACCTATCTATATCTTTTTGCAGACACTCTACTTCCTCTTGACACCTTACTTTCCTACCAACTTTGGTGTCATCGGCAAATTTAGCTGCCATACATTCAGTCCCATCACCTAAATCATTGATGCAGATTGTAAATAGTTGAGGCCCCAGCACTGATCCCTGTGGCATTCCACTTGTTACAGCTTGCCAACCCAAAAAAGACATATTTATCCCTAATCTGTGTTTACCATTAGTTAACCAATCCTTTACCCATGCTAATATGTTGCCCCCTACACAATGTAATCTTATCTTGTGTAGGAACCTTTGATGTGGCACCTTATCAAATTCCTTCTGAAAATCCAAGTACATCACATCTACAGGTTCTCTTTTATCCATCCTGACTTGTTACTTCCTCAAAAAGCTCCAATAAGTTAGTTAAATACAATTTCCCTTTCATAAACCCACGTTGAGTCTGCCTCATCAAATTATAATTTTCTAAGTATCCTGCTGAAACCTCCTTGATAATGGATTCTAACAATTTCCCCATGACAGATGTTAGGTTAACTGCCTTGTAGCTTCCTGCTTTCTATCTCCCTCCTTTCTTGAATAAAGGTGTTACATTAGCCATTTTTCAATCCACTGGGACCCCTTCAGGATCTAAGGAATTTTGGAAGATTATAACCAATGAATCTAGTATTTCTGCAGGCACTTCTTTTAAGACCCTAGGATGTAGTCCATCAAATCCTGGGAACTTGTCAGCCTCCCTCCCTCCTGTTCACCTCTTGATTTTCAAGTATCTTTTGGGAAGTTTCCGAAGTCTTCTACAGTGAAGACAGCCACAAAATTCCTGTTCAATGCCTCTGCCATTTCCTTGTTTTTCATTATCAATTCCCCATACTCACTCTCTAGAAGACTAACACTAACCTTAGTTACTCCTTTCCTATTTAAATACTTGTAGAAACACTTACTATCTGCTGTTATATTACTAGCTACCATTCTCTCATATTTGTCCCTCTTAATTACTTTTTAGTCATTCCTTGCTGGTTCTTAAAATTTGACCAATCTTCTGACCTACTACTAGTTTTTACAGGTTTGTACAGTGTTTCTTTCAATTTGATACTATCCTTAACTTTATTTTTCAGTCATGTGTAATGCATCCTTCTCAAAGCGTCTTTCTTTCTCACTGGGATAAATCTTTGCTAAGAGTTATTAAATATGTCTTTAGAAGTCTGCCACTGCAACTCTGCTGTCTTATCTTTTATCGTGGTTTCCCAATCCACTTTAGCTAGATCCGCTTTCATACCTTTGTAATTACCTTTATCTAAGTTTAAAACACTAGTTGCCATTTCAAGTCCTCATGACCCTTCAACAGAACTGAGTGAATCGAAGGAGAGTGGTGAAATATACGCTGGTTTAAGGTGGGGGGAGAGAAGTTGAGGCGGGGGGGGAGCGTGGTGTGGTTGTAGAGACAAGCAAGCAGTGATAGGAGTAGACAATCAAAAGATGTCACAGACAGAAGAACAAAAGAACACAGGCATTGAAGATGGTGATATTATCTAAACAAATGTGCTAATTAAGAATGGATGGTAGGGCACTCAAGGTACAGCTCTAGTGGGAGTGGGGTGGAAAGGCTAGCAGGGCATAAAAGATTTACAAATAATGGAAATAGGTGGGAAAAGAAAAATCTATATAAATTATTGGAAAAAACAAAAGGAAGGAGGAGGAAACAGAAAGGGGGTGGGGATGGAGGAGGGAGATCAAGATCTAAAGTTGTTGAATTCAATATTCAGTCCAGAAGGCTGTAAAGTGCCTAGTCGGAAGATGAGGTGCTGCTCCTCCAGTTTGCGTTGGGCTTCTCTGGAACATTGCAGCAAGCCAAGGACAGACATGTGGGCAAGAGAGCAGGGTGGAGTGTTAAAATGGCAAGCGACAGGGAGGTTTTGGTCATTCTTGCGGACAGACCGCAGGTGTTCTGCAAAGCGGTCGCCCAGTTTACGTTTGGTCTCTCCAATGTAGAGGAGACCGCATTGGGAGCAACGAATGCAGTAGACTAAGTTGGGGGAAATGCAAGTGAAATGCTGCTTCACTTGAAAGGAGTGTTTGGGTCCTTGGACGGTGAGGAGAGAGGAAGTGAAGCGGCAGGTGTTGCATCTTTTGCGTGGGCATGGGGAGGTGCCATTGGTGGGGGTTGAGGAGTAGGGGGTGATGGAGGAGTGGACCAGGGCGTCCCGGAGGGAACAATCCCTACGGAATGCCGCCGGGGGGGTGAAGGGAAGATGTGTTTGGTGGTGGCATCATGCTGGAGTTGGCGGAAATGGTGGAGGATGATCCTTTGAATGCGGAGGCTGGTGGGTTGATAAGTGAGGGCAAGGGGGACCCTATCATGTTTTTGGGAGGGAGGAGAAGGCGTGAGGGTGGATGCGCGGGAGATGGGTCGGACACGGTTGAGGGCCCTGTCAACCACCATGGGTGGAAAACCTCGGTTAAGGAAGAAGGAGGACATGTCAGAGGAACTGTTTTTGAAGGTAGCATCATCAGAACAGATGCGACAGAGGCGAAGGAACTGAGAGAACGGGATGGAGTCCTTACAGGAAGTGAGGAGCTGTAGTCGAGGTAGCTGTGGGAATCGGTAGGCTTGTAATGGATATTGGTGGACAGTCTATCACCAGAGATTGAGACAGAGAGGTCAAGGAAGGGAAGGGAAGTGTCAGAGATGGACCATGTGAAAATGCTGGGGCCCATGCAGGTACCCATAGCCACACCTTTTATTTGGAGGAAGTGAGAGGAGTTGAAGGAGAAATTGTTCAGTGTGAGAACAAGTTCAGCCAGACGGAGGGGAGTAGTGGTGGATGGGGATTGTTCGGGCCTCTGTTTGAGGAAGAAGCTAAGGGCCCTCAGACCATCCTGGTGGGGGATGGAGGTGTAGAGGGATTGGACGTCCATGGTGAAGAGGAAGCGGTTGGGGCCAGGGAACTGGAAATTGTTGAAGTGACGTAAAGTGTCAGAGGAATCACGGATGTAGGTGGGAAGGGACTGGACAAGGGGAGAGAGAAGGGTGTCAAGATAACGAGAAATGAGTTCCATGGGGCAGGAGCAGGCTGACACGATCGGTCTACCGGGACAGTTCTGTTTGTGTATTTTGTGTAGGAGGTACCAAACACATCTTCCCTTCACCCCCACCCGGCAGCATTCCATAGGGATTGTTCCCTTCGGGACACCCTGGTCCACTCCTCCATCACCCCGTACTCCTCAACCCCCACCTATGGCACCTCCCCATGCCCATCAAAAGATGCAACACCTGCCCCTTCACTTCCTCTCTCCTCACCGTCCAAGGGCCCAAACATTTCTTTTGAAGTGAAGCAGCATTTCACTTGCATTTCCCCCAACTTAGTCTACTGCATTCGTTGCTCCCAATGCGGTCTCCTCTACGTTGGAAAGACCAAACGTAAACTGGGCGACCGCTTTGCAGAACACCTGCAGTCTGTCCGCAAGAATGACCCAAACCTCCCTGTCGCTTGCCATTTTAACACTCCACCCTGCTTTCTTGCCCACATGTCTGTCCTTGGCTTGCTGCATTGTTCCAGTGAAGTCCAACGCAAACTGTTGGAACAGCATCTCATCTTCCGACTAGGCACTTTACAGCCTTCTGGACTGAATATTGAATTCAACAACTTTAGATCTTGATCTCCCTCCTCCATCCCCACCCCCTTTCTGTTTCTTCCCACTTCCTTTTGTTTTTTCCAATAATTTATATAGATTTTTCTTTTCCCACCTATTTCCATTATTTGTAAATCTTTTATGCCCTGCTAGCCTTTCCACCCCACCCCCACTAGAGTGGTACCTTGAGTGCCCTACCATCCATTCTTAATTAGCACATTCATTTAGCTAATATCACCACCTTCAACGCCTCTGTGTTCTTTTGTTCTTTTGTCTGTGACATCTTTTGATTATCTGCTCCTATCACTGCTTGCTTATCCCTACAACCACACCACCGCACCACTTCTCTCCCCCCACCCAACCCCGCACCACCCCCCCCCCCCCCCCCGCCCCACCACCACCACCACCTTAAACCAGCTTATATTTCACCCCTCTCCTTCGATTCACTCAGTTCTGTTGAAGGGTCATGAGGACTTGAAAAGACAACTCTCTTCTTCTCCGCCGATGCTGCCAGACCTGCTGAGTTTTTCCAGGTAATTCTATTTTTGTTCTGGATTTCCAGCATCTGCAGTTTTTTGTTTTTATCTCTTTGTTTAATTGATTCTTCAAGGAATGCCTACCTTGAAGAAGTTTTGTTCCTCTCTGCGACAAGATTTCCGTATCTCTCTTTTTGCTTGCTCACCTTCATTGCTTTCCATTTCTCTTCTGGTGTTTGACAAGGTGTTTACTAAAAGCCGCTTTCACAGCCATTTCTCCTTTCTCAGTGACTGTCTTCATCTCCGACTTACCCCACGTGGATTTCAACTGAAATTCCATCCCTCTTGTTTCAAACCCACCCAGAATTACAGGTATCTCCAGGACATAAAACGTTTCTCTGACTGCTGTTCCCGTCACATTCTGAAATCCACACTCAGTGCCATGCGCCACCATAAGAACACACTCGACCTCTCCCTCCAGCAGCACTGCCTTTGTCAAAGGTGCACGTGCCCCCAGTTTCATTTTATTCTTTGTCTCATCCGACGCCTCAACAAGAAACTTTTTCTCTTTCTCTCAAGTGCTAAGGAACACAAGCTCCAACAACTCATCGACACCAACAACCATCTAGGACCCTCCACCCCTGCCTGTCCCTCCATCCCCACCCCATCTTCCAATCCCAGCCCCAGCCGTGTATTCACTATACCCCCTGACCTTCCCCTCGCCGACACTGAACGTTCAGTGCTCAGCAAAGGACTTAGTTTCATACCCTTACGCCCTCATCTTAATGAATTTCGGGCTCGGCACGATGCTGAACTCTTCTTCCGCCGTCTTCATCTCTGTGCTCACTTTTTTGGGCAGGGTTCCTCTCCCTGTTCAACCTCCAATATTCTCCCTCCACCTGGACCCCTCCCTCTGGATTCTTACCTTCTCTTGATCTTTTCATTGAGAACTGTCGGCGTGACATTAGTCGTCTTAATTTCTCTGCTCCTCTCACCCATTCTAAACTGTCTCTCTCTGAACTTACTGCATTCCGTTCTCACAGGTCTAACCCCAACCTTGTCATCAAACCTGCTGACAAGGGTGGTGCTGTTGTCTGGCGCACTGACCTCTACCTCGCGGAGGCTGAGCGTCAACTCACAGACACTTCCTCCTACCTCACCCTGGACCATGACCCCACCACTGAACATCAAGCCATTGTTTCCAGGACTGTCACTGACCTCATCTCCTCTGGAGATCTTCCAACCTAATAGTCACCCAACCTCGGACGGCCCGCTTCTACCTTCTACCCAAAATCCACAAACAGAACTGTCCCGGTAGACCAATCGTGTCAGCTTGCTCCTGCTCCACGGAACTCATTTCTCATTATTTTGACTCCCTTCTCTCTCCCCTTATCCAGTCCCTTGCCACCTACATCCGTGATTCCTCTGACACATTACGTCACATCAACAATTTCCAGTTCCCTGGCCCCAACCGCTTCCTCTTCACCATGGACATCCAATCCCTCTGCACCTCCATCTCCCACCAGGATGGTCTGAGGGCCCTTAGCTTCTTCCTCGAACAGAGCCCCGAACAATCCCCATCCACCACTACTCTCCTCCGTCTGGCTGAACTTGTTCTCACACTGAACAATTTCTCCTTCAACTCCTCTCACTTCCTTCAAATAAAAGGTGTAGCTATGGGTACCCGCATGAGCCCCAGCTATGCCTGTCTCTTTATGGGGTATGTGGAACATTCCTTGTTCCAGTCCTACTCTGACCCCCTTCCACAACTCTTTCTCCAGTACATCGATGATTATTTCGGTGCTGCTTCATGCTCTAGTCGGGACTTGGAAAAATTTATTAATTTTGCTTCCAATCTCCACCCCTCCATCATTTTCACATGGTCCTTCTCTGACACTTCCCTTCCCTTCCTTGACCTCTCTGTCTCAATCTCTGGTGATAGACTGTCCACCAATATCCATTACAAGCCTACCGACTCCCACAGCTACCTCGACTACAGCTCCTCACACCCCACTTCCTGTAAGGACTCCATCCCATTCTCTCAGTTCCTTCGCCTCTGTCGCATCTGTTCCGATGATGCTACCTTCAAAAACAGTTCCTCTGACATGTTCTCCTTCTTCCTTAACCGAGGTTTAGCAGTCTGTCCGCAAAAATGACCCAAACCTCCCTGTCGCTTGCCATTTTAACACTCCACCCTGCTCTCTTGCCCACATGTCTGTCCTTGGCTTGCTGCATTGTTCCAGTGAAGCCCAACGCAAACTGTTGGAACAGCACCTCATCTTCCGACTAGGCACTTTACAGCCTTCCGGACTGAATATTAAATTCAACAACTTTAGATAGCGAACCCGCTCCTCCATCCCCACCCCCTTTCTGTTTCTTCCCACTTCCTTTTGTTTTTTCCAATAATTTATATAGATTTTTCTTTTCCCACCTATTTCCATTATTTTTATATCTTTTATGCCCTGCTAGCCTTTCCACCCCACTCCTACTAGAGCTGTACCTTGAGTGCCCTACCATCCATTCTTAATTAGCACATTCGTTTAGATAATATCACCACCTTCAATGCCTCTGTGTTCTTTTGTTCTTTTGTCTGTGACATCTTTTGATTATCTGCTCCTATCACTGCTTGCTTATCCCTACATCCACACCACCCCCTCCACTTGTCTCCCCCCACCCAAACCGCCCCCTCCCCCCCCCCCCGCTTAAACCAGCTTACATTTCACCCCTCTCCTTCGATTCACTCAGTTCTGTTGAAGGGTCATGAGGACTTGAAACGTCACCTCTTTCCTTCTCCGCCGACGCTGCCAGTCCTGCTGAGTTTTTCCAGGTAATTCTGTTTTTGTTTTGGATTTCCAGCATCCGCAGTTTTTTGTTTTTATCTATTTATTTAAAACACTAGTGTTAGACTCTCACTTCTCCCCTTCAAACTAAACATGAAATTCTATCATGTTATGATCGCTGTCACCTAGAGGCTCCTTTGCTATGAATTTATTGGTTAATCCTGTCTCGTTACTCATTACCAGGACCAGAATAGCTTGCTCCCTGGTTCGCTCTTGAATGTACTGCTGTAAGAAATTATCCCAAATACACTCTATGAACATGACTACGTTTGCCAATCTGATTAGCCTAATCTATGTGTCGATTAAAGTCAACCATGATTATTGCCCATTTATTTCTTCCAGGACATCCTGTCCGACCATGTAACTACAGTTAGGGGGCCTCTAACTACTCCCACAAGTGACTTTACTTTTTCTTATCTACCCAGACTGATTCTACGTCTCGCTCTTCAAGCCAATGTCACCTCTGGCTACTGTACTAACTGTATCCTTAATTAACAGAGCTACCCACCACTTTTTCATAGCTTCCTATCTTTTCAAAATGTCAAATAGCCTTCAATATTTAGGTCCCAGCCTTGGTCACCCTGCAACCATGGGTGGGGTTTTCTGGTCCCGCCAGCGGCAGGCATAATGGTGGGCGGGTCCGAAAAATGTGGAGGAAATTGAAAGGTCTGTTTTCCGCCGGCATTAAAACAAAACACAATTGTCCACTCCTAACTTCAGTGGAAGCTTGGATGTTCCATCACGCCTTGATAAGAACAGCATTTGCATGGAATCAAATATGATGAATGCTCCTTATGAAGCTAGTCTGCCAGAATTATGTGCACACTCCTGATTAGAAGGCCATGCCAGTATCTAATTAGACCAGTGTGATTCACAATCAGATATAAGTGATGTGCGCCTGGCGCCCTGCACTTCACTCGTGTCTTCAAGGTACATTTGCCTACCTTTCATTGAGCTGCACTCATAGCTACTCCAACTCCATGCCAGGCTGTGCGTTGGCATGTCGGCACCATGACATCAGACTGAATGTTGATGGGCTACTCCATCGTACATTGCAACCTGTTGACTGCCTCTGACAACCCTGCCTGATATTCCCGTGTCTGTCATTGCAGTTCCAACATCGCTGTTCAGGCAGAGTCCAGAGGCTCGTCGTCTGACTGGGACTCAACAGAATACTTGCCTCCAGCAGTCCTCCAAGTGTCGATGACCTCAGATATCCCTGCCTTTGCTGTGGACCAGAATCTGTGCTGTGCTCAGCAGATTGTGATCCCAAGCCTGCTCTAGAAATTGGTCCCACTGAGGTGTGTGTCTCTGCGCTGGTGGAGGGTTCGGGTAAATACTGTGATAGATCTTCATCTAGTGTGTCCTCAGGATCATCATCCAAGGTGTTGTGGGGACTGGGACTGAGGGGCTGGCTGCCACTGTCCCTCTTGTATTTCTCACTGTTCCCTGTCAAAGAGACAACAGATTATTAGTGATTGGCTGTACAGTCAACAACACTACAAAGCACTTGTAGTATCATTGGGTGAACATTGAGCTGGTGCTGAGTACTCACTTGGTTAAGAGATGTCGATCTCACTGTTGGTGCAAAAACGATCCCAGTCCTCTCCAGCCAGCTCTGCCGCACACCCTTCAAACCTAGTAAGGAGCCTGAGCTCAGGCATCACCCCCGTCAGTCAGGGATCTCTCCTTCTTCTTGTGTGCAGAGCTTGTTCTGCATAAAGACAGATGGACAGACTGAGCAGGGCGGATGCTGAGGCAGATGATATGAATGCCTGCCTTGTGTGTGTGCTGATTGGATCTGTGTAAGGGATGAGGAAATGAAGATATCAAGTTGTGTGAGAAAGTCATTGGTGATGCCCCTTGTGATGGTAATGTGTGAGATCCCTGTGGACTGTCACCTCATGAATCTCTAATGGGCTTCGGGGAGTGTGAGCTGAGCATGAGGTTGACTTACCCTGGCGGAATGGATGAGATCATTCATCCTTTTTCTGCACTGGATGATGGATCTCCTGTGCGCAGAATTGGCGCTGACCATGCTGGTCGCCTCCTCGCAAGCCAGAGTGACATGGTTGGTGGACCTCCTCCTCCCATCACAAGGGTAGAAGATGTCCTGGTGTTTCTCTCTGGTGCCCAGAAGAACCCCCAACGCTCTTGTCACTGAATTTGGGGTCAATCGACTTCTTGCCTTTGAGAACCATCATTCTCATGCACCTAACCTGGGCTGCAGAGAGAGTATGCGCAGATGCTGTTTAAATATAGTGTACGGGAAGATGTCCGATGAGGTCACAACGAATCGCAGCCCACCCTGCCATGGAACCCAACATGCTTTCTGTTCATGTATATATAATAAGCTGAAAAGCAGATCTGGCACAGAAATCTGCCGTTGCAGCCAGTGGAAAATGTGCCACTTTTGCCACTCACCTCCACACTTAGCCTCTGGAGCGGAATATCCTGCCCCATGTCTCTGTAAAGAATATCAGATCGTACATATTTACTTCTATTTGTGCTAACAATTCATCCATTTTGTTATGAATGCTGTGTGCATTCAGGTACAGCACCTTTAACTCTCTCTTTACCATTTTTGCATTCTCTGACCTTATCGCTGGTGCACTCTTGAGTCTGTACTCCCTGTCCCTGCCATACTCTGGAAAGAGGAGAGGATGAAATTACATCACAGGACAGGGGCATTGGGAGGTACCTACTTTAAAAAGCAATAGGAAAAATATTGTCAGGCTCACAAGCCAAAGAGTGGAGGTTCCAACACATTGAGGTGGATGAAACCTGCAGTATGTTACAGCAGTAGAACAGAATGGAGCAATGGAAGTGAAGTAGTTTGCCACAATCATTTAGATTAAAAGTGGGAGGGGAAATGTGAGCCAACTGGTAATTTTTCTTTCTAGGGGTTTAATTTTCTTGTAATACATAATGCATTAGATTTCATTTTTCCCCTATTAGTGCAATTACAGGGAGACATAAATTTAATCTGTGTGCTTTCTTTGAGGTCCTGTGTATTACACTTAAATATAAAATTAACTAATTTGTCTCAGTGGTAGCAATGTTGCATCTAAATCAGAAAGTTATGAGTTCAAGTCCTAATCCAGGCTGGCACTTTGTTGTAGTACTTGAGGAAGTGCTGCTTTGTCAGAGTTACCATTTTTTTTGGATGACAGGTTATACCATGTCTTCCTCTTTAAAAGATTCCATGGCACCTTATGTAGAAGAACAAGACCCGTGGAATCATCTCAGTCCCCTGACCAACATTTGTCCCTCAGCCAACAGCACCTAAAATAGATTAATTTGTCATTTATCTCATCACAGATTGTGGGATCTTTCTATGCATTAATTGGCTGTTGTGTTTGCTGATATAACAACAGTGACCAGTCTTCAAAAGTAATCCATTGGCTGTGATGTGCTTTATGGCATCCTGAGAATATGAAAGGTGCTATATGGTGCACTTCTTCAGTGTGAACAATCCTACAATAATGAAGTTCAACCTCTCGCTACTCATTATAATAGACTCAGAAGTACTATAAGTAATAGCTGTATCGGGTAAATTAATAGGATGCCCCCTCAAAACACTGCAGACTCCCACAGCAAGAATAGCACTGACTAATCCTGGACCATAGCCTAGATTGTCAGGATCTTCTGAACAGACAGACATGGCCAGTGAGATTGCAAACAAGTTCTCAGGAGAGCACTCAGAAATCCTCAAATAAGATATAACTTAGAAGTAGCACACAGATGAATTGGCATGATACACAGTGGTGCGATATTTTTAATATATTGTACACATGCACTCATTCATCATGAAGATTGTGTTTGGGCTTGTGGAATTTTGTTATATATGATGAAGATTTTCTTGCTTTCAGGAAAAAGCCTTCATTCTTGTGCCAAGAAATATAGAGAACAGCCAGGTAGATGTGATTAAAGTGCAATGTCCAAATTTTCTGTTCGCAGAAAGGGGCATGTGCAAGCTGCAGGAGAGAAATTGTTAATCAGTGTGTATTGGGCACTAGTTGTTGGCCAGGACACTGACAAAATTCCCATCTCTTATTCTTCTACAGATAGATAGTGCCATGGAAGAGGAAGACATGGTATAACATGCCATCCAAGAAATGGTGACTCTGACAAAGCAGCACTTCTTCATAGCAGTACTACAATGAAGTGCCAGCTGGATTCAGATCCTGGAGAGGGACTTGAACTCATACTGCCAGGGTTCATATTTTGCCTCCGCCTCTTCCTTCAAATCCTTTTAAAAAGGTCTCTACTTTCCAATGGCAATATTGTGCAACATTGTACCACTATTCTGCCATCTCCACCTTTGAATTATAGGTCTGAATTTTCTGGATGGTGGGGCTCCGACTGTCCCAGGACCAATTTACGATCCAATAAGCATTGATTGGTTGCAGGCGATACTTCCACCCCTCACTTGGGCGGAAGTCCTGCTTTGGAGAGCTGCCAGCCAATCCAATTGGCGGCAGCTCTCCGGTCCTTGCAGTGACAGTGCTGCAGTGGACAGAAGAGGAACTACACCAACCTGTCTGAGCCTAAGTGCCAGAGCCGAACGACAGGGTAAGTGTAAGGGATCCCAAGGTGAGGAGGGTAGGGAAGGCCTTGGGGGTCGTGGGGGGGCATTTGGGGTCTCGGGAGAGAGGCCAGTGGGGGTGAGAGAGGTCTGAAACTTGTTGGGCCTTAAGGGGAGGATGCCCGCAGTCAGAAGGGGGTTTCTGATGGAGGAGCTAACCTCAATTCCCACCTGAGATCTAACTTGGATTCTTTCCAACCTTCCTCCATGAAGGTTCAATGTTCCCGCCAGCCTAAAAATTGAGGTGGGCAGGAAATGGCCCTGAAGTGGCCTTTAATTGGCTACTTAAGGGCCTCAATTGGGGCACGGGCAGGTTTCCCACCTGAGGCCTTGCCCACCCCAGCATAAAATCGCTGCATGGTCAGGGCAGGCGGGAACCCAGAGGGAATCCCGTCCCTGCAATTTCACACTGTCTCCTCGCCTAAAATCCCGCCAGTGGGGGAGCATAAAATTCAGGCCATAGTGTAAAGCACCACCACAATTGTATAAATACAACTGTATAAACATAAAAAATGTTTTAAAAACTGAAAAGCAGTTTGGTGCACCATCTCAAATATGGAGTGAGTGAGGTTTTCCAGAGAAAAATATCCAACTTCTAATTGTGTTGGAAATAAAGAAGATAATTAAATAAGAACAATTTGAAATGCATAGGGACATACGACCTCCCTGAGCTGGTTCTGTCGTTCATTGAGTTTATGTCTGATGTGCGATCTAACTCTGTATACCTACCTTTTCCCTTAATACTTGTGGTGAACAGAAATCTATCAAGTCTCACTTTAAAATTAACAATTGATCCACTAGCAAATGGCATGTGCAGAAGAGAGTTCCAAATGTCTTTTGCCCATTGTATGTAGAAGTGTTTCCTAACTTCACTTCTGAAACGTCTGGCTCTAATTTTTAGACTATACCACCTAGTTCTAAACTCCCCAACTAGCAGAAATAGTTTTTCTCCATCTGACGTATCTGTTCCCTCAATATCTTGAACACTTCGATGAAATCACCTCTTAACTTTCTATATTCCATGAAATAAAACTCTTGTTTGCATAATTTTGCCTCATAATTCACTTTTGAAGTATAAGTATCATTCCGGTAAATTTACATTCTCCCGCCAAGGCTTATATATCATTCCTTTGGTTTGGTGCCCAAAACTGTTAACAGTACTCCAGGTGTGCTCTAACCAGGGCTTTGTATAGCTGAGGCATGATCTCTACCCCTTTGTATTCTCGTTCTAGATATAAAGGCCAGCATTCTATCAGCCTTTTTGATTATTTTCTGCTCATCACACTTGTCATGAAATCATTGATCTTTGTATCCCTATGTGGTAAATGAGTAGCCTGTGGAGGTTGTAACATTTAAGGGACAGGATGTTCCAATGCTTGTTACATTGGCTCCTGCCAATTAACAAAGGGATGATGCTCTGGGAGTGTTTTAATAGGTCACCAGAACAGTCCGAGGGTCAGTGAACAACTGTTATTGAGGCAGTCAGCTTTGGCAAGTGTCACAGAGACAGGAAAGGTCCCAGTTGAGTTAAGTTAATGAAAGAGCTGTGGGGAGCAGACTTTAAGTAATGTGCCCCTTTGGAGCAGTGGTGTTCTGCTTGGTACAGCCTTGGATCTGAAAGTGTGCTTGTAAGCTAATGTTTGAGTGTTCTCTGTAATCCAGGGAGAAGGAATCTTGGAAGGCAAGATTGAAACCCTGCCAGATAGGCCATTGTTAAAGCTGTTTAAGTTGGAGCAACTTTTGGAGAAAACTCCAAGGGGAGATCTTCAAAGGTAAAGTTGGGAATTCACTGTGACACAGAGATTCAACGAGATTGTTTGACTTGGTGTTTGCTAACATTTGGGTGGGTTCTTGAGAAATCCATGGACTGTCTTGGTTGAATCTGTCATTAGTGTGATGTGTTCAACCACAGTTTGTCTGTCAATTCACATATACCTCATACTTACCCTGAATGTTAGAGTA
Source organism: Carcharodon carcharias (assembly GCF_017639515.1). Classification (NCBI taxonomy): domain Eukaryota; kingdom Metazoa; phylum Chordata; class Chondrichthyes; order Lamniformes; family Lamnidae; genus Carcharodon; species Carcharodon carcharias. Next base: position 191,326,089 of record NC_054469.1, read on the forward strand.
TAAGATACATATTGTAAATAGTTTTACTTTTCTGAACATGTATAATAAATTTTGTTTTTGTTTGTTCAAAACTTATGGAATCTCGTGGCTTTATTCCAAAAGCAGATGTTTTGAATCTCAACCTTTATCTACTTTAAACAAAATGTTATTGGTCCCTAACTGGATCTCCCCCCACATCCTGGGGTCTGGCCAAAGATCATAAAACATTGTAATTATCTATGTACCTGGAACCCTTAAGTCCCTTTGGACTTCCATTGTTTCTGGATTTTCACCATTAAGGAAGTACTCTATCCTGTCCTTTTTAGATCCAAAGTGGATGGCCTAATATTTGCTTACATTGAAATCAATATCACAGTTCTGCCCATTCACTTGATGTATCAATATCTCTTTGTAACTTTATGCTTCCATCTACACTGCATACAATGGCACTTATTAGCAAATTTTGTTTGCTGCTTTCTCTTCCATCCTCTAAGTTACTATGAAATATAGTGAAGGCCCCAACATAGATCCTGGCAGGAAACCTTTAGTCACAGCCTGTCAATTAAAGTACCTGTCCATTATTCCTCCTCTCTTCGTCCTGCCACTCAGTAAATGTATTAACCAAATCAATAATTTGCCTCCAATTCCATGAAATTCAACTTTAGCAACATGAATTCATATTAGAAATAATTGCTGCACTTCTCGATTTTCTTATTTAAATAATAGAGGACACACATCGGTATTAAGCACTATTCTCTTCCTGAGAATGTTTTGTTAATCTTTCTTTACAAGTCCAGGATAACATTGGAACAGAAGTAGGCAATTCAGCCTTTGTTAAATTGACTAGCCTGTAGTTACTCGGTGTGTCATTGCACACTTTTTTGAGCAACGTTTGCAATTCTCCAGTCCAATCTTCTGCCACCACCTCTCTAAGGATGATTGAAAAATTATGGCCAGTGCCTCTGCAATTACCACCCTTGCTTCCAGCAATATGCTTGGATACATTTCACTTGGCACTGATGGCTTTTATTTTTTTATTATTCATTCCCGGGATGTGAGCTTCACTGGCTAGCCAGTATACATTGCCCATTCTTAGTTGCCCTTGAGAAGGTGGTGAGCTGCCTTCTTGAGCTGCTGCAGTCCATGTGGTGTTTGGTAAGAGAAACAGATGTGCAGAGTATTTCTTAAATGGGAAGAGATTAAGAAGTGTAAAAAGGACCTGTGTGTCCTTGTCAATAAATCATTGAAGGCTAACACGCAGGTGCAGCAGGCAGTTAGGAAGCCTAATAGTATGTTGGACATTAAGTGGCTTCCCCCTTATTCTGAAATTGTGTCCCCTGGTTCTAGACTCGTCAACCAGGGGAAACATCTTGGCTGCATGCCTTTAAGTATTTTGTAGGTTTCAATGAGACCTCTCATTCTTCAAAACTCTAGAGAATACAGTCCCAGTTTCCCCAATCTCTCTTCATAGGACAGTCCTGCCATCCTGGGAACATGTCTGGCAAACCTTTGTTGCACCCCCTCTATGGCAACTATATCCTTCTTAAGGTAAGGGAACCAAAACTGCACACACTACTCCCAGATGCAGTCTGACCAAGGTTCGATGCAATTGAAGCAAGATTTTGCTAGTCCTGTACTCAAACACTCTTGCAGTAAAGGCCAACATACCATCAGTCTTCCTAATTGCCTGCTGCACCTGCATGTTAGCCTTCAGTGGTTTATTGACAAGAATATGCAGGTCTTTCTTACACTTCTTAATCTCTTACCATTTAAGAAATATTCTGCACATGTGTTCCTCTTACCAAACTGGATAAACTCATTTTCCCACATTATAGTCCATCTGCCAAGTTCTTGCCCACTCACTAAGTCTGTAAAAATCCTCTTGAAGCCACTTTGCATCTTCTTCACAACGCACATTCCCACCTAGCTTTGTGTCATCCGTGAATTGGGGCCCAAGTACTGATCCCTGTGGTACCTCACTAGTTATAGCTTGCCAACGTGAGAATGACGAATTTATTCCTACTCTATTTTCTGCCTGTTAACCAATCCTTAACCCATGTCAGTATATTACCTCCTATCCCATGTGCTTTAATTTTGCTAACCAACCTCATGTGGGTGACTTTATCTTATTCTGATCTTAATCTTATACAATCCTTAACTTCCTTTGTTAGCCACAGTTGACTGACTTTTCCTTTTGGGTGAAAATCCAAGTATACTACATCCATTGACTCCCCTTTATCAATTATGTTAGTAACATCCTCAAAAAATTCCAACAAGTTTGTCAAACATGATTTCTCAATCATAAATCCATGCTGACTATTTCCAATCAATCATTATTATCCAAGTGTCCATTTGTCACATACTTATAATACATTCTGACATTTTCCCAACTACTGATGTAAGGCTAACAGATCTGTGGTTTCCTGTTTTCTCTCTCCCTCCCTTCTTAAACAGTGGAGTGACATTTGCTATCTTCCAAGCTGCAGGAACCATTCCAGATTCTATAGAATTTTGGAAGATGATCACCAATGCATCTACTATCTCCATCGCTACCTCTTTCAATACTCTAGGATGTAGGTCATCAGGTTCTGGGGACTCATCAACCTTCAGTCCCATTAATTTCTCCAATACAACCTTCTTACTAATACAAATGTCTTTCTATTCCTTATTCTCCCTAGTCCCTTGGATCTCTAATTCTGGGAGATTTCTTGTATCTTCTTCAGTGAGAACAGACACAAAGTAACATTTAATTTTTCTGCCATTTCTCTATTCCCCATTTCAAATTCCCCTGAATCTGCCCGTAATAGACCCACATTTGTGTTGACCAAATGTTTCCTTTTTATGTACCTATAGAAGCTTTTACAGTCCATTTTTGGTTTTTTTTGCTAGTTTACATTCATATTCTATTCTCCCTTTGTTTATCAGTTTCCTGGTCCTCCTTTGCTGTATCGTAAAATCCACAGGTTTACTGCTACTTCTGGCAACATTATAAGCCATTTCTTTTAATCTTATACAATCCTTAACTTCCTTTGTTAACCATGGTTGAATGGCTTTTATTTTTGGATTTTTGTGTCCTAAAGGAATGTATAATTGCTGTAAACTATGTAATAATTCTTTAAAGACCATCCATTGCATACCTTTTAATGTATTTTCCCAATCCACTTCAACCAATTTGCCCCTCATACCTTCATAATTTCCTTTGTTTAAATTTAACACCCTGGCTTCAGATTCAACTACCTCACTTTCAAACATAATGTAAGATTCTATCAGATTGCTCATCCCTAAAGGTTCTTTTACAACAAGATTACTAATTAGGCCTTTTTCATTACATAATACTAGATCTAAAATAGACTGTTCTCTAGTCAATTCCTCAACATACTCCTTTAGAAAATCACTCCTAACATACTCCAGAAACTCGTCTTCCACAGCATTAGTACTCATTAGGTTTACCCAGTCTATATGCAGATTGAAGTCACTCATGATTATTGTACTACCCATACGACATGCTTCTTTAATCTCCTGATTAACACCATGTCCAACACTACGACTACTGTTTGGCGGCCTTAAACAACTCCTACCAATGTTTGCTGCCCCTTAGCTTCACCCAAACAGATTCCACATTTTGTCCTTATGATGTGAAATCTTCCCATAGTAGTGTACTGATCTCATCCCTTATTATCAGCACAACTCTTCTACCTCAATGTCATTTTCCCACATTCTCCCCATATCCCACGTTATCGTTAATATCTAGAAATCTATTGATCTCTGCTTTGAACATACTAAATGACTGCTGAGCCTCCACAGCCCAATGGGGTAGAGAATTCCAAAGATTTGCCACCCTCTCAGTGAGGAAATTCCCCCTCATCTCAGTCCTAAATGCCTATCCTTTATTCTGAGACTGCATCCCCTGGTTCTAGACACACCAGCCAGGGGAAACATCCTTCCTGCATCTACTCCATTGAGCCCTGTAAGAATTTTGTGTGTTTCAATGAAAATACAGGCCCAGTCTCTTTAATCTCTCCCCATCGGACAATCCTGCCATCGTGGTAGAAATTAAAAATTATGTGAATTGTAACTAGATATTAGAAAGAAATCATGAAATTTAGGTTGAAATTATTTAAAATTCTATTAATTATAGAAATGACAATATGAATTAAAATGACATGATATAAATGTAAATTATTTGAAATAAGTTAAATATAAATATAAAAATAGAAGTCAACAGTAGATGTAAATTATTCAAAATATGGATCTTGGCTATAAGTTACTAAAATTGTGAATTTTAAATAGATTTATAAAAATTACTCCTTTAGGTCGCAATTATTAAAACATGAATTTTAGGTATAAATTATTTTTAAAACATGAATTATGTGTTCATTTATTCATTGTGCTCTATCGGATTGCAGATCTTTGGCTCATTGCCTGCTGCTGCTTCATCCTGAGACGTTTTCGTGGCGGTTGACTTCTATACATAAGTCATTCAATGTTGAAGTTAAGGATATCTGAAATTTGCAAAATGTGCGATTCTGGAGGTGATGCTGTTGCATTTATTTCCTGCAATGTAGTCCGCCATCTAGTGGCTCGGTCAAACTGTTGTCAATAAACTGTGACAGAAAAGAGACACTTTTTTTTCAGTTATGTACATCCACAGTTGTGATTAAATGAAAAAAAGTAATTAACCCCGGAGCGGAGAGAGGTCAGTGTGTTGCTCCTCTTGTGTGCGGCAGAGCGAGCACGTGTCCCAGGCTGAAGGGGAAACCCGGAGAAAAAGGTCACGCCGGGGAAAAGGGAATCTCCTGGAACGTGAAGCGTTCCGCGGCGTCATGGCAACCGAGAACTCCGCAACCAACAGGATTCCCCGTTCAAACAGCCCTCGAGCGCCGCTTTCTGTGAGCCAATGGGAAGCCGAGGAGCCGCGGCGAAGCCGTGCACGTTTGACCAATGGGGGAAGGGTGGGCATGCAAATGAGTTTTGAAAAAGCCGCGGGAAATCTGAGTTTCGCGGGAGGCATTACGCGCGTAAAGTGTCTCCCTTCATTCATCGTCAGCTTCCTGGAGCCATTTTCAGAGCTTGGGCTGTTTTAAGGACTTTTAAATCCTTCGCATCTGCCCCTCCCCGCGTTCAATATCCTGTGGTGACCGAACCTAACGGCGACCCGGGTCTGTCTCCTCCCGTGATCGGGAGATATTTTATTCTTTTCCAGGGAGGGCAAACGAGTAAGATTAAAAATAATTCACCGGGACCAGAGAAGGGGAGAAGTCTGAGCGGAGAGACCGTTCCAAAGTTGCAAAATATGCGGAAAGGAATCCAAGCAGCTCCGGGGAGAGCCTCGGCCGGAGTTGGGGGTTCACCGGCAGCGACGGGGCTGTTTGCCGTGTTCCCTGGGCACGGCAGTCGACAGGAGCGGGCGGCGGGGAAGAGTGTCGGTGCCGGCGGCCTCGGGGTCCGGGTCTTGTCGCAAGCGGCAGCCGACGGCTACACAACTCCTCGCGGTGCGGCGAGCAGGACGGGACTGGCGCCGTCTACTCCGGGAAGGACTCCGGTAAATGAGGCTAATTCCAGCCCCAGCCCCGGGCCATTTATTCCGCCTCATGGGCAGGAGATGGGAACAGGATAAGAGAGAGGGGGGAGGGGGGGCACATTATTGCTCCTTTTTGGCTGTCACCAGTTGAAGCTGTGGCCGCGGACTGGATACTTTCCGAATGTATCAATTCAGGGAGCGTGTGGGTCAGGGCAGTGACTAACCTCGGCGTCCAGATTCATCCTGGTGGCCGATTTTATTTTCTTCTGGTCTTTTGCGGGGGGTGGGGGTTACACCCGGATTTGGCGGAGGACACCTCCAGGGTAGTCTCTATTAACATATATGTCCCCCTTTCATCCGCCCATCCAGTTTTAGGGGGTTTAAATAAACATGCCGCTGGCCCAGTGCTGTGGAGAAAGCAGCCGCGTGTCTCCAAAGGGCCTAGTGCCTGTGAACCAGGTCCGTGTCACTTTAAATAGAGGCCTGGGTTTTTCTTTCTTTCGTTCGCTGGCCCCGGTGCTGGGTTTGCACCGGGCTGGAGTTTGCCATTTGCTGCAGCAGCTCGAATCCTGCCTGTGCAGCCCAGAGATTGGTTTTTCAACCCTTTCCAGGTTTGCACACTGACATTATTGTGGGGTTTTGTTGTTGCCTTTTATGAGTTTATAAGAGCAAAGAAGACGTGGTGGAAAGATAACGTAAAAAATGAAAAATTCGGGCCATGTAGGGTTAAAGCGTTCACCAATATTTTTTGGAAGTAAAGCAACGCCACGTTAATTTTATTTCTTTCCCCCCCACCCCCGCCCCCGGCCGCCAGCCAACTCGAGCAAAACCAGGTATCTCCCAACAATGCATAACGTAAGAATTTCAAAATAGTAAATTTACCAACATATAATTGAGGTCAATATTAAACACTCCTGTTGCTGCACAACTGTACTTCTATATCAATTGTTGTGGAAGACAAGTTTCTGCAATACTTGAATTGTCCTTTACTTTAAATCTTGGTATATTATTGTGGGGAAATGCAATTATTGCATTTCATATGAAATTGTCTGTCGAAATGTTGTGATTAATCAACTTAATATTACATACAAATCTTCCAAAAAATGAAGTAAAATAGCTGAGGCCTAGATAATCTGAAAAGCCTTTTGGGGGGTGGGGGGTTGGGGGATTGATTTTGGTGAAGTTTAAATCAATTAGAAATTTTTATGTTAATTGTAACCCATTTAAAAAAAACTTAAAATAAGCATCCAAAATGTGTACTCACTACCCCTTCAAAACTTGGTTTTGAAGTATAGGATGCAAAATGGTGTTTTAACTAAGGCTACTAACACTATGTTAAGGCATCATTCTGATGTTTATTGCAATTTCAAAATTTAAATATTTATTTGCCTATCTTATAGCTGACTAGTTTTTGTCTAGGTTTAAGTTTGGGTGACTGATTATATTAATTCCTGAATAACCGCCTATATTTTGCACTGCTAGCAGTCTTTTTAGGTTAGGGATTGTTTCTTTTCAATAACCAGCCCTACTGTCAAACTTTGTTTAATTGGAAGTAACTCAAATTTATATGTTACATCATTCAATCCCTTTGAATCTCTACCCAGCACTTTTAATTGCAGCCTTTCAATGAGTGGTATTTTAAATGAGTAACACTGTAGGATTTTATGTGCCGATTCAGTCACTCCTGGACAAAGTGTATGGTAAGCCCACAAATGTTGAGCTTTTTACCATCACTCATGGTAATCATGAAAAGTCATAAAACATGCAGATGCCTCTATATGGAGACTTATGTACAGTTAAGGTGGGAAGGCAGGTGATGTTTTGCGACTATAGCATGTGGGAGCTGCAACCACATCTGTACAAAGTGTCACCCCTTTCTTGGATTCACTCAAGTTCTGTCGAAGGGTCATGAGGACTCGAAACGTCAACTCTTTTCTTCTCCGCCGATGCTGCCAGACCTGCTGAGTTTTTCCACGTAATTCTGTTTTTGTTTTGGATTTCCAGCATCCGCAGTTTTTTCGCTTTTATCTCTGTACAAAGTGCTGCTTGATGAACTTGGGCTCAGAGTTGATGAGCTAGAGTCCAAGCTTCGGTCACTGTGATGGATCAGGGAGGGAGAAAGCCAGCTGAGATTTGTTCTAGGGGGCTGTCAGATCCCTTGGGTCAGTTAAATCAGATTTATTATGTGGTCAGGGATAGGTGAGTGTGGCTGTGATTGAGGCAGCTTTGGGGATCAGCAAGGTAGCGTTGAAAGAGCCTCAGCCCTTGTGCGTGTCAGAGGTTTGAAGTTGTTTCAGCCTGTGTGAATGAAAGCCGGGGCTGAGTGCACTGACCACAGCACTGTGGTCCAGGGGGCCATTCGATTTGGGGGAATAAAAGGAATGTAGTTTTAGTAGGGGGCAGTATAGTTGGGGGGTTAGATACTGTTCTCTACAGCTGAGATCATGCGTCTTGAGGACGATGTTGCCTGCCTACTGCCAGGGTCAAGGACATTCCTCCAGACTGGAGAGAAACTAGGAGTTGGAGGGAAAAGATCCAGTTGTTGAGGCCCATGTAGGTAGCAACAACATAGGTGGAACTAAGAAAGTGGTTCTATTAAGGGAGTATGAGTAGCAAGGGACTAAATTAAAAAGCAGAGCCTAAAAGGTAGTAATCTATATATAAGGCATAAATAAATTGGTATAGGGTAAATAAGATCAATGTTGAAATGCATGGCTGAAAGATTGGTGTGGGAGAAATTAGTTTTGATTCATGGCACCAGTACTGGGGAAAGAGGAAGTTGTACTGCTGGGAAGGCCTTCACTGGAACTGTGCTGGGACCAGGGTCCTGGTGAAACATACAACTTGAGATGCAGAGAGAGCTTCATATTTAACAGTGGAGGGAAGGATGCATGTGAGGGGAGATTTGGAAAGTTAATGAGAACAGACATGGCAATAGTGCAGGACAGCAATATGGACACTGATAACCAGAGTGTGACAGGAAGGAACAGTGTGCAAACAAATGAGTGCACCAGCAAATAGGATCAGAGTAGGATCAAAATGAAAGGAGTAGGAATGGCCTACTGGGAAAATAGGTTAAAAACTAAGACTGTACATAAGCAGTGCAGACCTTAAAGGAGATTGTCCATAACTCCTAACAAAGATGCAATCCATTGAGAAACAAAGACGGTAAAAGATGGTACAAGAAAGATGTACCATTGGTCGCTAACTAAGGAAGGTAAAGATGGAATCAAATTGAAAGAAAATGTCAATAAGGCTGTGAAGATTAGTGGCAGACCAGAAGATCGGAAAAATTTTAGTGGGTGAGACTGGGGAATTAATGGGAAATAAGGAAATGGCAGAGAGTTTGAGCAAGTATTTTGTATCTGTCTTCACAGTAGTAGACTTTAAAAAAAATCCCAAGAATATTGGAAAAGCAGGGGGCAAACAGAGGGAAGAACTTAAAACAATCATGATCACTAGAGAAAAATTACTAGGAAACTAATGAGATTAAGGGCTGATAAGTCCCTTGGACTTGATGGTTTGCATCCTGGTGTTCGAAAAGATGTGACTGCAGAGATCCATTATTAAGGAAGTAATAGCAGGATATTTAGGAAATCATAATACAATCAAACAGAGTCAACATAGTTTTATGAAAGGAAAATAGTGTTCAATTAATTTCTTAGTTCTTTGTGGATGTAACGAACGGAAAGGATAGAGGGAACCAGTCAAATGGTGTACTTGGATTTCCAAAAGGCTTTCAATAAAGTGCACGTAAAAGGTTACGACAGGATAAGTGCTCATGGTGTTGGGGGGGGGCATATTAGGATGGATGAAGGATTGGTAAGTGAACAGGGAACAGTTGAGATGAATTGGCCGTTTTCAGGGTGGCAAACTGTAACTTTTGCGGCCTCAATTATTTACAATCTAAATTAATGACTTGGATGAAGGGACCAAATGTAATGTAGCCAAACTTGCTGATGATTCAAAGTTGGGTGGGAAACCAAGTTGAGGGGGACACAGAATCTGCAAAGGGATATAAATAATAAGTGGGCAAAACTTTGGCAAATGGAGTATAATGAGGTTGTTCACTTTGGTAAGAATAGAAAATCAAAATATAATTTAAGTGGAGAGATACTGCGGAAAGCTACGGTACAGAGGGATCTGGATGTCCCTGTACAGAATCACAAAACGTGAACATGCAGGCACAGCAAGTAATTAGGAAGGCAAATGAATATTGGCCTTATGGCCCTGGAGATGGTGTATGAAAGTTGGGAACTCTTGTTACAACTGTATTGTGTTGGTGAGGCCACACCCAGAGTACTGTACTGTGTACAGTTTTAGCCTCCTTATTTAAGAAGGAATATACTTGCATTGGAGGCAGTTCAGAGAAGGTTTACTAGGTTGATTCCTGGGATGAAGGGCTTCTCTTATGAAAAAAGTTGTGCCTGTACTCGTTGTTTAGAAGAATGAGAGATGATCTTATTGAAACATGTAAGATTCTGAGGGCCTTGACAGGGTTGAAGCTGAGTACATGTTCTCCTCATGGAATATAGAACTAAGAGGCATAGTTTCAGAATAAAGGGTTGCCCATTTAAGACAGATGAGAAATTTCTTCTTTCTGATGGCTGTGAATCTTTGAAATTCTCTCTCCCAGACCCCAGTGAGCTGTGAAGGCTAGGTTATGAAATATGAAAGCTGATGGACAGATCCTTGAACTAAAGAAGAGTCAAGGATTAAGGGACCACAGACAGGAAAGTTACGTGGTGAAGCAGGCTCACAGATCTGTATGACTTCCTGTTGCTCCTACTTATATTCTTTTTAACATGTGCTACATCTACTGCATTAATCAGCTGAATGAAAGAAAAACCTAAACTTGTCAAATGTTGCCTGTCTTTAACTAATCTAGATCATCTTGTCATCCTGTGCATCCCTTATACTTAGAATTCATAATTGAGAATCAAATTACTGAGAATTTGCTGACAACTAACTCTGGGTGGGTTCATAGTTACTTGGCTTATCCTTTCCTCCCTCTTGAACAGGGTGTTACATTGATTGCTCTCCAGTTCTGGATGGAATTTGCAAATGTAAAGAGGATTGAACAAGTGTTCAGACCCTCTGCTTTTTTATATGTCCTCAATTTCACAGTCATTTATCAAAACTGCCGCGAAGTATTTAATATTTTATTTGCCATGCCATCAATCTCCAAACCAGATCCCTGTCATCTCTTTGGAGTTCTACTCTTTGATTGTTCTTTTGCTTTCAGAATGCTTATAAAAGCCCATACTAATTAGGGGAAAGTGGTAGCATGGTGGTAATGTCACTGGAATAGTAATCCAGATTACATTCCAGAAAAGCCCAGGTTATTGCTCCAGAGGCACTGGTTCAAATCCCATAATGGCAGCTAATGGAATTTAGATTCAATCAATAAACCTGGAATTAAAAGCTAGGCTTGGCAATGGTGATCATTAATTTTTTTTTCCCGAAAAACCCATCTGGTGGCCTTGTCTGGTCCATATGTGACTCCAGACCCACAGCAATGTGGTTGACTCCAAAATAGGCCTAGCAAGCCACTCAGTTATATCAAGCTGCTACAAAGACTAAAAGCAATAAAACTGGACAGACCGCCCAGCATTGACCTAGGCATCGGAAACAACGGTGTATCCAATCCTGTTGACCTTGCAAAGTTCTCCTTATTAACATCAAGGGGCTTGTTCTAGAACTGTCCCACAGACTAGTCTAGGCAACAGCCTGACATAGTCATACTCATGGAATCTTACCTTACAATGCCTCAGACACTGCCATCATCATCTCTGGATTTGTCCTGTCCCACTGACAGGAGAAACCCATCAGAGGTGGCAGTCCAATGGTATACAGTCACGGAGTTGTCCTGGAAGTCCTCAACATAACTTTGAACCCCATGAAGTTTCATGACATCAAGCAGGCCAGGGTGCAGGACATCTGCTTGGGGTTGGAGAGGAATTTGCAGCGGGAGGGGGAGGACACAGTTGTCATGGTCCATGTAGGTATCAATGACATAGTCAGGGCAAAGAAGGTGGTCCTGCAGAGTCAGTATGAGGCCCTAGGCACAAAATTAAGAAACAGAGCCTCAAAAGTCATAATCTCTGGATTATTACCTGAGCCACATGCAAATTGACATAGAACAAATCACATTAGGGAGATGAATGTGTGGCTGCAAAGACTAGTGTTGGGGAAAGTGGGATCTGTACCTTTTGGACAGTTTACACCTTAACCATGCAGGGCCCAGTGTCCTTGCGCGGCACATAACTAGGGAAGTAGAGAGGGGTTTATACTAAGTAGTGGGAGCAAGGGATCAAATTTGGGAAGAATTGGTAAGTCAAAGAGTAGAGACAAAGCAAAAGAGAAAAGTGTTATTACGGGAAATGAAAAACAGACTGTGACAGATGGGATAGAGGGTATATATCTAACAGTAAATCAACAAATGAAACTAGAGGCTATAAAGAGGATAAAAGGATAAAACTAAAGGCTCTGTATCTGAATGCATGTAGCATTCAAAACAAAACAGATGAACTGAAAGCGCACATAGAAGTAAGTAAGTACGATTTGATAGCTGTTACAGAGATGTGGCTGCAGGAGGACATGGATTGGACCTGAATATTAGAGGATATAAAACATTTAGGAAGGACAGGAATTGAGAAAAAGGCGGAGGGGTGGCTCTGTAAGTTAATGATAGTATTAACGCAAAACAGGGATGACCTAAATTCAGGAAACAGGATGTGGAAATTGTTTGGGTAGAGATGAGAAATGGTAATGGCAAGAAGTCACTTGTGGGATTTGTGTACAGGCCCCCTGACAGTGACCACATGGCAGGGTTGAGCATAAGGAAAGAAATAATTGGAGCTTGTCAGAAAGACGAGGCAATAATCATGGGAGATTTTAATTTACATATAGACTGGAAAAGATAGCCTAGATGAGGAGCATGTTGAATGTTTTTGGGAGAGTTTCGTAGAACAGCATGTTCTGGAGCCATCCAGAAAGCAGGCTATACTAGACCTGGTATTGTGCAATGAGATGGGATTAATTAATGATCTCATAGTGAAGTTGCCCCTAGGTAGCAGTGGCCATAATATGATTGAATTTTACGTTAGTTTGAGGGTGAGAGGAGTGGCTCTGAGACTAAGCTTTTAAATAAAGGCAATTATGAGGGCATGAAAGCTGAGTTGGCTGACGTGAATTGGCAAATTATGTTAAAAGATAGGTCAATAGAGATGCAGTGGCTAATATTTAAGGGCGTATTTCAGAATGCATAGAACAGATATTGGCATGGATAGAAGATTGGCTGACTGACAGGAAGCAGAGAGTAGGCATAAATGGGTCTTTTTGGCAAGATGTAATGAGGGTGTACCTCAGGGATCAGTGCTGGGATCCACCTCAATTGTTTACAATTTATATAAATGACTTGGATGAAGGGATGGTTGCCAAATTTGTTGATGACACAGACAGGTAGGAAAGTAACTTGTGAAGAGGACATAAGAAGGCTACAAAATGATATAGATAGGTCTAGTTAGTGGGCAAGGATCTGGCAAATGGAGTATAATGTGGGAAAATGTGAAATTGTCCATTTTGGCAGGAAGAATAAAAGAGAAGCATATTACCTAAATGGTGAGAGATTGAAGAGCTCAGGCGCAATGAGATCTGGGTGTCCTGGTGCATGAATCACAAAAGGTTAGTAAGCAAGTACAGCATGTATTAGGAAAGCTAATAGAATGTTATCATTTATTGTGAGGAGAATTGAATACAAAAGTAGGGAGGTTATACTTCATTTGTATAGGACACCAGTGAGACCACATTTGGAGTAGTGTGTCACGTATTGGTCAACTTATTTAAGGAAGGATATAAATGCATTGGAAGCAGTTCAGAGAAGGCTTACCAGACTAATGCCTATAATGGGTGGGTTGGCTTATGGGGAAAGATTGGACAGAATAAGATTGTATCCACTGGAGTTTAGAAGAGTAAGAGGTGACTTCATTGAAACATATAAGATCCTGAGGGGCCTTGACAGGTTGGATGTGGAGAGGATGTTTCCTCTTGTGGGAAAATCTAGAACTAGGGGTCACTGTTTAAAATAAGGGGTCACTCATTTAAAACATCTGATGAGGTGAAATTTTTTCACTCAGAGGGTCATGAGTCTTTGGAACTCTCTTCCTGAAAAAGTGATGGAAGCAGTCTTTGAATATTTTTAAGGAAGGGGTGGATAGATTCTTGGTAGGCAAGGGGGTAATAGGTTATTGGGAGTAGTTGAGATGCAGATTTCCGGTTACTATCAGAACAGCCATGATTTTTTTTTTTAAATCATGGAGCAGGCTCAAGGGGCTGAATGGCCTTCTTCTACTCATGCTTCTTGTTCACATGCTGGTTACCATCCAATGCCCTCCCTCAGTCGATGAATCAGTACTCCTCCATGTTGAACACCATTTGGAGGAAGTGCTGAGGGTGGCAAGGGCACAGAGGGCACTCTGGGTGCGAGACTTGAATGTCCATAACCAAGAATGGCTTGGTCGCATCAACACTGACTGAGCTGGCTGATACCTAAAGGACATAGTTCCTAGACTAGGTCAGCAGCAGGTGGTGAGGGAACGGACAAGAGCGAGTGAGCTACTTGATGTCATCCTTGCCAATCTCCCTGTAGCAGATGCATCTGTTCATGAAAATATTGTTAGGGGTGACCATTACACGGTCCTTGTGGAGACGAAGTCCCATCTTCACATTGAGGATACCCTCCATTGTGTTGTGTGGCAGTACCACTGTGCATAATGTGATAGACTGTGAACAGATCTAGCAGCTCAAAACTGGTCATCCATGAGATGCTGTGGGTTATCAGCAGAGGCAGAACTGTACTCAACCACAATCTGTAACTTAATGGCCTGGCATATCCCCCACTCACCCATTACCATATAAGCAAGGGATCAACCCTGATTCAATGAGGAGTTTAGGAGAGCATGCCAGGAGCCAAACAGCGAAGGTAATATACAATAGACAATGCTAAGCAATCCCACAACCAATGGATCAGAACTAAGCTCTGCAGTCCTGCCACATCCAGTCATGAATGGTGATGGACAATTAACCAACTAACTGGAGGAGGAGGCTTCAGAAATATCCCCACCCTCCATGATGGCGGTGCCCAGCACATCAGTGCAAAAGATCAGGCTGAAGTATTTGCAGCCATCTTCAACCAGAAGTTCTGAGTGGATGATCCATGTCGGCCTCCTCTGGAGATCATCAGCATCATAGTTTTCAGCCAATTTGATTCACTCCACATGATATCAAGAAACGGCTGAAGGCACTGGATACTGCAAAGGCTTTGAATCCTGACAACATCAGGTAATAGTTCTGAAAACTTGTGCTCCAGAACTAGCTGCACCAACTGTACTGAAACAAATCCAACCTGGCCAATTACTGCCTCATCAGTCTGCTCTCAATCATCAGTAAAGTGATGGAAGGGGTCATCAACAGCACTATCAAGCAGCACTTACTCAGCAATGAGCTGCTCGCTAATGCTCAGTTTTGGTTCCGCCAGGACCTCTCAGTTCCTGACTTCATTTCAGCATTGGTCTACACATACATAAAAGAGCTGAACTCCAGACGTGAGGTGACAGTGACTGCCCTTGACATCAAGGTTGCATTTGACCGAGTATGGCGTCAAGGATCCTGAGCAAAACTAGAGTCATAGGGAATTACAGGGATGAGGGTGGGTGGTGGAAACTCTCCACTGGTTGGAATCAGACCTATCACAAAGGAAATGATTGTGGCTGTTGGATGTCAATCATCTCAGTCTCAGGGCATCACTGCAGGAGTTCCTCAGGGTAGTGTTCTTGGCCCAACCATCTTTAGCTGTTGCTTCAATGACCTTCCCTCCGTCATAAGGTTGGAAATGGAAATATTCGCTGCTGATTGCACAACGTTCACCATTTGCGACAACTCAGATAGTTAAGTAACCCGTGCCCATATGCAGCAAGACCTGGGCAACATTCAGGCTTGGGTTGATAAGTGGCAAGTAACATTTGTGCCACACAAATGCCAGGCAATGACCATCTTCAACAAGAGAATCCAACCATCTCCCCTTGACATTCAATAGCATTATCGGCACTGAATCCCCCACTATCAACATCCTGAGGGGGGTTGCAATTGACCAGAAATTGAACTGGGTTACCCATATAAAAATTGTGGCTACACAAGCAGATCAGAGGCTGGGAATTCTCCGGAGAGTAACTTATCTCCTGACTCCCCAAAGCCCATCCTCCATCTACAAGGCAGAAGTCAGCAGTGTGATCGAACTCTCCACTTGCTTGGATGAGTGCTGCTCCAACACTCAAACTTGACACCATCCAGGGCAAAGCAGTCCGCTTGATTGGCACCCCATCCACCATCTTCAACATCCACTCCCTTCCACTGACACGCACTGGCAGCTGTGTATACCATCTACAACATGCACTGCAGCAACTGATCAAGGGCTCCTTCATCAGCTCACCACCACTTTCTCAGGGGAAATGAGGGATTGGCAATAAAAGCTGGCCTCGACAGTGATGTCCACATCCCATGAAAGAATAAAAACCAATTACATTTACAACATTTGCTGACCCTTTTTCATATTATTGACAGAATGGAATGATTTAGTGTATCAATGCAAGCCTGTTATTTAATTTATCCATGTACTATTGTGCAGGTAAATGGGGCAGCCACTTTTGCACACCGCAAAAGTCCACAGGCATTGATCTGTTTTGGTGAGGTTATTTTGAAAGAAGGCTATTGACTTTCACATCTTTGAATAGTTCACTATAATGTTTAAAATTTGTCTGAACCAGTAGACAGGCTAGGGCCACTTCTAACAGTGCTACAAGCCCTAAATATATCCCTAATCTTTCATTGTGCATGGAAGCAATTGCTTAACCCCAAACTTGCATATGGTCTCCAAAAAGACAATTTACTTAGACCTACAATCTGCCAGGGACCTGGATCAGAATGCAAGTGAGAAGACTTGATGAACTTGGTTTGCTGCATGACACAGTATATCAGTCCTTTCTACACCTGTTCTATGACTGAGGCAGAAATATCTCGCTGCTAGATTTTAAGCCAGACTCTTATAAGAGCTGCTGCACACCCTACATACCACACCCATCCGTTTGGGGGGGCGGGGGGGGTGGTGGTGGCAGGGGTGCTAAGCAACGTTTTACATACTGCTTCTGGGGTTTTCTCATTAGTTTGACATTGCCCTTTGTAGAAACGTAATTATCAATTTAACCATTATTAGATGGAAACAGATTCCTAGGTTAGATATTGAGGTTTGGAAAATGGATGAATTGCCCCAATGATTTTAAAGTCCTTACTATGCTCTCAGCTACAATTTTGAGGTACTTATCTTTGCAATATTCTTTGGTTATTCAATATTATTTCATCTGTAATTATTTTTTAAAAAGCTACATGGCCTTTGGTGCTCTGATGTGCACCTGATTTTGTTCAAGTTATCTCATTTTGCTGGTTGGTGTTTAATTGTAAAGTGAAGACCCCATGAGGTGTACTTCTTGAGTTTTCTTGTCTCTGCTCTGATGGTGGCCACTGGTGTTTCTGCTTTCCCCTGGGTACATTCAATCTTGGGCCTCAAGAATTCAGAAGTTTCCAGCTGAACCTTTCTTTCCAATCCCCTGTAATGTTATGTTCTCAAAGTCTACTGAAATCTCATATTAAATCCAATTTTTGGGCAAATCTTTGGCTTTCTGATCGGCAGAGCTTGTATGTGCATTGTGCACTTAAGCTTGTAAACATGGAGTGACCTTTTCACATCAGAAGGATGTGTGTGTTTTGGACATGGCATTTTCTGATCAGAAAAAGACTTTAAAGTTGATAGTAAATTAGTCTTCATTGAGCAACATGTATTGAGTTGATACCCCATTATGGGTAGAAGCACACTTTAGCATACATTTTTAAATGTGACATAATAGCAACAGCAGCAAAACTTACATTTATTATGCATTTTTAACTCTGCAAAACATCTCAAGGCACTTCAGAAGAGCGTTACTAGATTAGATTTGGCAATGATATGTACAGATATTGAGACAAGTGACCAAAAGTTTGGTCAGTGATGTTGTTTTCATGGAGTGACTCAAGAAGTGGAGGGAGAGAGAGAGACGGAGTGATTTAGGGAATTTTTGAGCTTTGGGCTTAAGCTTGGCAATGGGTGATGGAAATGGGCAGCGCAAGAGGTCGGAATTGGAGGAGTATGGAGATCTTGGAAGGCCGTAGGGCTGGAGGAGGTTACAGTGATAAGGATGGGTGAGGCCATGAAGTAAATTTGGACACTGGGTATTGAATTTAAAAGAACTTACTGCATTAGCATATAATGTTGGCATTCCTGAAATTTGTTGCTTGGATAGGGGTTCTGATAACTATTTATAATGTTACCTCTGGGCTAATTGGAGAATAATAGAAACCACATATTTGACAGGGTAGTGTGGTTATTGCATTAAATCTATATGCTGCCAGGGAAAGGGAGGAGGGCTGGGTATATAAAACCACAGCTACTGTATAGAGGAAATGCCTGATCTTCATACTGCCTTGGAGCATGATGTGAGAAATTAAGTTCAAGTTTTAGATTCTATTGTTAAATACCAAAGCAGCTGACGGTATTTTTAACCCTCAAGATAGGTTCATTCCTTTGATGTTTAATGTCCTTGTGTTAATATTTTGGAGAAGGATCAATTCCAGTTGGCACACAATGTCCTCTAAGACAAAAGTTGCATGTTTGGGGAAGGAGATGTCCCTTTTTTAGATTATCTGCATTTTTGAGGTTAAAATTTTCTGGACACTCATGTTCTTTTACTTATAACCTATGACCTATGTTACAAGCTTCTGCTCTGAAACCAAATCATGACCTTATGAAGGCTACACTCATGTCGAACCAAATTTTTTATCAGAAATGTGATTTGTTCCCCTGATTAGTACAACATCATGCCGGCAGACATAAAGTTTCCAGTCTTTAAAAGAACTGTTTGAGGCGTGTCCCAACTTATGGGGGCGAGGGGCGGGGGGCAGAGAAATATTGGCCCAGTTAACTCGGTGGTGCTGCTCATTGCAGGAATTGGATGCTCATGTTGGCTCCACATATGGCGATCTATGATGATCTCCACCTTTTCTCGATGCCAGATGGCTGAGTATAAGGCCTTTTCAGTGAAGATCTTCAAGCCCTTTTTCTACATGTCTTGCATTCAGAAGTTTGATAAGGCTTATATACTTATACAGTTACTGCTCCTGCATGGTCGTTAACTTTGGCAATTTGACTGTTAACTGCAATGCTATTACAAGTTCTGGGAAATATTGTGTACCAGTAGTACAATGGCAACTTCACTCATTCATGTGTTTGTTTTTACATAAAATCTATAGCACAGGAACAGAACATCCAGTCGATGTTCATGATTATGATTATGCTCTACATAGGGGTCTCCCAACCCTAATGACATTTTTCCACTCTTCTGTATTCCTCTGTTCCCCTCTCCCTGATATGCCATCTGCTTTAACTACTCCATGTGCATTGCTACATTTAATGATATGGATTTTTCTACTCCATTTAGTTTCTTAACTTCGAATGACTAAGTGGCCTTCTTATTTCTCCTACCAATATGAACAGCCCTAATTTGCCTTGGCTGTCTCTTTTTACACCATTCTGTATTTGGTGCATTCCTCTGCTTCATCAATTGGTATCATCTGCAAATTTCAATATCCTTAACCTAGGTAGTTTGTGTATATGGTAAATAACAGATCCTTGCACGGAGTGCATGGATCCCTGTGGGATACCACTTCCTACTTTCTCCCTGTCTGTGAAACTTTGCTGAACTTGTAGCCTGTTGTTTTCTGTTTTATAATGACTCTCTTCATTTTGTCACGAGTCTTTTTTATGTGGCACCTTATCACGGGCCTTCTGAAAGTCCAAGAATATTAAATCGACTGAATTACTTTTGTCTACTTTCTGTTACTACTTTGTGAAATTCAGGCTTGGACTGAAAAAGCCCAATGTGACCTAGATATCTAAATAGACATTTTTATTGCAACCTCTATTTCTTGGTTCCATTGTGCTTCAATACTACATCTGTTGAAAATCAATGCTTTTCATTTATTGTTGAAATAATCTGACCCATTAGAAATTTATTAAAGGAGTAATAACAACCTAAGCTGCATATCTAGACTTGTTTTTGTGTTGCTGGTGAGTTCCGTTATGGGGAAGTGCAATAGACTGAGCAGGTCTTTTCGAAATCCCCAGTGCTGTTACTGTAACTATCCAGGAGAGGAAAAGTATGAAACTCATTATCTCACGACACAGATTGGAATTGTGCTGCAGTTTTGGAAGGCAGTGTCTGCTATCTTGAATGTTAATAGTGATGTGGTTGGGGACAGGTTTGACTATTCAAATTCTCTTCTCTTTATAGTTTTTCAAGTTGGAACATGCTCTGAAATGACCATGTTCTGATTCAATGCTTCTGCTTTGTTTTTGGAGTGGTGCCTGCCAGACCTGTGCTCATCACACCAGAAAATTGCTTTTTAAATCTCTCCAATCAGGTTTCCATCCTTATTGCAGCACTAGAATTTTTATTTTATTCTTTCGTGGGATATGAGCGTTGCTGGTTGGCCAGCATTTGTTGCCCATCCCTAATTTCCTTGAGGAGGTGGTGGTGAGCTGTCTTTTTGAACAGCTGCAGTCCATCTGGTGTGGGAGCATCCACAGTGCTGTTAGGGAGTTCCAGGATTTTGACCCAGCAACAGTGAAGGAACTGCAATATAGTTCCAAGTCAGGATGGTGGTGGTGGTCCCATGTGTCTGCTGCCCTTGTCCTTCGAGGTGGTAGAGGTTGTGGGTTTGGAAGATTCTGTCAGAGGAACATTTGGTGAGTTGCAGCAGTGTATCTTGTATATAGTACACACTGCTACCATTGTGCCAGTAGTGGAGGGAATGAATGTTTAAAGGTGGTGGGTGGAGTGCTGATCAAGTGGGGTGCTTTGTCTTGGACTGTGTTGTTGCAGCTGCACTCAGCCAGGCAAGTGGAAAGTATTCCATCACACTTCTAACTTGTGCCTTGTAGATGGTAACCAGGCTTTGGGGAGTCAGGAGGTGAGTTACTCTCTGCAGAATTCCCAGCCTCTGACCTGCTCTTGTAGCCACAGTATTTATATAGCTGGTTTGGTTCAGTTTCTGGTCAATGGTAACCCTCAGGATGTTGATAGTGGAGGATTCAGCAGTGGTAGTGTAATTGAATGTCAAGATGAGATGGTTAGATTTTCTCTTGTTGGAGATTGATCACTGCCTGGCACTTGTATGATGTGAATGTTATTTACCACTTATCAGCCCAAACTTGAATGTTGTTGGGTCTTGCTGCACATGGACATGGACTGCTTCAGTATCTGAGGAGTCCCAATTGTTACTGAACGCTGCAACCTTGAGCTAACATCCCCACTTCTGACATTATGATGGAGGGACGATCATTGATGTAAAAACTAAAGATATGTTGGGCCGAAGAAATTCTGCAGCAGTGTCCTGGGCTGAGATGATGGGCCTGCAATAATCAAACCCATTTTCTTTTGGTCTCCTCTACATCGGAGAGACCAAACGTAAACTGGGCGACCGCTTTGCAGAACACCTGCGGTCTGTCCGCAAGAATGACCCAAACCTCCCTGTCGCTTGCCATTTTAACACTCCACCCTGCTCTCTTGCCCACATGTCTGTCCTTGGCTTGCTGCATTGTTCCAGTGAAGCCCAACGCAAACTGGAGGAACAACACCTCATCTTCCAACTAGGCACTTTACAGCCTTCTGGACTGAATATTGAATTCAACAACTTTAGGTCGTGAGCTCCCTCCCCCATCCCCACCCCCTTTCTGTTTCCCCCTTCCTTTTTTTTCCAATAAATTATAAAGATTTTCCTTTTCCCACGTATTTCCATTTTTTTTTAAAAAAACACCCCCACTAGAGCTATACCTTGAGTGCCCTACCATCCATTCTTAATTAGCACATTCATTTAGATAATATCACCAACTTTAACTTTAACACCTATGTGTTCTTTTGTACTATTGTTGTTGACATCTTTTGATGATCTGCTTCTATCACTGCTTGTTTGTCCCTACAACCACACCCCCCCCCACCTCTCTCTCTCTCTCTCTCCGCCCCCCACACACACACACCTTAAACCAGCTTATATTTCAACTCTTTCTTGGACTCGAACTCAAGTTCTGTCGAAGGGTCATGAGGACTCGAAACATCAACTCTTTTCTTCTCCGCCGATGCTGCCAGACCTGCTGAGTTTTTCCAGGTAATTCTGTTTTTGTTTTTGTTTTTGTTTTGGATTTCCAGCATCCGCAGTTTTTTTGTTTTTATTACCATTTTCTTTTGTGCTAGTTATTACTCTAAACAGCATGGAATCTTCCCCTTGATTCCTGCTGACTTCAGTTTTGCCAGGGCTTCTTGATGCCACTTTCGGTCAACTGCTGCCTTGATGTGAAGGGTAGTCACTCTTTCCTTGCCTCTGGAATTCAGTTCTTCTGTCCATGTTTGGACCAAGGCTGAGGTCAGGAGCCAAGTGACTGTGGCAAAACCCAAACTGTGCCTTGGTGAACAACAAAGCTTCCAAGTGCAGGTTGTGTAAGTGCCACTTGATGACACATTCCTTCACTTTGCTGATGATTGAGAGCACACTGATGTGTGGTTAATTGGCCAGATTGGATTTCTTCTGCTTTTTGTGGATAGGACATACCTTGGCAATTTCCACTTTGTTTGGTAGATGCCAGTGTTGTAGCTGTATCGGAACAGCTTGGCTAGCGTTACAGCTAGTTCTGGAGCACAAGTCTTCAGTACTATTGCTTGGAATGTTGTTGGGGCCCATAACCTTTGCAGTATCCAATGCCTTCAGCCATTTCTCAATATCATCTGGATTGAATCAAATAGGTTGAAGACTGCACCTGAGATACTGGAGCCCTCAGGAGAGGACTGAGATGGATCATCCACTCAGCACTTCTGTCTGAAGATTGTTGCAAAATGCTTTAGCCTTATCTTTTGCACGGAATTTCTGGGCTCCCCCGTCATTGAGGATGGGGATATTTTTGGAGCCTCCTTTTCCAGTTAGGTGTCTAATTGTCTACCATTATTCACAACTGGATGTACCAGGACTGCAGAGCTTTTATCTGATCCACTGCTTGTGCGATTGCTTAGCTCTGCATTTTGCATGCTGCTTCTGCTGTTTGGCGTGCATGTAATCCTATTGTAGGTTGACCCATGTTTAAACATGCTTCATGCTGCTCCTGGCATGCTCTTATCCACTGGATGAACCAAAGTGGATCCTCTGGCTTGATGGTGTTATGAAAACCAAATTTACTTGGTGTTAAGAACAGAGGTAGGGAACTTCAACTCCTGACAGACCTCCTGAGCTTTTGCACATGTGCAGCCTGGGAGCGGGATGCACATTGCAGTTCTACATTTTCACATTCTGTGGGCCCAGCATGCCTGTGTGCAAGGAGGAAAGTGGAGTGAAAACTTGGGCCAGGTGACCGGGAGCGGAGTGCCATGTAAGACAAGAGCCCCAGGTAGGGAATAGGGAGAGGTCCCAAAAGAAGAGCACCAGAGGGACAGGAAAAGGTCCCAGTTCAGTTAAAAAGAGAGGCGCAGGGAAACAGGCTCCAAACAGGAAAAAGGCTGCAGGGTTCAGATTTTAAGTGCAGAAGGCAGCTAAAGTTTGGTGACTCTGCTGCAGGCCATTGGGACAAAGGTATCCCTTTGGAGCAGTTGCATTCTGCTTGGCATGACTGAAGATCTGAAGTTGTGCGTGGGTGCATACTTGGAAATCCAGGAGGATGGAATCTCTGGAGGTGAGATTGAAACCCTGCAAGGTGGGCCGTTTATGATGTCATCCAAATCTGGTAATTGAAGAGGGCTCGAAGATTCTTGAAGGCAGCTGAAGGTTGATGACTCCTTGTTGCAGGCTGCTGAGGCAAAGGTACCCAATTGGAGCAGTTGTGCTCTGCTTGGCGGAGCCAAAGAGCTGAATTTGTGCATGCGTGTTGGCGTTTGAGTGTGTACCCAGGAATCCAGGGGAGTAGAATCTCAAGAGATGAGACTGAAACCCTATGAGGTGGATATTGTTGATGCCTTTGAGGTGGAGAGACTTTTGGATAGAATTTCGAGGTTAGATCTTCAAAGGTGAAGACTGGAATCCCTCGTGAGGGTGACAATTTGTGAGATTGGTTGACTCAGTGTTGCTGACTTCTGGGTGGGTGTTGAGAAATTCATGGGGCCGCATTTCCCCTGCGGCGAGTGGGGCCTGCTCACCGACACATAAAATGATGCTCGGTGTCGTCGGGCATGTCATTTAGATTTTCATTTCAGCGGGTGCGCAACCGACTCGGCTACATGCCTGCCAAACTGTCAACAGCCACTTAAGGCCCTTAAAAAAAAAAGTAATTAAACCAATTAATGGTCCTGCCCGTCCAACCTTAAGGTTGGTGGACAGGCGAAGAGCCCAGGCGGCCTTCAGAAAAATCATGAAACCTCATCCACGGCTGGGATGAGGTTTCATGAGGGATTTAAAATGTGTATAAGATCTTTTAAGAAAAGTAATTGGCATGTCCCTGCTCATGTCACATGAGGGGACATGTCAGGAATTTTTTTTTCCTCCCTTTTAATAAAGTTTTCAAGCTTGAGCCGAGCTCCCTGAGGCAGCACTTTGCCTCAGGGAGATCCGTATGCCCTTTCACGCACATGCGTGAAAGAGTGCACTCCTGGCTTAGGGAATGCACGCACAGGGAGCACACAGCGCTTCCGGGCACCCGCCCACTGAATTGACAGTGCACCCCTGACTGGGGGCGCCAATCGGAAATCTGCCCCCACCCGCACAACCTGTTCCCCCCAGTCCCCACCAAACGGTTGGGGAAAATGCTGCCCTTGGACTCTGTCTTGATCGCATCTGCCATTTGTTGTGCAGTGGTATGTTTGACCACAGTTTCTCTCTTAATTCACATGTGCCTCATTAACCCTGAATGCTAGAGTATAAGATAGATTTTGTAAGTTGTTTTGTCTTTCTGACCTTGTGTAATAAAGCTTTTTTTATTCAAAACCTGTGGAATCTTGTGGCTTTATTCTATTAGCAAGCGTCTTGAATCTCTAACTTTGTCTGCTTGAATCTAAACATTATTGGTCCTTAACCAGGTTTTAGCAAAACTTTGGGGATCTGGTCTAGGATCATCATAATGGTAATGGTAAACTGAAGGACATACTGGTCACACATTGCCTTTGAATGCAATTCTGCTACAGCTGATGGCACCCTTGAGGCACTGTGGACCAAGTTTTGAGCTGCTTGATCTGTTCTGAATCTATCAGTCAGCCTGACATCAGTAGTAGGGAAAATTCTAGAGCCCATTATAAAAAATTTAATAGCTGGGCACTTGGAAAACAGTGGCAGAATCGGACAGTCAGCATGGATTTATGAAAGGAAAATCATGTTTGACAAATCTACTGGAGTTTTTCGAGGATGTACCTAGTAGAGTTGATGAGGGGGAGCCAGTGAATGTGGTTTATTTGGACTTTCAGAAGGCTTTCGATAAAGTCCCACATAAGAGATTGGCATGTAAAATTAAAGTGCATGGGATTGGAGGTAGTGTATTGAGATGGATAGAAAACTGATTGGCAGGCAGGAAATGAAGAGTAGGAATAAGCTTTTTTTTTCCAAAAGACAGGCAGTGACTAGTGAGGTACTGCAGGGGTCGGTGCTGGGACCCCAGCTATTCACAGTATATATTAATGATTTAGATGAGGGAACTAAATGTAATATCTCCAAATTTGTAGATGACACAAAGCTGGGTGGGAGAGTGAGTTGCAAGGAGGATGCAGAGATGCTTCAGTGTGATTTTAAACAAGCTGAGTGGGCAAATGCATGGCAGATGCAGTATAATGTAGATAAATGTGAGGTTATCCACTTTGGTAGCAAAAACAGGAAGGCAGATTATTATCTGAATGGCTATAAATTGAGAGAGGAGAATGTACAACGAGACCTGGGTGTCCTCGTACACCAGTCGCTGAAGGTAAGCATGCAGGCGGTAAAGAAGGCAAATGGTATGTTGACCTTCATAGCGAGAGGATTCGAGTACAGGAACAGGGCCTTGGTGAGACCACACCTGGAATATTGTATGCAGTTTTGGCCTCCTTATCTGAGGAAGGATGTTCTTGCTATAGAGGGAGTGCAGCGAAGGTTTACCAGACTGATTCCTGGGATAGTGGGACTGACATATGAGGAGAGATTGAGTCGGTTAGGATTATATTCGCTGGAGTTCAGAAGAATGAGGGGGGATCGCATAGAAACCTATAAAATTCTAACAGGACTAGACAGGGTAGATGCAGGAAGGATGTTCCAAATGGTGGGAGAGTCCAGAGCCAGGGGTCACAGTCTGAGGATACAGGGAAGATCATTTAGGACTGGGATGAGAAGAAATTTCTTCACCCAGAGAGTGGTGAGCCTGTGGAATTTACTACCACAGAAAATAGTTGAGGCCAAAACTTGTATGTTTTCAAGAAGGAGTTAGATATATCTCTTGGGGCAAAAGGGATCAAAGGATATGGGGAGAAAGTGGGAGCAGGCTATTGAGTTGGGTGATCAGCCATGATCATAACGAATAGCGGAGCAGGCTTGAAGGGCTGAATGGCCTACTCCTATTTTCTTTGTATGTGTCTATCCAATTTAGCAAGGTGTTGGTTCCACACAACATGATTAATGGTATCCTCAGTGTGAAGACTGGATTGCATCTCCACAAGGTACAGTGGTCACTCCTTCCAATATTGGTGCATCTGTGACATGTGGATTGTTGAGGGTGAGGTCAAGTAGGTTTTCCCTTCTTGCTGATTCCCTCACCACCTGCCGCAGGCCCAGTCTGGCAGACATGACCTTCAGGACTCTTGTTAGCAGTGAGGCTACTGAGGCACTCTTGATGATGGACATTGAAGCCCCTCACCTAGAGTACGTTCTGTGTCCTTGCTACCCTCAGTGCTTCTTTCAAGTGGTGTTCAGCATAGAGGAGTACTTGTTCATCATTG
Source organism: Carcharodon carcharias (assembly GCF_017639515.1). Classification (NCBI taxonomy): domain Eukaryota; kingdom Metazoa; phylum Chordata; class Chondrichthyes; order Lamniformes; family Lamnidae; genus Carcharodon; species Carcharodon carcharias. The sequence goes on from NC_054469.1 coordinate 191,352,660, forward strand.
GTAGGTGGTAATCAGCAGAAGGTTTCCTTGCACATGTTTGACGTGATGCCATGAAACTTAATGGTTTCTGGAGTCAATTTTGAAGACCTCTGAGGCAACTTCCTTTTGACTGTATACCATTGTGCTGTCATCTCTGGTGAGTCTGTCCTGTCAGAGGGACAGGACGTATCCAGGAATGGTGATGGAGGTACCTAGGACTTTGGCTGTAAGGTATGATCAGTGAGCATGCCTGTCAGGCTCTAAGTGGCCCTAACTAAAGTCATGAGTAGCATTTCTGTGACTGACTGGTGGATAACCTCTCCTCTTTTTCCTTGATGTCTGCAGTCTTTTCCACAGCTTCACCTTTCTTGTCCAGTGTCTTTTCTCCACTGTTCAACTTGATAAGGCGGCCTGCTTAGTTCTACTCTTGACTACCTGGTTGTAAACAGATCATCTCCACTAATAACTCATCTCCACTAACAACTTAAATGAAAGCACAATATGCTGTGATACTTAGCAGATCGGGCAGCATCTTTGGAGAGAGAAACAGAATTAACATTTCAGGTCGATGACCTTTCCAGCATTTTCTGTTTTTACTTTAGAGTTCTAGCATATGTAGTAACTTGCTCTAGCTTTTCTTCCCACCCCTGCACCATTAACTCAGGAATTCCTATCCTTGCCTGCTTTGTCTTCCTCAGTACATGTTGCCTCTTGGTGACATTTATCTGCAGGCATGAAGTCAGTCAGCTTCCATACGTACGCTGATGGCATCCGGCTCTGCATCACCCTCTTTTGAGCCCCTTCTTCACCCCTGTGCTTGTTCAACTTCCAGCCTTGGGTGAGCTGCAATTTCCTTAAGCTAAACAATGGGAAGACTAATGCTGTTGTCCTATGCCTCCATCTCAAACATCAAACCTTGCCACTGATTGGCCAAAGACTGGAATGCCATATCACAGGCTGAACCAGATTGTTTGCAGCTTTGGTGTTCTTTACAAGTACAAACAGAACTTGTATCCTCATATTCTCTTCACCATAAAGATTGCTCACTTCCACCTCTGTGTTGCATTGCCTGTTTGAATTCCAAGCTCAAGATTTAGGGTACCATTAGAATCAGATTGTTGCCTTGTAATTGATTCTGGGTGTTCATTTCTCCTACATATTTTTCAGGAAATAAAACATTAAGCAAGCTTCTGGTCACCTTCCTAAGATTCACTACTTGGACTTCTCACCCATTTTTTTCTCTTTAGGCATTAGTGAAGTGCTGAGGGATATGTTCTACAGTAGAGGAGTTATTATAATGCAGAGTGATGGTGTTTCTTCTGTTCCCCAGAATGTTGTATAAGGTCAATAGATTCTGATTCTCAAAGGACTGTTTTTAAGTGTCAGGACTTGGCAGTTCCCGGTGCTGTTTTCAGAAGGACAATAAAATTGATAAGGCTGTTGATTATATGTGAGCTGGTTCTGACCACCAGCCGATTCCTTAACATTTCAGTAACCGTTTGCACTAAAATTGTTCACCTGTGCCTTTGCACTGTTTGGCAAGCAATCACTGTCCATTACACTAATTTTATTTTCCAATCTATTTCCAATCCATTTTTAAAAATTTATTCATGGGATGCGGGCGCTGCTGGCTAGGCCAGCATTTATTGCTCATCCCTTATTGCCCTTGTTCACATTGCTGAGTCACATGCAGGTCAGACCAGAAAAGCATGGCAGATTTTCTTCCCTAAATTACATTCATGACATTAATTGACAATGGTTTCATGGTCATCATTAGGCTTTTAATTCCAGATTTTTATTGAATTCAAATTCCACCATCTGCCATGGCGGGGTTCAAACCTGGCTCCCCAGAGCATTACCCTGGATCTCTGGAATGGTAGTCCAGTGACAATAGCACATCGCACAGTACACACACTGTGCAATGCATGTTGTTGGTATTGATAATTGATGCAAGTCCCTGAGCCAAATCATTATATAATCAATCATGTTTATTTTCTGCAGATTGTATAGGAGAGATGGGCACCTAGGAGCAATTACATGTAGCAATCGCATTGAGAGATTCTAATGGTATCCTAAATCTTCAATATAGACCTCCAAATAGTTTGTAATTAGCAACTAATCTTGATTCAAATGGCTGTCTTAGAATCACTTAAGTGCCTTTAACAACTTGTGTTGTCTATTTTATGGGATGGCTTTGTTTTCTTTGTTGGAAATTGGTGCAGATTGTGTTGGGTATTTGCGATGTGATCACATTGTACGATTAATGATTGTGCTGTCAGTGCTGCACAGAAGTTTTAAAATTCTATGGCCTGTGTGTAGATTCTAAAACCCCTTTGCACTGAATCGTAGTGTAACTTTTTAAAATTCCTTCATGAAATGTGGACATCACTGGATGGGCCAGTATTTATTGTCCATCCCCCTGATTGCCTGTCAAAAGATGGTTGTGTCCTCCCTCCTTGAACCACTGCAGTCCATGTGGTGTAGGTACACCCACAGGGATGTTAGGAAGGGAGTTCCAGGATTTTGACCCACTGATAGTGAAGGGATGGTGATATATTTCCAAGTCAGGATGGTGTGTGGCTTGGAGGGGAACTTGCAGGTGGTGGTGTTCCCCTGTGCCTGCTACCCTTGTCCTTCTATGTGGTAGAGGTTGCGGGTTTGGAAGGTGCTGTCGAAGGAGCATTGTGGAGTTGCTGCAGTGCATCTTGTAGATGATACACACTGCCACCACTGTGTTGGAGGGAATTAATGTTTCAGGTGGTGGGGGAGGGTGCCAATCAAGAGGGCTGCTTTGTCCTGGATGGTGTCAAGCTTCTTGAGTGTTGTTGGAATGTTGGAACGGCATTCATCCAGCTAAGTGGAGAGTATTCCATCACACTTCTGACTTGTGCCTTGTAGATGGTGGAAAGGCTTTTAGGGATCAAGTGGTAAGTTACTCTGAAATAGGTGCCCATAGACTCGTGTGAATATGAGAAATGGGCACCTGCAGGCATATGTTGAGGGAATGTCGGGTGCACATGGAGCATGCATGTGTGTGAGAGAACTGTTGCGCATGAACAAGTGTGGGTGTGATGTGTGTAATGGCCGCACGGATTTGGCAGTTGGGGGATGTATGGGCAGGTGTGCAAGGAGTGGTCAGGTGTATGTTGCGGAACATGGGCGCACACGGACACTTTGGGGCAGAGAGGAGAGGTGCACTGGGGTGGCTGAGTGCAGGGAAATACCTGTCTGTTTGACATGGTGGGCCTGGGTGGCAAGTGTGTGCAGATGTTGATCATGTGTCAATTGATATCACTTCAGTTCAGCATCAGAAAGCCATGAATTCTGGAACAGCTCCAGATTCAATGCAATGTCTCTGCTTGCATGGAGGTGCTGCTTTTTGGATGAGATGTCAAACCAAAGCTCCATCTGCCCTCTTGAGTGGACCTAAAAGTTGCCATGACTTTATTTTGAAGAACAAGGTAGTTCTGTGTCCTGGCCAGTATTTATACCTCAGTCAAATTTGCGATATGAGCCTGTGTCACTGAGGCCAGCTGTGACCCATGTAGCAATAATACATAATAGTGGATTTAAACAGACAACCTCCAAGTTTAACAAAAACAGAATTACCTGGAAAAACTCAGCAGGTCTGGCAGCATCGGCGGAGAAGAAAAGAGTTGACGTTTCGAGTCCTCATGACCCTTCGACAGAACTTGAGTTCGAGTCCAGGAAAGAGCTGAAATATAAGCTGGTTTAAGGTGTGTGTGTGGGGGGCGGAGAGATAGAGAGACAGAGAGGTGGAGGGGGTTGGTGTGGTTGTAGCGACAAACAAGCAGTGATAGAAGCAGATCATCAAAAGATGTCAACAACAATAGTACAATAGAACACATAGGTGTTAAAGTTAAAGTTGGTGATATTATCTAAACGAATGTGCTAATTAAGAATGGATGGTAGGGCACTCAAGGTATAGCTCTAGTGGGTTTTTTTTTATTTTATATAATGGAAATAGGTGGGAAAAGGAAAATCTTTATAATTTATTGGGAAAAAAAAAAGGGGGGAAACAGAAAGGGGGTGGGGATGGGCTCGCATGTCGGAGCCACAACATCACACAGAACGTGGAAGGACTCCTTCATCCTTCGTTCCAGTCTGGTGACGGCCTCTGGCAACTCTGCCTGATGTTCCCCTGCCTGTCGCTGCATCTCCAGCATTCCTCTAGGACTGATTCCAGAGGCAAACCCCCTTTCTGTTTCCCCCCTTTTTTTTTCCCCAATAAATTATAAAGATTTTCCTTTTCCCACCTATTTCCATTATATAAAATAAAAAAAAACCCACTAGAGCTATACCTTGAGTGCCCTACCATCCATTCTTAATTAGCACATTCGTTTAGATAATATCACCAACTTTAACTTTAACACCTATGTGTTCTATTGTACTATTGTTGTTGACATCTTTTGATGATCTGCTTCTATCACTGCTTGTTTGTCGCTACAACCACACCAACCCCCTCCACCTCTCTGTCTCTCTATCTCTCCGCCCCCCACACACACACCTTAAACCAGCTTATATTTCAGCTCTTTCCTGGACTCGAACTCAAGTTCTGTCGAAGGGTCATGAGGACTCGAAACGTCAACTCTTTTCTTCTCCGCCGATGCTGCCAGACCTGCTGAGTTTTTCCAGGTAATTCTGTTTTTGTTTTGGATTTCCAGCATCCGCAGTTTTTTTGTTTGTTTTTTTCTCCAAGTTTAACAACCTATTTTATTTTGTTCATTTTTGTCAAATGGATCACAAAGCAGTCTTGGTTACCCGCGTGTTGGGATTGGCCAGGACTGGAAGCAAGCTAGCTTTATGCAAGGTCACACAAGTGAATTTAAATGCCTGTGAAAGTGATGTAAGGGCTGCATTGATCTTGGTACTCAGTTATATTGCAATCTGTGAATTCAAACCAGCATGAGATCTCTTTGTGCTTCATAGCTAAAGTATGGGCAGTGGGACTCCCAAGTTACATTCGTAGCTAATTTGCATTCAAGCGGAAGTTGGAAGTTGCAATGTAACTATACTCTTAGCTAGTGATTGAGATTTAAGCTGTTGGGTTAGGTGAGGAACTTGTGTGGTGCCTTTACATCTTTGGGATATTTTTGAAGTGCAATGACTACTTACATGGGCAATTGTCATGGCCGATTTGTGCAGACCAGGGCCGCCTCGAGTTAGAAATGAAAAATCCAGTTTCTCCCCACCTTTCCTCAGCCTTATTGGCTACTTGCACTGCCTCCAGTAGTTGGCTTTGGGTCTGGTTGACTGGATGCAATAGGAATATAAGCAGAGCTCTGCTTCATGACTTCGTCTGATTTCCTGATGTTTTGATATTACGGTTAAGCATTATATTGCTTTGTGAATTGCTATTCATTGGATCAACTGATGTGTGTCGATCCCATTTAGAGTCTTTGAATTTCTTTCTTATTAATTTCAACACCATTCATATGCCATGAAATGCTCATTTTCCTTCCCATGTGCAGTGCTTTACATTTGTCCAGCAATTTCATTTTTACATTATTCACACCGTATACCCAATTCACCCTTCAGCTTAACTCCTATTAATCATGTTTGTATGTTTTTAACCTGAAGTAAGTTTTTAAGCTCCTTTAAATACATGTTTTCTTCTCCATTCCCTCTTGTAGAGTTCATATACTCTCACTTTGAAAGGAGATGGTTTTAGGCTAATCTCGAATCCTCGGAGCAGCCAGAGGAGGTTGTTCTATTTTTACAATTTCTCCCCACTCCCTGTGGGGAAGCATCCCAAGTGATGTGTTTGAGAGCTGGTTATGTGAGAAAAAGTACAAGCAGAAATTTAGACCCTACTGCCCTGACCTGCCAATGGTTTAACAGCCTTTGTCTCTGATATTGAAACTAATTCTTCACGTGGACTTGATGCTATACACAGATCTCTTCAACAATGCTGCATTGGGCACTAATAGTATAGTTGACAACCAAAGCTCATGAATGTCTCATACTTTCTTTCTAAGGAAATTACATATGGCACCCTTGGTTTGCATCTTTTTCACCAGAAGCAGTATAATATTGATTTGTTGGAAATAATTATAACTTTCATAGTGTGCAACGAATCCATTTGAAAATAAATGGCTGGTTGTGCGATACATAACCTGGGATTTCTATTGCTGGATATTTGTTCGGGTCGCATTGTGTTGTAACTATGATTGAATCAAACACTTTTTTTGCTGGGTGGGTAATTTTCAGCCGCTTTTTGGTGCTGGATTTACTGCTGGTCACAATGAACTTTTTATTTTCTTTTTGGAATGTTGAAGTTTCTCATAATAAAGTTGCAGGGTGAGAATTTTAGATCTATGTGTACTAGGGTGCAAGTTTTGTAAAACTGCATAAACTGGAATAGGAATAGGAATAGACCATTCAGCCCCTTGAGTTTGTTTTACTGTTCAATCAGATCATTAACGATCTTTGTCCAAACTCCATACAGCCACTTTTGCCCCATATCTTAAAAGCTTTGGATGACAAAAAATTAATTAACAATTGATCAAGCATTAATTTTTGTTTGCAGATGTAAGTTCCACTTCAGCCATCCTTTGCATATGTAAGTGTTTCCGAATTTCACTCCTTAAAATTTCACTCCTTAAAATGTCTGGCTCTAACTTTTAGGCTGTGCCTCCTGGTCCTAGACTACCCAGTCAGCAGAAGTAGTTTCCTCGACCTGCCATATCTGTTCCTCTTTAAAAAAAATTACCCCTTAACTTTCCAAATTCCAGAGAATACAATGCTAGTTTGTGTAATCTATCCTCATCGTTTAACCTTTTGGAGGCCAGTTATTGTTCTTGTAAACCTTCACTGCATTCCTTCTAAGGCCGGTATATCCTTCCTAAGGTACCGTATCCAGAACTGCTCACTGTTCTTAGTTCATATATGGGAATGTCGGATTGCTGAAAGCAAACCAAACTATATAAGAACATTCAGGCTTGGTAATCAAGTATGTAAGTTGTGCTTTATATCCAAGCTTTCTGGGCTACCTGCACACACTACTTTTTTTGTGGTACAAGTACAGTACCTCAAATCCATGAACCTCTGGATTGAGGCCGTGTTGGATTTCAGGTTGGGCAGTTCAAGCCATAGGCAACTTGGGTCAAGCCGTGTCGGGTGGGGATCAAGGGTCGCTTGAAGCACAGGATAGAACAGCGCGCAAAGCCGTTAAATAGTCGGGAGTCGCTCTGCATCAATGCAGTACCTAGCGAAATTGTCCAGGTAAGGTTTTTTTTATATTAATTAATATTGATGTATGGAACATTGTAAAAGCGTATGGTTTTCAGGCAACTCCAGCTTTTGAACAGCTGGATTTGACTCACTATACGTGTACTCTCGTTTTCTTTCTTCTCACCCAAAACACGTGCACATTCTTCTTTCTCCTGGTTGCCATTCACCCCATCTGTCCAAGTGGAAAAACTGGAAGCCTATTTGCAAGCTTTTTTGTCAATTATAGAAAAAAGCATCAAGAGGCTTACTTAAATAGCCGACGAGTCTTTGGTCAAATTTGCATTGCTTGCATCTCAGGGGCCCTTAAATTGTATCCCTATGGGATTCTGTTAAGTAATGTTCCTTTGATTGCTGGAACCAAGAGACAAAGAAAAAAAAGACTTGCATTTAAGGTGCAAGTTTCATGAATTCTGGATGCCTCAAAAGTGTTTCATTGACTGGTAAATGCTTGCAAAGTGTGCTCACTGTTGTAGGGAAATGTAGCCATCAATTTGTGCACTGCAAGATCTATATTCACAGGACAATGCACTAAAACAAAGCATATTATATTCCATTAGAATACGATGTCCATTTTCAATCATCATTCTTAGTGGGTATTGTTGAGGTTTTGGAAAGAGTACAACGGAATGATGCAAGATGAATGTACAGTTTAAAACATCTTCCTTACCAATATAGTCTTAAAGAGCTTGTTTCTGCAGTCTAGAAAAATGCATACTTTGGAGTGATTTGTAAGATGATGAAGGCACAAGATTGTGTTTGTGTAAACAGTTTGTACCAGTTAAATAAGTTAAGTTGGACCAGGATTGGAGTCTTAATCTGTATAAAGGCAGACCGATGTTAGATGTTGGGAAGTGGTTCTTGTTCCAGAGAACAGTAGAGCTGTGGAACATGGACCGATAAGTCTTTTCCTACCCATAATTCTTCTTGTTTGTTTCCCACATACATCAAATTATGATATTTGAGAGAAATTTTAGTCAGATTTTGCAGAACTGTCTGCTTTTATTCAAATAGCGCCATGGAATTGTTTTATATTTGCCTGAGTTTAAAGTCAGTCAATTGTTATCACTGAGCCAAGGGTGATACCCTATAAGGAGCAGTTGAAAGCTGAAATAATATCTTACGGAGCTATAGCTGCAACAATTATCAACTTTCCCATGTAGTCTTGAAATGGAGCATCTCTAAATGAGCAATGTAGTGTAATAACAGGCCAAGATATTTCAAACTTAAATCAACACTGGATTTATTTCGAAACATGAACACAGGAAAGCATCATTATGTAGGGGGCAACAGAGCGATGCAACTTGTGAAAGGAATTCTGATCTTGGTGTGGCAGAGACAAGATAAAGCACATCTCTACTTAGAAATGACCATGAGTTTTGGAAGAAGTGGCCAGTTAGGTTGTGTTAGACAAACTGCACTTCTTTTCTCTCATCAACTGTCCATAAGCAGAAGGTGTTTTGAATTATCTTTTTTAAATGCTGTGGCGTGTTTCCTAAAACCTCAGTTTATGTAATTCAATTTACCAATAACTTGCAGCAAATTTGTGTTTTGATTAACTTAAAGGGTTAGTTTATTTCATAATCAAAACCATGGGGAGGAGTGTTCACAACTTCCCACTCCACTACACTCTACATGCACACACAGTAAGTGGGGTGGGGGGGGGGGCGGAATAGAAAAGAGCTTTACAACTATGGATAGTAACAGTACAAGAACCACAGGAATGAATATTAGTTCACTGATATCCAGAGTCCAAGTCAAAGTCTACAGTGAGGAGTTATTTCACATAGAAGCTCGAGTTCAGCTGGCTGAAGACCGAAGTTGTAGAGTTCTGTTTACAGTTGGTGCTGATATTGCAAGATGAAGTTGGTACACAGAGCCTGGGTCAGTTCTGCAGGCGATGCTAGGAAATCTTCCAGCAGAGATGAGCTTCAAGGAGCAGACTGTTGTTAGCTTGGAGCTTTGCTTCTTAGTGTTTGCTGGTTGGATGTTAAACAGCAGATTGCATGTGAGGCCAAAAATATTATATTAAAACTGTCCATAAGACCAGAGGCTTAGGCCATGTGACATGGCCCATTAATGGGTTAATTGCAGCTTAATAATAGGTTTCTGTGCTTCTGGCCAGAATCCATTGTTCCCCCTTAGGGGAGAGATGAGGTGGCTATCAGTATCTCTTCTGGTATAATGAGTTTCGATCTCTCCCTTTTGTGATGGCTCAGGTTGGGGAGCCAGTTCGTATGCACTTTCTCTGCTTTCATTGATTACAAGGGGTCTGTACAATGCGGTGAGATTCCACAGACTGTGTAAAGAATCCTTTTGTTCTTGTAACTCCCGGTGGTAACTCCCAGAACAAAGGTCAATTCAGCAGTCATGTGACTTGTAGCAGCCATTTTTTTGTTCAGCCGGAAATCAATTTTTTTTAAAGATTAGCAAAAGAATCAAATTTTGGATTTCTTTTCATGTCATATTGACTTAATGCTGCCACAGCACTGCCAGTTGTCTAAACTTAGTAAATGCATCTGCAATTCTCCCCTTTTTATAAAATATTAGAGACTTGGAGTTGCTAAGCTATCTGTTTGAGAGGAGGTAAGCAACTGTATAATTTAAATTTATTAGAAGTTCTCGAACCTTTTTGAAGGATAGAAGCTTTGATATCTGAGTAGTAAAATTAATAACTTCATAGTCTGCCAAGTGGGAAGAACTGCATTCATCTTAGATGTTTCTGCATGTTTGGTAGGAGAAGTGCTGTTGGTATTCCCTACCTTGAGTTCCCCTGCTTCAACTTTGCAATAATGATGAAGCACTTTTACTACTTTCATCTTGGTCTCTAGGTTTTGTAAACGTTGGGCACATTTTAAATCAATTTTCAGAGTATTTGAAATATTCTTTGCGGATCCCTCTGGCATTGCTTAGGATGAGTCAGAGGATGCTGAAGTGTAGTGGGTTGTATGGTGCACACAGGAAGTATCAGATACATGCAAAAACTTTAATATATTGTATCTGCAGCTTGAGCACTTGCTGCTGATTTTCTGCTCTATTACCTTTGCTTCTGTATAGGGTGTGTAAAGAAATAGCTTGAAGTTTTAGCTTGAATAATAGTTTGACCATATGTTTTTCACCTTTCAAAGCAAGCAAATGTGTATGATGTGCAATTTTGGGTGTGAAATATTGCAGTTAAAAGCTCCTAAATGCTGCTGAATGTTGATTCTTGGTTATAACGCTTGTGGAAATTCACTGAAACTGCAGTATGCTTTGAAGACGAACTAGATTCTGAAATGCAACAGCTGCTGTTCTTGGGATTAAAACATACCTCTTTGTTTGAATAGAAATACTTTAAGGAGCACCTGAAAGGAGGTGGGTACAGAGGCAGAGAGATTTAGATGGGGGATTCCAGAGCTTAGGGCCTAAGCAGCTGAAAGCATTGTCACCAATGGTGGAGTGATGAAAATTGGGGATACATAAGAGTCCAGAATTGGTGAATTGCAGAGTTTTTGGAGGATTGTAGGGCTGGAAAAGAATAAGAGATGGAAGGGGTTAAGCTACAGAGAGATGAATGATTATTGTTTGTATTACAGATGTGTGCATGTTGCTGTAAGTCTTCTACCCATCATATATTGTATTAAGCAAATATTGAATTCTCAGTTAAGATGTTCAACATTGTTGTTTGTTAACAATGAGAGATGTTATCCATGTGATCACGAGAACAAGTACAAGCTTAGAAGTATTCAGCTTCAGGTTGTTATCTACACCTAGAGAAGTAAATGCTTTGTTTAAAACAAAGTCAAAATCACTTCAAATGAGAAGTTAATGTTCTCTCCTGCTGTATGTCTCTCTCAATTACTTGCCCTTGATATCTTTTCCTGCTGCTCCCAAAATGGCATTTGAAGCTTTTTTGGGAAGTTGTAGTTATTTCAATATTGATATTGAGTGTGTACATTTTGCAATATCATTCTCATGTTAGAAAAATCTGCTAGTTTAATATTGGCCCCTGTGGCTGACTCCAGAGCCTTCTGGTAGAAGATATAGCATCTTGTGCTTTAATCAGTGATTATTCTTATTCAAAATTGAACTTGTGGGTTAAGATGTCTATTGTTATTGCAGTTGAACCTAGTTGTAATAAATCTGGGCTTAGCTGAATTTTCATATGTCTGCGAAGGAATGCAAAATTGAATTACCTTCTCATTTCACATGAGATTGCAATGTTGTACAGTAACCAGGTTGGCCTGTATGTGAGTTACAATGCATACACAAATTGGAATTTTCAGTGCACCCCTAGAAACTGCAGTTGCAATTCTACCTTGATTCATGCTCATTGGTCTATTGTTTGGATTCCTAAATTCTAATAAATGGTATCATCCAGTAGCCCAGTTACTGACAATTGACACCATTGAGTTTTAGGTAGCAGGAAAAATTCTGGCAAAGTACAGCTGTGTGGTAATTTGTTGAGTGGGGAATTATTTGAATTTGAGGACCCATCACCATTCAGCTTAAGCTTTATCCTCCTGCTTTTTGAAACTAACTCCTTGAAGGTGTATGATGGAAAATTCTTTCAAGCTCCATTTTATAAAGTCATTTTCCATCTCGTGTTTACCTTGTGTTTCATATTTATTCTACATCTGATGTAGCAGGAAGCCTGTGTCAGGATTGTTACTGATTCAGATGCTAGGTGACAGTTATGGGTTAATTCATCCTACTATTTTTAAAAAAATCTCCTTTGCGTATCAGTACTTCTCAATATTTGCTTTCCAACTGGTCTAATGCACAGAGCTAATGAACCTGTGTCAAAATGCCTTATTATGTGTTGCCTTCAAAGGGAATTGATAGTAAATGATTTGATTGGAAGCATCATGGTTTACTTTTTATTGCACAGGCAAAGAGGAGACTGGAGTTGGAAGAAAGTGACCATCAGTACCTAGCTGCTGATGTTTGTACTCCGAAAGGAAAAGGAAGAGGTACGATGAGAAGTCCAAATAGCCCAAAAAGTAAGTGTGATCTGATGTACCTTGAGTATTCACATCAAGGCTAACGGAATATCGGTCACGTTGAAGTTAGAGCTTGCTTCTGGTGTGGTGATTGAGTTTCCAGTGGCGGCAGCAACTTACTCAGTTTTTTAAAAAGTGTAATACAGTAATAAATTGACTAGTTGGTCCTGTAATTGCTTTGAATTTGATTTCACCTGTGAGCAGGGCACTAATATACTTGCTGTTCTACTTATTTCCCCCTGATTTGTTCCCAATGTTTTTCCGTCAAACAAATTTCAGACTTCATCTCATGGTTGTTTTCTGTCAGACAACATTAAGAAGTAAGAAGCTCCCAGAACTGATTCAAGTGATAGTTTGTAATAATGGCATATCCAGAGTTTAATCAGTTGAAATCTAAACCTCTATTGTTATGAGGTTGCTTGCTGTCATGTAGTTTATCATTTTTTTTGAGCTACAGAAAATCATTATTGCTTTGGCTAGGGTTCAAGATTAATTTTTTTATCTTGGACAGTGACTTACAATTTGGATGCAACAAATAATTTTTTGTATTTATTTTTGGAAACTGAAAAATTGAGCTGTTGATTTGGTTAAATGCAGCTGCATTTTTAAAAACTCTATCTTGGTGAAATTTGTACTTGAGTGGGAAAATATAGGTTGGAACTATGTACATCTCATTGTCCAGTGTACAACTGGAATGCCACCATTTAATTTCTGGAAACTAGGTGGTGATCTGAGTTTGATTTGTAAGGTTCTCTTGTGTTAGAAATTATAAGATCCAAAATAGAATCCACAGTGGCTGTGTGCCAGGAGTACTGCTGTTCGCAATCTACATCAACGATTTAATGCTAGATAAGTACATGAGGGAGAAAGGAAGAGAAAGATATGTAATACTGTTAGCTGAAGTAATGGAGAGGAGCCTCGTGTGGAGCATAGAAACTGATACACACCAGCTGTACCAAATGGACTGATTCTGTTGTTAGGACCTCGCAAGCGATGTATGCCAGGTGGACCAAATCCACAAGGGAGACTTGACCACGCTATCATAACAGTTTTGCATTTATTATGTGAAGACGTGTACATTGAATTCAGAAGTAATGAGTCCACTAAGACCCTTAGAGATTTTAAAAGTTAAATTAAAACATTTATTAGCAAAAGAAGAATACATGCACATACGTAAGAATATAAGTACTTAATACTATAAGAAATCCTAAAATTCTTAATTAACCTAACTCTCAACATCACAGCCCGTTTAAGGTAACAGTCCAAAATAGATTTTAAATTTAAAAAGCGAGCCAGCAAGTTACCACAGCCCCCACTTGACAGAGGATTTCCAAAAGCTTTTCTCCAACTTTAGTTACTGGACACAGCAGACTTTTGCTAAAATGAGTGGAGGCTTCTTCAAAGTCATTCTCACACACCTAGTAGACCTTACATGGCCCTCCAACATAGCCTTTCATTCCTCTTTATAAATGTTTCTCTCTCTTTAGCCTGTAAATTCCATTGTTCCATATGTCTTTACAAATTCGCATTTCCCATAATATAAAAATCTTTCATGTTGCCAATATGACCTCTTTCCTTTTGGGGAAAAATAAACACACTGCTTGGCCTTGCTCATTTTACCAGTTGTAAACATCCTATCATCCCTTTGAAATCCAAACAAATTAGCTGAAAATTATCTAAAAATGCAAATTTCCTTCACACCTTATATGCTAAGACCTCATCCGTGTTTACTAAGTAGCATTTCAAGTACCCTCCTACACCTTTTTCCTTTTGATAATTTCTTGCTTACAGTTTAGCTGACGCCAACTCAATTAAATCTCACACACACACAATCATCCAAACTCACCCCTATAAACCTACTTTACAATAACCCACAATAACATTATGAAAATTATTATAGTTTTGTAACACTCTGCTCTAAATTCTATGTAAAGTAGATTAATTAGGATGAGGGGTGATACAAAAAAATTGCATTGCACAGTTCTGCAAACAGCAAATTAGATGAATGAAAGTTAACCTGGTCACATGATGATTGGCCAGGACAAAGAAAACTTAACTCCCTTCGAATCGTGTTATAGGACTTTGATTCCACCTGAACAAGTAAGTGGCACCTTTGTTTTGCAGAGGTGATGTTAAACTATGTACTTCAATAGGATGGCATTTTCAGGGTTAATGGCTGTGGAAATTTGTGGACTACTGTTGTTACAGCTGACTTGGGAGGTCTTACTACTGACAGTATATCAGTATTCTACTTCCAGAACGGCATCCTTCATCCAAAATTTCCATGAATTTCAAGAAATATATTGAATTGTTAAAAGGAGGTAAAATTGGCAGAATTTGTTGTTAAATCTTTTCGTTGCACCTAGAATGAGCAAAAATGCAATTCACGATGTTGTGAACTAATTATTATAATCACAGTTAGTTCTCACACCAATCACCTGTTGGATCAAATGTATGAGCTGAGTGCCCATTAGCTGATCTTATTTCACAGGTGGAATGTAATGCACTGACAGTTGTGGTAGGTGGACTGTCATTGTCTTGCTCATTTTGCTTAGGGAGGACACGATGCATTGGAGAAAAATCCTCAATTATAGAATGAGCCCTTATCTTGCGTATTAACCTTTTTTTGTACAGCACCCAATGGCAGATTTGTAGTTAGTGGGGCCCTGTGTTCATCTTCATTCTTGGTCCTGCCCCCCACCTCCACCCACGACCCGAAAGGCAAAGCCAAGAAAATACACTAATTGATCAGTGCTTCTTCACTTGTAAAAACATGCTTGCCTGAATAATTGCCTTGCTGAAATCCAAGCTTACCTCTCGTCTAAATGATGGTAAATATTGTGACGTGAGGCGAACAAGCATGGAACTTGCTGATGAGAAAAGCTAAAAACCAAGAACAGATTATACATTGAGGGAGGGAGGAAGTGTATCTGAAGGTAGGAGTGGGAAGTTGACTAGATGCCCACTCAAACATCGATATGTCAGCCTGTTGGTATAATTTTGTTCAGGGACTGAGACAGCAGACTGGAGTCCTGCTCTGGTGCCAACAGTTTACTGAGGCAAAACCGCACTGACAATGCATCTGTTATGTAGGAGACCTGAGAAGCATTTTACTTTACTGAGATCTCATCACTCACTGGAAAAGCTCATAACAGTGTCGCTCAGTGGAAGAGTGTGAGCTGCTGTTGTGGTTTCAGGCTGGCCTGTGTTACAATCCTTTAAACTAAAGTCAAATTAAAACTTGGCTTGAGATCAATGTTTCAACGTCTGACCAAACTGAAACTCCCCGCTGGATCAAAGCTTGCTGATCATTGAGAAAATGGGAATGTGTGGAGTGAGGCTCTGGGACTGCCCAGCATCTTCCCTCTAACGTCTGACCATGATCCGTTTTCCAATCCTGTTTCTGGTGTCTCTCTGCACTGGACATGATGCCTGGAGTGAGAGCCAAGGAATGATTCTAAAGATGTGACTATAAAACCAGCTGATAGGATGTAGCCCAAAGCAGGCAAATTTGTCTCTATTTCCTGTCATTGAGAATAACTTGGCATTATTGAGGTAAGAAGCTAGCCATAAACATGTGTGAGGACTACAATTCCTCCTGTCCCAGCATGGTGGGCTGGTACTTTTAAAACCACCTCATAGCCATGCCAAAATTTAAAGATGTGCAATTATATAGTGCCTTTCATGACCATCAGAAGACCCAGAGTTGTACAGCCAGCAAAGTACTTGTGAAGTGGGAATGTGGGAAAGTCCACAGTCAGTTTGCACCCAGTAAGCTCCCACAGACAATGCAATAGTGACCAGAATCTGTTTTGTGTGATGTTGATTGAGGGATAAATATTGGCCAGGACACTGAGATTAGTTCATCTGCTCCTCTTCAAAATAGCCTCATGGTATCTTTTACATTCAAAGCTGGCATCTCTGACAGGTCAGCACTTCCCTGGAATGTCTGTTGGGACAGGTATGGAACTTGAACTCACAACCATCATCTGATCCAGAGGCCAGACTGCTAGCACTGGAGCCACTGCTGACATCTTTAACCTGTGGCCTTGACTATTCATTTAAACAACCAGTGAGTGAGCTCCCTAGTTGCATTGGTGATTATGGACTGAGGGGAGCAGACAAACTTCACTATTGTTGGGTGGCGTGAGTTGGCTCACTGTGTGCCCCTAGCAGTCTTCTCTAGGCTTGTTAGCAAGTGGCACACCTAATATCGGAGAGAGTGTATGTGGGAGGAGAGGGATTTATCAAAAACAGGGGAAATATAATTGCTGTGGCAACCTGGTTGGAAAAGAAGCAATTCGTAGCTATCTGTTGATATAATTTCTGAACAATTCAATCTCCTTTCAAACTTACTTTCTTAGCATCACTTTCCTGGTAGAATAGCAGAATCTTGCTATTTATTTTGTGAAGATTTGACAGAGACTGAGACACACCCGCTTTGCAAAATGATCATTTGTCAGTAAAGCGAGTGCATCTGAAAGATGTTTTCTTGGGTATGTTTTTGTAGCTGATCAGAGGCAGAGGTGTTGCCGGAACCACCCTGGGTGCTGAAAGTAACTAATTCGTTCTGTGCTTCCCTTTTTAACTTTGCAAATGCAGCATCAGTTCGCGCACCCAGTTTGAATGTTTTGAAACTCATTTGTTTTGGGGTCCCCGCCCTGTTGTTTGGGGACCCTATGCCATGGCATCGTGTGTTCCATTGCAAATCTGCTCCGATGGCACCTTTATCGAACTGTCTTTTGGAAATCCAAGTATACTGCATCTACTGCTTTCCCTTTATCTACCCTACTAGTTAAATTCTCAAAGTACTTGAATAAAATTTTCAAGCATTATTTCCCTTTTGTAAAACCATGTTGACTTTGCCGAGTCATACTGTGATTTTCTATGTATCTTTTAAGACCTCATCAATAATAGATTCCAAAACTTTCCTGACGACTGACCGGCCTGTGCTTCTCTGTTTTCTCTCTCCTTCCTTTATTGTACAGTGATGTTACATTTGCTAGCTTCCAATCTACAGAGACTATTCTAGAATCTAGAAAAATTTTGAAAATATAACCAGTTTGTCCACTATCTCTGCAACTCCCTTTTTTAGAATCCTAGGTGATCTTTCCCTGAGGATTTGTCGGATTTTAGTCCCTTAAGTTCATCCAATACTTCTTCTCTACTAATATTAAGGACCTTAAGTTCCTCACTCTTATTAGCCCCTAGGTTACCCTCTGTTCTTGGTATGTAATTTGTGTCTTCTGCTGTGAAAACAAACATAATATTTATTCAGTATTTCTGCTATTTCCTCATTCCCCGTGATAATGTCTGTTGTCGCTGCCTGTAAGGAATCAATGTTCACTTTCACTGCTCTCCCTTTTATTTACTTTTGAAAGTGCTTACAATCTGCATATATATTTCTTGCTTACTCCCATTTCTATTTTTTTTCCCTTTTGATCTACTTTTTGGTTGCCCCTTGCTGGTTTCTAAAATATTCCCAATCCTCAGACATACTACTATTCTTTGCAACATTATAAGCCTCTTCTTTTAAATTAATACTATTCTTAACTTTCTCAGTAAGCCATGAATAGCTTGAAACTGTAGTTGTTTTTTTTAATGTCCACTATGCTCTTGGTTATCCATATTCAATTTCATGGAATTTAGCAAGTGTTCAAACATTGCCTTGCACCCATGCATATTCGATGAAACAAACAGTTCAGGTTGCTGGTATCCATCAAATTAACTTCTTCATCTAAATGTTCTGATTATTAATTGGAAATGTACTAGCATTGTTTGGGGCTGCTTTGCTAAAGTTTGGGTTCACACATGTTTTAAGTGCACCCTGAGAAGAAAATCACAGCCATTTTCTTTGAAATAACTTTCAGCAACTTATCTTCGAAACAGTTGACCTGTGGAGAATATTCTTGATTGTTTGATTTGAGAAATTAATTTGGGAAACTTGCCCCTCTCGTAATATCTCTAGTTAAGATAGTGCACGAATGGAATGTTCTGGTGGTCTTCAGACAGATTTGAACCAACAAACAAGCTCTAGCTTAGAACCTCAGTTTGCTAGAAATGGATTTCCTGATATTGGTCAGTATTGTGATTTTTTTTTTTCTAGCAATGTCAGATGGCAGAAATATAAACTGCCTATACCCACCATTTGACTACTAATTTTGCTTGGGCAGTCATAACAAAGTCAGTGTTAAAATGATAGATTTAGTACTGGTGGGCAATGAAACTGGTACACCTGAATGCTTTTGGCAAAAGTAATGTTTAATGCTTGAACTCTCCCAGAAATGGGAGTAGGCCATTCTACGATTTGATTTGATCATAGAATCTTGCAGCACAGAAGGAGACTGTTTGGCCTAAAATGCTCACCCTGGCTGTTTGAAAGAGTTAACCAATTCAGCCCTGAATATTTCTCCCTTCAAGTATTTGTGAAATTCACATTTCAACATCACTACTGAATCTGCTTCCATCACCCTTTCAGATGGGGCAATTCAAATCATCATATCTCACTGTGTAAAAAAAAACTATTTTCCCTCATCTTGCCTCTCTTTTACCAATTACCTTAAAGGCTATGTCCTTTGGTTACTGACCTTTCAATCAACGGAACCAGTTTCTCAATATTTACTATATCAAATTCAAACTCAATCAATCATCAATTTTGAACAACTATTACATCTACCACTAACCTTCTCTGTGCTGAAAAGAATCTCAGCTTCTCTCATCTCTTCACATAATCCAAGTGTAGCATTCTAGCAAATCTCTGCAACCTCTCCCAAGGCCATGACATTCTTCGTAAATTGTGAAGCCCAGAATTAACATCACTCCAGTTGAGACCTAACCAGTGACTTACAAAGTTTTAGCATAATTATTTTCCCCAATCTCTTCCTCTAAAGCCAATGATGCCATGTGCCTTTTTTTCAGCAGCCTTATCATTTTGCCCTGCAATAATTCTGTACACACAGCCTTTTAAAATTGTACCATTTAGTTCATTGCTTTCCTGTATTCTTCCTTTCAAAATGCATTACTTTACACTTCTCTGCATGAAATTTTACCTGCCATGTGTCTGCTTATTTCACCAGTCTGTGAAACATAGAAACGTAGAAAATAGAAGCAGGAGTAGGCTGTTGGAGCCTGCTCCGCCACTCATCATTATCATGGCTGATCATCAAACTCAATAGCCTGCTCCTGCTTTCTCCCCAAATCTTTTGATCCCTTTTGCCCCAAGAGCTATATCTAACTCCTTCTTCTTGAAAACATACAATGTTTTGGCCTCACTACTTTCTGTGGTAGTGAATTCCACAGGCTCACCACTCTCTGGGTGAAGAAATTTTTCCTCATCTCAGTCCTAAATGGCCTACCCCGTATCCTCAGACTGTGACCCCTGGTTCTGGACTCTCCCACCATCGGGAACATCCTTCCTGCATCTACCCTATCTAGTCCTGTTCGAATTTTATAGGTTTCTATGAGATTCCCCCCTCATTCTTATGAACTCCAGCGAATATAATCCTAACCGACTCAATCTCTCCTCATATGTCAGTCGCGCCACCCCAGGAGTCAGTCGGGTAAACCTTCGCTGCACTCCCTCTGTAGCGAGGACATTTCCCTTCAGATAAAGAGACCAAAACTGCACACAATATTCCAGGTGTGGTCTCACCAAGGCCATGTATAATTTCAGCAAGACACCCCTGCTCCTGTACTCGAATCCCCTGGCTATGAAGGCCAACATACCGTTTGCCGCCTTTACTGCACCTGCATGCTTACCTTCAGCGACTGGTGTATGAGGACACCCAGGTCTCGTTGCACATTCCCCTCTCTCAATTTATAGCCATTCAGATAATCTGCCTTCCTGTTTTTGCTACCAAAGTGGATAACATCAGATTTATCCACATACTGCATCTGCCATGCATTTGCCCACTCACTCAGCTTGTCCAAATCGCACTGAAGCATTTCTGCATCCTCCTCACAACTCACCCTACCACCCAGCTTTATGTCATCTGCAAATTTGGAGATATTACGTTTAGTTCCCTCATCTAAATCATTAATATATATTGTGAATAACTGGGGTCCCAGCACTGATCCCTGCGGTACCCCACTAGTCACTGCCTGCCACTCAGAAAAAGACCCGTTTATTCCTACTCTTTGTTTCATGTCTGCCAACCAGTTTTCAACCCATCTCAATACACTACCCCCAATCCCATGCGCTTTAATTTTACACGCTAATCTCTTATGTGGGATTTTGTCGAAAGCTTTCTGAAAGTCCAAATAAACCACATTCACTGGCTCCCCCTCATCAACTCCACTGGTCATATCCTCGAAAAATTCCAGAAGATTTATCAAGCATGATTTCCCTTTCGTAAATCCATGCTGACTCTGTCCGATTCTGCCACTGTTTTCCAAGTGCTCAGCTATTAAATCTTTTTTAATGGTCTCTAGAATTTTCCCCACTACTGACGTCAGGCTGACTGGTCTATAATTTCCTGTTTTCTCTCTACCTCCCTTTTTAAATAGTGGGGTTACATTAGCTACCCTCTGTTCTGTAGGAACTGTTCCAGAGTCTATAGAATCTCGGAAGATGACCACCAATGCATCCACTATTTCTAGGGCCACTTCCTTAAGTACTCTGGGATGTAAATGATCAGGCCCTGGGGATTTATCAGCCTTCAACCCATCAATTTCCCCAACATAATTTCCCTAGTAATACTGATTTCTTTCAGCTCCTCCCTCTCAGTAAACCCTGTGTTCCCCAACATTTCTGGTATGTTATTTGTGTCCTCCTTTGTGAAGACAGAATCAGAGTATGTAATTAGTTGGTCAGCCATTTCTTTGTTCCCCATTATAAATTCCCCTGTTTCAGACTGTAACTTCATTTATCTTCACCAATCTTTTTCTCTTCACACACCTATAGCAACTTTTTCAGTCTTTTTTTATGTTCCCCGCAAGCTTACTCTTGTACTCTACTTTCCCCTTCTTAATCAATCCCTTGCTGAATTCTAAACTGCTCCCAATCCTCAGGTCTGTTGCTGTTTTTTAGCCAATTTATATGCCTCTTCCTTGGTTCTAAGTCTGCTACTATTCCTCTCTCAGCTTACTACATTTCCAAGCTTCGTGTCATCTCTAAACTTTGAAATTATGCCCTGTCCAAGTCATTAATTTTTGTTGAAAGGGACTGGTACTAACATGGACATGCAGAGACCCTCATTGCAAATGTCATTACTGCTCTCTGCTTTCTGTCTCTTTGACAATGTTGTATCCATGCAGCCACCATCACTTAATTCCATTGGCTTTAATTTTGCTGATGGGTCTATTTTGTGCCACCTGTTAAATGTCTTTTCAAAGTCCATATATATATATATATATATATATATATATATATCAACTGCACTATCCTCAACAACCTTCTCCATTACTTCATCGAAGAATTCGATCAAATTAGTCGAACACTGCTTTTAACAAATTTGAGTGTAATTTATTAACCCATATTTTTTCATTTGACAGTTGTTATTCTGCATTCTTGTGTGTCAAATTTTTTCCATCACAGACGTTGGACTGATTTACCTGTAATTGCTGAGTTTATCTTCTCCCATTTATCAGGGGTCTATCGTTTGCAATCCTCCAGCTCTCTGGTACCACTCTGATATTTAAGGAGGATTGGAAGATTGTGGCTCAGCAATTGAGGGTGCATCCTCTTTGGGTGGGTGACATCTGCTGCCAACCTTTCCAGGACCACCTCTTCTATTTCTATCCCGTCCAATTTTTCTACCAACTCCCTCTTTACTATTAACATTGATAACATGAATTTTAACAAAGTTAAATGCCAAGTATTCATTTAGTATCTCAGCCATGCCTTATACCTTCACAGCAATATCTTTTGTCATTTTAAGACCTCTAGCTTTGGATGCACTCGCTTGCCCTATTCTGGAAATGTATCTAGTCTGTTCCTGAATCACCTGAACCACCACCTCTCTGAATGCTTCCCATTGCTCATTCACAATTTTGCCTGCCAATCTTTAATTTCAATTCACCAGAGACCAATCTCTTGTTAATGAATTGAAGCTAGCTCCCTTCCAGCTGAATGTGTTATTCTTACATTTGATTGTGCCTGGCTGATATGTGCCTTCCTTCTGGAAGTGAGACATACCTCTCCCATCACATTACATTCAGATACTGAGAAGGCATTTAGCTGAGTGGAATGGAAATATTTATTCGAGAAATGTCTGCAATTTTTGTTTGGGCCAGATGCTTGTTAAATGGATTGCTGTCCTTCACCATTCACCCACCCGCTGCAGCAGTAGTCAGCCTTGGTGACTTCTCCATTTAAACTGTCCACAGGGGATTTAAGGGGAGTATGCTCTTTCTCCATACTCTCTATCCCCATTTCATTTTAGCTATGAGTAGTTAAAAGATTCTTTGTGCTTTAGAGGTTAAAGGGAAAGTTGGTTTTGTTTGCATGTTTGAAAAAGTTGCAATGGCCATTTTGTTTCTCAAATGAGATATGCTGAACAGCATGTCTAGGATTTTTTTTTGGTGTGGCTGTGCCAGCATTTGTCTATATTTTGGACCAGAGTTGTATGAGCATATTTTGAGATCAGTCCTCTACTAAAATCCTCATGACGATTGCATTGAGTTTGGCCTCGTCCAGTTTTCAGTGGGCTGAAGCCAACAAAGAAATTGCCATGGAGGGTGGATGGTATTGGAAAATAGAATTGTCTCAAATATACTGGCTTAGAGATAAGTTGCGATATTGTCAGAGCTCGACTTTTCTTCCAAGCTATTTGAGCTGGATTATTACCAAAAGTACAGTAGAAAGGCTTCCATTTCTTAATACTGTCTGCTCGTGAATGCTCAATTGGCAAAAATTGGACAATTTAAGTGTGAATTATGCAAAGATAAGCAAATTTGAAGTAGGATGAAGTTGTATTTTTTTTGCCTGTGGAGAAGTGATCCAGAGCATGTATGAAATGCTTCCAATATTTTCCAGTATTGATCTGACATTTTTCAGGTTTGGTCCCTTTTGTGAATAGCATCCTCATAAGGAGTCATCTTTCTCCCACCTTCACCCCAGGACCAAATACATCTTGCCATACAATCACCTGAAACATCTTGGTTAAGAGTATTTTCTAGCTGAACGTTTTCTTTGCTGCTATTTGGAAACCTTTGCTTCCAGTCTGGGCAGATTATGTTGGAATGTTCTTAAAGTTGGTCACTGTGCAAGTTAGTAGATGCAGATTGGATGTGCAACAGGAAGTTGCCCACACCCAATTTTGATGCTGCTGAGTTGGTTACTGTTGGATCTGCACCTTTTATTCGAAATGTTTCATGAGCTGTGAGTAAGCTTGAATTTCAAGATGAACCATGTCAGTGAATATTCTTTTATTCCTTCCACAATATAGCTCCCAGGTCGCCATCAGAGAAGACTCGCTACAACACCTCACTGGTTCCCCTCACAAAGAATGTTGTTCAGCTCTTGAGCCAGTCTCCAGATGGAGTGTTGGACTTAAACCGAGCTGCAGAAGTCTTAAATGTGCCGAAGCGAAGGATCTATGACATCACAAATGTGTTGGAGGGTATTCATCTCATTGAGAAGAAATCCAAAAATAATGTTCAATGGATGTAAGTTTTTTTTTTGCAATTCCCATTCCTTAATTTGCCATTCGCCTTGGATATCCATTCTATCTTTTAAGGGGCACTCCACTTAACAGTAAAGTAATGTGAATATCTCAGAGTGTTAACACTTGGGCTGTGACAACCTATCTTGTTTTAAAACAAAAACAAAAATACCTGGAAAAACTCAGCAGGTCTGACATCATCCGCGGAGAGGAATACAGTTGACGTTTTGAGTCCGTATGATCCTTCTTCAGAACTAAACAATATAGAAATTAGATGAAATATAAGCTGGTAGAGGGGGGTGGGAGGGACAGGTAGAGCTCGACAGGGGGCCAGTGATAGGCTTTTTTCCTTGTTCAATGTATATCAGTAAAGGCTAGGTGCATCTGTAGCTTTTCAATGTAATTTGGAGCGAAGTTGTAAGAATCTTAGCCTTGTTATTTGTCAAGTACTTGCTTCTATACCTGAAACCCAGGGTTGAGCAGTACATGGAATCTGTTCTAGACTAGATGGCTTCCCTCTACTCAACAGTGGTGCCATTTGCAGTCATGTGGTCAGCACTGGGGATTGTTGTGCTGTGTACGTGCTTTTTCCACTATGCTGCTCTAGGTGAACTGAACGACGCCAAAGTTCTTTGCTTGGTCTCAGTTGCCCAAGCTATGAGCCTTGATCTTCATGAATGCCCTGTATTGCTGGATCTGGGCTTCCAGCTCACTGCAGCTCTCCCACTTTACCCTTTCTGGGTATTTCTGTCTATGTGGGTTTCTGCCTTCAAGTTCTAGCATGTAAATAGATTTGGACTCTGCACAGTTCAGTTGATCAGGAAGCACAAACCATCACCCAAGACACTGATGGGAACAAAATGACTGTCAATATGACTGTTGAACAGCAACATAAGCCTGTGACCTCCAACTGCAACACCACTTCGAATTCAGCTCAGAATATTTGGACTATGATTCTTTTCACTCAAACACTGTGGTGGTTCTGCTGAGCAAATATAAGGCCCAGTCTGCTGAAGGGCTCTCTGCTTTGAGGCAAGCTATACCATTTATAACAAATGGACTTTATCCAGAGATTTTTCCCTATAGGGTGATGGGTTAAGAGTCTTCAAAATAGATGGGATTGTCTGAATGGAGATATTTCTTGACCTGTTCCAGAGTCTGATGAAAGAATTGGAAGAGAGAAGGCCATCCCACTTTGAAGATGGCTCTTCATTCTGAAACATTATGGTTGCATCTTGTGTTTGTGTAACATGTAGTATTAAAAGGACTGTATGAGAAAGTTGCTGTCCTTTGGTTGGGTAAAAATGAAATGTGATCTTTCAACAGCTAACTTTTGCCATGTTTGTTTCACATCAACTTCCAACAATAGGAGCTGAAGAGTGTCTCTTAATTATGGAATTTTTGAAGTTTGTCTGAGTTGCTGAGCACCATTAGTGATGCTGTCTTCCTGCAGGGGTTGCAGCCTGACAGACAATGATGGTATGCTGAAACGATGCCAGGGTCTGAACAGGGAGGTGGCTGAACTTAGCCTGAAAGAGAAGAGGTTGGATGACTTGATCCAGAGCTGCACCTTGGATCTCAAAAAGCTAACGGAGGACTCTGAAAACCAAAGATATCCTTTCTAGTTTGCTGTTCAAAGTTTTTAAAGAGTTTTACTAGAACTGGCATGATGGGTTTGAATGTACTTGATGATTTGTGAAGACAAGTAACATGGTAGTAATAAACTTGTAGACAGCTTCTAATGCCATGTTTCTGAAAACATCAAGCCAGGTGGGGACCAAACATGACTATGTTTATTGAAGAAAACCAACTTCAGAGCAACTTGTATTTAATCCACAGAGCTTTCCTTCAAAGTCTAATTTGTAAAGTTAAATGTTTGGGTAATGCTTTCATTATTTTTGTATTATATCTCATTGTCAGCCATTTCAAAGCATTTGCCACCAT
The DNA here is from genome assembly GCF_017639515.1 of Carcharodon carcharias. Classification (NCBI taxonomy): domain Eukaryota; kingdom Metazoa; phylum Chordata; class Chondrichthyes; order Lamniformes; family Lamnidae; genus Carcharodon; species Carcharodon carcharias. The sequence continues at coordinate 191,378,419 of NC_054469.1, forward strand.
TATCCTAAAGCTGATAGCAACTACTGGAGTATGCACATATACGGTTAAATGTGGAAGTCCAGAAGTTGTTGTCAGTGATTCTGTGGCTCCCCATAGGGTGCACACTGTTTAAAGTACCTTCAGACCGCAATCGAGCAGAGATCACTGAACTGACGAGTTGCTTGTTTACTTTTAGTCTTGCTGTAAAAACCTTAGAAAAAGTTACACCTTGTTGAATGAGAGGTTAGTGCGTTTTTTATGGTGTAGTAGGTTCACAGTTACTGCTGAAAAACCCCTCTGCCCCTGGAAAGTTGAATATGCATTTGTGGAATGTCAAATTTCTCAATTATGATTTCACTTTTTTAAAATTTTTAATATTGTACCTTCTACCATAATCCCATGTGTAAGGCCCAATCACTGATTTTACTTTGTGAGATTTATCTGATTCTCTGTCTAATAATATTTCAATGTGATTAGATGCTTACCCTGCTTAATGACATCACTGCTCTGAATGCCTGGAGATTCTCTTGACTTGATACTAGATTCAAACTGACGTAAGGAAAGAGGAACTGCATACCACAGAGACCATTAGTTCACTTTGTCACTCGCTGCTGACTAAGAAACCGTGGCTAATGCATTTTTTGTTCTCTGCTGATCGAGAATTTGGGTCAGTTTAATTGTTGTTCAATGCCTCGTTTACTCTCCTTAACATGCAACACGTTAAATTATGTGACTTATCAGGACATCCGAAAGATCCAAAGTTTCAAAGGTCAGGTGATAATAGCTGTGAAAGCTCCTCCTGAAACGAGGCTGGAAGTATCTGATCCCTATGATGTAAGTTGAGGCTCATTGGAGATAGCTAGTAGCATGTAATCAGCAATTGTGTTTAACACTGCCTGATTTTTTTTCTCTCTTCTTTGCGTACCTGATTGCCCTTTCTTGCCTTGATCTGGGTGGAACTGACCCATGTACAGACAGGCATTCACTGAAACAAATTTGAAGAGGGGAGTTTTAGTTCTGCAAAACTGATTATTTAACCTGTTCTTGTAATTGCGTACAATAGCTTGTGTTCTCCAAACAACTTGCTAATTTTATCTGACGTGCCATCTTTTGCCTTTTTCATTTCTTTTAGAATTTCCAGATACACTTATTAAGCTCGAGAGGGCCTGTTGAGGTTTACTTGTGTCCAGATGACACTGGAACATCCAGTAGTCCATTGAAGGCTGCCAGTCAGGAACATTCTAGAAGTATATCCCAGTCACGAATCCGGGGTAAGCCCGAGGCAGTGATTATTTTTGATCTATGTATATTTTATGTTTCTGTCTGTCTCTTGCAAGCTTTGGTTATATATGATAGCTTAATAAGGTCACTGTTGAAAAAGGCAAACACAGAACTAGGACTTATTTCTCAGAATGGATTTGAAAAGTAGACAAGTTATGCTAAATTTGTATCAAATCTTGGTTTGGCCACTCTTGGACATATTACCTAAAGTTCTGGTTGCCATATTATTAAAAAGTAAATAGAGGCACTGGAGAAGGTGCAAAATTAATTTCTACCATGATGCCAGAAATGCAAGGCTATACCCATCAAGGAAGGATGAACAGGCTGGGGCTCTTCTCTTGAAAAGATTGAGGGATGAGCTAATAAGTTCTTTACAATTATGAAACGTTTAATAGAATATGGAGTAGACACTATTTCCACTTGTGGGGAAAAGCAAAACTAGTGACTGTCAGCATAAGATAGTCACCACAAAAAGAATCTCCTTTACCCAGAGAGTGGTGAGAATGTGGAACTTGCTGCCACAGGGTGAGTTTGAGGTGATTTACATAGGTGCATTTTGCTGGAAGGTAGATGATCATAGGGAGAAGGACATAGAGAGTTCTTCTGCTGGATGAGGAAGGATGGAAGGAGGCTCAAGTGGGACATAAATACTGGCATGAACTGGTTGGCCCAAATGGTCTGGGTGTGTTATATTTTCTATTAAATAGGTCACTCCACATTATTGCCTTTTAAGATGTCACTGAAACATTCAGGCCTACAGAAATCTTGGAACAGTTTGTTGTTTTCTAATGCTTTGTTTTCTGTAACGCTTAAACCACCAATCAATCTCATCTCCCTTTTCCAAAAAAAGCAAAGTCAAACTGTTCCAATATTAACTGCTTTGACACTTCAACTCTTAATGTTTTTGCAAGAGTTTCTTTTAAATAGCATGAGCATTTGTAAATATTTGTATACTGAATTAGTCATATTCATAGTCCTAGAGTTCCACAGCTTGGAAAGAGGCCCTTCAGCCCATCCTGTCCACACCAGCCATCAAGCACCTATCTACTCTAATCCCATTTTCCAGCACTTGGCCCGTAGCCTTGTGTGTTATGGCATTTCACATGTTCATCTTATTACATCTTAAATGTTGAGGGTTCCCACCTTTACCACTCTTTCAGGCAGTGAGTTCCAGGATACCCCCCACCTACTGATCATACCTCCTACACTCATGTCTAGATCATTAATGTACACTACAAACAGCAAGAGACCAGCACCGAACCCTGTGGTATGCCACTGGACACAGGCTTCCAGTCACAAAAACAACCTTTGACCATCACCCTATGCCTCCTGCCACTAAGCCAATTTTGGATGCAATTTGCCAAATTGCCCTGGACCCCATGGGCTCTCACTCTTGACCAGTCTCCCATGCCGGACCTTGTCAAAAGCCTTACTGAAGTTCATGTAGACTACATCAACTGCACCCAAATCTACACACCAAGTCACCGCCTCAAAAAATTCAATCAAATTTGTTTGACAAAGCCATGCTGAATATCCTTGATCAATCCTTGCCTCTCCAAATGGAGATTAATTCTGTCATTCAGTGGCCTGTAGTTTCCTGGTTTATCCCAACCACCCTTCTTGAATTATAGAACCACATTCGCTGCCCTCCAGACCTCTGGCACCTCTCCTGTGACCAGAGAGGATTTGAAAGTTAATGTCAGAGCCCCTGCAATGTCCTCCCTTGCCTCCCACAGCAGCCTGGGATATATCTCCTTATGTGGGCCTGGGGTTTTATCCACTTTAAGCCTGCTAAAACTGCTATTACCTTCTCCCTTTCAATGCTAATTTGTTCTAGTATATCAAAGTCCCGTTCCCTAATTTCTATACCTACATCATCCTTCTCTATAGCAAATACAGGTGCAAAGTGCTCATTTAAAACTTCACCTACATCTTCTGGCTCCACACACAGATTGCCACATTGGTGCTTAATGGGCCCTACTCTTTCCCTGGTTATCCTCTTGTCCTAATGTACTTATAAACCACATTTTGATTTTCCTTTATTTTACCCGCCAGTGTTTTTTCATGCCCCCTCTTCACTCCCCTAATTTATTTTTTTTAAGTAACCCCCCTGCACTTTCTACTCCTAGGGCTTTCGCTGTTTTGAGCCCTTGGTATCAGCCATAAGCTTTTTTTTTTTAACCTTATCCAATCCTGTACGTGCCTTGACATCCAGGGTTCTCTAGACTTGTTGATCCCACTTTTCACCTTTATGAAACACGTTGGCCTTGCACACTCATTCTTTCCTTTTTTGAATGACTCCCACTACCCTGATGTAGATTTTCCCACAAGTAACTGCTTAGTCCGCTTTGGCCAGATCCTATCTTATCATATTGAAATCGGCCTTCACTCTATTCAGAACCTTTATTTCCAGTCCATCTTTGTCCTTTTCCATGACTACCTTAAATCTTACTCAGTTATGGTCAATATCACCGAAATGCTCATCCACTGACATTCTAACACTTGCCTAGTTTCCTTCCCTAAAATTAGGTCTAGCAGCACTCCCTCTCTTGTAGGACTTTCTACGTGTTGGCTTAAAAAGCTCTCCTGGATACAATTTAAGAATTCCACCCCCTCTAAGCCTTTCGTACTTTGTCTATTCCAGTTAATATTGGGGAAGTTGAAATCTCCTACTATTATTACCCTATTATTTTTACACTTCTCTGTGATTTGCCTACATATCTGTCCTTCCATCTCTCCTTCATTGTTTGGGGGTCTATAGTACACTCTCAGCAATGTGATTGGCCCCTTTTTGTTTAGGTTCTACCCATATGGCCTCATTTGTGGAATCTTCTAAGATATCATCCCTCCTCCTTGCAGCAATTGACTCCTTGATCAATATAGCAACACCACCATCACCTCCCCGTCTTGTCTGAAGATGCTATACCCTAGAATATTGAGCTGCCAGTCCTGCCTCTCCCTCAACCGTGTCTCTGTGATAGCAATGATATCATATCTCCATGTGTTAATCAACACCCTCAACTCATCTGCCTTACAAGACTCCTTGCATTAAAATAAATGCCATCCAGCCTTGCCATGCTCCCTTGTGCCTTAACTTGATGTATATGCTCTGCCTTCCAGACTGACTTGGGTTTTCCTCTATACTTGCCTGTGCATCATCCCCTACTATAGCTCCATTCTGTATCCCATCCCCTGGCCAAATTAGTTTAAGCCCCCACCATCAGCTCTAGCAAACCACCCCGTGAGGATTTTGGTCCTGTTCCTGTTCAGGTGCAACCTGTCCAACTTGTACAGGCCCCATCTTCTCCAAAAATGGACCCAGTGATCCAGGAATCTAAAGCCTTCTCTCCTGCACCAACTCTTCAGCCACACATTCATCTGCTTTATTCACCTATTCCTATACTCACTAGCATGTGGCACCAGGAGTAATCCAGAGGTTATAACCTTTTGAGCTCCTGCTTTTCAATCTGCTACCTAGCTCCCTAAATTCTTGTTGCTGGACCTCATCCCTCTTTCAACCTATGTCGTTGGTACCAATGTGAACCACGACCTCTGACTGTTCACCCTCCCCCTTCAGAATGCCCAGCCGTTCAGTGACACCCTTGACCTCGGCCCCAGGGAGGCAATACACCACCCTGGACACTCGTCTGCGGCTGCAGAAATGCCTGTCTATACCCCTCACTATTGAGTCTCCCTACCACTATTGCTCCTCTTCTCTTTTTCCTCCCCTCGTGTGCAGCTGGGCTCTGGCTGCACTCCCCAGAGGAACTTTACGCTCGCCGTTTTCCAACACAGAAAAACTGTTCTTGAGTGAGGTGCACTCTGGGGCTTTCCTGGCTACCTGACAGCCTCCCTCCTTCTGACTGGTGGTCACCCATTCCTTCTCTGACTGCACTTCCTTAAGCTGCAGAGTGACCATGTCTAAAAATGTGCTATCCGCGTAACTCTCAGCCTCTGAGGTGTACTGCTGTGCCTCTGGCTGATGCTCTAGCTGGTCAAACCGGTGGCACTTCCTGTAGATGTGGTCATCCAGGCTGCCAGCAGCATCTAAGACTTCCCACTGCAGGGCTTGTGGCACATGGGACTGAGCTCTCCTGCCATAACTTCAGTTAAAAGACTTTTACCTTGAATTTAAACTAAGTAGAAAATTATTTAAGATAAAAGCAAAATACTGCAGATGCTGGAAATCTGAAACCAAAACAGAAAATGCTGGGGAAGCTCAGTAGGTCTGGCAGCATCTGTGGAGAGGGAAATAATGTTTTGAGTCCATATAACCCTTCAGAGCTGAAGGGAAGAAAATTATTTAAGTTTCTTTTTTTAAAAAAGAAGCGAGAACTCTTACCTTTCCTTAATGCAGCTTTAATTGTAACCCTACATACATTTTTGTATCAGACTTGAGTACCAAGCTGCTTGACCAATAAATTCCCTAGCATAACGCTTCTATTGTGCTTTTAACCACTAGAGAGAGCTACAATATAGTGTACAGTACTGATCCCCTTTGATGGCAGGAACAGTTTCTACGAAATTAATTCTCATCCTTCTTAAATTAGTTTCCATTGCATTTGCACATTGATATTTCATCATGAGGCTTGAGCACTTTAGGTCCACATCCAACAAGCACATGAAAATTTTGAAGTGCAGTGACCCTTGTTATATGTACACTTGGTCAGTCTGATGAGAAGAGAACCAGAATTTTGCTGAGGCACATAAATGAACTACTGTGAAATTAGCAAAGTGTCTGTAGACTAATGTTGCCTATGAAACTGTATCCCAAGTGTAAGTTAGTGTTTTTAGGAGAGCAGGAAGTAGTTCACCTTTCCCTTCAATTTTCTTTCTTCCTTTTGTTTTCCTGTCATGAAGAGAAAAACTCAGTTGTTGGGAGAATGTAAATGCACACATGTCTCCATTATTCAGGTGTGTTTGACCCTATAGTCAGGCTGTTCAAACACAGTGGAATCACTGTTGAGCCCAGTTCCAAACCCTCCCACTTCTGTGTGCTTAACTTTTCAGAGCTGGTGACATTGACTGAGTTTCTCCCTTGTTCTCCCACCTTTGCATAGCCCTAGATGCTTCTACCACTGTTGTGTCTTCAAAACAAAGCATGTAATACAGATCAGAGGTGGAACCTGGAACTTCATTGGTCCACATAGTTTGGAACCTGAGACATTACCTTCAGATTATGAAAGAAGGGCACAAATTCTGTGTTTGATGTAAAAGGTCCATTTGGTGATTTGATGATTGCGGTTACATGGGGCTTTTTTTTTTGTTTGGTTGGTGTGTTTTGGCGGGGCGAGGAAGCCATAGCTGTTCTCTCCCAAAGGAAGCAAAGATTGACAGGCAAAACTGTAACTGAATAATGGACTGCCTTTTAAAATAGAAGTTGTTCAGGGTACAGTCAAGGAAGGGGAAAGGGGGGGCAAACAAATACAGAGTTCTTTGGATGGTGAAAGAGGAAGAGAGTAAGAGTAAACAGAAAAGGGGTGCATGTGACATGTAGGGTGAATAATACATTAGAGAATCAGGCTCCATATAGAAGGTACAGAGAGGAATTGAAAAAGCAAATAAGGGAATCCAAGAAAGTATGAGCAGAGACTGGCAGTGAACACAAAAGAGAACCCAGAAGTCTTTTATAGGCAAATAAATAGTAAAAGGAGGAGTGGAGCTGATTAGGGACCAAAAAGAGGTGGTAGTTCAGACACTTGATTGGCTGGAGAAGGTATTGGATAGACTGACTGTGCAGCTAAATTTGATAAGACATCAGGACTGGATGTGATGCATCCAAGGTTACTGAGGGAAGTAAAGGTGGAAATTTCAGAGGCACTGGCCATAATTTTTCAATTCTCCTTAGACACAGGGGTGGTGCCAGAGGACTGGAGAATTGCAAATGTTACACCCTTTTTTAAAAAAAAATGTGTAAAGGCAAGCCTTGCAACTGCAGGCCAGTCAGTTTAATGTTTGTGGTGGGAAAGCTTTTAAAAAACATGATTCGGGACAAAATTAATAGTTACTTGGGAAAATGTGGATTAATTAAGGAAAACCAGCATGGATTTGTTATGGGAAAATCATGCTTAACTAACTGGAGTTTTTTGATGAGGTAACAGAGGTTTGATGAGGGTAATGCTGTTGATGTGGTGTACATGTATTTCCAAAATGCATTTGACGAAGTGCAGGACCACAGACTTGAGCAAAGTTAGAGTTCATGGATTGATAGGGACAGCAGCAACGTGGATACGGAAGTGGCTGAATGATAGGAAGCAAAGTAGTGATGAGAGGTTGTTTTTCCAGACTGGAGGAAGGTTTATAGTGGCATTCCCCATGGGATCCCTGCTCTTGCTTATCAGTTAATGAAGCATGCAGGATCCTGGAATTTACAAATTGTGGCGTAAAGCACAAAAGCAAGGAAGTTTTGAGAAACATGTATAAACACTGGTTTGGTCTCAACAGGAGTATTGCATCCAGTTTTGGGCACCACACTTTAGGAAGGGTACGAAGTCGTTGTCATAGAGAGCCTAAAGCGCAGAAAAAGGCCCTTCGGCCTTTCGCGTCTGCGCTGGTCAGACAAGTACCTAACTATTCTAATCCCATTTTCCAGCACTAGACCCACAGCCTTGTACGCCATGGTATCGCAAGTGCACATCCAAATACTTCTTAACTGTTATGAGGATTTCTGCCTCTACCACCCTTGCAGGCAGTGAGTTCCAGATTCCCATCGCCATCTGGGTGAAAAAATTCTTCCTCTCATCCCCTCTAAACCTCCTGCCCCTTAGCTTAAATCTATGCCCCCTGGTTACTGATCCCTCCACCTTCCTTCCTGTCTACCCAATCTATGCCCCTCATAATTTTGTACACCTCAATCATGTTCCCCCTCAATCTCCTCTGCCCCAGGGAAAATAAGCCCAGTCTATCCAATCCCTCCTCAGATCTAAAACTCTCCAGCCCAGGCAACATCCTGGTAACTCTCCCCTGCACACTCTCTAGTACAATCACATCCTTCCTATAATGTGGATTCCAGAACTGCACACAGTACTCTAGCTGTGGCTTACCAGCGTTTTATACAGTTCCAGCATAACCTCCCTGCTCTTATATTCTATGCCTCAGCTAATAAGAGCAAGTATCCCATATGCCTTCTTAACCATTAGTTAATTTCTTAGTCATTGGAGTGTGCAGGAAAGATTCAGGAGAATGCTTAAGAAATGAGAAAATTCAGTTAGGTAGATAGATTGGCGAACCAGAGACTGTTCTCCTTGGAGAAGGTAAAATTGAGAGGAGATTTTTTTGGACACAAGGAAAGAGAAATTGTTCCCATTTGTGGAAGGATCGAGAACTAGAGGGTGCAGATTTAAGGTAATTGGCCAAAGAAACTACGGAAACATGGGGGAAGCTGTTTGTTAAATGCAGCGAGTGGTATGGGTTTAGAATGCACTGTCTGAAAGTTTAGCAGAATAAATCATGGCGTTCCAAATGGAAAAGGACGATTGTCTGAAAATGAAAAAATCTTTGGGCTACGGGGAAAAGGCAGGGGAGTGATACTAGCTGAATCGCACTTGCAGAGAGTCAGTATGGGCAAGATGGGCCAAATGGCTTCCTGTGCTGTAACAAGTTGATTCTATGAAATGGGATCCCTTTCTTTGAAAAGGAGCCAGCCATGGACTGCTTTCCAACCCTAATGTGCGGTGGCTAGGAGATGAGACATGTTGTTTACTAACTCATTTCTTATTTTCTTTTGACAGATTTTGACATTTCTAATAGTATTCAGCATGGTGACAGTTCAGGTTCACACTTTTCACCTTTAACCTCACTGAACAATCTCCTGCAACAAACTGAAGATCAGATTTCATTGCCCATGGAAGAGGAAGGACTGTTTGTAAATCTGTCTCCGTCGGTTGCTCAGGAAGAGTACATACTGAGCATTGGTGATAAAGCAGGAATCAGTGATCTGTTTGATTGTGATGTTGATGGGCTTTTCCCACTGGAAGATTTTTACATGACCAATTAAGCTGTCTGTGATGGACCTAGAAACAGAGTGCAAATTTGGAAGCTGGAGAGTGATGAGGGAAGTCTGTACCAATTACAGGAATAGTAATGGAACTTTTTGCCAGTAAAACCACAGCCAGTTGTGTTGACTCTAATCGTCTATATCGGCTACCGGCAACTGTGGTGTTTTATGCTGGTATTTTATATAAATTATGTATTAGCATGAAATGAAACTTCACTATTGATTACTGTACCCAGCTAATAATGGAATTTGTTGTGTTGGTTTTTGGCATGCATACTGTAAGTATTCACTCTGCAAATTATTTCAAGGCCTGGAGACCTTACTGACCATAGTCTTCCAAGGTGAATTGATCAGCTGTGGAAATTCTCTTGATTGGTTGAGATATGTAATAGTGCTGCATTTGGTCTTGCCTGAGAATAGGCTGTGGCTATATTGACAAACATTGTTTTGTCCTATGGTTGAGTTGAATGTAGCAGGTTTCACTATGTGTTGATTAGTTTAGTTTAGTTTATGTTGTGTGAGTGGAGGGAAAAATAATCTTATGAAGGGTGCAAATCTAAGTTTAAAAATTAATTGCAAATAAGGTTTCTCGTTTGCAATAAAGACATTAATTTAAAAAAAAACAAACCAAATCCAGAGTCTTTGCAACAATAACCAAGTTAGTTACTGAAGCTGGACTTTTCCATGTATTTTCCTTTCTGCCCCTTTCTCCTATTATTGTGAATTAATTAGATGCTAGTTAATTCTAGTTGCTGCTATGGGACAGTGTTCCTCCTGCTGCTTATTGCTAACACTTGGCTTGTGGGGTATTATTTAAGATTTTGCTGTTAATGTATCTCAGATTGTGTGGTGAGGGGCAACTGACCCAATGCACAGTCTGACAACACCCTACCTATTGTGTATGATGCTGCGGATCAGCTAGTACACTTTGTGCTGCATAATTCTTTGCTCTTGTATCCTTGGATTAATTTGGACCAGAGATGTGTTTGATTTATTTAACCATTACCACCAACATTGTGCATTAAATGAGGTTGTGTAATTAGCACCACCTTCTGTTGAACAGGAGTTCACAGCACAATAATTCCCTGAAATGTCTTGACAGAGCTGGTGTTGAGTTGACCCAAGCAACAGTGGTTGAAAATGCTATGTTTTCTAGTGCTATAATTCTTATTAAAGATCAATGCAATTAATGCAGATACATGCATTAAATTCCTGTTAAATAGGTCAGGTGGGTTAGAGGTGGTGATAGCACAAGAAAACAAATTCCTTGATATCTTGCTTATAAAGTGCACTGCCTGATATACAATTGAGCCATCAAGATGAATTAGGTGCCTTAGCTATCATCGCTAGGGCAGCAGTAAAGTTGGCTGTAACATCTTTGGTTAGGGAAGAGATAAATTGCCTGAGATTTCTCCTAAACACCAGCCAATACCTGTTGATGTAAAGTCAATGCAAGTGTAGGATTGAATTCCATTTTGATGTCCCTTTGTGGTCCAATAGATCATTTGCTTGAACTCAAGGTGTTTAATAGCAAGTTGAATGAGATGTTGGAGCCTGGCTGACGACAATGTAACAATTAATCTTCATGTGAGCCGATGCCTTCAGGAAAGGAGACCTTAAAGTCAAATAAGACATCTGTGGATTTTTGCCGCATTTTGAAATGTGCTTCATATGTGGAATCCTTTGTTTATGTAAGTTGATTGAAAGAGGAGATGGAAGCTGATGTAGTGAGTGAGTATGTGCTCCTTTTATCTTTGAAATTTTGTCTTGGTCACATCCTCTTGGCAAATGCTGCAAGAGTCCCATGCTGCTGGTTTGGTGAGTGGGGGAATCTACCAGGGTCCTTGTGTCTGATCACTCTCCAATTCCGGAAAGTGCATTTATGTGCACTTATGTGATGAGACTGAGCCAAATTACTTAAGCCCTTGATCCTGATACCTGCCCTTCCTGCAGGAGCTGATTTTTTTTCCCTGGGGCTTGGCTTTCATTTTTTAAAAATTAATTTTGGTAAGTTTATAGCAAGCTTTAGAATTGGTTGCAAAGAACGTTAGAATTGGTAGTATGGTATCAGCATGACATTTGTTCAGGGAACCAGTCTCAGTAAGTCTGTTCCCTGTTCCCTGTGATCTTTCTCTCTGTCTCTCTAAAATATCTCCGTGAACTCAGCATTTTCCTTTTGTAAATTCCTCACTTAACTAGGTGTTCAAAATTCTGAAGGATCACAACTTCACAATGGATTGCCCAAAAAGGCTGAGAACAAAGAGAGAAGCGTAACCAATAGTTAGGTTACTAATTTTTAACATTGAGATGTTGAAGAACAATTGTTTGGTAATCTCAAGTTGTCATTGGCTTTGAGGCTACGGTTAAATGCAGTGACTGAAGAAGGATGGTGTGTCATGGCTATGACTGGATGCAGAATGGAAGTATTTGTCAATTTGAAGCATATATAGATTCCCACAGGTGAAAGCACTCATATGTCTTTATACTTCAATAATGACCACCTGTTAGACAGTGAATACATGGACTGCTTTCTTGTGACTACTGGGCTTTATACAACTTCAACATCTATCACATACTCTTTCCTCCCCCCGCCCCCCCCAAACTATTCTGCACTGTGAAATAGATATATTCTGTTCACCTAAAACCATGTTAGCCCAGGTGCACGCACGCACTCACACATTGCCACACAGCCGTTTGAAGGACACAAAAGGCTCCATTTTTACTGTATAGCACACAAGTGCAATCTTAATCTGCCAATATTTAAATTCCTCCTTGTCGCCATGCTCAATCCTCCCAACCCCAAACAAGTAGGCATCATTGATCTCTTAGCTGAGACTTCAGTCCACACTTTCGAATTGTTACCCAGTGCTTCAGCACTAAAGCTACTCTCATTTAATTATTTCACTCCACTAGTGCCCATGCTTTAGGGAGGAAAGCCTTTGATTGCTTGTAATCTGTCAGTTCTGCAGCCATGAGCACTTCTGTGTGGCGTCTTTTGAACCTGCTCAATACAGATGAATTCTGCTGCACCACTCTGCTGTCACAATGACCAGAGGTACTAGAGTCCTGTGCATTTTGTACATCAATTTTGTTGTTGTAGCTTGTAAGACAATGTACTTGGGTGCTGGATACCAATGCTGGTTTGGTTCCCTTTTATCTGTGAATTGCAACCCACAATAGGCCTATTTACACATCAACTTCAGCAAAAATTAAGCTCCCATTTCTGTACCAAAACATTTTGGATTCTAACACAATTTTGGAGTTATGAAATGCCCCATTTCAATAGAGAAGCATTCAGACCCTTGGGTACTGTTGGCTTACTTTTCAGTCCGTTGCTGCTCTTGAAGTTGTATGTTCAGAATCCACGCTTTTTTTCCCAGCTGTATAAATATGTACTGAAAGATCAGAGTGTAGGACTAGGACTGTGTTTAAAGGAATTAAACAATACATATGGTACTGTTTAGCATTGTGCTGGCTCTTGTTAAATTATGAAAAATAATAATCGAGAATCTATTTAAAGAGACTTTGCAATCTTTGACTTTGTTCATTGTTCTGCCTTTTTGTATAACATGTTTATGCACCAGTGCATTTTCTTGGCTTTTCCAAACTTAAATGGACACTGCCATCAAACTTTGTAAAGACTTGTAAAGGTTTTATCACCTGCATTTGTAACTAGTTTTTTTTTAAAGATACTATTTAACCCTAGAGCTGGATGCCTGTTAAAAAATGTACATAGTGTATATGAGAGAAGTGTGCAAAACACGTTAAACTTGCAAAGTGCCAGCACAGTTCTAAATTGTGATGGTACCTTAAAGGTTAAACTTTCAAGCTTTGTGGGAAAAGCTTTCCTTGAATTTGTAATGTTTAAACTTTTGAGTGTAAATAAAATATTTGAATTTAAATAATGTACCTTTCTGTATTTAATCTTGGATTAAATATTTTTCATCCACTCATCACACTCGGCAAAAATGAGCCCAGGAATTAGGGACATTTATAGCAGGCATATCGACAAGGGCTTCAATACTATGAAGTCACAGCAGTTCAGCTACTTGGAGCCCAGGCAATGTAGTCTTAAATGCTTCTCTTTCTCAGCTACATGGTTCACCTTTTGTTGGACTGTTGACTGCAAAGTTCTCTTATTGGCCCTAGCCTTTCATTGATGAATAAAATTTAACTAAGAAAATATAGGTTATACCTGACACATTGTATTTTATTTCTACCTCCATACTGAGAATAGTAGAGTACATGGTTCAGTGTGTAGACCCAAATTACACTGGTTGCACATTATATAAAGCCAAGCATACACTGAACAGCATTCTTTGGGTTATATTTTATCTCACCCGAAATCTGATGCTTTGCTAAATACTCCACAATGTTTTAAAAGAAGACTTGTGTTTCAGGGCTTTAGGATATCCCAAATTGCTTTGCAATCAATGAAGCACTTTTGAAGTATAGTCACTTGTAGGAAGCATGGCATAAAAATTGTGTAGTAAGCTCCCACAAACAACGACGTGATAATAATAAAATATAATGTGTCCATTTGAGAGAAATTAGCCAGAACACCAGAAATGGTGCCACAATTTCAACCTGAAAGAGCTGTTTAAAGTCCCATCTCAAAGATGACATCTTCCCACAGTCCAGCATTCCCTTCGACATGCAGTGGAGTATCAGCTAAGATTTTTGTGCTCAAATCTCTGGAGTGAAGCATAAACCTATAACTTTCTGACTCCCAAGGGCACTACCAATTGATCCAAAGCTGGTAGCATGCTGGGAACTAAAGAGTTGCAAGCCCAGTATGATTGGGTGCTTTTAAACTTTGCCATAATCCAGCTGGATACTTTTAATGCTTTAATTGAATGTGCGAGTCACTAGCTAGGCCAGCATTTATTGCCCATCCCTTACTGCCCTTGAGAAGGTGGTGGTGAACTGTTTTTCTTGAACCTCTGCACTCCACACTGCTGTTTGGGAGGGTGTTCCAGGATTCTGACCTAGCAACAGTGAAGGAATGGCAATATAATTCCAAGTCAGGATGATGTGCGGCTTGGAGGGGAACTTGCAGATGGTAGTGCTCCCATGCATCTGCTGCTCTTGTCCTAGGTGGTAGAAAGTGCAGACCTTCCACTGACTGAAGGTAGTCAGTCATTTTATGTTGTTAACACCTGAGCTATTTGTATTTGGGGAGACTGATGTAGTGGTAATGTCACTGGACTAGTAATTCATGGGGACGCGGGTTCAAATTCCACTGCAGCAGCTGGTGGAATTTAAATGTAATTAATTTATAAAAAATCTGGAATTGAAAAAAGATAAAAGCAAAATACTGTGGATGCTGGAAACCTGTGATGAAAACATAAAATACTGAAAAAACACTGGTCTGGCAACATCTGTGAAGAGAGACACAGGGTTAATGTTTTGAGTCCGTATGACTCCTTGTCACAGATGCTCTCTCCACAGATACTGCCAGACCTGCTGAGTGTTTCCAGCATTTTGTGTTTTCATCTAGCACTGAAAGCTAGTCTCTGTAATAGTGCCATGAAGCTATCATTGTTGTAAAAACCCAACTGGTTCTCTGTCGCTGAGGAAAGGAAATCTGCTGTTTTTATTTAATCTGGCCTACGTGTAACTCCAGACCCACAGCAATATAGGTTAACTCTTCAGTTCCCTCTGAAATGGGCTGCAAGCCACTCAGTTGTACCAGACTGCCAGCACTGTGGATGTACCTGCAGCAGTTCAAGAAGGTGGCTCACTGTTGACTTCTCGAGCAATTAGGGATGGACAACAAATGTTGGCTTTGTCAGCAATGTCAACATCCCATGAAAAAAAATTTTTTAAATCAATATATTATGGTGCAGGATGTTGCATTTTCAGCCATTTCTATATAATTGCAAGTCCCACCACTTAAAGCAGGCATGTTGGTATTGATTTGTCCTCTATAATGAGGTCGACAGTAACACAAAACCCAAGTATCCAAAATTAATCACCACAAGTGCAACGCCTAATTGTTAACAGCTGCATCCATAACCTCACCACAAAGCTAACTTGCATTTGAACAAGGCATAAGCTGCTGATTGAAACTCCTTGAGGACCTGACTGTGCCTGAAAGCAGCAGTGCCTTTTAAATTGGCATACTTACTGCCCAAAATAATATGTCATGACGAAGCCAGGCCATGTTACTGAGATGAGGCTGATTTGGTATGGACAGGGTATGAGGTCAGAAGCTTAGGGACAAATCACAGAATCACACAGTGCAGAAGAGGCCCATCGAGGCTGCACCGACACATGAAAAACACCTGACCTACCTACCTAATCCCATTTACCAGCACTTGGCCCATAGCCTTGAATGTTATGACGTGCCAAGTGCTCATCCAGGTACTTTTTAAAGGATGTGAGGCAACCCGCCTCCACCACCCTGCCAGGCAGTGCATTCCAAACCATCACCACCCTCTAGATAAAAATGTTTTTCCTCACATCCCCCCTAAACCTCCTGCCCCTCACCTTGAACTTGTGTCCCCTTGTAACTGGCCCTTCAACTAAGGGGAACAGCAGCTCTCTATCCACCCTGTACACGCCCCTCATAATCTTGTAAACCTCGATCAGGTGGCCCCTCAGTCTTCTCTGCTCCAACGAAAACAACCTAAGTCTATCCAACCTCTCTTCATAACTTAAATGTTTCATCCCAGGCAACATCCTGGTGAATCTCCGCTGCACCCCCTCCAGTGCAATCACATACTTCTTATAGTGTGGCGACCAGAACTGCGCTCAGTACTCCAGCTGTGGCCTCACCAAGGTTCTATACAACTCCAACATGACCTCCCTACTTTTGTAATCTATGCCTCGATTGATAAAGGCAAGTGTCCCGTATGCCTTTTTCAACACCTCACTAACATGCCCCTCCGCCTTCAGAGGTCTATGGACACACACGCCAAGTTCCCTTTGTTCCTCAGAACTTGCTAGTGTCATGCCATTCATTGAATACTTCCTTGTCAAATTACTCCTTCCAAAGTGTATCACCTCACACTTTTCAGGGTTAAATTCCATCTGCCACTTATCTGCCCATTTGACCATACCGTCTATATCTTCCTGTAGCCCAAGACACTCAAACGCACTATTAACCACCGGCCAATCTTTGTGTCATCCGCAAACGTACTAATCCTACCCCCCACATAGTCATCTATGTCGTTTATATAAATGACAAATAATAGGGAACCGAGCACAGATCCCTGTGGTACGCCACTGGACACTGGCTTCCAGTAATAAAGCAAGCTCCTGTCATCACTCTCTGTCTCCTACAACTAAGCCAATTTTGAATTCATCTTATCAAATTACCCTGTATCACATGTGCATTTGCCTTCTTTATAAGTCTCCTATGTGAGACCTCGTCAAAGGCTTTGCTGAAATCCATATAAATTACTTCAAATACACTACCCTCATCCACGAATCTGGTCACCTCCTCAAAAAATTCAATCAAATTTGTTAGGCATGACCTTCCTCTGACAAAGCCATGCTGACTATCTCTGATCAAACCTTGCCTCTCCAAGTGGAGATAGATTTTCTCCTTCAGAATTTGTTCCAATAGTTTCCCTACCACTGATGTGTGACTCTCTGGCCTGTAGTTCCCTGCCTTATCTCTACAACCTTCTTAAATAGTGAAATCACATTAGCTGTTCTCCAGTCCTCTGGCACCTCCCCCGTGGCCAGAGAGGAATTAAAAATTTGGGTCAGAGCTCCTGTGATCTCCTCTCTTGCCTCCCTCATCAGTCTGGGACACGAATCATCCGGATTTGGAGATTTGTCCACTTTTAAGCCTGCCAACACCTCCAATACCTTGTCTCTCCCTATATCAATTTGCTCAAGAACCTCGCAGTCTCTCTCTCCGAGTTTGATATCTTCATCCTCATTCTCTTGGGTGAAGACGGTTGTGAAGTATTCGTTCAACACTCTAGCGATGTCGTCTGGCTCCACCCATAGATTGCCCCCTTGGTCCCTTATTGGTTCTCCTCTTCCCATTGATATACTTATTGAATATCTTTGGATTTTCCCTACTTTTACCAGCCAGAGCTTTCTCATATCACCTCTTTGCTCTCCTAATTGCTTTCTTAAGCTCCACCCTGCACTTTCTCCCTGACGCCTCCACTGATTTGCTTCCCTTGTACCTGCAAAAAGCCTCTCTTTTCCTTCTCATCATATCCTGAATATCTCTGGTTATTCATGGTTCTCTGGGCTTGTTACTCCTTCCTATCACCCTAGCAGGAACATGCTAAGCCTGTAACCTCCCCATTTCCTTTTTGAATGCCCCCCCCTCCCCACTGCTCCTATGTCGATTTCCCCACAAGTAGCTGTTCCCAGTCTACCTTGGCCAGCTCCTGCCTTATTTTACCAAAATCCACTCTCCCCCAATCCAAAACCATTTTTTGCAACTTGTCTATTTTTTTGTCCAGAACAAACTTAAACTGTACCATGTTGTGGTCGCTATCACTAAAATGCTTCCCCACCACCACCTCAGCCACCTGTCCAGCTTCATTCCCCAGAATTAGGTTCAGCACTGCGCCGTCCCTGGACATGTTGACCTAAAAAGTTCCCCTGTACACATTTCAAGAAATCCACTCAGTCCAAGCTCTTAACACTATGTCTATCTCAATTAATGGTGGGAAAGTTGAAATCATCTAATATAATTACCCGATTGTTATTGCTTTTACACACCTCTGCAAATTATGCACATATTTGCTCCACAATTTCAAATAGGATACCAAACTTGTGAACAAAAAGATAAAGGCAAAATACTATGGATGCTGGAAATCTGAAACAAAAACAAAAAAATGCTGGAAAAGCTCAGTAGGTCTGACAGCATCTGTGGAGAGAAAGACAGAGTTAACGTTTCGAGTCAGTATGACTCCTCTTCAGAGCTAAAGGGCAGTAGAAATGTGGTGAATATATATACTGTTTAAGGGGGGGTGGAACAGGTGAAGCTGGATAGAAGGCCAGCGATAGGCAGAGGCAAAGGATAAATTGCAAAACATGTCATAAACAAAAGGTCAAAGGGTTGTTAATAGTGGTGGTACTAGCTAACGGAGGTGCTAATGGAATTAAGAGTGGAAAACAGAATGTGATAATGGCTGGAGCAGGGTAAGCACTCTGGAAAATGTTGGGGGGGTGGGGGGGGAGGAGGGATGATGGTTGGAAATAAAGATCAAAAAAGATAAAACAATGAATAAAAATAGAAATGAATTTTTAAAATAACGATAATGAAAATAAGTGGGGGAAAAAATAAATAATAAAAATAAATAAGAGAAAGGAGGGTTTCAAAAAAGGGGTGGGGATAGAGGAGAGAGCTCATGGTCTGAAGTTGTTGAACTCAATGTTAAGTCCAGAAGGCTGCAAAGTGCCTAATTGGAAGGTGAGGTGCTGTTCCTCCAGTTTGAGTTGAGCTTCACTGGAACATTGTAGCAGGCCAAGGATGGACATGTGGGCATGAGAGCAGGATGATGTGTTGAAATGGTAAGCAACCGGAAGGTCTGGGTCATGCTTGTAGACAGACCGAAGGTGTTCCGCAAAGCGGTCACCCAGTTTGCATTTGGTCCTCCAATGTAGAGGAGATCATATTGGGAGCAGCGAATGCAGTAGACCAAATTGAAAGAGGTGCAAAGTGAAGTGCTGCTTCACCTGAAAGGAGTGCTTGGGCCCATGGATAGTGAGGAGGGGGGAAGTAAAGGGGCAGGCATTGCACCTTCTGTGATTGCATGGTAAGGTGCTGTGGGAGGGGGTTGAAGTGTTGGGGCTGATGGAGGGAACGGTCCCCACGTAATGCCAACAGAGGGGGGGTGAAGGGAAGATGTGTTTGGTGGTGGCATCATGCTGGATTTGGCGGAAATGGCAGAGGATGATCCTTTGAATACGGTGGCTGGTGGGGTGAAAAGTGAGGACAAGGGGGACCCTATCATGGCTCTGGGAGTGAGAGGAAGGTGTGAGTTTGAGGGCCCTGTCAACCAACATGGGTGGGAAACCTCGGTTAAGGAAGAACTTGTGAACAATTTGGTTTAACCTCCGACAATGGCCAGGGGGAGAGGTGAAGTCGATGGTTAGGGAATTAAGTTTGTGGCAAGAACTGAAGGCAGTGACTTTGGTCTTGCCAATGTTTAATTGGGAGAAATTTCTGCTCATCTAATACTGGATGTCAAAAAAGCAATATGACATTGTAGACAGTGAAGGTTTCGAGAGAGGTGAGGCAGAGCTGCATATAGTCAGTGTACATGTGGAACCTGACATGTTTTCAGATAATGTCACTGAACCGCAGAATGTAGATTAGAAATGGAAGGAGGACAGGCTATTGGACACCAGAGATAACTGTATGGAACTGGGGGGAATCAAGCTATGACTGGAAAGATAGGAGTGGAATTGGATGAGGCAGTTCCACCCAGCTAGACAAAAATACCTTTTGGAGGAGGTTTGTGTGGTCAACTGTGGCAAAGCCCAGACAAGTAAAAAAGATGAAGGGGAATAGCTTACCACGGTCACTATAACATAGGATGTTATTTGTGAATTTGAAAAGAGCTGCATCAGTGCTGTGACAGATGTGGAAACCTGAATGAAGAGGTTCAAACATGGAGTTGAGGGGAAAGATGGGCACAAACTTGGGAGGTGACTATATGTTCAAGAACTTTTGGGAGGAAAGGCAGGTGGCAAACATGATCATTTGAAAGGATAGCGGGTTCAAGGGTGGGTTTCTTGAGGAGAAAGATGATAATGGTATATTTAGAAGGGAAGGGGACAGTACATTATTAGGGAGAACCACTATCGATATCAGCTAACGTAGGTCCAGGAGACAAAATTGAGTGGTCAGCAGTTTGGTGGGAATAGGATCAAAGGAGTAAGAGGTTGGTCTCATGGTGAATATGAGCTCTGAAAAGGCATGAGGGGAGATAGAAGACAAACTAGACAAGGAGGCACGTTCAGGGCTAGGCTGGGAAGGCAGGGAGGGGGTGGGGGTTGGTGGTAGGGTATCGGGGAGATTAACCAACCTTAGGGGAGGTTTGTTCCAGTAGGCTAGGTGCAAGGAGGGAAGTGGCAAAGGTAGTTGAATGGATGGTCACAAGTTTTATGTTGAATCCATGATCTCCTTGTTCTTGTTGGAAGTGAGGGTGTATGACACCAGGGAGAGGGGTTTGAGGTAGAGAAGAGTAACCAGGGATTATTTTTGCATTCCATAATCCCAGAATAGTGAACATTTTACACAGAAAGCAGGACTTAATGGTACTTTGCTGATGTGTATATTTTTATATTTCTGAGTTTATGTATCTATTCTGTGTAGATTAAGGGTAAACTGTGTTTGTGTGTGTCCAGAGTTGGTCAAAGGCGAGGTTGCTGGAGCCAGATTGCCTGAAGAAAGTAAGGGATAAAAGAGTAGAAGTGTTACCTTCTTGCATTTTGTAATGAGGCTTTATGGCTGGCTTTTAACTTGCAAGTAAACAAAGTAGATTTGAAATTTGCATTTGGGGCTCATGTGCAGCAATTGCATTCCAAAGGAGTTTCAAAGGTAACAAAAACATTTGCATTTTATGCGAGATTTGTGAGTAAACAGGAGCAGATGTTTTACAATTTTATTGAACCAAAGATAGTGTTGAAATAGGAACATGAAGGGTTTTAATATTTGGGAAACTGAGTTTTCGAAGAAATATTTGAAGACAATGGAGGACTAAAATGAAAGGGGTGAAAAGGATATTTATGACAACAGGGCTTCAGCTGTAGTGAGTTGCTGTGGGGGAAGTCCCACTGAATGCCAATCCCTGTGTGTGTGTGGTGTGTTGGAAAAGCTGTGAAAGTCTTTTAATTGAAGAAAAGCAACTCAAGTTTTGAGCCAGAAGAATATTTGTCCTGAGAAACAATTTGTTTCAAATCTCCCTTTGGAAAAACCACATCAGCGTGGAGTTGTTCTGGGAAGTTGTGAAATGTACTTCTGTTTAAAGTGAAAGTAATTTCTCCGTTTGGTTAATATTTCCTGGATTTTATGGTGAAGAATCTATAAGGGCTGTTTCCAAAAAGATAGTTTTGTTGCATAGCTTTGATAAAGCACGTTGGGGGTTGTTTAGTAAGATTTTTCTGTTTATTTTTTATCTTATGTTTACATTTTTTTCTGTCTTTTAATACACATTTTTGATTCTAGAAGTTACCACTGGAGTTCTTGCTTTTGTGTTCAGTAACTTTCCCTCCTCATTCCTACAATACAAAAACATTTATGATCATGCGAGGCAGGTTTCAACCTGAGATCTGGCTTGTTCAACATTAACATCAGCTGTGGTAGTAACACCAGCCAGATCTGATGATGAGTGGTGAAATCAGTTATCTATCTTAAACACTCAAGTCTGCATCCCTTGGGCTTGAGGGAATGGGAATGAGGACTGTACCAAAGAAAATGACCAGGGCTTTAGTGAGAATAAGATCATGAAAGATGGACGTAAAGATGTGATTGCACAAATGGCAGAAATGTCATGGTCCATGCATGGCTGACGATAAGATATTTGGGAATTCAAAAATGCTGTTGTAAGTGACTTGGAAAGATTTTTCCAAAGGCATTCACAAAAAGTAGGATTGTGAGAGGGAAGGAGAATGAGTGGAGATGGATACAAGGAAGTGATCAGAGATGGCATTCTTTGTGATTGACATGATGTGATTGGAGAGATTGCATGAGATAGACGGCTGTGAATATGGGTAGGTGAATTTTATGGAGGGTGTGGTAATCTGGTGTGTAATATACCTTTAAGAAGAATGTTATAATGGAAGATCACATTATCTTATTATCTAATAGCAGAGTAGCTGTAGTCAGTAGTTAGCAGCAGCAGGAGTGTAGAGAAAGAGTTTGAAGTGTTAGCATATGTTTAGTTACTGCTGAGTACCTTTGTAAATAAACACAGTGTTTCTACCTATGAAGTGTCTGCTACTCAACTCTATCATTAGTACCAAATCGGCCATCCCTTACAACAAGTGTGTGAACAGGATCGAACAAACAGGTGACTAGGAACTAACAAACTGGTGATGAGGATTAAACAGAAGCAAATAAGAGAAACAAAAGCAGTACTGCACCTCGCACAGCAATTGTAAGTAGAAGTTCCGAAGAAATTGTCAAAGTAACTCCCCCACAGAATGCCGCAATTCAGAAGAATTGATCCAACAATGGATGATTGGAAACAAAAACAGAATTACCTGGAAAAACTCAGCAGGTCTGGCAGCATCGGCGGAGAAGAAAAGAGTTGACGTTTCGAGTCCTCATGACCCTTCGACAGAACTTGCAAGTTCTGTCGAAGGGTCATGAAGACTCAAAACGTCAACTCTTTTCTTCTCCGCCGATGCTGCCAGACCTGCTGAGTTTTTCCAGGTAATTCTGTTTTTGTTTTGGATTTCCAGCATCCGCAGTTTTTTTGTTTTTAATGGATGATTGGTTCCACTACATGAGCGTCTCTCATTCTTTTTCCAAGAACATCCTTAAATTATTTGCTTACAGATCGTTAAGTGTGTGGTGTAAATATGGACACAATTCAGAAGCGATAAAATTTGGATTTTAAGAAGGCACTAGAGATTGCATTGGCAATAGAATGTGCAGTTAGAAATTCAAAAGCCATACAGGGTGCACAAAATGGTGCCAGCCTCTACATCGTGCAGGAAGCCCCAGCCAAAAAGGGCGTGAAAATACAATACTCTACTGAGAGGCGGGAAACAGCCCCCCAGCAGGAAAATGAGAAAAAACAACTTAGCAGCAAAAACAAGGAGTAATAGCAATACAGGTGGAAACAAACAATCTTTTAACGAGTAGCACTTTAAAAAAATATAATGTTTTTATTGTCATAAAACCGGTCACATAATGAGACAAAGGAAAGAGTGAAGCAGACTTTTAAACAAAAGAAAAAAAACAGTGAGATCTACAATATAGAAGAGCCTGAAACAACAGATTCAGATACTTATTCATTGTATAACTTGAAGGTTGGAAGAACAGAACCAATCTATGTGGCAGTGAAAGTGAATGGTAGATCTGTTCAAATAGAAGTGGACACAGGACCTTCCACTACAGTAATTGGGGAACATACCTTCAAATATCTGAGTAATGACAAACATCAAATAAATTTAGAAGAAACAACTGCCCAATTAAAAACTTACACGGGTGAAGACATCCAAGTCAAAGGCATAAGTAACATAACTGTCCATTATGGGAGCCAACTGGTAAAGCTACCCTTGATAGTAGTAGCAGGCAAGGGGCCAAGACCCCTAGGACAAAACTGGCTAAAAGAGATTAAGTTGGAATGGGATGAAATTTTCCAATTGAGAGCAACTGAGTTACCACAGCTACTACAAAAGTACACCACAGTCTTCAGGGACAAACTTGGGAAGATCCAGGGCAGCAGGCAAAAATTCATGTGGACACAATTCATGAAGGCCAGACCAGTACCTTATGCATTGAGAGAAAAGATTGACACCAGATTGGACAGACTAGAAAAACTGGGTGTTATACAGTGTGTACAGCTCTCAGAATGGGCAGCACCCATAGTCCCCATCCTTAAACCCAACCAAAGTGTCCAAATTTGTGGAGATTACAAATTGATGGTTAATAAAGTAGCTAAGCTAGACAGACAACCCATACCAAAAATCGAAGACCTGTATGCCAAGCTGGCAGGTGGAACCACCTCCACGGAGCTTGATATGAGTCATGCTTATCAACAGTTAGAGTTAGATAATGCCTCCGGGGAATTTGTCACAATTAATACCCACAAAGGGTTGTACCAGTACACTCGATTGCCTTTCAACATCTCCTCAGCTTGTGCCATCTTTCAGAGAACAATGGAAAGTTTACTGAAGAGACTGCCCTTGGTTGTAGTCTATTTAGATGATGTTTTGGTGACAGGGTTCACTGAAAAAGAGCACATGGCAAACTTAGAAGATGTCTTAAAATGTTTCTTGCAGGCTGGAGTGCATTTAAAAAAAGATAAGTACATGTTCCAAACAAGGGAGGTAATCTCTTTGGGTCGCCAGGTGGATTCACAGGGCCTCCACCCGGTTGAGGAGAAAGTGGGAGCCATAAGAAATGCACCTGCACCAAAGAACACCTCAAAACTCAAATCATTCCTAGGAATGAACAATTGTTATGTGTGGTTCTTACCAAATTTGTCTACAGAACTAGCACCCCTGCATTATCTACTCAAGAAGAACAAATGTTGGTCTTGGAAGGTGCCCCAGAAAGAAGCTTTCACAAAGGTGAAACAATTGTTGCACTCATCCAACCTATTAGTACATTATGACCAGAGAAAAGAATTAGTGTTGACTTGTGACACATACCCCTACGGAGTGTGAGCACTGCTTTCTCATCGAATGGACGATGGCACGGAATGGCCTATTGGTTATGCATCAAGGACACTCACCAAAGCGGAAAAGGGTTACTAGCAGGCAGAAAAAGGCCTGTCAATCATCTTTGGTGTTAAGAAATTTCACCAGTACATACATGGCCGCCATTTTACTATCATTTCAGACCACAAGACATTGCTAGGATTATTCAGCGAAGACAGGGCTATACCACCCATAGCCTCGGCAAGAATACAACAGTGGGCTTTAATCCTGGCAGCATATAAGTATACTTTCGTACATAGGCCTGGTGGTCAAATTGCAAAGGCCGATGCATTTAGTCGTTTGCCTTTACAAGAAAAGAATGTGTAAGTTCCAGTTCCACAAGAACTTATATTGTTGTTACATTTCTTAGATTCATCACCGGCTTGACTGGTCAGAGACTGGACAAGTAGTGACCCAGTCCTATCACAAATACGAGAACAAGTGCATCATGGTTGGTCACAAGAGCCTGTATCTGATGAAACAAAACTGTACTTTAACAGAAGGCATGAAATAACCAGCCAGGATGGTATCTTATTGTGGGGAGCACAAGTGATAGTACCTCCAAAGGGTAGAGAGACATTGCTAATTGAACTACACAGCTCACATCCAGGAATATTCCAAATGAAGATGATAGCACACAGCTTACCAATGGTGGCCTGGGATGGATGGTGAAATAAAGAGTTTAGTGAAGAATTGTGCGCAATTTCAGCAACTGCAAAAATTACCTTCACAGCTCTATTAAACCCTTGGGAATGGCCAGGAAGGCCATGGGTGTGGTTACACATTGACTATGTTGGACCTTTCATGGGAACAATGTTTCTGCTCATTGTTGATGCCCACTCAAAATTGATGGACATATATGAGGTGAAATCACCAATGTCTTCTGCTATTTAATGACACAGCAGTTGGTAAAGGCTGTTATTTAAAATCCCAGAGAGAAACTTTAAACAAATATCATAACCTATTTTTTCTATTGGTATGTTTGAGATGCAATTCAGAATTCAGAAATGAACCCACCAAGCCTCCAGAGGTTTTTATATCAAACTAAATGAAACATTTATTAATTTACAACAAGATATTAAACACATACACATGTCTACCAATTACTACTATCATAACTTTTAACAAATTCCCAAATTAATCCCCTCTAAGGCAACAATAATCAATAGACCTAAACAGACACCAGGCAAAGCATTTTTCACCTTATGAATTCAAAATGAGGTTCCTTTCAATTTGGTTCCTTTGCAGACAGTTGTAGGCTTACAGCTACTGATATAGTACATGCCTCTGACTGCACACACAAACTCCTTTCTGTTAAACCCAGCCTTCCCCTTTGAATGTAAATTCTCATTGTATCACCAGGCCCTTTGAACCCCTTTCGTAGTACCAATTTTATTAGTAATATAGACATTGCTCGGCGTCTCCTAGCTAGGTGCAAGATTTCACTCCCACTCTTGAATGCTCTATTCAACAAAATGCAAATGTACCCTCTACCTTAATATTTACATCTCAAAATTAGAATACATCAAAGCACCCAGACTAGCCGACTTTAACCTAATTTTCAAACACAGACTAAACCTCTATTTAAAAAAAATAATTTCCAATAACATTAAACACATTAATATCTCTTCCTAACAGGTACAATTGAGAAGTTATGTCAAAGTTTTGCCATTAATGAACTACCAGAAGTAATCATTTCTGATAACGGCACAGCATTTATAAGTGTTGGGTTTCAATGGTTTATCAGCCTCAAAGGTATCACTTATGTAAAAACTCCACAATACCACCCTTCCTCAAATGGACTGGCTGAAAGGGTGGTTCAAGCATTCAAGGTTGGCATGAAGAAATTAACTGGAGATTTGTTAACAACCAAGCTAGCGTGCTTTCTTTTCCACTATAGGACCACCCTCACATAACAAAAGGCGTCACATCTGTGGAATTATTGATGAAATGCCATCTCATGATGAGATTGAGCATAATTATGTTGAATTTAGGGGGTAAGGTGGAAAGGAGTCAGGGAAATCAGAAATCTAGACACAACTGGCATAGTCGCCAGAGGAAATTTACCGTTGGAGAAATGGTTACATGAAGAACTTTGGAGAAGGATCAAAGTGGTTGCTGGGTGAAATAGGTGGTGACTGGACCCCTATCTTACCATGTGGAGGTGGAAGACTGAGTCATACTTAGACATGCGGATCATCTAAGGAAGAGAGAAACTATGCATCAAGAAATTATTCCACCAGTGTTCGTGACCAGGTCAGCATTTCCTGTTGAGAGAACTCAACCCAGTATAGCCATATCTGTTGTTCCTTCAACAGTGGAGAATACAGACCTGCAGACCGAAGCACCTGATGTTCAGGTAACTCCTGAAAAGGAGGTTCCTGAAAAGGCATCTGAGGCTGTAGAGCTGAGACATTCTACACATAAGACGCATAAGGAAACCCCCAGAAAGACTGAATTTGTAAATCACTTATCAGTGTAAATATTTTGCTATTTTGAGAAGATTGTAAATTTAAATATAAAATGTATTTCTGAGTAAATGGGGAGGGATGTGGCAATCTGATATGTAATATACCTTTAAGAAGAATGTTATCATGGAAGATCGCATTATCTTAGTATCCAATAGCAGAGTAGTTTGGGCTACCTCTGCAGTTAGTAGTCTGTAGTCAGTAACAGCAAGAGTGTAGAGAAAGAATTTGAAGCGTTAGCACATGTTTAGTTACTGCTGAGTATCTTTGTAAATAAACACAGGGTTTCTGCCTATGAAGTGTCTGCTACTCAACTCTATCATTAATAACAAAAACAGAATTACCTGGAAAAACTCAGCAGGTCTGGCAGCATCGGCGGAGAAGAAAAGAGTTGACGTTTCGAGTCCTCATGACCCTTCGACAGAACTTGAGTTCGAGTCCAGGAAAGAGCTGAAATATAAGCTGGTTTAAGGTGTGTGTGTGGGGGGGCGGAGAGATAGAGAGACAGAGAGGTGGAGGGGGTTGGTGTGGTTGTAGCGACAAACAAGCAGTGATAGAAGCAGATCATCAAAAGATGTCAACAACAATAGTACAATAGAACACATAGGTGTTAAAGTTAAAGTTGGTGATATTATCTAAACGAATGTGCTAATTAAGAATGGATGGTAGGGCACTCAAGGTATAGCTCTAGTGGGTTTTTTTTTATTTTATATAATGGAAATAGGTGGGAAAAGGAAAATCTTTATAATTTATTGGGAAAAAAAAAAGAGAAGGGGGAAACAGAAAGGGGGTGGGGATGGGGGAGGGGACTCACGACCTAAAGTTGTTGAATTCAATATTCAGTCCGGAAGGCTGTAAAGTCCCTAGTCGGAAGATGATTCAGTCCCTAGCCGGACTGAATATTGAATTCAACAACTTTAGGTCGTGAGTCCCCTCCCCCATCCCCACCCCCTTTCTGTTTCCCCCTTCTCTTTTTTTTTTCCCAATAAATTATAAAGATTTTCCTTTTCCCACCTATTTCCATTATATAAAATAAAAAAAAAAACCCACTAGAGCTATACCTTGAGTGCCCTACCATCCATTCTTAATTAGCACATTCGTTTAGATAATATCACCAACTTTAACTTTAACACCTATGTGTTCTATTGTACTATTGTTGTTGACATCTTTTGATGATCTGCTTCTATCACTGCTTGTTTGTCGCTACAACCACACCAACCCCCTCCACCTCTCTGTCTCTCTATCTCTCCGCCCCCCACACACACACCTTAAACCAGCTTATATTTCAGCTCTTTCCTGGACTCGAACTCAAGTTCTGTCGAAGGGTCATGAGGACTCGAAACGTCAACTCTTTTCTTCTCCGCCGATGCTGCCAGACCTGCTGAGTTTTTCCAGGTAATTCTGTTTTTGTTTTGGATTTCCAGCATCCGCAGTTTTTTTGTTTTTATCTATCATTAATAAATTGGTCACCCATTACAACAAGCGTGCGAACATGATCCAATAAACTGGTGACCAGGAGCTAACCGAGGGAAAGATTAAGGAAGGATAAGAGACAGCTCAGGAAAGCGGGCATGATGAGATTGAAGTTGAAATCACTCAAGGTGAGAAGTTGCTCATTGTAAAGACTCAGGGAGGAAAACGGTGAAGATATCTCTATGAGAAATTTGGTGTGGCACTTATATTTGAAAGGAGAGATGAGAGCAGTGGAACAAGGTGAGATTCTCAAGACGGGAAGATGTCAAAGGAGTAGGAGAGCACCTGCACAGTGACTTCAAAGGCACAGGTCAGATCAGCAGCTGATCATCACAATTGTACTCCAGTGCAGGTGTGTACAATGCCACAGGAACTCAACTAGTGTTTATCATGTCAGACCTCAAAGCTGTATACTTGACATCTGGTTTGCTGAAATATTTCCATAAAACCCCAATCAATTCTAAGGGAACAGTTACAGAATATATCAATTAATAAATAGAAATGAAAACTGTCACTTGCATGTAGATAGTCAGGAAACCAATAAAGAGGGCAACTGCATAAAATTTATTGTGAAAAATGTTTGTCCTCTTGCTTGATCATTAACCTAAAGAACATAGATGTGATACAGACTACTGCATATTAAAAATGAATGGATTGCAACATTCCCTTTTCCAAATGTGTTCAAAATTACGGTAAATGAGAAAAAGTTGATTATGTACATACAGTCCATTCTCAGTTACATCTATTGGTGCTGTAAATGACCAATTTCTATTATAAATTGTCTAAATTATGTGTACACGTAAGTACATGCATATAAATTCCTTGTATTCATTCCAGTCCTAATCGAAATTTGTCACAAAGATGTAGTTTTTCCAGGCTCACTTGAATTTCTTCAACTTTTCAGAGGCATTAGCCTGTGGATGTCAAGAGCTGGAGGTTTTAATTGAGCACTCCCTAACACCATCTTGAACAAGTTTAATTATTGAGTAATGGTTTTAAGTAAACTGTAGAATAATGGGTTGATGGTTATGTTAATGAGACCATAATATTAATGATGTAAGCGCGATATCAGAAGTCAGACCGTTCTGCACCTAGCTCTCTTGGAGTCTCTTGGTCATCTGTCTTAGAAACCATGTACTTAGTATAAAGTCTTGTAAATAATGTAAATGAATAGTTAGTAGAAAAATGATACACCAACTTTCTCAAGTCAATCGTAGATTAAGCAAAGCTTCATCAAAGTATGGTAAAAGAACAAGACATGGTAAAGCTAAAACCTCACCAAAGCTTGGTGACAACATGAACCATAAACCATCAATATGCCTACCAAAAGTGAGAGTTGTTTTAAAAAATCATTACCACTGCTGCTACCATGTGTTGCAATTTATTAGAGACCAGTCACGACCATGGGTTGTAAAGTATCAAAGTTTTCTTAACAAACTACTATGGAGTTGCAGGAGTCTGCACCCAACCTAGACACACCAGAGATATTGGTGTGATATACAGCGATATACAGAAGCCTTACAAATACGGCAATTGAAAGAAAACAAAAACAGAAATGCTGGAAAAACCCAGCAGGTCTAGCAGCATCTGTGGAGAGAGAAACAGGGTTAATGTTTTGAGTCTGTATAACCCTTCCTCAGAACTGAAGTGAAGTGGAAATGTGATGAAATTTATACTGTTTGAGGGGGGTGGGGCAGGTGGAGCTGGACAGAAGGCGAGCAATAGGTGGGGACAAAGGAAGGATTGACAAAGATGTCATCAATTAAAGGACAAAAGGAGTGTTAATGGTAGTGTTTAGTGCTAAAAAAGGTGCTGATAGTGGCATAAAGGTAAGAAAGCAGAATGTGATAATTGCAGAACAAGGGTAGCATTGTGTGAAAGAACATCATGGAACAGGTAACAGATAGCCCTGTAGGGGATGGGGCGGGAGGTGGGGGCAGTAGTGGGAAAAGAAAGGATAGAAAATGGGATAGAAGGGGATAAAAAAGGGGATAAAACCATGGATAAATGAAAAAATATAAAAATAAGTGGATGAAAAATAAGAATGAATGTAGAAAAAAGGGGATTTAAAAAAGGGGTGAGGATGGAGGAGAGAGTTCATGGTCTGAAGTTGTTGAACTCAATGTTAAGTCCAGAAGGCTGTAAAGTACCTAAATGGAAGATGAGGTGCTGTTCCTCCAGTTTGGGTTGGGCTTCTTCACTGGGACATTGCGGCAGGCCAAGGATGGACATGTCGGCATAAGAGCAGGATGGTGTGTTGAAATGGCAAGTTACTGGAAGATCTGGGTCATGCTTCCGCAAAGGGTCACCCAGTCTGCGTTTGGTCTCCCCGATGTGGGTGAGACCACATTGGGAGCAATGGATGCAGTAGACCAAATTGAAGGAGGTGCAAGAAAGGAGTATTTGGGACCTTGGACGGTGTGGAGGGAGGTAAAGGGACAGGTGCTGCATCTTCTACGATTGCATGGGAAGGTGCCATGGGAAGGGGATGAGGTGTAGGGGATGATGGAGGAGTGGACCAGGATGTCGCGGGGGGACAGTCCCTACAGAATGCTGACAGGGGGGGTGGCGAGGTGAAGATGTGTTTGGTGGCAGCATCGTGCTGGAGTTGGCAGAAATGGTGGAAGGTGATTCTTTGAATGCAGAGGCTGGTGGGATGAAAAGTGGGGACATGGGCTCTGGTCCTATCATGAACCTGTCATGTTTCTGGGAAGGAGGGGAAGGTGTGAGGGCAGAAGTGTGGAGATGGGTTGGACACAGCTGAGGACCCTGTCGACAACATTGGGGGGGATATCTCGGTTAAGGAAGAAGGAAGACATGTTTGGAAAGTGGCATCAGCGGGACAGATGAGATGGAGATGAAGGAACTGAGAGAATGGATGGAACCCTTACAGGAAGCAGGGTATGAGGAGCTATCGTTGAGGTAGCTATGGGGGTTTGGTGGGCTTATAATGAACATTTGTGGATAATCTATCACCAGAAATGGAGACAGAGAGGTCAAGGAAGAAAAGTGAAGTGTTGGAGGTGGACCATGTGAAGGTGATAGAGGGGTGAAAATTGGAAGCAAAATTGATAAATTTTTCCAGGTCCAGATGACAGCATGAAGCTGCACCAAAACAGTCATCGATGTACCAAATGAAAGAATTGTGGGAGGGGGCCTGGCCCTAACTGTCCCCCACATAATATTAACAATTTCCAGTTCCCTGGCCCTAACTGTCCCCTACATAATATTAACAATTTCCAGTTCCCTGGTCCTAACTGGCTCCTCTTCACCATAGACGTCCAATTCCTCTACCTCTACATCCCCCACTAGGATAGTCTGAGGGCTCTCTGCTTCTTCCTTGAACAAAGGCCAGAACAATCACCACCCACCACCACTCTCCACCACCTGGCTGAACTTGTTCTCTCATTGAATGATTTCTCCTTAAACTTGTCTCTCTTCTTCCAAATAGAAGCTCTGGCTATGGGTACCCACATGGTTCCCAGTTATACCCGTGTCTTTATGGGGTATGTATACCCCACATACTCAGGCCCCCTCCCAGAACTCTTTTCTTGGTACATCGATGACAGTTTCAGTGCCACTTCATGTTCTCATGTGGAAAAATATATCAATTTTGCTTCCAATTTCCACACCTCTATCACCTCCACATGGTCCATCTCCAACACTTCCCTTCCCTTCCTGGACGTTTCTGTCTCAATTTATGGCATTAGACAGTCCACCAATATTCATTACAAGCCCACTGACTCCCACAGTTACCTTGACTACAGTACTTCACACCCTGCTTCCTGTAAGGACTCCAACCCATTATGTCAGTTACTTCACCTCTATCGCATCTGTTCCGATGATGCCACTTTCCAAAATGGTGCTCCTGACTTGTCTTCCTTCTTCCTTAACTGAGGTTTCTGCCCCACACTGTTGTCGACAGGGCCCTCAGCCGTGACTGACCCATCTCCTGTGCCTCTGCCCTCTCACCTTCCCCTCCCTTCCAGAACCTCACTTTTCACCCCACCAGCCTCCGCATTCAAAGGATCATCCTCCACCATTTCCGCCAACTCCAGCATGATGCCACCACCAAACACATCTTCCCCTCACTCCTGTCAGCATTTGCTAGGGTGTGTTCCCTCTGAGACACCTTGGTTCACTCCTCCATCACCTCCAACACCTCATCCCCTTCCCATGGCACCTTCCCATGCAATCACAGAAGGTGCAACACCTGCCCCTTTACCTCCTAGCTCCTCACCTCCCAAAGGCCTAAATACTCCTTTCAGGTAAAGCAGTGCTTCACTTGCATCTCCTTCAATTTGGCCTACTGCATCTGCTGCTCCCAATGTGCTCTCCTCTACATTGGGGAGACCAAACGCAGACTGGTTGACCGCTTTGTAAACATCTCTGGTCTGTCCTTAAGCATGACCCAGGCCTTCCTGTCGCTTGCCATTTCAACACTCCATCCTGCTCTCGTGCCCACATGTCCATCCTTGGCCTGCTGCAATGTTCCAGTGAAGCCCAGCGCAAAGTGGAGGAACAGCACCTCATTTTCTGATTAGGCACTTTACAGCCTTCCGGACTTAACACTGGGTTCAACAATTTCAGACCATGAACTTTCTCCTCCATCCTCATCTGCTTTTTAAAATTCCCTTTCTCTACATTCATTTTAAAAAAATCACTTATTTTTCATTTATCTGTGGTGTTATCCCCCCCTTCCATCCTATTTTCTATCCCTTTTCTCCCTCCCCCACCCCATCCCCTACAGGGCCATCTGTTACTTGTTCCATGATGTTATTTCACACAATGCTACCCTTGTTGTGCTATTATCACATTTTGCTTTCTCACCTTTATGCCACTATCAGCACCTTTTATTTAGCACTAACCACTACCATTAACACTCCCTTTGTCCCTTAGTTCATGACATCTTTGTCAATCCCTCCTTTGTCCCTACCTATTGCTGGTCTTCCATTCAGCTCCACCTGCCCCACCCCTCTTAAACAGTATAAATTTTCACTTCTTTGTAGCTCTTAAAAAAGGGTCATACTGACTCGAAATGTTAACTCTGTTTCTCTCTCCACAGATGCTACTAGACCTGCTGAGTTTTTCCAGCATTTTCTGTTTCTGTTCCAGATTTCCAGCATCTGCAGTATTTTGCTTTTATCTTGGTGGCAATTGAAGGTTCCATGCCACAACTGCTGTGTTGCCATGACTCATTCGCTGCCTTCCCTACCAAACCTGCTTCAATGTCCTAGAAGCATTGAAGCCCCATTTCACAGAAAAAAAGGTGTGCACTTTGGAACTATGTGCATTGGGGACCAGTTATCCGTCTAACGATTATGAAACAAATCATGGCCTTATTTAAGTGTATGGAGCTTCCTTTATCTGTTAATGTGTGCATTTAAGATATATATTTGAAACAAAACAACTGTCATTTCCAGTGATTGACAGTAACCTATTCCTATGTTTGTGTAGAACAATGGAGGTGTTTGACCTTTCACTTCATATCAAATCAAATGCGATTTCACTTGGGAGAACGACAGTGTTCAATCATCCATCAGTATAGAGTTCTCCGGACGAAGTAAGATTAGTGCAAGACTTTCTCTTGGACTCGAACTCAAGTTCTGTCGAAGGGTCATGAGGACTCGAAACGTCAACTCTTTTCTTCTCCGCCGATGCTGCCAGACCTGCTGAGTTT
This sequence comes from Carcharodon carcharias, assembly GCF_017639515.1. Taxonomy (NCBI): domain Eukaryota; kingdom Metazoa; phylum Chordata; class Chondrichthyes; order Lamniformes; family Lamnidae; genus Carcharodon; species Carcharodon carcharias. Next base: position 191,412,656 of record NC_054469.1, read on the forward strand.
TTCCAGGTAATTCTGTTTTTGTTGTGCAAGAATTTATTACTGTCTTAGTTGTCTTTGACTCACTTCATGGAAGTGAAAATCTGTCCAGAAGACGTACACTCGAGGTTACAGAGAAGGCACTGAAGACAACTGTTGCAGTCGAAATAATAAAAAGTAAACAGAACGACAGGAGAAATAAACCTTGGAAACCACACAGCAAATGAAAGGGTGAAGCAACCTGAGTGAACAATTTATAAATATTGCAGCGGAATAAGCATTTGCAAACAAAAGAAATCAAAACAATTAACTCTCCACCAACCCCGTACCTCAGAACACGTGAATTAGGGTAGAAAATATACACAGAATGTTCCAAGGTGGGTTTAAGTTCGCTGCACGTATAAATAAGCTTGGGTTTTGTTTTAAAGCATGGTATTTAAGTAAAAGTGTGGCTATATACAAATTTTGTTTGCAAATTATATTTAATTTTTAACTTAAATTGACTTTTAATTAATGAAAGAAAAACTGGAAATGTGAAACAAAAAATGCTGGAAATATGCAATAGATTAGGAACTAATTGTAGGTTTAAAAATGGCAAATGTTTGGGGCAGGATCACTCAATAATCATTAGTGGAATTGTGGATGGCAGATTTTGCCCAGAACTAATTTTGGTACTGAAATAGGGGACTGTGGTAATACTAGATAATATTTCATGATTAGAACACACTAATCGTGTGCGCTTGGCCGTTCTGCCTGCGCTCTCCAGTAAGGGGGGTGGTGGTGGAGAGAGAGCGAGAGAGAAGAGGATTGGATTCCGGGAGAGCAGCACGTGGTCGGTCGCGTTTGGATTCTCTCACAAGGTTAATCGTGTGCCGAGCGGGTTGCCGTCCAACATAGAGTGAGAGAGAAAAAAACCAGGGGTGAGAGTTCGGCGAGTGATGGCGCAGCGCTGTCAGAGTTCGAGACAGGGAGAGTGAAGCGCGAGCTGCAAGCGGGATCCAGGGCACGAGCGGAGAGCTTAGGCCGTCCGTTACTTTGCAAACCTTGGGCCGCACTGCAGGAGTAATTGACCACCTTCTAATATTGATCATCAAACAGGCACGGGTGTGCAGGGGTTGTGGCCGAGGAGAGAGATGATTTGGTGGTTGCCGTTAGGGGACGGATGGGAGGGAGGCGCAGGGAGAGAGGGGAAGGGGGGCCCGGGGGACGGGATGGGAGAAGGGGGCTTGGAGAGAGAGGGGGAAGGGGGCTTGGAGGGGGAGGGGGGGCTTGGAGGGAGGAGGATAGGGAGAGGGGTAGGGAGAGGGGGTGGGGAGGGAAACTTGGAGGGAGGAATGGAGGAGATGGCGGGGTTGGGAAGGAGGGGGGATGGGGGGATATGGAGGGTGGAAGAGGGGGTGAGGAAGGAGAGGGGGAGTGGAAGGAGGGGAGTAGTATCCATTTTGTTTACTAACTAGTGCTTACACATCTGTATAAAAGTAATCTCCAAGAAAATTAGAGTTCAGTCTTTAAAATTTATAATGGATTTGTTCAGGACTCTTTCTTTTTTATAGATTATGCCAGCTGCTTGTGATTCGTTAGTGGAAGACATTGAAGATATTGTTTCAGCACAAGATCCAACACCTCATGATCAACTGCTTGCAAGAAGGAGCATTGTCCCACATGTTAGAAAGAGAAAGAAGCACAAACAGGATGAGGAGACAGAAGATTTACATGCTGATAGGTGAGTTCCATTATTATCATTTTAACAAAAGTTGCAGTACTTTGATTGCAATTCCATTGCACAACTGGATTGGAAGGATTTCACTCCTCCCACAGCACTGAAACAGGCCTTGGACTTGGTGGGACTATTCCTGCAACCAGTCATTGCCAGAGAATCATCTCCTGTACTTTCTCTTCCTGCTCCTACATGTTACTTCTGGATTTCCACAAGGATCTATCCTTGCCCTCCCACTTCTATTTTTCATCAGCATGTTGCCTGTAGGGGACATCATCCAAAATAATGATGTCAGGTTCCACGTGTATGCTGACGAACTGCAGCTCTACCTCACCATCAGCTCTCTTGACCCCTCTACTGCCTCTGATTTGTGATGCTGCTTGCCCGACATCCCAGTATTGGATGTGCAGAAATTTCTTCCAATTTAATATTGGCAAAACAGAAGCCTCTGTCTTCGGTAATTGCCACAAACTCTGTTCCCTTGGTCACAGTTTTAGACTGAACCAAACTGCTCGCAAGCTGGGTGCCCTATTTTACCCTGATCTGACCTTTTGGCTCCCATATTCTCGCCTTCACCAAGAATGCTGTCTTCCACCTCTATCATCACCGTGTTCATCACAACCTCAGCTTATCAGCTGCTGAAACCCCTCAACCATGTCTTTATCGTCTCTGGACTCAACTATTCCAACACTCTCCTGGCCAACCTTCCATCTTGCACCATCTGTAAACTTGAGTTTGGCCAAAATCATCCTGCCTGTAGGATCCTCCTTATCCATCAGCCTGGTGCCCACTGACCTAAGCTAGCTCCTGGTTCAGCAACACCTCTATTTTAACATTCTTATTCTTTGTTTTCAATTCCTTTTATAGCTTCATTGAATGTGTCATTCTACAAGGCCAATGTACAATGTATGGAAAGAGGCCATTTGACGCAACCAGTCCATGCTGGCATTTATGATTCACTTGAGCCTCCTCCCATCCCTTCTCATTTAACTCTCACATACGCTTATCTACCATGTCTTTCGGTGCCTAGGCCCAAAGCTATGGTAATCCCTCCCTAAAGTTCTCCACCTTGCTACTTTCTGTTAATTTTTTTTGTTCGTTCGTGGGATATGGGCCAGCATTCATTGTCCTTGTTCAGAGGGCATTTAAGAGTCAGCTCTGGGTCTGGAATCACATGTAAGCCAGACCAATTAAGGATTGCAGACTTCCTTTCCTGGTGGATTTTTACAACAATTGACAATGGTTTCATGGTTGTCATCAGACTTTGAATTTCAGATTTTTATTGAATTCAAATTCCACCATCTGCTGTGGTGGAATTTGAACTCCCCCCCCCTCAGAGCATTACCCTGGGTCTCTGGAATACTAGTCAGTGACAATGCCACTATGCCACTGCCACCTGTATTGTTAATGTTGAGGATGTACTGATGGAGGACATTGGTCAAGTATCTTGAGCAGGCACTGTTAATTAGTTAATTTAATTTAGTTCATTTGTTCATTTTATTTGTATATCCTAAAGAGTATGAAGAGAAACTTCTGGGACACAGGATGTTGGTTAGACATATGTAGTATTGCATTCTGTCAATAAATCTAGTATTAAGTAAAAAGATTGGCGCCTGATTTCCTACTTTACCATCTCACTTCTGAATGAATTAGCATGGTAGGGAGGATAATTGCCTCAAGGTGAAGATTGGAAACTAAGAAAAAGAATTTCAGACTGAAGATTATAACCTGAGTTACTTCTGTGAAGAACAGCTGAAAGCAAGCCTATGTTGTCAGGGTATGATTACCCACCAATGTGGGTAATCTGAATCCAAACCTTATAACCAGTGGAAAAATGTAGTGGATATGTGGGCACAGGTTACATTCTTACTGAAGAACAAGCTATGGCTTGGCATTGTCACTCCCTAACAGAAGTAAAATTAGAAGCAAAGTATTTTGTGAGCTGCATTAGATACGAAGGAAGGTTTGGATGATCTTAGGTTTCATGGATGAAATTTACAAGAAAGATGATCTATTAGATGCTTACAAGCATGGTCAAACTGATGGATTTCTAAAGGACAGTCATACCCTAGAGGAATATATTATGGACTTTGACAGACTTTATAATAGATTAAAGAATTCAATTTGAAGATTCCTTATTCAGTACTCATATTTAAGTTGCTGGATTGTGCTAAACTGTCTCATATGGATAGGCTCCTGCCGTTCGGTTCTCAGAAAAATGCACCCTTTGGATCAAATGTTTGCTGCTTTAAAAAATTTCCTGTGAAAACAGTCATTTCCATCACCTTTAATGGCACAAATGGGACATTCTGTGGTGTCACATAGAATGGAGGACTCAGTGAATGCAATCTTTCGTGATCATTCAGATATGGGGCAGCACAGGCATCAGTGCATTGGAGCAGTTACAGCCAAAAGGAGTGACGTTGAAGGCATTTTTGGCAGATTTGGCAGGCAGGATTGAAGTAATAATTCCTGAAGCCGAGGAATGGCCAAGGAATTGTTGCCATGTGCTTCAAATCATGACAAATCATTATGCGATGAACTGTCCAAAGTGGAACAGGGTTTTCGAAGCAACGTATGGTATGATCCTTGGCCAGACTCCAAGTTGTTGGTAGGATCCAGTTAGGGGTTGATAATGTTTTGTTTAAAGTAGATAAAGTTTGAGATTCAACGCACTGACTAATAGAATAAAGCCACAAGATTCCACGGATTTAGAACAAACATAAATAAGCTTTACGATGCAAGGTCAGAAAGATAAAGCAATTTACGATATCTGTCTTATACTCTGTTTAAGGTAAGAATGAGGTATATGCAAAGAAACTGGCAAATTGTGGTCTGACACACCACAGCACAATAAATGACACATGTGACTAAAGTAGATTCCATCAATTTCTCAGCAACCCACCCAGACATTACACTCACTGCATCAACCAATCTCACTGAAATTCTGTCTCTCACGGGGGTTTCCAGCCTCACCTTTGAAGATTTTACCTTGGACCTCTCCCAAAAGTCACTCCAACTCGGACAGCTTCAATGACAACCCACCTTGCAGGGTTTCAGTCTTGCTTTCTGAGATTCCATTCCCCTGAATTCCCAAGTACACTCAAGCATCGACTTACAAGCACAATTTCAGTTCTTTGGCTGCATCAAGCAGAACACTACTGCTCCACAGGGGCACCTTTGCCCCAGTGGCCTGCAGCACGGCAACCTTTGCTGCCTTCTTGGATCATCAGGGCTGCTTCTTAGCCTTCTTCGATTACCAGGGTTTCTCCTGAGCTCAGTTCACTTAAAGTCTGCTCCCCACAGCCCTTTTTTCTAATTGGAGCCTATTTCTCTACTCCTCTCTCTAACTTGACTTCCTTTTGGTCCCTCTCCCTGGGACATTTGCTCGCTATGGCGCTTTGCACCCAGTCACCTGACTTGGATTTTGCACCCTTTTCTTCTCTCTTTGCAGGCACTCAGGGCCTGTCCGCGGCCTGAAGAATGTAAAAATATCAGTGTGCACATGCAGTCCGTTCCCGGCCTGCTCATGCACAGCAAGTCCAACATCTGTCGGGAACGAAAGTTCCTGGTCTTCAAGGTCAACAAGGTATGTGTGAGTTTCATAACGTGCATGACACAGAGGATTTGGAATTTAAAGATGGTAATGATCAGCCTGAAGGAATTGGACTAGTCACAAGAAGCTTTAGTCCAGTAATGCGTATATTCGTTGCAGATTCTTTTTATTGTGCTGTTTTGGATAGTGGTTGCACCTTGACACTATCAAAATTGGTTAAAATCTTAGTTAGATTCACTCAGGAAGGATTAAAGTAAGGTCAGGTTTGGGATGACAACACATTGAGGTCACTGAATAGAGTGGTGAATCCATGCAAAAGAGCTGGAGTAAGCCATTTTGTTAGCACAGATGTTTCTAGTGAGAAACCCTTGCTGCTGAGCAAGCCTTCCATGAAATAGGCACAAATGGAACTGGACACGGAACATGATAAAGCAGTTGTTTTGGAAAGTCAGTGGATCTGCAGTTTGACCAATCAGGTATTGCATTCCCATAACATCTGACATTTCTAATCAGAATATTAAAGAAGTGTTAATGGCATTAGGTGATGAGAACTTGAGGGGAAAAAAAAACAACTGATCTTTAAATTACACAGACAATTTGCTCATCCTTCTTGTCGCAGATTAAAAATTCCACTAAAAGATGCAGGTGTGTCTGATGATGAATACATCAGGCTAATCAAAGAGATTAGAGAAAAATATATAATAAAAAGTATCGGAGGTTGCTGTCATGGTTAATTGCATGTCTCCCACTGGCATCAGACTTTAATGAAGTAGTAATCTGGATTTAATGGTGTGGGACAAGGACAGAAACATTTTCATTTTGCATTTTATATGGATAGAAGAGTGATTATACATAAAATCATGGGAAAATGGATAGGGACCAGACTGGGAGCACCGGCTAAGTTTCTGCCTGACAATGGGGAAGAATTTGCCAATGAGTCTGGAGACATGGGTAGGTATGAATATTGTGGTCATGAACACCGCAGCTGAGAATCCTTTCGGCAGTGGACTCTGTGAAAGAAATCACAAGGTGATTGATGAGATGCTACATAAGATCTTAGCCCATCAACAAAACTGTAAGCTAACAACTGTCCTGGAATGGGCAGTCCATGCAGAGAATTTGCTTCAAATGGTTAGGGGCTTTAGCCCTTGTCAATTGGAGAAACCCCAAAATGCTTTCTGTGCTTTGTGAGAACCCCCTGGCCCTAGATGGGACTACAATTTGTTCACCCTTTTTTTCTGCACACTTGAATGCTCTATATGCAGAGGGCAGGGCATTCATTAAAGTAAAGTCTCTGAGAAAATTTGGAGAGCTCTACGTTGTCACATGGTGAGATGCACATCACGTGAGCAGTGGCAGGTGCTGGAGACAGGGACAGCAGTGGGGAATCCCTGTCAAAGGGCACAGGATTCGTCAAGCAATACTCAGCTGGACAAAATTGTTGAGCCTTGGGGTTCACCCATGAAAAGGGTCCTACTGGATCAGCAATTTTTGCTTCTGTTAGCATTTGTGAGGAGATGGTGTCGTAATATTACTGGACTAGTAATCCAGAGTTTCAGGCTAATGCTATGGGGACACAGGTTCAAATCCTGCTGTGGCAGCCAGTGGAATTTAAATTCAATTAATTTTTAAAAAAGCCTGGAATTGAATGCTAATCTCTGTAATTGTGCCATGAAACTATCATCGATTATCGTAAAAACTCATCAGATTCACCAGACCCACAGAAATATAGTTGACTCTTAACTGCCCTCTGAAAGGACCTATTAAACTGCTACAGGAAGGTTCAAGAAGGCAGCTCTCCACCACCTTCTCGAGGGCAATTAGGGATGGGCGACAATCGCTGGCCTTGTTAGCAGCGCCCATTCCATGAAAGAATTTTTAAAAATTCTAGAGGCAGTGTGCAGCCTTAGAGAGAGAGATTGAAGGGGTCTGCATCCTAACATTAGTGCCATGATATCTTGGACACTTGCTGTGATGTATAGCTCTGTGGAAAGAGTGGCCACCTGCACAGAGAATCAGGTGTGCATCCTGGTTCAGACCAATGGCCTGCACACTTGTCTGCCACTTTATATAGAATGGAGGAAACTTGCTTTGGTGGCTGAATGCCTCACTAAAATGCAGGAAAGTGCCCTCCAGTTCTTAGGGAAGTGCAGGTAGGCCACGAGAGGAAAGATGGAGAAAGGGCAACATTAGTTGGAACTCTTCTTAAAACATTCCCACTTCTCACCCTTGCTTCCCCAGGCAGAGCCCCACATGCTGCCACCTGCCCCAATGACAGGCACAGGTGGGCAGTTGGTGGAGAATTCATGGGCCCAAAACCCAGAAGGCGCAATGCATGGGCATCTTGGCTGTTAGAGCATTGGAACAAGTAGCCTGCCTCCAAATCTGTTGAAGCTACGTAAGAAGTGGATGAGAAGGCCTTACTAGTTGCTTAAGAGGATTCACTTAGGTGCGTATAAAAATGTTCATGTTGTTATGTACTTGTTTGAGTCTGTTGCAGGAGGAGGATGATGCAGACCATGATATTCTGGAGACCTTTTCTGGTGAATACTGAATGATGCCTCCTAAACAGTCCAGGCACCTGAATCACATCTTCTTCAACCCAATAGCTTATTCAATGATTATCTTTGTGGTTGTTTGATTCTTGTTGTACCTCTCCTCTGCTTCAGTGTAAGGGTTCCTCATAGGTTTCATCAGCTAAGTCCTTGAAGGGCTGGTCCTTGGAGGAGTAGCCCTCATTGCTAAGGAATCACTTATTCTCACTCTAGGTAGAGATGTGAAACATGTGGGAGATTTGACTGTTGCAGCATAAAGGAGTCATGGCAACTTCCAGAATATATTGCACAGACATGCTTGATAACCTTCTGTTAGCCATATACAGGCTGAACAGCTGAACATTGAAGGTTTGGAATCTCTTCTGATTGATAAATACTCTGGGTTGATCTGAAGGCACCCTGATGGCTACGTGTTGGTAACATCAAATTTAAAAGTATGTGGGAGGAGACCTGTGAGTCTGAACTCAAGCCCTATGTCTTGGTTTCGGCTTCACCAACAGCTTGGATCGTATCGACATTGGTAACAGAGGATGGTTGTCTAAAGGTGAAGATTGGAAACTAAGATTTTTCAGACAGAAGATTATAATTGGAGTTACTTTGGAGCTGAATGGGTGAAACCAAGTGTAAAGTATTAGGGTATGATTTTCCACTATTGTTCTATGAAGCTGAACCTTATAACCAATGGAAGAATGAAGTGGATATATGGGCATGGGTTAAATCCTTACCGAAGAAATAGCAAGGTATGGCCTTGGCACTTTCACTTCCCACCGGAAGCGGGATCAGGTGTGAAGCATTTTCTGAGATAGAGGCTCATAAATTGGGCATTGAGGAAAGTTTGGATAATCTCTTAAAATTTATGGGCAAAATTTATAAGAAAGATCATTGATTAAATCCATCTGAGGCATTGTCAGACTTTGATAAATGTGGAAAGCTGGACAATTATTCCATAGAATATATCATGGAATTAGACAGATTACATGTGAGGTTGCAGAAATTCTATTTGGAGATTCCGAATTCAGTGCTTACTTTCGAATTGTTGGATTGTGCTAAAATATCAAACATGGATAGCTCCTGGTCTTAACTAGGTTCTCAGAAAGAAATACACTTTTAGAACAGATCCCTGAAGCTTTAAAAACATTCCTGGGGAGACATTTATTTCCAGCCACTTCCATGGCACAAATGGGACCTGCAGTGGTAGTGCAAAAGATGGAGGATTCAATTTTAGTGGAATTTTGAGACTGTTCAGATATGGAGCACAAGCGTCAATATGAAAGAAGAGCTACAGCAAAAGGAATGAAAATAGAGATCCTTTTGGCAGCTCTAACAGATGACAAGAATTGGGTAACTATAGCAGAAGAATGATCCCCAGGAATAACTGAGGATTGGTCAGAAGGTGTTTTGGATGTGACTCAAAATGTCATTTTGATGAATTGTCTGAAACAGAACAACAGGGTTTTTGAAATGACACATGACTTCGAAGGTTCGCAAAGGGAAGAGAACAATACTGATCAGTCAGAGGGAATTGTACTGGTCACAAGAAGCTTTAGTCCTCTAATAGTTGTTCTCGTTGCAGAATCTTCATTTGAGCTGTTAGACACTGTGGATTGATTAAAATGTTACCTGAATTCTCTAAATAGTAAAGACCGAAGTAAGATTAAGAAATATGCAAGTTCTACTTGGGTTCAGGGATAACAGCACATTAAAGTCACAAAAAAAGAGTGGTGATTCTATGTAAAATAGCTGAGGTAAATCACTATTAGTATGGATGTAATATCAGTGACATGCCCTTACTGTAAGCCATATATGAGAAAAGCTCGAATGAAATTAGATATGGCACATCATAAGGCATTTGGGAAATCTGTAGATTTACAGTTTACACAATTAGGTCATTATTATATCCCTTTAACAAGACCTCACGTCTCTAATAAAAATGTTCAAGAACTGTTAATGGCATCAGGGGATAGAAGTTTAAAGGAAAAAAGGCAATTTGTTTTAAAACTACATTAGCAGTTTGCCCGTCCACCTTGTCATAGGTTAAAAATCCTACTAAAGGACGCAAGGTTAAACTTATAGAAGAGATCAGTGAGAAATACGATATATGTGAAAAACGAAGGACACCAACATGGCACGTAGTGAGCACATTAGCAAGAGACTTTAATCAACTTGTAACAATGGACTTGAAGGTATAGGATAAGGACAAAAACATTTTTCTGTTACACTTCATAGAGATGGCAACTAGCTTCAGTCTGGCAACAGCAATATATAGTATAAACAAAAAGGTAATTGTGGACAAGATAATTGAAAAATGAATAGGAACTGGACTGAGAGCTAAATTCCTAACTGACAATGTGGGGTGGAACTAGCCATTGACTTAAAGTATGTATGGGAGGGAAGCTGTGAGACTGAACAAGTCAATACGCCCCCTCAATAAAGAATAGCTCTGTCTTGATTTTGGCTGTATGCCGTCAGTGACTCCCTGTACCTGTGGGAATCATACCGCTGCAAGATATCCATGGGCCCTCTATGTCTGATTGGCCTCATTGGTGTCAAAGTGGACTTGGCATACATGGCATCAGTTTCCTGGGGGATACCCTTATGGGCAGCACATCAAAGTTGTGCTATTCATTGGGGATGTGTGTCCATCATGGCCCTCTTGGAAAGATGTCTTGGAGGCTGCAGATGTCAGCAGTGACATACCTCCTGAGGCGCTGTTGCTCCATCATGTTGTGGAAGCTAACCCTCTATCTATACCCTGTGCTGAGGTGTGTTGCATCCCTGAAGCTGGATCTGTGTCCATCCCCACTCTTCTGGGGAGTGGCATGTGGTTGTAGAGAAGGCAGCTGCAATGGTGTTGCTGCTCCTGCTGGTGTTGGTTTAGCTGCTTTTCTTGTTCCTCATCAGAGGCCCATTGGAGCAGAAGCAGTCCATGTCCAAATGCAGCAAGACCTGGGCAATATCCAGGCTTAGGCTGACAAGTGGCAAATAACATTCGTGCCACACAAGTGCCAGGTATTAACCATCTCCAACAAGAGAGAATCTAACCATCACCCCTTGACGTTCAATGGCATTATCATCACTGTCAACATACCCCGCTATCAACATCCTGGAGGTTACCATTTACCAGAAACTGAGCTGGACTAGCCATATAAGTACTGTGGCTACAAGAGCAGGTCAGATGCTAGGAATCCTGCGATGAGTAACTCACCCCACTGACTCCCTAAAGCTTATCCACCAACTACAAGGCACAAGTCAGGCATGTGATGGAATACTCTCCACTTGCCTGGATGAGTGTAACACTCAAAAAGCTTGACACTGTCCAGGACAAAGCAGCCCGCTTGATTGGCACCACATCCACAAACATTCACTCCCACCCTGGTCATGCCTTTCCGACTGAGCTAACATGGTGCTGGTCCTCTTGACACGCTGTCCCACTCATGGAAATAACAGGCCATGCGCTGCAATCTCACCTTGAGGGATCTGTCAGCTTACCAGCACTTTATTTGAGCACTATCCCAGCACTGTGTCTTCAAAGCTTTTCTGTGGAGTCACCACACTGCAATTTCAACACCATCCCACCCTGTAAACTTGTTGTGGCCTGACCAAAACGTTGAAGGTTGTCTTATGCCATGTAGCATGATCAAAGACTGTTCATCATGTACCTGTATTTAATCATGCTGCCACCCTGTTTGACTATCACTGAACGACAATCCATCATTACGTGCCTTTTGCATCAATAAGTGCAGATTGTTCTTGCTTAGTTCTTCCCACAACAGCAATATCAATGGCAATACAGGTGCATTGTGGCACAGCACATATAATGTGGTCCATGTGAGCTTGAAAGAGGTCCTGGCTTATAGCCTGAAAGGAAGGAATTGAAAACTGCATCGTCTAAATGGAGTATGAAATGTAATAAGCTCTTGGGACTTCACTGCAACCTATACTGACACGTAGTTATGCTCAGTATCAAGCTTGGAGAAGAATTTTGTACCTGCAAATCTTGGATTTAACTCTTTTTAAATGGGAATTTTCTAAGGACAGCATTTCTGAGCTGCATTTAAAACATCGTAGATCGAGGCATATATTTAATGATCCGACCTTCTTTATGACACACATAATTGAACTGCACAATTGGTTTGTTCTTGCACTATTCTAATGATTCCATCTTTCTCCATTTTGTCTAGTTTGAATTTTAATTTATCTTGTAATTGGATGTTGCATTTGCATGGTGGATCAATTGAGGGACTTGCATTTTCCTGCAAGTGTAACGCTTCAGCTCCCTTGAAACCACCAATTTTGTCAAAACATTCAGGATATTTTGATGTTAGGTCATGAACTGAGGTGGTAGCAGTATCTGCCATGTGACATTAGACTGGCATGCCAGTCGACCTGTGATCACCACCGGGCCTTTAGACTCCATGATATAGAACATCTGTGGCACCCAGGAGGATTGACTGTGCTTGCAGTCCAGAACTATAGATCCTGCACCTGGAATAAGTGAACCATTGTATGCCAAAAGTTGCGCAGTAGTAGGTTTTGTCGTGGTCTTCAAGAGGTGTCACACAAAGAGATTGCTCAATGTGCATTTCGTCTCCCCATTATAGCAGAGACCACTTCATGTACAGTGAAAATATTGTTCTAAATTGAAAGTAGAAGTAAATTGCTGTTTCACCTGGAAGAATAATTTGAAGCCTTGGACAACGGGAAGGGAGAAGACAAAGGGACAGGTGTTGTATCTCCTGTGCTTGCATGGAGTGGTGCTTTGGGAAGGGAAGTGGGTGTTGGGAGTTATTGAGGAGTGGACCAGGGTATCATGAAGGGAATGGTCCCTTTGGAATGCTGAAAGGGGAGGGGACGATGTGTCTAAAGATGGCATTGTGCTGGAGATGGTAGAAATGGCAAAGAATGTTGAATGTGGAGACTGGTGGGGTGACGATTGATGGCACAGGGAACCCACGTGTGATTCTGGGAGAGAGGGGAAGGGATGAGAGCTGGAGTGCTGGAAATGGGACAGTCGACAGCTTTGCCAACCAGTCTGAAGGGGAATCCCCAGTTAAGGAAAAATGATATCATTTCACCTTGATATTCTTTCCAAAAACCTCATGTTAGTTTGCTCAAGTGACATTGGCTGAAGTCAGGAAGCCTTCCTTTCCTCATAGTCATGGAATAATTAGCATCGTGCATTGGTAGGTTGTGATGGGGTGAGGATTAAAAAATAATCAAGAAGAAAAGTAAACAAATCATGCAATTAATTATTAATTATAAACATTGAGGTAAAATTTTGTCTTTGATCCTATGACTTGGTTCAGAAATAAATATTTGGAGAGACTATTGACTATCTCTTTGCCATATAATAATGAGAAACACACTGCATAGAAGTTTACTCATCAATCCCTTTTCTGGGTTTTTTATACTTAAATGCTTCAAAGACTGGTGGACAAGATGATATTGTCAGTCGGGTCTTATTTGATTGGCTGAAAATAGACATCTGGCATCTTTTTAGCCTGTCAAACAACGCTTATAGAGTTACTCCCAACTCTTAAGGGCACTGGGAGCAGGATTGGGATGGATTTAATAAAAATCAGTAAGAAGTGAAAAGGTAAAATAACAGTGTAGGAGAGAGGAAAACATAGTGAGATGAACACAGACTACAATGTAAACTGTTACTCATATTTAAGTAGATTCATCTCTGACCATTCTGAATTTGACATTGAGCTAAAAATAAGCTCCGTGGTCCATGGAGATAAGTGTTTCTGAAACCACTGACACTGGGTATAAAACGGGGGTGGGAGGTGGGGGGTGGTGGAGATTTGTAAATGACTTAATGCAAGTAGATTGACTTTTCGGTATCAGAACTGTAAATTGCATTTGGCGATATCATCTGACTTAGAAAGTGCTGGTCCCAATCTTACGTCTGTAAGTCATAACATACAGAATATGTTTGTAATGAACTATTGGTTTACTGTTGCTACTGTATTTTGCATTGTAGTAATGTGACCAAATATTGAAACCTTAGCAAATTCTTGGAGATTGTCTTCCCCTCTGACTTAGTGAAATGGTTTGAAATTTTGGTCTTGTTTCCACTGATTTTTTAATTGTTGTTTGTTTGTATTTATTCATTGTAGTGTTATCCCTGGTACACAGAAGATCTGGGTGAAGACCTGGGGCTGTTCACATAACAATTCAGATGGAGAATACATGGCAGGCCAACTGGCTGTTTATGGGTATAAAATTACAGGTAATGTACAATTCAAGTGTATTATATGATGGTCATTGTACACCAGGAATTTTACTTATGCAGCTTATTAAAATAAATTCTTTTTGTGCTGTATGTTATTTTCTTTAAAGCTGCTTCAAAAATGGGCCACAGAACAGCACCTCTACTTTATTCTGTTGTAGTAATTGCTATTTTGCAACATCTGTTTTGTAGTTCAACTATTTGTTTCCTGACTGGTTTATAAACAATTTCAGCTACTTTGTGAAATTCTGGAATGGCGGTTGGAGTAGCACAGCAATATAGGAATAAGTTGATTTTTAAAAAAAACTTTACTCGCCATAGCTGTTAGTCCAAAAGTGCTGCGAGCAAACATTAATATTTAATTTGATCCCAGTCATTGTTTGTAATGGGAGTTTCATTTTGTCCAGCCAAGTGAAACTTGCATTTTCTAGAGTGTGCTAGCTAACATTGTATGATTTCAGTATGATATTAGGCTGTGTTGTCGTAGGCTAGCCTGGGTCTGCTTATTTTGGCAGATGCAGTATTCCATTTGGAAATTGTGTTCTTCATAATTGGAATTCCTAAAATTCTTCAATGTGTGATGGCTTTATTTTCTTAGTATGAAGAGAGGATTTTGAGCATCCTTTCTCCATGAAATTATAACATATGGGAAAAAAAATGATATATCCTTACCCTTTGTGTCCAAACTATGCAATGTATTATGGATTTGTTGCAAATATAGCTCTTATTTACATGTTATTTGTAATGGTTTTAAAAACTGATATTATTTAGAAAGGGAACTTGAGCTATTCGTTAAGAGTTAAAAGGGCTTTTTTGTTTGCTTTCCACCAGTCAGAATTGACAGTGGGCCAGTTGTATCACTCTAAAATCAGAAATTGATCTCACAGGTATCTACAGAAAATATAGTATAAATGTAATCTCTGGTATAAATGTGTTAAGTGCAATTTTATAAAGTATTTCATTAAGCATTGACATTGCATGTAATGTTGAGCGTTCTTTACTATCTGCAGCATCTACCTGAAACTAGTTAACACCAATTTGAACAAATTTGAGTAATATGATCAGTGTTTATATTGCATTTACTATTCAAAAACAACGGTTAAAAATGTGTAGAAATTTTATGACAGCTGTGGTGGTTTAAACATTTGAATGCTTGATTTTCAGAAGGTCATAAATTTATTATCATGGCTGACGTATAGTAGCTTGCCTCATTTGAGTGAGTTTGATTAGTTCCGAGCCAGGCAGGCCACTAGATGGAGTACAGCAGTTTAAAAAAAACAGGTGCAGTAATTCCTCACTATTGTAGTTGCATTCCTGAAAAGTGCAACAATGCTAGAGAATCAGATTTTCCCATTAAAACCACTGTAAAAGCTGTAGTTAGATTCTGTCAGAGGGTTTGGGGAGCAGGAGAGTTTGGGGAGTGGGTTAGGTTCTGTAGGATTTTTCTCAGAAGACACTATACATTATACTCTGTAAGTTGAAATAGGACCCTCCCTCTCCCTGAAACCTGCTGCTCCCTTCCCCCGAACCCTCACTGAGCGAGGGCTTGGGAGAGAAGGGGGTCATCTAATGGGCTGCAGGAAAGACAAGTGCAGACCACATGGTGAATGCTGCTGGCTTAGATATTCTCACAAAACTGTATTGTAGAGGTTCAAGAAAAAATTGTTGTTACTTCAAGTGCAAGGAGAGGCAACTTAAAATGGGGACTTGAGTGAATGGTCCTGCTACCTTAGTTTTGACTTTTTTGTGATTTTTATTTCTATACATATTTATTATTAGTGCAGCAATTTCCAACAAGGGCGCAGATAGGAAACCTGCTTAGAGAATTTGTTTCAACAGTCTGTTAGCTTGATGAAGTGAACTGGATTGAGTCATTCTCATGGTCTCATTTCCCCTTGTCATTTCTGGTCAAGAGCCTGACCCAGCTGAGGTGGGAGCAACAAGTCCTCTCTGAACACTGTGACTTCGTACCTTGGTGCCATAGCCAATTTTTGATGCTTGATTTGTGCCATGTCCCAGGCAATGGTATGTTGTTGATACTAGCTGCAGAAAATTCAACAGCTCAGTTAGTGTGCCCTTTATGGCTTGTAGTGAGCAGATTTTGCATGTGGCAGTATTACTGATCAGTTGAAATATTTTATAATTTACATGTGCTTATATTTGTGTTCATATTGTGCAACTCTTAAGCATATTTGGACTCTGTTGCCACAAATGAAAATGTATGGCTTTTACCAAATGGACTCCTGTAGTCTAGCCAAAGAATTTCGCTGACCTTAATCTCGAGAATGAAATGTAAGTGGTTTCTGATTGGTGTTAAAATTTGGATACCTACTTTTTAACACCTCAAAAAGCTTAACATCCAAGACAAGGCAGCCTTTTGATCAGCACCCCTTCAGCTGCCTTAAACATTCACTCCTTCACCACCAACGCATAGTGGCATCAGTGTGTACCATCTACAAGCACTGCAGCAACTCGCCAAGGCTCCTTTGACAGAACTTTCTAGACCTGTGACCTCTACCACCTAGAAGGATGAGGGTAGCAAGCAAATGGGGACACCACCATCTTCATGTGACCCCCTATGTCACACCATCCTGATGTAGAGCTAAGTTGCTGCTCCCTTGGTGGGCCAAAATCCTAGCAATCCCTCCCTAACAACACTGTGGGTGCACCTACATTACATGGACTACAGCAATTGATTACTGATAACTTGCTGAAGGGACTTTGGGATGGGTAATAAATCCTCATGTTCCCTGAGATGCTCACACCCCCCCGGAACAGATTGGAAAAAAAAAGCTGAGGATAAACCTGTGATTTGTATGGGTTTTGCATGAGTCCCTTGTTTTTGTATTCAGTGCCTCTAAAGGTATTCACAAAAGACATATCCCAATTGCATTTTTATCTGAGTTATCAACTTGCCCTACCACTTTCAAGGATTTGTGAATTACACTTTACTTTTGGATCCCCCTTCAAAATAGCTCCGTTTAAATTATATTGCTGCTCTTCTTGTTGCTTCTCAAGCGCATCTGCCATTGGTCTGCCCATTCCCCACTCTCTCTCTCCTCCTGTAATCTGCTACTATCCTGCCCAATATTTACCACATTACCAGGTTGTGTGTTATTTGAAAAACTTTGAAATTATACTACTTATAGTTAAGCCCAGGTCATTTATATAAAAGTAAAGCACTGATCCTAACACAGACCCTAAGGGAAACCTCGAGGCACACTTTTTAGTCAGAAAAAACATTCATTCATCACTGCTGTCTGCCTCCTATCCACTTAGTTACATCCCACTGTCTTTTTTCCCCCCATTGCACATGATTTCTGTTTCCAAACATTTTTCTAATTAGGCTTTATCATTACAAACTACAAAGTTGTCTGAGAAAATTATCTCAGCTAAAATTAATATGTAGAGTATTTGGTGTTTCCTTCCACTTATAGTTTTTTTTAATAGTTCACTCTCTTCTCGGTAAGTGGGCAGACATGTCTTTGGGACATGAGTGCCAGTTTGAGAAATCTGTTCTGTTCGGAGTTCGAAATTCATTCGAGATTTTGGCTGAGTGCTGCAGAGCTTGCTGATGCCAACAGTAGCTGAAAATAATAAGTAAGCCTGAGTGGATTTCTGTTACAGTGTCACACATGAGGTTTTAATGATTTATCATTGTGAAAGTTAGTGTTCAAAGTAGATTAAAGCTACTGTTTAGTGAATAATTTTGTTTTGTGGATCCTGGTAGTGATACACTGAACACTGACAAAAGCATGAAGAACTTATTGTGCTACATTACTGGATTTGTTTTAGGAAAGCTTTATACATAAATTTGTAATGATATCCTTTTCTGTAATAAAGCTCTTTTCCTCTCTTGGAACTCCAACTGGAATTCATCAGGATAGCATCTCTTGAATTTTTTTTGTTCCAGTAGTCATGTAAATGGACTTTGCTCCTTACATGTGTGGAATTATCGAAGTGCTTTAATATTACCTGTCTTTGTAGATGCACATGCTTTAACCATGATGTGACGTGTTGGTTTGTATTCATGCTTGGCTTTCATTTATTTTAATGTTCTAAAAGCTCAGGTTTCTTCTTCCTTTTAAAGGAAGCCAAAATGATGACACAGATTGAGCTATTAGGTTAACAAATTTACTCGTCTCTGGTGGAACTCCTGGGATTTGCAGAATTTGCGGCTTAATTTTAAGCATTGAGATGTTGGCTTTCACTGCACACTTACACCACAGTCGTTTCCTGCATGAGCTTAATAAGGATTTGTATATTTAAGGTTTGCAAACGAGCCAAACTGAAAATTGCCTTTACTGTACATCTAGCCCTCTTTTGTAAGGGTCCCTTTGGGAGGCATAGGAGTACAGTTCTGCTGAAAAACATAAAATGTTGTGCTGGGAAATCTGGTTAATAAATTAGTGAACTAAGTTGAATAGTTTCTGTGAATTTTTTTAATAGAAAAAGCGGTAAGGCCAAATGTCATTGAGGACTGATAAGGGTTGAACTGTTGTAGAAAACAACATGGGCCCCTAGAGTATAGTTAATTGAATAATTTATTGCTGTAAAAATTCCACTAACCCCATTGCAACTCAAGTGTTAGATGCACATTACCATTTTCACCAAAGTCATATTTGAGTTGACGTTCACGATTGAGTTTCCTTTTTTTATTCTGCTGTGGAATAACAGCACTTGTTCTAGAGGCAGAACTAGTTATAAGAAGACCGTACTTGTCTCTGCATATCATTCATAACTACCACTATTCACCAAAAATCATGATTACCACTTTTGTGATTTGAAGTTACCCAGACTGTTTAGACTTCTTTATTTACCTTTTGAATAACATGAATCATCTTTCGTAAGAACCAATATAGTTAGTTGAAGACCAGTTTAAAATTCTGTCAAAAATGGTGTGGGTGTAATGTTGCTTCAGTTCACTGGGATCTAAATTAATGTTGTAACATTAGAAGCTGCATTTATAGCTTTCTAGCTTTGTTTATTGATTACAGTATGGAGGCAGTTCCTGAGTGGAAAGTTCTTGTAACTGGTGTGCATAGAGATTATTATCCAGACTATTGAATGTATTTGTAAAAATTTTCAAAGATAGAAGTGACAACTCAAATAATCCAGCATATCAGAACAAAAGTAGTACATTATTTGTATGAAAAAAAATTCAGGCAAATACAACCTGGAACATATAGCAACTCTTTTTTTATTTTGATGTCACAGTTGAATTCACCAAAACATTTGCTGCATTTGCATCTAACTTTTGCTATTGTAACTGATGCCCTAATTCACAACTGTCATCTCCAGACTCAACTTTCCCAACGCCTTTCTTCCTTTTCCCTAGCACTGAGTTGCACCCTACATAAACTCCAAACTTGTTCAGAACTTTATCATCTACATCCTATTCTGCCCACCTATCATTCTGATCATTCCTAACCCCCATTGACTTTCCATCTGTCCACAAATTAACTTCAAACCCCTCCATGGCCTAAACTTTCCTTGCCCTATCTTTGTACCACTTTAGCCCAACGTCTCTTTCCACATCCTCTGCTCTTTGTACTCTAGTCAATTCTGTTCTGTTTCTATCTATTCCACACTGCCCCATTCATGGCAATGTTTTCTCCAATTTTGACCTCACACTGTGAAATTCCTTCCATTAAACCCCTTTACTTTGCTATGTCTCTTAACCTATCTTCAAAAATCTTATTTCAAACTACCTGCTCCACCCCTGATGATTCCACCCCCTCTCCTCCTCCAGTTCCTGCATGATCTGACTCCACAAGTGAAATGTCTTTTGGTACTTAACTGCGAAAGATGCTATATAAATGTAATTGGTTATTCAAATGGAGAACAGGAATGGAAACCTCAATCACAGAGTAGAACATTGGCTACAGTACAGCCCATTGATCCCACGCCAGTACTCTGAAAGAGCAATTTAGCCAGCCCCACTCTCTGCCCTTTCCCTGTGGCCCTTCAAATTTTTCCCCTTAAATTGCTTATCCAATTTCTTTTGGAAAGCCATGATTGAATCTGCCTTTGTTACCCTTTCAGGCAGTACATTAACCAATGATTATGATTCAGATCCCAACAGCTCACAATGTAAAAAAAAGTTTATCCTCATGTTGCTTTAGGTCCTTTTACCAATCACTTGACATCTGTGTCCTAGTTTCTCTTTAGTCTGTCTAGACCTCTCATGATTTTGAAAACCTTTATCAAATCTCCTCTGAACCTCATCAAAGGAGAAAATTCTCAACAATCTGTCCAGTTAACTGAAGTCCTTCATTCCTGAAATTATTCTCAAACATATTTTCTGCACCCTCTCTAAAGCCTTTACATCCTTCCTAAAATATGGTGACCTGATTTGGATACACTACTCCTGTTGAGGTGAAACATATGTTTTATGAAAGTCATCATAACTTACTTTTTTGTATTTTATGCCTCTCTTATAAAACCCAGGTTCCAGGGCTTGAGCACAAAAATCAACGCTGACACTCTGGTGCAGTACTGAGGGAGCACTGCACTGTTAGAGGTTTCATCTTTGGGATGAAACATTTAACTGAGGCCACCTACTGCCTGCTGGGTAGATTTCAAAGATCTCATGGCGCTATTTTGAAGAAGAGCAGGGGAGTTATCTCTGCTGCCCTGGCCAATATTTATCCTTCAATCAATATCACAAAAAACAGACGATCTGATTTTTGTTTTACATTCATTCATGGGATGTGGGCATCGCTGGCTAGGCCAGCATTTAATGCGCATCTCTAACTGCCCTTGAGAAGGTGGTGGTGAGCTGCCTTCGTGAAACGCCGCAGTCCATGTGGCACAACTACACCCACAGTGCTGTTAGGGAGCGAGTTCCAGGATTTTGACCCAGTGGCACTGAAGGAATGGTAATATATTTCCAGGCAGGTGAGTGGATTGCTTACAGGTGGTAGTGTTCCCATTGTCTTTGCTGCCCTTGTCCTTCTAGATGGTAGTAGTCGTGGCTTTGGAAGGTGCTGCCTAAGGAATCTTGGTGAGTTCCTGCAGTGCATCTTGTAGCTGATACACACTGCTGCTACTGTGCGTCGGTGGTGGAGGGAGTGAATGTTTGTGGAAAGGGTTCCAATCAAGCGGGCTGCTTTGTCCTGGATGGTGTCAAGCTTCTTAAGTGTTGTTGGAGTTGCACTCATCCAGGGAAGTGGGGAGTATTCCAACATACTCCTGACTTGTGCCTTGTCGATGGTGGACAAGCTTTGGGGAGTCAGGAAGTGAGCTACTCACCACAGGATTCCTAGCCTCTGACCTGCCCATGTAGCCATAGTATTTATATGGCTAGTCCAGTTTCTGGTCAGTGGTAACCCCCAGGATTTTGATAGGGGGGGATTCATTGATGGTAATGCCATTGAATGTTAAGGGGCGATGGTGAGATTCTCTTGTTGAAGATGGTCATTGCCTGTGTTGGGAAATAGTTTAAGTTACTTTTGCATTTGTATGTGTTAGGAATGAGTTTTAGCTTTAATGTTTACGTTTGATTTGTATTTCTGTTTCTGTGTTAGGAAAAGGTCAAATTGCGTTTTAGTTTCACTTTAAAAGGTGCCTGCATTTTTACGGCTGTTGCAGCTAAGCTAAACAAGTAAGAAAGGAGAAACTGGGCTGTTCCTGAGCAGCAGGGGTCCAGAGAGGCAGGTCCCTCCCATAGACACAGAATAAACCAGAAACAGTTTGATTTGGAAGTTGTTTGAGTTCAGTTGGTTTTGAAAGTAACTGACTGGA
Source organism: Carcharodon carcharias (assembly GCF_017639515.1). Classification (NCBI taxonomy): domain Eukaryota; kingdom Metazoa; phylum Chordata; class Chondrichthyes; order Lamniformes; family Lamnidae; genus Carcharodon; species Carcharodon carcharias. Next base: position 191,434,441 of record NC_054469.1, read on the forward strand.
GTGACTGGAGCAAACAGGATAGATAGCAAGCCCCAAGTTAAAGAAAAGCCCCAAAATCCAGGGGAGTGGAGCAGGAGAAAATCCCAAGCAGACGTTCTAGTCAAATAAAGGACAGGAACAGGGAAGAGGTCCTGTTTTGTGGAAGTGAAAGGAGCAGAAAGGAAGGCTCCGAGCTTAAAGGAAGTGAGAGGCCAGAAGTTCCAAAGAGATGGCTTAAGGTCTGTTACTCTTTGCTATGGGCATGTGGAGCAGTGGTATACTGTTGACGGCAGAGTCATGGAGAGAGAGGGAGAGCATGTGCAAGACAGTTTGAATGCATGTGGTGACCCAGGGGAGAGGAACATCAGAAGGAGAGTTCGAAACCCTGGAGGTAAGCCCTTGCGGAAGGCATCTGAGAGAAAGCGTCGGTTTGGGAGAAGATTCCGAGGCCAATTCTTGGAGAGTTGAGATTGGAAACCCTTGTGTGAAAGACGGAGTTCAGTGAGACTAATTGGCTCACGGTGTGACAAGCGTCTGGGGGGAGTTGAGTAATCCACAGCATCTGGTTGAGGTGGAATCTGTCACTTGGTTTCAGAGTGTTGTGTTCTGACCATGGGGTGCTTATTGGTTTACATGGACTGTGTACTTATTGTGAACATTAGTGTATAAGATAGCTTTTGTAACTTGTGTTATCCTTATTAAGCTGTACACATCTGTAAAGGTATAGTTGTGGGAACGTTCCTCAACTATACCTGAGCAACCTTTTCTGTTCGATTGCAGCATTTCTTGCCCACCTTTGATTTCAATTTACTTGACAGTTCTATTCTGAACTTCATGAATTGACCCACAAATTCACAGAATTGTTACAGCACAGAGGAAGGCCATTCGGCCTGTTGTGTTTGTACTGGCTTCCTAAATCAGCAATTTACCTAGTGCCTAGTGTGATGCCAAGAACTGGACTAGTGTCTTATTCAAGTTCAACATAATTTCCTTGCTCTTGTACTTTATGCCCCTATTAATAAAGCCTAAGATACTGTATGTTTTATTAACTGCGCTCTCAACCTGTCCTGCCACCTTTAATGACTTATGCCCATATACACCCAGGTCCCTGTGCTCCTGCACCCCCTTTAGACTAGTACCATTTATTTTATATTGTCTCTCCATGTTCTTCCCACCAAAATGAATCATCCCACGTCTTTGCATTGAACTTCATCTGCTGCCTATCCATCTATTCCACCAACTTGTCAATGTCCTTTTGAAGTTCTACACTATCCTTCTCACAATTCACAAGGCTTCCAAGTTTAATTTCATTTATGTAAATTTTGAAATTGTGCCCTGTGACCCTCCTCCAATTAATGATTTTTACTCTATATTGCTTCTTGTCCTTTTCCATGGTTAATCTAACCCATATAACATTATGATCACTGTTCCAGAAATGTTCTCCAACTAACACTTGATCCATTTGACCCATCCCCTTCCCTAGAACCAGATCCAGCAATGCCTCCTTCCTTGTTGGGCTGGAAACATATTGATCAAGAAAATTCTCCTGAACACACTTAAACTCTTCTCTGTCTCTCCTTTTTACGCTATTACTATCCCAGCCTGCATGAGGATAATTAAAGTCTGCCATTATCACTACTCTATAGTTCTGTAATTTAGGAAGAGAATTTCAGGATAATAGACTTAGCTGGCTGAAGGCACAGCCACCAATGATGAGTGATGTAAGGGTGGTGGGGATGCACAAGTAGTTGAAGTTAGAGGAACAATTGAATTATGTAGTGGAAAGGAGGGGTTGCAGGAAAGTACTCCCAGTGCCATGTGCTAGTAAGTATGGAAGCAGTGAGATGCAGAAATGGTACAGCAGGAAGGTTTCAGATCTTCCGATTAGATACTCTACAGCCTTCCAGACTTAACACTGAGTTCAACAACTTCAGACCATGAACTCTCCTATCTTCACCCCTTTTTGAAAAATTTATTTTTGTTTTTATCCACTTATTTTCATACCTATTCAGTTTTATCTCCTTTTTGATCCCTTTTTCCATCCTTTCTCCCTAATCACTGCACCTACCCCCACCCCACCCCCAAAACGGCCACCTGTTACTTATTCCAGGTTGTTCTTTTGCAGAGTGCTCACCCTTGTTCTACTATTAACACATTCTTTCTTACCTTTATGCTGCTATCAGCACCTCCTTTAGCCCTTACCACTACCATTAACATTCCCTTTGTCTTTTTGTCCATGACATCTTTGTCAATCTTTCTTTAGCCTCCACCTTTCGCTGGCCTTTTATCCAGCATCTCCTGCTCCACCACCACCACCATTCTCCCCCCCCCCCCCCCACCACCACCACCACCACCACCACCACCACCACCGCCACCGCCGCCAAACCGTACAAATTTCATCACATTTCTACTCTTTAGCACTGAAGAAGGGTCATACACTCTCACAGATGCTGTCAGACCTGCTGAGTTTTCCCTGCATTTTCTGTTTTTATTTCAGATTCCTGGGGCATTAGAACCATAGAGGCAGGAGAGACCTGTATAAGATGGATGAGTGAGACCTCAACAAGACTGTAGTGGAGAGTATAAACTAGTTTGACAGGAGTGGGAAATTAGGATGAAACATTGGAGAAGAGATACAAGGTGCACAAGAGGACTGGGAGACAAGCTGCAATGGGATAAAGAGAGTTCAGAAATAGGGAGATCAGACATGGTAATGCAAGGCAGACAAAGGTGGATTTAGACTGCATGTGTGTAATGCTTAGAGTATGGTAAATAAGGTTAGTGAGCTGCCAGCACAAGTAGGTAGTCACATGAGATAATGAAATGGGTGCAAACTCAGAGACCTGGCTCAAAAAAAGGGCTGAACGGGTATTTGAATGTATTTCGAAAGATGGGGAAGGAGAACAAAGTACCTCCTTTTTTTATCCAATCCAATTTCTATACTTTATCCAATTCCTTTACTGTGACACCAGTAGCATCCTCTTTAGTGAAAATGGCTGCAAGGTACTTATTAAATACCTCAGCCATGCCCTCATCCTCCACAAAAGGATCTCCTCTTTGGTCCCTAATCAGCCTCATCCCTCCTTTGGCTACCCTTTTACTATATATTTGCCCATAAAAGACTTCAGCTGTGCTTCTTTGTGCTGCAACACAAGGGGGAGCACTTCTTGCACATGTGCAGAGATGTCAGTGGCAGCTGCGGTGTGGGCTGAGTGCACATGCGCAACTGTTCTTGTGCATCTTTTCTGGTCGGTGGCAGGAGTTACAGTGAAAGACTTGTGGGTTCCCTTTTTATGTTACTTGCCAATACATCGCAACTGGTGTCTTGTAACCCATTTTTTTATCAGTTGCAAATAATCAGACAACCTGAATTAAGTTTTGAGATGCAAACAGAAGCATGTTATTAGGGAGTAAATTAAACCAGAATCATATCTGTTCATTTGTCAGTCATCATTAGAATTCTCATCAGAAATATTGTTTTTTTAATTGAACTTTTTGCAGATGCTATCAAAAAGGCTTTGAGAAGCATTCAACAGATATGGGCTTACTTCATGTTGCTTTATTTACTAATGTTTACTATTTTCTACAATGTATCCTTTGGTAGCTGGGCTCTCCTGAGAAACCCCTGTTTACTCTTTATGATTATTATACCTGCGACAAAGACCTTTATTCATCACAATTGTTCAGTGTTTTGAATAAAAATACATAAAAAAATAAATTTAAAAATCATCGCCCAATGTGGTGCTCAAATCAAACACACTGGGATTAAGAGCCCCATTATCTATAAAATGAGCTGGGCTGTAATTTGGACTTGCTTAACAATGACGCCTCTTTGCTGACTGGAAAGGTGACAGGATCAGTTGCGCATGCACCGGCAGCTGCGGTGTGGGCTGAGTGCACATGCGCAACTGTTCTTGTGCATCTTTTCTGGTTGGTGGCAGGAGTTACAGTGAAAGACTTGTGGGTTCCCTTTTTATGTTACTTGCCAATACATCGCCATACATTGTCTTTGCCCCTCATTTCCTTTTCCTGTTCTCGCCATACTTTTTGTATTTAAAGTGGCAGAACCAGTTGTTTAAAGGGGCGTATGGAATCCTTGGTTTTATATGTAGGGAAATAGAACATGCTAAACCTTTATAAAACACAAGTCAAGTACTTGTTTGTGTTCATTTCTGGGCAGTACACTTTATGAAAGGATATCATGCCCTTGGAAATGGTGCAGAGGAGACTTACTAGAATGGTTATTTGTAGAGATTTGAGAAGCTGTAATTATTCTGCTTACAGCAGAGAAGTTTACAGGAAGATTTGATAGAGGTATTTACAGTCTTGATGGGTTTTCATAGAATAAATAAGAGATTATTTCCAGTTAAAGTGTTGTTAACCAGAGGACACAGATTTAAAGTAACAGACATAAGAACCAGTGGTGACGTGAAGAATTCTTTTACGCAGCAAATTTCTGGAATGCGTAGCCTGAAAGGATGGTGAGAACATATTCAATAACAACTTTCAAAATAAATATTTAAAGGGGAAAAATTACTGGGCTATGGGGCAAGAGTTGGGGAGTGGGAATAATTGGATCAGTCTTTCCAGAATGGAAAGGACATATTGATAGAATAGTTAGCAAATCATTTGGGATTGTAGGCTTGATAAGGTATTAAGTACAAAAGCAGGAAAGTCATGTTGAGCCTTTTTATAAAGCTCTGGGTTATGCCACAACTAGAGCATTAAGCCCAGTCTTGGTAATCACACTTTAGGAAAGATGAGAAGGACAGAGGAGATTTACCAGAATGGTTCCAGGTATGAGGGATTTTAGCTTCAGGGTTAGGTTGGAGAAGCTTGGGTTGTTCTCCATGGAGCAAAGGAGATTTGATAACGATGTACAAGACTAAGGTAATAACACAGAGGAAAAAAAAAACTTCCCATCAGCTGATGGTACAGGGACTAGGGGACACAGGTTTAAGGTTTTGGGGAAGAGATGCAGGGGTGATGTGAGGAAGAACCTTTATACACAGCAAGTGGGAATGACCTACTACTTGCTACCTACAAAGCAATTGGAAGTGGAGATGATGATTGATTTCAAAAGCTAATTGGATTGGCACTTGAAATTAACTTGCAGCGCTACAAGTTTAAAGCGGGAGAATGAGACTGATTGGATTACTCTACAAAGAGCATGCATGGATCGATGGGTCAATCGGCATCTTTCTGTGCCATTATGATGGACCGCACAATCACCTTTTATTCAGTATCAGTTTATGATTCTTACTGGATGGAATTTAAAATGTATAAAAGAGGGGATTCAAGTTCCTATGAGAGGCTTTTTTATCTTGAGCTACAAATTCAAAATGTAATCCATTGTACCTTCACAACAGGAATGCAGGAAGTCTTCAGGAAAGCTGCTTGCTGAAAAGGAAGAAATAAGAGCTTCCAATGCTGTTAAAATTTGTGGTACATATTTTTTGCCTGATCTGTTTTTCAAATGCTAGCAATCCTGATACCTTGTCAATCACTAAAGATGTGGCAGACCATTGAACCTCTTGACTCCACAAAGCTTGCCACAATCTACAAGGCACAAGTTAGGAGCGTGATGGATTACTCTCTATTGCAGCTCTAACAACACTTGAGCAGCTTGACAACATCCAGGGCAGAACAGCTTGCTGCATTGACACCCATCCACCACCTTAAACATTCACTCCCTCTGCCACTAGTGCACAGAGGCAACAGTGTAGTAGCACAGTTGCAGCAACTTGCCAAGACTTTTTCTACAACACCTTCTAATCCTAAAACCCTAATGGGCTGCAGGCAATGCTATCAGCATCACTTGCTAGTTCCTCTCCAAGTCACACACAATCCTGACTTGGAAATATATTGCCATTCCTGCCACTGTCACTAGGTCAAATCCTGGAACTCCTCCAACAGCATCCTAGGTGAACCTACACAACACTGACATAGTGACAAAAACAGAATTACCTGGAAAAACTCAGCAGGTCTGGCAGCATCGGCGGAGAAGAAAAGAGTTGACGTTTCGAGTCCTCATGACCTTTCAACAGAACTATGTGAATCCAAGGAGAGGGGTGAAATATAAGCTGGTTTAAGGTGTTGGTGGGGGGGAGGGGGTGAAGAGAGAGAGAGAGAGAGAGAAGTGGAGGGGGGTGGTGTGGTTGTAGGGACAAGCAAGCAGTGATAGGAGCAGATCATCAAAATATGTCACAGACAAAAGAACAAAAGAACACAGAGGTGTTGAAGTTGGTGATATTATCTAAACAAATGTGCTAATTAAGAATGATGGTAGGGCACTCAAGGTATAGCTCTAGTGGGGGTGGGGGGAGCATAAAAGATTTAAAAATAATGGAAATAGGTGGGAAAAGAAAAATCTATATAAATTATTGGAAAAAACAAAAGGAAGAGGGAAGAAACAGAAAGGGGGTGGGGATGGAGGAGGGAGTTCAAGACCCAAAGTTGTTGAATTCAATATTCAGTCCGGAAGGCTATAAAGTGCCTAGTCGGAAGATGAGGTGCTGTTCCTCCAGTTTGCGTTGGGCTTCACTGGAACAATACAGCAAGCCAAGGACAGACGTGTGGGCAAGAGAGCAGGGTGGAGTGTTAAAATGGCAAGCGACAGGGAGGTTTGGGTCATTCTTGCGGACAGACTGCAGGTGTTCTGCAAAGCGGTCGCCCGGTTTACGTTTGGTCTCTCCAATGTAGAGGAGACCAGGTAGTACTTACATTAGTGGTTCAGAAGGTTCAACACCACCTTCTCGAGGGCAATTAAGAATGAACAATAAATACTGGCCTTGTCAGTGATACCCTTATTGCATGAATGAATAAAAAAAATTCAAGATTTTTCTTTATCTGCTCATTTCTTATTCATAATATATTGTTTCCAGAATTGGACATAAATCCTGTATGATTTGAAACTTGCAACCTTAGATATAGCAGAACTAAGTAATCATTTTTATCCTTGTTTATACTTTCTTCAATAAGGATGTCATATTTGCCACTCTCCAATCCTCTGGCACCTACCCCAGTCCAGGGAAGATTGGAAGATTACGGCAGCCCTCCCGTTATCTCTATCCCCGCTTTCTTTCACAACCAGAGATGTAAGTCTGGACCCAGGTGACTTATCTCAGCATAGCAAACCTTTCCAATACATCCTTCCTATCAATTTTCATCTCATCCATTACCTTTACCATCTCCATTTCTACCGATATTATGTTATCGTTTTCTTTCTTAGTAACCACTGATATAGAATACTCATTAAGTATCCTAGCCTTGCACTGCGTCTTTAAACATATATCATCCTCTTTGGCCCTAATAGACCCAGCTCACCTCTTACTATCTGTTTACTATTTATACACTATTAGAAGATTTTTTGGTATCCTTTTATGTTAACTGCCATTCTGTTCTCATATTCTCTTTTTGCCAGTCAAGCTTTCCTCTTTACTGCCCAACTTATTGTTCTGATTCCAGCTGATGTTAGTACTGGACAAGTCAGGTTCCGGAGTGAAACTTGACTTGGTAGATCCTAATGTTGCCATTTTTTTAAAGAACATAACATAAGAAATAGGAGCAGTAGTAGGCCATTCGGCCCCTCAAGCCTGCCCTGCCATTCAATAAGATCATGGCTGATCTGCTCCAGGCTTCAACTCCCCTTTCGTGCCAGCTCCTCATAGTCCTCAAAACTCTCCGATATTTCAAAAATCTATCTATCTGCTCTTCAAATACTTTCAGTGATCTAGCTTCCACAACTCTCTGGGGTAGAGAATTCCAGACATTCACTACCTTCTGAGACAAGAAATTACTTTGCATCTCAGTTTTAAATGAGTGTCCCCTTATTCTGTAACTATGTCCCCTAGTTCGAGATTCCCCCTCTAGTGGAAACGTCTTCTCAACATCTACCCTGTTAAGCCCCCTCAGAATCTTGTACGTTTCAATAAGATTACCTCTCATTATTCTAAACTCTAATAAATAAGTGCCTAACCTGTTTAGTTGTCAACCCTCTCATCCCAGGAATCAGCCCAGTGAATCTCTTTAGAAGTGCCTCTGATGCCGGTATATCCTTTCTTAAAACAGGGACCAAAAATGTACACAGTACTCCAGGTGTGGCCTCAACAACACCCTGTACAGTTGTAACAAGCCTTCCCTATTTTTAAACTCCAACCCCCTAGCAATACAGGCCAAAATTCCATTTGCTTTCTTAATTATTTGCTGCACCTGCATGCTAACTTTTTGTGTTTCATGTACAAGAGCACCCAGATCCCTCTGTGCTGCACTTTTTTGGAGTCTCTTCCGTTTAAATAATCGCCTGCCTTTTGAATTTTCCTACCAAAGTGCATGACCTCACACTTTGCTACATTAAACTCCATCAGTCAAGTTTTTGCCCACTCACTCAACCTGTCTATATCTCCTAGCAGATTCCTCATGTCCTTATCACAACATGCCTTCCTGCCTATTTTTGTATTGTCAGCAAATTTGGATATATCACACTCTACCCCTTCCTCTAAGTCATTAATATAGATAGTAAATAATTGAGGCCCTAGGACTGATCCTTGTGGCACTCTACTAGTTATGTTTTTCCAACCTGAAAAAGACCCATTAATCTATCTTGTGTGTGTTACCCAATCCTCAGTCCATGCTAATACATTACCTCCAATACTGTGAGCTCCTGTTTTGTGCATTAACTTTTTATGTGGCACCTTATCAAAGTACTTATGGAAATCCAAATGCACTACATCTACCGGTTCCCCTTTATCAACTCTGCTTGTTATATCCTCAAAGAGCTCTAGCAAATTTGTCAAACATGATTTCCCTTTCACAAAACTATGTTGACTCTGTTTGATTGCGTTAAACTTTTCTAATGTCCTGCTATTTCTTCCTTAATAATGGACTCTAGCATTTTCCCAATAACAGATGTTAAGCTGACTGGCCTATAGATTCTTGTTGTCTCCCTCCCTTCTTGAACAGGGGCGTCACATTAATGGTTTTCCAATCCGCTGGGACACCCCCGCCCGGAATCCAGTGAGTTCTGGAATATTTCAACCAATGCCTCCACTATCTCTGTAGCCACTTCCTTTAGAACCCTTGGATGCAGGCCATCAGGCCCTGGTGACTTGTCTGCTTTTAGTCTCATTAGTTTGTCAAATACTTTGTCCCTTGTGATGGAGACTGTCACAAGATCTTTCCTCCCATTAGCTCCTTGCTTATCTGATATCTTTGGGATGTTTGTAGTGTCCTCCACAGTGAAGTCTGATGCAAAATATTGGTTTAAGTTAATTGCCATTTCCCTGTTCCCCTTTATCAGTTCTCCAGTTGCATCCTCCAAGGGTCTCATGCTCATTTTAGCCACTCTTGTTTTACCTACCCATAGAAGCTCTTCCTGTTTCTTTTTACATTCCTTGCCAATTTACTTTCATAATCAATTTTCTCCCTCTTTTTTGCTTTTTAGTCATTCGCTGCTGATTCCTAAAAAAAAAATTCCTAATCTTCTGGCCTACCATTAGTTTTTGCCACTTTGTATGCCTTAGTTTTTGATTGGATACTCTCCTTGACCACCTTCATTAACCACGGGTGGTTCATCCTTCTCATCGAGTCCTTCTTTTTGACCGGGATAAATTTTTGCTGAGTTTTATGAAATATCTGCTTAAATGTCTGCCACTGCTCATTCACTGACCTTCCTCTTAGTCTATTTTCCCAGTCCGCTTTAGACAACTCTTTCTTCATACCTCTGTATTGCCCTTATTTAAGTTGAGGACACTGGTTTGAGACCCGAGTTGCTCGCCCTCAATTTGAAATTCTACCATATTGTGATCACTACCCCTTTGAGGATCCTTAACTACGAGACTCCTTATTAATCCTATCTCCTTACACATTACTAGATCTAAAATAGCCTGTTTCCAGGTAGGTTCTGCAACGTATTGCTCTGAGAACAATCCCTGAAGTACTCTACAAATTCATCTTCCATGTTACCCCTGCCAATTTGATTTGTCCAGTCAATAATGCAGATTAAAATCACCCATGACAATTGTGGCACCCTTCTTATAGGCCTCCATAATTTCCTGATTTGTCCTATAGTGAGGCAGCTCTTCAGGGGCTTATAGACAACTACCACCCATGACTTCTTTCCCTTGCTATTCCTTATTTCCACCCAAATTGATTCCACATCACGACCTATTGCACCTATATCACTACTCACCACCACACTGATAGCTTCCTTTATTATCAAGTCTACCCCACCTCCTTTTCCTTTTTGCCTACTTTTTCGGAACGTCGAATACCCTTGAATATTGAGTTCCCTGTCTTGGTCACCTTGCAACCACATCTCTGTAATGCTGTCAAGTCATATTCATTTATTTCTATTTGTGCTGTCAATTTATTTATCTTGTTACAAATGCTGCGTACGTTCAGATAATGAGCCTTAAACTTTGACTTTTTACCATTATTACTCATTCTGGTGCTATTCCTGCTGCACTATTCTGCTTATATTTTCTGCCCCTTCCTGTCACGCTTTGATTATCGTTCGCCTCTTCACTATGCTGCACCTCTGCTCTCTCGTGTCTTTTTGATTTTTAAAATTTCCCTTCAGTTGAACCCTCCCCCTCGCTAATTAGTTTAAAGTTCTATGTATAACCTTAGTTATACGTTTCACCAGGAGTTCAAATGAAGCCCGTCCAATTGGAACAGCGCTCTCCTTCCCCAGTATTGGTGCCAGTGCCCCATGAGTTGGAACCCATTTCTCTCACACCAATTTTTGAGCCACGCATTTACCTCTCTCATGTTATTTACCCTACGCTAATTTGCACTTGGCTCAGGTAGTAATCTGGAGATTATTACCTTTGTGGTTCTGCTTTTTAATTTTGCCCGGAGTTGCTCGTGGTCCCTCAGCAGAACCTCTTTCCTAGTCCTACCTATGTCGTTGGTACCTATATGGACCATGACAACTGGATCCAACCCCTCCCGCTCCAAGTTCCCTTCCAGCCCAGAAGAGATGTCCTTAACCTTGACACCAGGTAGGCAACACTGCCTTCGGGACTCTGTCTTTGCTGCAGAGAACAGTATCTATTTCCCTAACTATGCTATCCCCTATTACTTCTAGATTTCTTTTCACCCCCCCCTTTAAATGATGCTGTGGTCAGTTTGGTCATCCTCCCTGCAATCTGTGTCCTTGTCCACACTGGGAGCAAGAGCCTATACCTATTGGACAAGGGCACTGGCTGAGGTGCCACCAAAGATAAGTTCTGGATACCTATACCTGCCTCACACACAGTCACACCCTCCTGTTCCTGAACACAGTCCAAATTTGAAGTAATTAATCTAAGGGGTGTGACTATCTCCTGAAACACAGTGTCCAGGTAACTCTCCCCCTCCCTAATGTGCCACAGTGTCCATAGCTCGGACTCCAGCTCACCAACTCTTAAGCTGAAGTTCCTCGAGCAACCAACACTTGCTGCAGATGTGGTCACCGTGGATGGCACAGGTGTCCCCCAGCACCCACATACTACAGCTGCAACACATCTCACACACTTATTGCATTGAAGCTAACCTTCTTCCAATTTGGAAGTCATATTTAGATTGGCCCTTGTTATTTTCCAATGATACAATGATCACTCTTACCCAAGAGTTCTCCCACAGACATTTGGTCCACTTGACTCAATTCATTCCCCAATAACAGATTCAGCAATGCCTCCCTCCTATTTGGACTGAGAACATACTGGTTAAGGAAGTTCTCCTGAACACATTTCAGAAATTCCTCCTCCTTGCCCTTTTCTTGAAAAATATCCCAGTCGATTTTTGGGTAATGCAGATCCTCCAGTATCACCACTCTATAGTTACACACCTCTGATTTCCCTGCAGATTTGCTCCTCTATCTCGCTTTCAATATTTTGGAGGTCTATAGAATACTCCGGGTAGTGTGATCATCCCCTTTTGGCTCCTCAATTCTAACCAAATGAATTCTGTCTTTGCCCTCTGCAGGACATCCTCTCTTTCCAACACTAGAATATCTTCCCTTATCTGCACTACCACCCAACCTCCCCTTTTTTCTTCCTTATCTTCTCTGAACACTTTGTATCCTTGAATATTAAGTGTCCGGCCCTCACCATTTTAAAACCATGTTTCCTTTATTGCCAATACATCATCTTCCCACATTTGTCCTGATAGCCCAACAATCTTAATCACCACACTTTGTACATTTACGTACATGCATTTTAAACCTGTCTTTGTATTCCTTGTAGTCTTTCTCAGTCTGTTCCTATCTAATATAGCACTACTTCCTTCTCTAGTACTATCCAAAACTCACTACTTTAGCCACCTTTTTTAGTTCTCTATATTGGTTCCATCCCCATGCCAAATTAGTTTACTCCCTAACCACACTTGTGAACCTTGCCACAAGTACATTGGTCTCAGTTTTGCTGAGTTATAGTCCATCCCTTTTGATAGGTGGCTCCTGCCCCAGAACTGGCCCCAATTATTCAAGAATATGAAGCCCCTCCTCCTGCTGATCCTCCTTATCCTCTTATTTCTACTCTCCCTCGCACCAAGTACTGGCGGTAATCCAGAGAATGCCATCTTTGAAGATTTGCTTTTTAACCTTCCTGCTAGCTCCTGAAATCTGGCCGTAGGACCCAAAATGCTTTTTCTCTTTCTTATTGGTAATCATGTGTACCACAATTTCTGGCTCATTCCCTTCCCCCTGCAGAATATTTTGCATCCTCTTCATGATTACTCTGGCGCCAGGGAGGTAACACACCATGTGGGACTCATGATGACAGTTGCAGAAGCATGAGTCTGTCCCTCTATGGAACCTCCACTGCATTTCTAATCTTTGCTGTCCTCTCTTGCATTCCCTTGCCCTTTGGTTCTTTGGGCTGGCCTGCACTCCCTCAAGGTGTCACTCCGTTACTCCCTCCAGTCCCTAGTGCTAACATCAAACAAATTAACTTGCACGTGAATATTGATAATACTCAACTCTCCACCTCCAATATTGAGTTTTTATACAATTTTGAAGTTTACAGATATGCCTTCATGATATAATTATCAAGTAATAGTTTGGTGATAATTCTGAGGTTAACAGCAAATAATTGGCTTCACTATCAGCTAGTATCTACTTTGTGAGCAGTTCCTTATTGAATCAGTTATTTAAAGCACCTTACGTCTTGGTCAAGCCCAACTATGGTTCGATAGTTATGTGATTTTTTTTTTATTGTTCATTCATGGGATTTGGGGATTGCTGGCTAGGCCAGCATTTATTGCTGATCCCTAATTGACCTTGAGAAGGTGATGGTGAGCTGCTTTCTTGAACCGCTGCAGCCCCTGTGGTGTAAGTACACCCACAGTGCTGTTGGGGAGGGAGTTCCAGAATTTTGAGCCAGTGACAGTGAAGGAATGGCAATATATTTCCATGTCAGGATTGTGAGTGGCTTGGAGGGGAACTTCCAGGTGGTGGTGTTCCCATCTATCTGCTGCCCTTGCCCTTCTAGGTGGTAGTGGTTATGGGTTTGGAAGGTGCTGTGTGAAGGAGGCTTGGTGAGTTCCAGCAGTACATCTTGTAGATGGTACACACTGCTGCCTCTGTCTGTCGGTGGTGAAGGGAGTGAATGTTTGTGGATGGTGTGCCAATGAAGCGGGCTGCTTTGTCCTGGATGGTGTCAAGCTTCTCGAGTGTTGTCGGAGCTGCACTCATCCAGGCAGATGGAGAGTATTCCATCACACTCCTGACTTGTGCCTTGTAGATGGTGGACAGGGTGTGTGTGTGTGTGTGTGCGTGTGTGCGTGCGCTGCAGGAATATTTTAATTTCAGAAGTAGTTGAAGATCAGTACTTATCTAAATGGCTATGCAGTGTCTGTTTTCACAGTGAAGGACACAAATTACAGACCAGAAATAGAAAGTAACCAAGGGGCTAATATGAGTGAGGATCTTAAGGTCAGTAATATTAACGGAGAAAAGGTATCAGAGAAACTTTAGGGACTTAAATCTGACAAATCCCCATGACTTGATGGCTTCATCATAGAATTCTAAGAGTAGCTGCAGAGATAGTGGGTGCGCTGGTTATGATTCTCAATAATTCCCTAGACCCTAGAACAGTCCCAATAGTTTGGAAACTAGCAAATGTTCGCTATCCAGGAAAAGAGGGAGAAAGAAGAGTGAGAAATACAGTATGTGCCAGTTAGCCTAACATCCATCGTCATGGGATACTAGAATCTAGTATTAAAGCAAGCCTTAACAATGCACCTAGAAAATTGCAGTATATTCAGATAAGTCAACATGGGTTTAAAGAAGGGAAATTGTGTTTGACAGATTTATTAGATTTTTGAGGATATAACGAAGTAGGGTAGATAAACAGAAACCAGTTGATGTAGTATACTTGGATTTCCAAAAGGCATTTGATAGAGTGCCATGCAAAAGATTAATATGCAAGATAAAGGGTCATGGAGTTGAAGTCATGTATGAGCATGAAAAGAGGATTGGGTCACACAGGAAGCAGAGTTGGGATAATTGGGACATTTTCAAGCTGGCCTCAAGCTAGAGCCTCAAGGATTAGAGCTGCCTCAGTTATTTGCCCAACTATATTAATAACTTAGAGAGACAGAGTAATGTATCTAATGTTTCTGATACAAAGCTAGGTTGGGATGTAAACTGATAGGAGGACACAAAGAGGCTGCAGAGAGATATTAAGAAAGTGGGCATCAAGGTAGCAGATGGAGTATAGTATGGGGAATTGTGAGGTTATTCACTTTGGTAGCAAGAATAACTCAAGGAGGTTAGTGGAGGTACAGAAAAATGATTTGCAATTAAAACAGTTATAACAGAGAGCTTACTCAGAAACAGAAGCAAAATGTATTCCAGTATGTTATTACTTTAAGGGTGCTATGTTAACGAGAAAATGGAGGCTGGATCATGTCTCAGCAAATGAAAGCAGTAAACGTTGATGTTCAGGGGGACTTGGATGTACTTGCACACGGAACGCAGAAAGTTAGCATGCATGTACAGCAAACAATTTGGAAGACAAATAGTGTGTTGACCTTTATTGCAAGGAGATTGGAAGACAATAATGAGAAAGTGTGGGAATTTTTGTGCGGAGCCGGGTTCTAAATTAATACTTTGTGTCGGTGTTCACAAGTGAGAGGGATGACGTAGGTATGGAAATCAGGCAGAAGGACTGTGATATAATTAAAGAAATTAGCATAGAAAGGGAGGAGGTTCTAAGTGGTCTGGCAGGCTTAAAAGTAGATAAATCTCGAGGTCTGGATGAAGTGTATCCCAGGCTGTTGAATGAGGCAAGGGAGGAGATAGCAGGGGCTCTGGCAATAATTTTCAGTACCTCGCTGGCCACAGGAGAAGTGCCAGAGGACTGGAGGACAGCCAATATGGTACCGTTATTCAAGAAGGCAGGAAGGGATAAACCAAGGAATTACAGGCCAGTCAGTCTAACCTCAGTGGTGGGGAAACTATTGGAAGCAATTCTGAGGGACAGAATTAATCTACACTTGGAGAGGCAGGGATTAATCAAGGACATTCAGCATGGTTTTGTTGAGGGGAGGTCATGTCTGACAAACTTGATTGAATTTCTCAAAGAGGTGACTCGGTGTGTAGATGAGGGCAATGCATTTGACGTAGTCTACTTGGACTTCAGCGAGATTTTTGATAAGGACCCACATGGGAGACTGATAACGAAGGTAAGAGCCCATGGGATCCAAGGCAATTTGACAGATTGGATCCAGAATTGGCTGAGTGGCAGGAAGCAGAGGATGATGGTCGAGGGTTATTTTTTGACTGGATGCCTGTGTCCAGTGGGGCTCCGCAGGGATTGGTGTTGGGTCCCTTGCTGTTTGTGGTATATATAAATGATTTAGACTTGAATGTAGGAGGATTGATCAGTAAGTTCGCGGCTGACATGAAAATTGGGGGGGGTGGTAAATAGTGAGGAGGATAGCCTTAGATTACAGGAGGATATAAATGGGCTGATCTGTGGCAAATGAAATTTAACCCGGATAAGTGTGAGATGATGCACTGGGGCAGGACAAACAAGTCACAGGAATTCACGATGAATGGTAGGACCCTGGGAAGTACCGAGGATCAGAGGGACCTTGGTGTGCATGTCCACCAGTCCCTTAAGGTAGCGGGATAAGTAGATAAGGTGGTTATGAAAGCATATAGGATACTTGCCTTTATTAGCCGAGACATAGAATATAAGAGCATGGAGGTTATGCTGGAAATGTATAGAACACTGGCTAGGACACAGCTAGAGTACTGCGTGCAGTTCTGGATTCTGCATTATGAGGAGAAATTAGATAGACTGGGGTTATTTTCCTTGGAGCAGAGGAGATTGAGGGGAGACATAATTGAGATGTATAAAATTATGAGGGGCATAGATAGGGTAGACAGGAAGGAACATTTCCCCTTGGCGGAGGGATCACTAACCAGGGGGCATAGATTTAAAGCAAGGGGCTGGAGGTTTAGAGGGGATGTGAGGAAGAAGTTTTCACCCAGAGGGTGGTGGGAAACTGGAACTTATTGCATGAAAGGGTAGTAGAGGCAGAAACCCTCATAACATTTAAGAAGTATTTGGATGTGTGCTTGCGATGCCATTGCATACAAAGCTATGGGCCTGGTTCTGCAAAATGGAATTAGAATAGTTAGGTACTTGTTTGACCAGTGCAGATTCGATGGGCTGAAGGGCCTTTTTCTGTGCTGTAGACCTCTATGACACTATGACTCTAAAGTCTTGCTACTGTTGTACAGGGCTTTGGTGAGACCACACCTGGAGTATTGGGTGCAGTTTTGCTTTTCATGTTTAAGGAAGGATATACTTGCTTAGGAGATGTTAACATTGGATTCCTGGAATGAGAGGGTTGCCCTGTGACGAAAGGCTGTATAACTTGAGCCTATACTCTCGAGTTCAGAAGAATGAGAGGTGACCTCATTGAAACATTCAAGATTATGAAGGGGCTTGACAGGTTAGATACTGAGAGGTTGTTCCTCCTGGCCGGGGGAACCTAGAATATGGAGGCACAAACTCAGGATAAGGGACCGATCATTTAGGACAGAGCTGAGGAAAAAGTTCTTCACTCAAGGATTGTGAATCTTTGGAATTCTTTACCCGAAGGGTTGTGGGTGCTCCATCATCAAATATATTTAAGACTGAAATAGACAGACTTTTGGAGTCTCAGGAATTGAGTGATATGGGGAGTGAGCGGGAAAATGAGTTGAGTTTGAAGATCAGCTGTGATCGCATTGAATGGTGAAGCAGGCTTGAGGATCCATATAGCTACTACTCCTGTTTCTTATATCCAACTTGTCTTTGCGTGTTCTCATTAATAGGCCCCTTATTCTGAGTGTTGGTGTTGGAATGATCCAACATCTGTTTGTTATCAGAGTGACAGCTTGAAAATAAACCAAGTTTTAAATCTTATCAGCCGGTAGGGGTTCATGCTCTGCTAATTTGTACTCTGGTCCATCGACCAGACTGGTATAATTTAAAGTAGCTTTTCAGTTGTAAAATTTATGAATAATGGGAAAGTTGAAAAGAATCTGGAAGCCATCCAAGAGGTTATGCTTTAGTCCCAAAATGATTAAGTTGGAATAAAAACAAAATGCTGGAAAAGTTCAGCTGGTCTGGTAGCATCTGTGGAGAGAGAACAGAGTTAATGTTTTGAGTCTGTATGACTTCTTCAGAGCTCTGTAGAAGAGTCATACGGACTCAACGTTAACTCTGTTTCTCTCTCCACGGATGCTGCCAGCCCTGCTGAGTTTTTCTAGCATTTTCTGTTTTATTTCAGATTTCTAGCATCTGCAATATTTTGATTTGATTAAGTTGAAAAGTTGGAATATTTGGGCTTGTTACAGATTACAAAAGGAATATTTGCAGCTGATGTATGTTGGACGTGCAAGATTATGGCCATGATCCTTAAAATTTCTCTATGACTGCCAGATTGTTTAGGGTTTTCTTTTATAAGGCAATTTGTTTTTTTTTGAATGAAGAATTTGTTTTTGTACCTTTCTGCTTAACTTTCAGTATTGAGCAGCTTCATAAATGATGCTGCATTTAGCTGGAATTACAGTTGTTACAGAAGAGGGGCAGGTAAATTACCCTGCACAACTATTACATCAGGCAAGTGATAAGTGATGATGGGGAGAATAAAGTACAAATTAACATACTGCTATGCAATGTGTGTACTACTACTTGATGAATTTTTTTGTGTTCTCGACATGAGAATGATTGATTGTTTCTTTGTCTGCCAGTATTGAGCTCTATTCATATAGGGGGATGGGATGTTTCATCCATTGACAGTGATTTTGGCCAATAGAAGTTGAATATGAGCTAGTCTCATCCACTCACCAAACTTAGTGGCCAAGAAATCAGATAGCATGTCAGCTATTTATGACATAAAAACAGAAATGCTTGGAATACTAGGCAGGTCTGACAGCATTTGAGGAGAGAAAAGCAAGGGTAAACGTTTCAGCTTGATGGGCTTTCATCAGAACTGGAAAAAGTTAGAGATGTGACAAGTTTAAAATAAGTATAAATTCAGGGAAATGCTTGGGGAGGAGCATAGAACAAAAGGGCAGGTCTGTGTTAGGATGGAAGACTGGAGAGATTAAATGATAAAAGGGGATGATAATTAGGCAAATAAAGAAACAACAGATGTCTCTAGCGGAGGTGTAAATGGAAAAGCAGAATCATTTTTCTAAATTTGTGTTATAAATTCTGCTTCATTTTCCCTTTGACAAAAATGAGATTTTATGGACATTGCAGATGGTTTTTGACACTTCAAGAAGTTGTACCAATAACTAGTGGCTTTCAATTTTTTTGTGTAGCCCCTGGAAATGTTGGCATATCCAGGATCTCCTGCAAATATTGACATACACTCGGGCACCTTGTCCTCTGTAAAGTAGTCTCAGCTGCCCAAAGGAAAAAAATCGCGTGCATTGTAGAAAACTTTTTGAGTATGCTACAGAAAAATAAACTGGTGCTAGCAAGCCAGCAGAGAACGATACAGAAATGTTATCCATCTGGGGGACCCCCTGGACCCCATGTGGATTTCTCCTTGCTTTGGAACCTGAGATGGAAAACCTTTTTTCTAATTAATTAAATGTTTGTTGCATTTTGCAATTGAATTCTCCCTGTACAATCTAATAAACCAAACCTTCTATGGAAAATAAACATGAATAATCAAAAATTATATAAGTGCAAGCACAGAATTTAGTGAATTCTCCTTTTGAGGCCATAAGCATTTTTCAAACTCAATTTTTAGCTATTAAGCAGCTTATTAAATGTGTTGATTTTGGATTGCCTAACAGCTAAAGACTCGTTTAGCTGTTGGGTGCATTAAACCGTGCTGGCTGAACCCAGATCTTAAAAAAAAAGTCACAATAGCACTTTTGTACTCCATAAAATGTAGCTGAAAGTGGACTCTTTATATGTCAGGATTTTATGTACGTGAACCAGACTGTTAACGTACTGTTTTCTGATGAATCTCTTGCATGCCTCATGCAAATAGTATATTTTTATTGTTGCACCAGTGTTAAAGAAAAAAATGTAAGCACTGATGCAGAGATGATTCTCACGCTCCATTTTGATTTCTAATGCTTTTGATGTATAATTTTTTGTTCTTTGGTAGATTGTAGTGTTCTTAATGAATGACATTGATTTAATTGCAGTGGAACTGTTGTCTTGAAAAATAAGCTAACATACAAAATTTGTTTCATTTAACATCCTTGCAAACTGCATAACTTTCAAAATTGCTTTTTGGTTTTCTTACTAATTTAAAATTCGTTCAGATACTTTTTTGAACCATGATTGGGCTTTACGAGTTTCTACTTACGCTTTGGTTCACTGGAATGTCCAATGCACCA
This sequence comes from Carcharodon carcharias, assembly GCF_017639515.1. Lineage (NCBI taxonomy): Eukaryota > Metazoa > Chordata > Chondrichthyes > Lamniformes > Lamnidae > Carcharodon > Carcharodon carcharias. The sequence continues at coordinate 191,454,269 of NC_054469.1, forward strand.
GGTATGATTGCAGGAGTAATTGAAAAAGAACTTGCCATCTCTGAAGACCACTTTGTCATAGAGTTGTATATTGCTGTTCGAGAGCTCTTGTAGATTGAATCGATAATTTTCAGTTTCATCTTCCACCACAGGGGAATAAAAGGAACTTACCATTTTTTAATATGCATATAATCAGCTCCTAGGCTTCTGGTTATGGTAACTTGTGAATCAGCTATATTGTGTGATGCCATTCCTACATAAATAACTTGTCCGTGAATGATATTGCAAAGGCCTTTGTTCAGTTTGCTGGTTTTCTATAATATTGTGCATGATGAGGATATACCCCAGGGGATGAGCAATAACAAGAATAGACCTAGTTAAGAAAATAAGATATTTATTATGTGTGAAACAGGAGGCACTTTAGTGAGTAGCACTTAAAAGTACTAACCTGCTGTAGCAGCAGTTGATTACGGCTTTCCTTTCATTTATTTCTCTTATTGAGCTTATGGTAAATTAGATAAAATTACTTTGGCATAATGTTAATATACTTTTGAAATTGCACTGAATAATGGTGCCTTAAACTTGCATTTAGTGTTGCAAGTTGGAATAAAAATTAATATGATACTCAGCAATGCAATCTGGGAGCACTGAGTTGCAAGAGCCGCAAGATATCTAATCTTTGACTTTTTTTTTAAAGTACTGTTGGTGGAGATGCTGCTGTTTTCCCAAATGCTCACAGTTTACAACACAATGAGAATTTACATTTATATAGTGCATTTAATGTAATGAAATGTCTCAAGATGCTTCACAGGGGCACTATAAAACAAAGTATGACTCTAAGCCAAATGAGATACTAGGTTAGATGACTAAAAGCCTGGTCAAAGAGGTAGGTTTTAAGGATAAAAACAAAAATAAAAACAAAAAAACTGCGGATGCTGGAAATCCAAAACAAAAACAGAATTACCTGGAAAAACTCAGCAGGTCTGGCAGCATCGGCGGAGAAGAAAAGAGTTGACGTTTCGAGTCCTCATGACCCTTCTAAGAGTGTTTTAAAGGAAAGAATGGTAGCGAGGTGGAAAAGTGTAGGGAGGGAATTCCAGAGATTGGGGCCTATGTAACTGAAGGCACAGTCTGTTGGACAAATTAAAATTGGGGATACACAAGAGGCCAGAAATAAAGGAGCACAGATATCTTGGTTGTGTGGCTGGAGGATATTACAGAGGTAGAGAGAGCTGAGACCATGGAGGATTTGAAGATGAGGATGAGAATTTTAAAATGAAGATGTTGCTGAAGAGGTAACGTATTAGCATGGATTACTGATTGGTTAACACACAGAAGACAGAGTCGGGATTAATAGGTTTTTTTCAGATTGGAAGGACATACATAGTGGAGTGCCAAAAGGATCTGTCCTAGGGCTTCAATTATTTACTATCTATGTTAATGATTTGGAGGAGGGGACAGAGTGTGATATATCCAAATTTGCTGATGATATACAAATAAGTGGGAGACCCATGTTGTGATGAGGACATAAGGAATCTGCAAGGGGATATAGACAGGTTGAGTGAGTGGGCAAAAACTTGACTGATGGTGTTTAATGTAGCAAAGTGTGAGATCATGCACTTTGGTAGGAAAATTCAAAAGGGCAGGCTATTGTTTAAATGGAAAGAGACTCCAAAGAAGTGCAGCATAGAGAGACCTGGGTGTTCTTGTGCATGAAACACAAAAAGTTAGCATGCAGGTGCAGCAAGTAATTAAGAATGCAAATGGAATTTTGGCCTGTATTGCTAGGGGGTTGGAATTAAAAAATAGGGAAGTCTTGTAACAACTGTACAGGGTATTGGTGAAGCTGCACTTGGAGTACCGCATACAGTTTTGATCTCCATATTTAACAACGGATATACTGGCGTTGGAGGCATTTCAAAAGAGATTCACTAGGCTGATTTCTAGGATGAAGGGGTTGACTTATCAAGAATGGCTAAACAGGTTAGGCTTTATTCATAGATGAATGAGAGGTAATCTTATTGAAACGTACAAGATTCTGAGGGGACTTGACAGGGTATATATTGAGATGTTTCCACTAGTGGGGGAATCTCAAACTAGGGGATATAGTTACAGAATAAGAGGGCACTCATTTAAAACTGAGATGCGAAGGAATTTCTTGTCTCAGAGGGCAGTGAATGTCTGGAACTCTCTACCACAGAAAGTTATGGAGGCTAGATCACTGAAAGTATTTAAAGAAGAGATAGATTTTTTGAAATATCAGGGAGTTGAGGGCTATAAGGAGCTGGCATGAAAGAGTTGAGACTTGGGGCTGATCAGCCATGATCTTATTGAATGGAGGGGCAGGCTTGAGGGGCTGAATGGCCTACTGCTGTTTCTTATGTTGCTTGACCGAGAGCCAATGTAGGTTAGCTAGCAGAGTGGTGATAGTGGAGTGAGATTTGTTGTGAGTTAAGAGGCTTCAGCTTTGGATGACCTTAAGTTTATGGAGTGTGACAGAATGTGGGAGACTGGCCAGGAGTGCTTTGGAATAGTTGAGCCTAGGGGTAACAAAGGCATGAAAGAAGGTTGCAGCAGATGAGCTGAGATAGGCGATATTACGGAGGTGGAAATAACTGGTCTTATTGGTGGTGTAAATATGAGGTTGGAAGCTCATCTTGGGATCAAATGTGACACCAAGGTTGTGAATAGACTAGCTTAATCTCAGACTGTTGCCAGGAGGGAGTTGGAGTTGATAGCTGGGGAACAGAGTTCTGAGTGGGACTGAAAATAATGGCTTCAGGTTTCCCAATATTGGAGGAAATTTCTGCTCATCTAGTACTGGATGTTGGATAAGTCGTCAGATAATGTGGCAACATTGGACGAGTCAAGGGAGGTGATGATGAGGTAAAGCTGGATGTCATCAGCACCAATTGAAAACTAATGCTGTGCCTTTGGATGAAGGCAGCATGTAGAAGAGAAATAGGAAGGGGCTCCAGGGATAGATCCTAGATACAAAGAAGGAAAAAAATCAGCAAGTTACTGATATGGATCTCTATTGATGAACCTTGCTGGAAACCTGTGACCAGGAATTTCATCAGCTGCTCTTGTCCTAGTCCTCTAACTTAGGATAGAAACCCCGTTTTTCACACACAAGCGGGGTTTCTGCTGTACCCCCAATGAAGTCATGGGGTGTGAAGCAGTAACAGTTGAGAGGTCTACACATCCTTAGATGTCAACAGGATCAGGCTCAGCTGTGGTGGCTTGCATAGTTGAACAACCTAATGACCATCACCCAGATTTACATGGGTGATGTACCATTTGAATGAGGTGCAACCACATGTGGAACTGCAGGTCTCCTTGCTTTCAAGAGATCTCAGACAAAGTTAAAGTCAAAGAAAGGTCTTTAAAAAAAAAACCTGGTTTGTTTAAAAGGAAACCGGTTTTATTCACTAGTTTGTTTTCTCCCCATGTAGAATAGTTTGGCCAAAGTATGTATAAGCTTAGTTTAAAACATGGAGCTAGATAATTTCCATGTTTACACTATTACCCAATTTTATTTATTGGTGATTTGCTCATGAGAGCTTTTAGCTGAACAACTCAGACAAATAACATGATTTGATGTTATCCCTGCTATTGTTCAGGGCTGCTGTTTAAATGCTACTGAAACATGGGGCTGGATTTTATTCTTCCCCGTTAGCAAATTTGAAGGCCGGGGTTTGGGGGTGGGCACGTTAAATCCATTGGGTGGCCTTCTTGCCACCTACTCACCAGCCATGATGTCTGAAAATTTACAGGGTTGGAAGGGGTGTCAGGTGGCCTGCCGCCCTTGGGCCTATTGAGGCCCATAAGTAGCCAATTAGTGGCCACTTAAGAAATCTCACTGCCATGGGTATTTTACCCATGGCAGGGGAGGCTCATGCCATGCAGGAAGACTAGCTTTAGCTTGGCAATCTGGTCTCAAGCAAGGAAGCAGGAACTTCTTTGTGAACCCCTTGGGTCCATCGGAGGTGAAAGTGACTACCCTTGGCATTAAGGCAGCATTTGACTAAGTGAGGCATCAAGGAGCCCTAGCAAAGCTGGAGTCAATGGGAATCAGGGGTATAACTCTCTGCTGGCTGGAGCCATACCTAGCACAAAGGAAAATGGTTGTGGTTGTTGGAGGTCAAGTATCTCAGTTCCAGGACATCACTGCAGGAGTTCCTCAGGGTAGTTTCCTAGGCACAACCTCAGATGTTGAAGCAGTCCATGTCCAAATGCAGCAAGAGCTGGACAATATCGAGGCTTGGGCTAACAAGTGGCAAGTAACATTTGCGCCACACATATCAGGCAATGACCATCTCCAACAAGACAGAGTCTAGCCTTCGCCCCTTGACATTCAATGGTATTGGATCTATCAACATCCTGTGGGTTACCATTGAGCAGAAACTGAACTGGACTAGCCATATAAATACTGTGGCTACAAGACCAGGTCAGAGGCTAGGAATCCTGCAACGAGTAACTTGCCTCCTGACTCCCCAAAGCCTGTCCACCATCTGCAAGCCACAAGTCAGGAGTGTGATGGAATACTCTCCACTTGCCTGGATGAGTACAGCTCCAACAACACTTGAAGCTTGACACCATCCAGGACAAAGAAGCTCGCTTGATTGGTACCCCACCCACAAATGTTCACTTTCTTCACCACCAATGAACAGTGTCAGCAGTGTGCCATCTACAAGATGCACTGCAGAAACTCACCAAGGCCCCTTAGACAGCACCTTCCAAATCCACAACTGCAACCATCTAGGATGACAAGGGCAGCAGATACATGGGAAACCACTACCTGGAAGTTCCCCTCCAAACCACTCACTTTCCTGACTTTGAAATACATCGCCGTTCCTTCACTGTTACTGGGCCAAAATTCTGGAACTCCCTCCCTAACAGCACTTTGGATATACCTACACCATAGGGACTGCAGCAGTTCAAGAAGGCAGCTCACTGTCACCTTCTCACGGGCAGTTAGGGATACGCAATAAATGCTGGCTAAGCCAGCGAAGCCCACATCCCATTGATGAGTAATAAAAAAATCCACCCTTTAACCCTCTTGCCTGGCTTCTTAAATGCAGCCCTTTATCCCCTTCGCCATGACCCCTGACTTAGCTGAGCGTTTCAGCATGGGGACTGGACTGTCTGCACTCCCAGCAGTGGCCACCATTCCCTGCTGGCACTGTTAGGACTACAGAGCTTCCGGCCTTCCAATTGGCAGGCAGTTATCTATTTCCAAGTTTATCCCTAGGCTTCATCAGAAAGGGGTGGAAGTCTTGCCTTATAACAATTAATACTGTTCCCATCGTTAAATTGTTAGGGGTTAGCTGTTGAGATAGTGGGCAGCCTCCCACCACCCCTTCCCCGATTTTTTAGCTCGGCGCAGTGGGGACTGTGGCCCCTGTAGATCCAGCTCAATGTTTTCACTTCACTTGTAGTATTTTTAATAAGGTATTTTCTGGAAAGCCTAAAACCAATTCTGCATATGGATCTTCCACAGTTTTGGAGAATGGTGTGTTTTTTGCAATTTAGTCACAGAAATCTAATCTTTCTCTTTTTACATAAAGTGACTTAAATATTTGTGTCTCTGAATCACATGGGCTGACTGACACCGTATTTAGCTTTGGGAAATTGGATTGGCTGCAAGTGAGGTGAAATTTTGGCTGCAAGTGAATGAAAATGAGCAGCCATAAACCTCTGAGCCTGCCACATTAAAAATGGCTGTAGGCCACAGGTGCACGTCTCAGCTTAGTATTTACTTTTCTTGGAGATAAATTTGACATATTTATGGTATCAGAATCATTGATTTTTGTGACACTGCCAATTAAGACACACCACTGTCTTTAAGGCAAGTTACCTTTGTGTAGCTTGAATGCAATTGCACACACAATAGAACTTAGAATCCACTGACTCCTTAGTTTTTCCTTCACATTTTCATTGCCCATCTTACCTTTCAGGTTACCTACTGTCTTGAACTCTGGAAAAAAAAGGTATACAGATGCTACCTCATTTCCAACATATGTAGCCTGGGTATGGTTGATCCAGATTTGACTTACAGGCACAATATTAAACTTAGTTTTTTAAAAAAGACTTCGAATTTTATTTTTTCAGGACATTACAAAGCACTTTAGTACCAATTTAAATACTTTTGAAATGTAGTCACTTTTGTAATCTGGTTTGGTCAAATTGGGCAATGTCAGGAGTTTGGCGTAGATTGGCATATGTGCATTATCGCACAAGTTCATGTACCCAGTGGAAAGCTTAATCCAAGATCTGGAAAAGGAATATAAACCAAATTAATTCTGTAGCCATTTCTCTGCTGTGCAGCTAAAAGTGTTGCAAACCAAATCCATTTTAGATAAAGCAGGAGATCTTCCCTCCACAGCTTCCAACCTTGTAGCCTCCCAACCCCAGACAGCCTGCTTCTACATCCTACCTAAAATCCACATACATATAGGACTGTCCCGGCACACCGATCGTGTCAGCCTATTCCTGCCCCATGGAACTCATTTCTTCCTATCTTGACTCCTTTCTCTCTCCCATTGTCCAGTATCTTCCCATCTAAATCCGTGATTCTTCTGATGCCCTACGTCATATCAACAATTTCCAGTTCCCTGGCCCGAACAGCCTCCTCTTCACCATGGACGTCCAATCCCTCTACACCTCAATCCCCCACCAGGATGGTCTGAGGGCTCTCCATTTCCTCCTTGAACAGAGGCCTGAACAATCCCCACCCACCACCAGTCTCCTCCGTCTGTCTGAACCAGTTCTCTCACTGAACAATTTTTCCTTTAACTTGTCTCACTTCCTCCAAAGAAAAGGTGCGGCTGTGGGTACCTGCATGGGCCCCAGTTATGCCTGTCTTTTCATGAGGTATGTGGAACATTCCTTGTTCCAGCCCTACTCAGGCCCCCTCCCACAGCCCTTTCTTTGGTACATCGATGACTGTTTCGGTGGTGCTCGTCTGGACCTGGAAAACATTATCAATTTTGCTTCCAATTTCCACCCCCCTATTGCATGGTCCATTTCTGACACTTCCCTCCCCTTCCTTGACCTCTCTGGCTCCATTTCTGATTATAGGCTGTGCACCAATATTTATTACAAGCCCACCAACTCCCACAGCTACCTCAACTACAGCTCCTTACACCTTGCAAGGACTCCATCCCATTCTTTCAGTTCCCTCGCCTCCGTTGCTTCTGTTCAATGATGCCAATTTCCAAAACGGCGCTTCTGACATGTCTACCTTCTTCCTTAACTGAGGTTTCCCACCCACTGTGGTTGACAGGGCCCTCAACTGATCAGGGTCAGGGGCACATTTCAGTTTTTCTCACAATCGGAGGGTTGATGAGCAAATTTTGGAAGGATGAGGTTTGACACAACATTAAACATGAAATTCAAGAAAATGTTGTATGAAAAGAAACAACTTGCTGAGCAAAAAAATGAGAGAATATGTGTCCAGTTTACTCCGAGTCTGAGTGCCCACTCACTCACCCTCAACCACTGTGAGAGTGCATGTTAAGGTGTGTGGGGTGAGCCTGAATGAGAACCATGAGAATGGGAATGAGTCAGAAACTGTCTGCTCCCTCTCACCTCCCCCTCCTCTCTGAAGCTCCCTCTGTGTTCCCCTCCCCTTTCCCCCTCACCCCTCCCTCTTCCCATGCATGTGCGCACACACTACCCCCCTTCTCTGATTCTCTCACTTTCACTTAAGCACTGTCACACTCGTGAACCCTCTGCCCACCCCCTCACCAGACAGACATGCTCACATCCTCTCTCTCTCTCTGTCACAGACACTTCCGTCTCTCTACCTCTGGCGCACGTGCTTGCTCTCTTTTTCTCTCGCACCCTGTCACTTGTGTGCGTGCTGCCTCCCCCATCACCCTTGCCCCTGCTGCCTCCCCCGTCGCTCTGGCCCCTGCTGCCTCCCCCTCTCCCCTGTTGATATCAATCAGTGTCTGATAGGAAAAATAAGTTAAATGTTTTAGATGTGAATTTTATGAATTTGTTTCATCAGTCCTGATCATGATGTTTAAAATTTTAACCTGATAAATTTATCTTTTACTTGCCAAATAATCTGTTAATTTCCAACATTGTATAAAATATTTGTCTGCAATGCCAGAGCCATAGTGACTCTCTTTAAAGACCAGAAGAGACTGGACATGCTCAGAATTAATTTTGAGATCACTAGATGGCACTGTCTAACAATGAATGAATGGTAATGGCCTTCCACACTGTCTATTTTATGTAGAACTTTTAAATTGAGGGCACGATAATCATTGCAAGTTAAAAAGGCACCTGCGCCACTCAAAAAATATCTGGTCTAATTTTATTTAAATAGCTAGGCTTTTTTTAAAATATATTTAAAGCAAGTTCTGGAACATTTGGCAGGCTCAGCTGTTTAGACAGTAGGTGGCAGTGTTTGACAAAGAATTACCATTTTGTCCATGTCTCTGATCTGCAGCTGTCCCATGTTTGTCCCATGAAAGTGAGTGTCAATTTGCTACTATGATGTGTTTATCCCTGGTAATCTTGCATATTTCCTAGCTTATCCTTAGGCAGAAATGCTAAACTACCAGGTAGAGTTGGAATCTTAAAGCACTTTTGAACTAGAACAGCATCTTCTGTTTCTCTGTACCGAAGATATACTTTTATTTTACAGAAGTAGGGCTGTAACTTCCAAGCTCCCCAGCATCAGATTTGGGAAGTATCCCAAAGATGCGCTGGGCAATCCCCTTCAGAGGTTCCTCTGAGTAATTGCATTGCACTCGGAGTCATCTGAAGATGCGATTTAAATCGCAAACATTGTTTGGTTCCGACTGTGTTGCACCAGTCGTTACTCAGAAAAAATTAGAAGAATTAAAACCTGTGCTAACTTCTGGGTGATAAAAGCAAAAAACTGCGGATGCTGGAAATCGAAAACAAAAACAAAAATACCTGGAAAAACTCAGCAGGTCTGGCAGCATCTGTGGAAGGGAGCACAGTTAATGTTTCGCGTCCGCATGACTCCTCAACAGAGTCTGTTAGTTCTGTTGAGGAATCATGCGGACGCGAAACGTTAACTGTGTGCCCCCTTCCACAGATGCTGCCAGACCTGCTGAGTTTTTCCAGGTATTTCTGTTTTTGTTTTCTAACTTTTGGGTGATTATTGAGCTGACCCAGCAGAGCTAGACTTCGACACTAGTCCCTGGGGACGTGCTGCATTGACTTGGTCTTGCTTGGCCTGAGTCGGAAGTTTGGGCTAGACAGCATTGGAAAAAGCTTCATATAAATAATTGGGCATGGAGTGGCAATCCGACACTGACTCCAAGGAAGTTACGGCCATTGATATTGAAAGTGTGCATCAACTTGCTACTGTGATGTGTTTATCCCTTGTAACTTTGCATATTTCCTAGTTTATCCCTTGGCTTCATCAGAAGTACTACACTACCAATTAAAGTTGAAATTTTCAAGCATTTTTGAAACAAGAAACCAACTTTTGTTCCTTTTTACCTAAAATATGCCTGTATTATACTTTTAAAATGCACATTTGTGAAACCGCGAGGAACCCATAGATTAACAAAAAAAAGTGAGCATAACATATTAGAATGTGGAACTAAGCATTTTTAAGAAGTTTTAATTGCGGCATGGATTACTTTGCTATGGTAACTGATTGGGAAAGATGGGCTGTGATTAATGAGAATTTAAAAGGTTTGAGACAAACAGTATGAGAGTGCAGGCAGCCCTAGCGTCTTGAATGTATAGAGTAGTTGTTTGCTGATGGAAATAAAGCTAAATGGTGCCATGGTAGCTGTGCGATGCTGCCTGGCCTTGACCAATCAGAAGAACTCATGTTTCCTCATTGCGCACTAGCTAGTCCTATTCAGTGCTGTAAACTGGGAAGCTAGCTTGTTACAGTTTGTCATTTTTGATCTGAATAATTTAAAATAACAATCAATCTTAATGGAAGAGAGGAGGAAGAAATGAAGGCAGGAACAATTAAAATGCAGTTATGCTTACAATAAGGTATGTCAAATTTGTAGCACCATGTCTGAATACAAAAGCTGTTTAAAAATAATGCAGCATGTCCAGCAGTGTCTTGCATCCGGATGCAACACTTTTTAAATATAGTTAGGCGCAGAAAGAGACAGAATTTCAGGTTTGTATCGTGTTGCTAAGGCCGTAATTGTTCATGATGCGACATTTGTTTCCTTGCATAGCTTTTTTTGATGGTTACTTTGGAGTTTGGACATAATGATTCATGCTATTTCATTAAATCTGAATGCGCTATAATATATATGCTACAGGCCATTTTTACTGTATAGGTAGATCTTAAAAGCATTAAGTCCAGATGTTTTTTATAACATCATCCTCAACTGCTTGTTCTTGATGTTTTGCTTCCAACACTATTCATAAAGATAGCTTAAAAGCATGCGAATAGATATATTGGTGGATTTTAAGTGACAAAAACTGAAAATGAAAATTTACAGGATGAAAGATAAGAGTTTTATGTAATCCACATATATTCCATGAGCTGCTCACGGTTAATTGAAAGATGCACTATTTTGATATAAAAGTGATGTATAATATCATGGTCACTGATTTATGGTGACTAAATAAAATAAATTTGGGTTTTATTACATGATATTGGGGGTTCATATCGTGCTTTGTTAATTAAACACCAGGACTGTCCAGTATTGTGTGAAAGTTATAAATAAATGGCCATTAATTTTTAACATTTTTTATGTATTTAATTTTTTAATCAATTTCTACTTTTTGAAGTTGAGTTTTCAGTGCATAGTACACCAATTAGTTATAGATATTTGATATTCTTCAGAGCTGGGGAGGACATGTGTGTCTGGGCAGCATGAGGGAGGGCTTGGTTTATCGTCACTCTTGTTTGACAGATTATTTCAGCAGCAGAACATTTTTATAAAATGCTTTGTGTAGTTTGTTCACTTTTATTTTCATTTTTTAAAATGGCAGTTCTCTTTGCTGCATTTGTTAATAATCCCTATGTAGTTTTTCATTGGTAGTTTTCTTGCTTTTAAATTCTTTCATTTTTGATTTGCTGTTTTATTTTAAGCTAATCAGGGAAGTATGATTCTGTGAGGATAACAAACGAGAAATTTGATGGAAGACTTGCAGTGCATTATAGATTTTACATTTTAACTTTATGTTAGACTATTGTTTTGGAAAATTGAAAGGAAAAAATGTATTGCTGCTCAAAATGTGCTGGCACTGCATGAATTTCCTATCAGTGCAACTGTGCAATTGTGCTCAGTGAAATGTAAAGTATGTTTGAGAATAAAACCTAAATCATTATTACCTCAAATTTTTAACATTCACTCATACAGCAGCTCAGCATCCTCTATCAATCAATAAATGAGCATGTTTTTAATCACTGGAATTTTCTTTGATTTTGATTTTTGTGTACCAAGTAATAAAATATACATAACATTTGAAAATATGTTTGAATCCATTGCAATGTATGGGGCTTCTGATGGATAATGGAAATTGGGGGATGATTGAAAATACTGTTGATCTTTGCCTTGAATTTTGAAAGTGTTTTGTTTCTTTTTGCTCATGTTTTTGTTCTTCCATTTTTTTTACTCTAGCTTCTCCATTAACACTTCTTAAATTTTTTTGCTGTGCCTCTCCTGTTGACAGGCTTGGCTGTCTCTGGAATCATTGAGTTGTCAGCTTCTATCTGTCAGCTCAAAGCACCGAGATGCGACTGCAGCCACTGGACTAGATTCAACTCAGAGGGCGGGCTACAATTGCCCCAATCCCTCATATAAACTACAGGCCCCCCAGATGCAGAAGGGGCCTCCTAAAGGCAACAAGCACCATGCCTGAGCAATCCTGCTAGTAGCCATCATTAAAATGTATTCTTGGTAACTAGTTACTGTTACATCAAATATATGCCTCATTGAAGCATACAAAACTCTCACAGGGCTCAGCAGCGTAGATGCAGGAAGGATGTTTCCCTTGGATGGGTGGGGGTGGACGGGGGTGGGGTGGATGTCCAGAACCAGGGAACACAGCCTCACAATAATGTAGGCCATTTAGGACTGAAATGAGGAGGAATTTCTTCACTTAAAGGCTGGTGAATCTTTGGAATTCTCTACCCCAGTGGGCGGAGGAGGCTCAGTCATTGAATATGTTCAAGACAGAGCTCAATAGACTTCTAGACATTAAAGACCTCAGGGGATATGGGGATAATGCAGGAAAATGGCATTGAGGGAGAAGATCAGCCATGATCTTATTGAATGACAGAGCAGGCTTGAGGGACTGAATGACTTAACGCATCCTATTTGTCTATGTGCTGCTTACCAGCAGAGTACCTGTTTTACATATTTATTTTACATGTTAAACATCCTTGTGGCTGTTCTACTTTCCTGAAAGTAAGACTAACCATTAACAATGCATAGCATGATTTCCTGTTTGCAAATCCTTGCTTCTGCTTTTGTGTACTAAGGGATAATTACTATATTACGACACTATTTCTAGTAGCGAAAGTTTTTTTTAGTATATAATGGCAAAGGAAAGTTGAGTGGCACTTAATTTTTCTTTGTTTTTTTTCTTGCAAAGTTCCTCATGTCCACTATATACTGCCTGATCTCCCACAGCTATAGTTAGCAAGAAATGCAGCTGAAGAGGGAACTGTGCCTAGCTTGGTAGGCATGGCTGGCGGTCAAATATTCGTAATGTATTCTAAATATAAACATTATCTGCACTTCTTTATGTTTATCTGAGAACTCCAACTTGCGAAGCGCACTGATTCATATAAACAGTGGTAAGTTTTGAAAAAGCTATACCATTGTTGCAGTTTGCGAAAGAATTTTGCACAGACTGGTCGCACTAAGTGCTGTTGCAGAGATAATTAGTAAGGAAGAGAATTTACAGATCTATTTAGTTTCATAATTTTCTTGGATTTTGAATTAAAAATCTATTCTTGAACTGATGGACAGTAAAGGTAACACTACTGTCCCATTTCACTTGCAGTGGCTCATTTACGAAAAATGTAACTTTTATCTTTACCCATCACAGGTGGATGGTTAAATAAAGAAAATCTTACTAAGTTTTCAGAAATCAATCAAGGTAACAGAAGTAAGGATGATTGTTTCAACAGCTGATGAGCTAAGGCAGGATCAAAGACAGGCAATATTACATGGTGGAAATAGATATCCTTTGTGCTGTCACCTCTGAGGATCTCTCGCAAATTTCTGCCCTATTCCTTTCATTTGAAATTTGGATGCTAACCTACTTCTGCATCTCTTTAATCGCTAACCCCACCCCATCCCCATACTGTAATAACATCACCTCTGCCTCACTGTGAGGCACACTATAAGAAATGCATTTGAGGAGATCTGCATTGCTCTTAGTTAAATTATCTGTTGTTTTATAAGAACAAGAACATTGCTCATGTACAGTTATTTTTCTGCTGCCAAGTTAAAGCTGTGTCCACTTGACATTTCATAATTGTGAAATAGAGCCTTAAGTGAGTCAAAATTGTTTGTTTGCCTGGCCATTGTCTTGGGCCGAACCAGATTCTTCACAACTGCAGCATCCTATTTGACCCTGATCTGAGCATCTGATCCAATATCCTCTCCAGCACAAAGGATATCTATGTCCACCGTGGTGATATTGCCTGTCTTTGGCCCTGCTTCAGCTCATCAGCTGTTGAAACAATCATCCTTGCTTCTGTTACCTTCACAATTGACTATTCCAATGTGTTCCTGGCTAGCCTCCCAGCTTCCACCTTGAGCTTATCCAAACTTGCCCGTATCCTAACTCGTACCAAGCCTCATTCACTGTTCAGTGTGCTCACTGACCTACATTGGCTCCAGGTCCACGAGCACGTTAAACTTAAAACCCTTGTGTATTTCCGACTTACTTTGCTACACCATTGGTGGCAGTGCCTTCAGCTGTCAAGTTTTCAATTCCTTCCATAAAATCTCTCTGCCTCTCTTGGTTTGAGATGCTCCCTAAAATCTACCTTTTTGACAAAGCTCTTAATCACCTGCCCTAATGCCTCCTCCTCTGAATCAGTGTCTGTTTTGTTGTCTGTGTTTATGATGTGCCTTGGGACAACTTACTATGCAAATGGTGCAATAAAAGAAGATTGCAGTTTAGATTTCAGATTGCAATCTTATGTGCCATCTTATTTATTTCTGATTGCTAAGCTTACTGAAATTGTTCGGATTTTGAGGCATAAGTCAAGGCCTTGTCCCCCTGTTCAGGTGGAAAGGCCCTGTGATGCTGCTGCTTTGGGATGATGTGGAATGTTTGCTTAGTGTCCTGGCCAGCTTTTGTTTCTGGATGGATACCAAAACACATCAATTGGCCATTTATCTTGCCTGTTGTTTATCGGACCTTTCTGTGCACATAGACAATTGAGCATGTCCCAGGGAAACCTATATTGCAGGCACCAGCTCCCATGATAACCACTCCCTGAAAATTACTCTTAATACTGTTCTGCAAAGGATATTGACCTTTTTTCTGTTTTGCTAGTTCTTCATGGAGAGATGCACATATTGCTAACTTTGCTAAACACTGAGTCATTTCATCAGCATGCTGTGTATCTGAGGCTGAAGAGTTAGTACATTTAACTATTGCAACAATGACTTGACTTCATAAGTAATTCATTCAGTGTTCTGGTGTAAAAATTGGCTGCTGCATTTCTCTAAAAAAAATAACAATTTACTTAAGTACTTTAACAGTAAAGTGACAGCTGGAGAGAAAAAAATAGGAACCATAAAAAATGCACAAGACTTGAAACCGCAGATAAGCACAAGATGGTAAATATTATGAATGATTACTTCCTCCAGGTATTTACAAGGAACAGTATGAGCAGCAAACCCTCCCCAGAGTTAACCCAGACAAAAATGAGTGACTTCAATATGAAGGGGATGGAAGTTCTAGGCAAACTAGAGTGTCAAACCAATTAGACCCTCAAGAATAGTTGGCATTTATCCCAGAGTGCATAGAGACTAGGAACAAAATATATCAAACATTGTCGATCATTTTAAGGGAGTCACTACATTGATAACTGGTGAACGTAGTGCCCATGTTCAAAAAGAGTGACAAACCAGACATGGATAATTACAGATCCATCAGCATTATTTGAGTAAAATCAAAACACGGCAGATGCTGGAAATCAGAAACAAAAACAGAGAATGCTGAAAAAACTCAGGTCTGGCAGCATCTGTGGAGAGAGAAACAGTTAACGTTTCGAGTCCATATGACTTCTTCAGAGCTCCGACTGTTAGCATTATTTGAATCCTATGAAATAGACTTTCCAGTGTAAGCCTAAGATTGTCTTCACAGTAATTACTTATTAAACAATCACAAACATAAATTCAGAAGGGGAAGATGGCTGCTTGACCTGAAATGATATCCCATATTTGGGAAGCTGAACAACACATTCTGGCTAGATCCTGAGGTATTTGACAAAGCTCCACGGGAAAGCTTAGAAACTGGTAATTCAGGGTAAATCTTCGGGGTGGATAAGAAAATTGCTGAAAGGTAACAATGCATACTTGTTGGGTAGGGGAAGGTGCTGAGTGGTGTGCCCCAGGGAATGTGATGGAATCACTACATAGTATTTTGACAGGTATTTTAATATTTAATCCCGAATGACATACAGCTAGATAAAAATTCTGATCAGAATGTGGGATCAGTTTGACTACTGAGTTGAAACATAAAGCAAACTTCAATTTTAGAAGATTCCTCAGTAATCAGGCTTTGATTGTTAGCACTGTTTTATTTACAAAAGAACATGAATAAAAAATCTTTTTTTTTTTTGCTCCAAGCCTATTACTTAGAATTACATAGAATGTACAGAACAGAAACAGGCCATTTGGCCCAACTGGTCCATTCTGGTATGTATTCTCCACATGAGCTGCCTGCCCCCACTTTCAAAAATGTTTTACACTCCCATCATTTACTTATGAAGTGTAGTCACTCTTAAGTGGGAAAGCACAAGTCAATTTGCACACAACAAAGTCCTGTAAACAGATGATTAACCAGTTAATCCAGTGGTGGTGTTTAAGGGATACTTGTTGGCATGGACACCAGGAGAACTTCCTTGCTCAGAATCTTTTATGTTCACCTGAGAAGATGGATAGAATCTTGGGTTAATGGGTCATCTGAAAAGCAGCTCCAACAATGCAGCGACCCTTCAGCATTATGTTCATATTTCATCCTAGATTATGTGTTCAAGTCTTTGGAGTGAGGCTTGAACTCTCAATTTTTTGACTTGGAGGGCCAAGTGCTACCAAATCAGAATTGAGCTTATATTAGTAATTAGGCCTGACCATCTGTTAATTTGTGTTTAATTGACACCTTTTGGTATTTAAGGAAACGTATGGCAACAAATATAAAGGGGGAGGGAAGTAACACTTGAATTAGTAATTCATGGAGAAGAGAATTTTTGGAGTTGATTGCATAAAGCTGGACCATTGTTTTATGTTGTACAATGACATTGATTAACCACAGCCACTTTGAATATATTATGGCTAAAGTTGACATCAGTGAGCATTTTATTTCAAGAAACTAAACATTAGAAACCGATTGCACTTTGAAATGGGAGAATTGACAAGCAACTAATAAGGATCTATACATAAACATTTTGTGTTCATATTGCTCTAGATGTGGTATATGTTCAAAACCCAGCACTTACATCTATGCATAGATAATCAGACATTTTACTTGTTTCAGTGATATTTAATAATATTTAAGCATTTATTAGCATCAATTTGCACATTTGTGGGAATGTTAAGTTTGTAAGATTAAACATGGATTTTAATAATTCAGAATTATTCTTTGGTGTACATGAGATTTCCCACTTAATGGTCTGAGAGGACATAAATGAAGAAATAGTGACATACAACGATGTTATAAAAGCTTTTGATACATATTTCAGTCTTAGAAGGAACATAAAAATCAGGCACAGTTCAATAGATGTACCCACAGGGGGAGAGTGTACATTCCTTCATGATTGATTTGTATCGACTAGCTGAGAATTGTGAAGGTGGAGCCCTGAAAGGCAAATTAATTTGCGATTAGTTGTTGTAGGAGTCTTAGAGGAAACGTTATCAGATTTCCTACAGTCAAGGGAGGATTTAATACTATCAAAAGCTGTGCAGTTAGCAAGGCAGGCAGAAGTAAGAAAGCAAAGTTGGGTATTTACTCCAAGGCAGGTTTAATGGAGAAAGCGACTGCTGCAGTGCAGTTTGTAGCA
Source organism: Carcharodon carcharias (assembly GCF_017639515.1). Taxonomy (NCBI): domain Eukaryota; kingdom Metazoa; phylum Chordata; class Chondrichthyes; order Lamniformes; family Lamnidae; genus Carcharodon; species Carcharodon carcharias. Next base: position 191,471,475 of record NC_054469.1, read on the forward strand.
GACGTAGCAGCGCACCTACTCAGGTCAAACGGGCAAAGAGAGGATGAGGTAGCTGCCATTACTCAGTGTTCGCCCTGTGGCAGGAAAAGGCAGCATTGGCGTGAAGAATGTCCTGCCACGAATGTGGAATGCCATCCCTGTAAGAGGAGAGGGCATTTTAAAGCTGTATACCGAAGCAAAAAGCTCCTAACTCAGAAATTTAAGCAGAAACCAATTAAAGCACGTAGCGTTCAAGAAATTGATGCAAGACAATGAAGTGCCATTCTTGGGAGAAATTACAGGATCTAATGGGAACTATTTGAGCACAAACATTATAGTTAACAGATAGAAAACAAGCTGCAAATTAGATACTGGAACAGAAGCTTCATTTCTTTCAGACACAGAACAGTGGCTAAAGCAAGACTTCCTCCACCCATCGATCATAGAACTCTACAGTCCAGGAGGCATTCAACCAAAGGTCAAGGGACAAGTGCCTGCTACACTTCAGTACAAAGGAAGAGAAAGCCACAGAAACTTTGCACTCCAAAGAGTGTTCATTACTAAACCAGAAAGCTTGCATGGATCTACAACTCATCTATAATTAGATGAATTGGGATGCCAAGAGAAAACGAAAAAATTCAGGACAAAATTTCCAAACTTATTTTGAGGTCTTGGGAAGCTCAGAACAGCCTATCACATCACATTGAGACCAGATGTTCACCCCCAAGGAAAGTTCCACACCCATTTTTACAAAAGGTGAAGCAAGAAATTGCATCAATGCTGCATCAGAGTAGCCTTACCTGTAACAAAATCTATAAGTTGGTCTTCAGACATTGTTCCAATGCTAAAACCAAATGGCTCACTGCGAATCGGTGTTGACCTCACACAGTTAAACAAAGCTGTCCACAATAGTGTCTGCGGATGACGGCCTGGCAGAGTTAGCAAAAAGCACAAGTAGCTGCCACAGAGACTGGACAGCAAAGGGACAGATAGCAAGGCCCAAACTGAAGTTGAAGCCAGGATTCCAGAGAGACTGGATACAGGGAGAGAGAACTGTAGAGAGAGCAGATTTACCAAAAGAACTGAAAGGTCTCAATGCCAATGAGTGAGACAGAAAGGAAAGATCCCAAGAAGGCCTCCTAGTCAAAGGAAGAGCAGGAGTCTGGGAAAGGTCCTATTCTGTGGAAGTGATAGTAAGGAGCAGAGAGGAAGGCTTCAAACTTAAAGAGAGCAAGCTGCAGGAAGTAGATTTAAACAGATGGGTTTGCGAGAAGCCAGAAAGTCCAAGGAGACAGCTGTAAATCTTTCCCATGGGCATGTGAAGCTGTGGCGTACTGTTACGACTGAGCTGGTGAGAGAGAGTGCATGGAAGAAAGCTCCAATGCATGCGGTGATCTGGGGAGAGAAACATCGGAAGAAGAGTTCGAAACCTGAAGGTGGACACTTCTGGAAGGCATCTGAGAGAAAGTGTTGTTTAGGAGAAGATTCCAGAGCTTGGCCTTGGAGAGTGGAGATTGGAAACCATCATCTGAAAAGCATAGTTCAGTGAGACCAGTTGGCTCACCATGTGACAAGTGTCTGGAGGGAGTTGATGAGAGATCCATATCATCTGTTTGGGTGGCATTTGTCACTTGGGCCAGGATTTTCTGGCCCCGTCGTAGGTGGGACCTGCCATGGGTGAGGCGCCCCAGCCAGCAGTCCATTGACTTCTTGTGGGACCGGATGATCACAGTGGCAGCCAGGTGCGGAAAATCCCGCCCTTGGTTTCAGAGTGTAGTGTATTTGACCACAGTCGCCTATTGGTTTACATATACTGTGTACTTACTGTGAACATTAGAGTATAAGATAACTTCTGTAACTTGTGTTATCCATATGAATCTGAATATACCCGTAAAGGTGTTAGTGTGGGTGAAGGAGTGTTACAATATTGTTCATCTTTTCTGGTTTAATAAATGTTTTATTCTTTTGTTAAAAGTTCATCAGCTGACTTATGTGACTCTGTTCAGTAGCCACTTTCCACGTATCCTAACAAAAAATAGTTAGGATCTATCAAGCCGGGTTCCACCCTGGTATTTGACTTGTTCGGTAGTAACAGCAGCTGGGATCATAACAATATTGCATGTTGTTCTATCTTTCTGAACTTGTATAATAAAGTTTATTTTTGTGAATACCTGTGGAATCTTGTGGCTTTATTCACATAGTAAGTGTCTTGAATGTCAAATTTTGTCTATCTTAAAATGTTATTGGTCCTGAACCGGGTCTCACCAACAATTTGGAGTCTGGCCAAGGATCGAAACAAGACCCACAATGATGATAATGGACCATGTTCAACATATTATGAACAAGCATGCCTTGATTGATTTTTATAGAACTGAATCATAATTTGGTATAATTACTTATTCCTTTACATTAAGATTGCATAATGTCTTTATGGCACAGATTGTCAATATTTTTAAATAATTAACTGTGGATTCTTAATAAAATTCCAACATAGTGCAAATGTAGCCACATTCAATCCTTATGGGATGTACTGACCAATGATCTGTAGGCTGAGTATTACAATTGGTAAGAAAATGAAACCCAAAGCACAAAACCACCATTTTATTACTGAGGATTGTGATTCTAAATATATATGGATGTCCACGTTTTGCATTGAAAACTGCAAACTGTTTTAAAGTTCTAATCATATTTTGGGGTTCCGATGGCAGCTCAAGCTTCATTGTCAAAAGTTTGATATCTGGGCACCTTGATGTATTTCCAGCCATCCATCTTTTAAAATGATGCGCTATATCTGGAAATATGCTGTTGATGGTCAGTTGCTAATGTTGTCATAACTACAACACAATCATTAATCTTCACTGAGGATGTGATCAGGAACTCATTGCTCATTTGTGTCCTTAATACTATTTATAATGTAACAAAAATCGATTTAGAGCAAAAAGAACAACTGACAAATTGGGGGCAATGATCAAAAGTTGCTGAAGACAGTTGCCAGACAAAGAGGCTTTTGCAACATGTCCTGATGAAAGATGATACTCTTCCTGAAATTTTTGTCGAGCTTGATTGGAGTATTTCAAAAAGCAAGAAGATCAGCTTGAGAATGGGAGAGGAAGTTCAAGTGGTGTTGTATGATGTTGTATGTGCCTACATGCCATTGCAATGTAAAGGTGTTCAGCAAAGCAAAGGTTAACATGGGTCTGGAGGATAGCACTGTCCATAGTATCATGTATAGAGTCACATGGTAATAAACTTGAGAGAGAACAGTCTTGAGGGAACGCTCTGGAACCAGCCTGCATGGAGGAAACAACACCATGCATGAAAGTAACCTGAGATCTGTAAATAGTTAAAAGATAACAATAGTTCATATTTGCATATACAAGTCTCAAGATATCATCGTTGAGACACCACAGCTGGCACCATATTGCAACATGGTTGGCAGTGGTGGGAGTTCTGAAAAGATATCAGCGCTATTGGCATAGCAGGACACGGTTGGCAGTGGTGGTCGCTCCTATAAGATATCAGATCAGAGAGAGTGCGATAATCTGACTTGGTGACCTTCGGTGATATGAAAGGTGTCTGTTAAATGCATAAACCCAGAACAGTATCCCAAGGTATGAAACACTACAAGTAGCTGAAGCTGAACTAGAGAGATGTGCACCTAAGAAGAAAACTTGAGGAAAATGTTGAAGAAGCTTCATTGCAGATTTGGAAGTGAGGAATCCACTACAGTGAGTGGAAGTCCAATTCAGAAAATTGCAAGAACCTGAGTGACACAGTTCACAAGATAGTGAGCAAAAATACAAAAAAGTAGCTCCACTTACATTTTAGAATATGTGGCTGTCCCAAGGGCTCAGCATCCAGAGAAAGGTGAAAGATAACTGCAGGTAAAGACAAAACAAACCTGTAGAAATCGGCTGGCAGAGTCAAACATTTAAGCAGAACTTGCAGAATTTTTTTTAAAAAAGAGAGAAACATGCAGGGCTTAGTAAATTAAATTTAAAAAAAAAACCTGCAGAGTTTGAGAAAGGGAATGCTTATCAATTGGGAAAAGTAAAGTTTTCCAGTTTAAAAAAAAGTGATGCTATTTTTCAAGCCCAGTACAGTACAAAAAGCTGGAACACGCTGTACCTGGCTTTATAAATGTGCTCCAAAATACAATACCTGCAAAGCAGTTTTTTTTTAATTGAACCAAAAGTCTCCCCAGCAACAAGACTCAAAACAATGAAGGGGAAATTCAACTGTATTGAATTCAACTAGCAACTACATCCTGAGTTTAAAAAAAAGGTTACTGCACCCTGTCTTAAAGAGGCAACACAATTTAAAGCTGTAACTACAAGGAAAAAAATAGCCATGGACAGAAAATTGGAAGAGACCCCAGAGAGAGAGGGCAGCTCTGCCGAGGGCAACAAGAGACCCTAGAAGGAGAGCAACTTGAGACCCCAGAGGAGAGGGCAACAGCCATCTGCCCACTCTACATTACGAATGAAGGAAAGCTATTGAAGGTAACTCAAAAGAAGCAAAACGTGCAAAAAATAAATGAAGCTATTCTACAGAAAAGTATTTGCATCAGAGCTGAATTGGAAGATTTAAAGTGCAAGATTCAGGCTGAGCTTAAACCTGTGAAGACGCAGGATAAACTGAAGTCTTCAATGAGCCAAGCTGTTCGAGATCTGAGCAAACATATTTCAGAGACGACACAAAGGTATCGAGGAAATAACGACCCTCAGTTCCACTGTTGGCAAATCAGAGCAGGAGCTGGGAAAATGCAACCAGATATACAGCTAGACAAAACAGTAAGCAGAAAAGGCACGCAAAGAAGTTACAACCTTGAAAGACTCCTTGGAGAATCAATCATGGAAAGACTTGAGCTAAAAAGGACGTTGAATGTTACTTCAGAAAAAACTGCGTTGGAATTTCCAGTAACAACGCAATGATGCACTGAAGCCCAGAAGGAGTTGGCAAGAGGGCAGCAAGAAAATAAACAATTGTCATTCATGATCAAATGCAAAAGGATTATGTAACCATTCAGTGAAATGAAGACTCTTTTAAACCGTAGAATGGAAGAACAACAGGAGAAACTCGAAGAGACTCAGTTGAATTACTGGAAAACTTGAAGCAAGTAAACTTCGCAAAGAAAAGGAAAACCTGTTGAAAGCCCTTCACATGCTACAAGAATCCCTCAAGCCAAAGTTTTTATTCCCCTTGAACATTCCTAAGAGAAGGAAAATGAACTTAATATCACTGAAAAAAACTGAAGAATCAGTTGGCAGAGCAGATTCAGCAATGTTCAATATTATGGGAGGAAGCCAAAACCTACAAGAAACATATCAAAAAGCTAAAGAAGCATTTGAATGTAAAGGAGGAGGCACTTTCCAAACTACAAGCGGCTAATGAAGCCATGAGTGGCACAATTACAGAACTGAAACAAGTTAAGACTTCGCTGGAGACAGATCTGGCCAACAGTGAAACCACAATGAAAGACAGGGACAAAGTTCTGTTACAGATAAAAAGAAAAGACAGAAATTAGATAAGAAAATGTAAATCTGACACTAAAGCGCAAGGCACTAGAAGAAGAAAAAGCTGCGCTGAACAAAAAGATTCATAAACTTCAAAATGATTTGAAAACACAACAACAAACAAATGTTTGGCTGAAATTGTGAAAAGAGCAAATGAAGGTCCCTTTTGCAAAAAATCCATGTCCAACAAGAACATGGCGAACATCACAGAAAAAGAAAATTTGAGTTCACTTTAGGAATGAACGGAGTACACATTCCGCTTGGAAGGAATGGGCCAAACTCACAATGTCCGAGAAAAGCAGACAAGTTGTTAATAAAGAGAAGTGCAACTCGAGGGAATGCAAAAAGTGAATCAAATGGGGATATCCAAGTACCAGAAACACAGAGTACGACTACCATTCCTCCAAATGTGACAGACCAAGATGTGGAAGAATTGTCAAAGACCGCCTGAATTTATAAAGTCAGAGACTTGAGATGGGAGAGCAGGGATAGCAAGTAAAGATTGTATTACAAATAGTCATACTCTTTTGGGAAGGAAAGTTTTTTTTTGGAGAGGAAAGGGGGATGTATGATATTGCATGTGCCTGCATACCATTGTAATGTAAAGGTGCTTGGCAAAGCAAGGGTCAACATGGCACTGGAAAATAGCACCGTCCATGGTATGATGTATCGAGTCATGTGGTAATAGACTCTGAGAGAACAGTCTATACAGAGAACACTCTGGAACCAGCCTGCATAAGAGGTGTAATAGCACCATGCATGACAGTAACCTGGGGTTTGTAAATAAAGGATAACAATAAACGGTCATACTTAAATACACAAGTCACAAGATCTCATTGTTGAGACACCACAGCTGGCACCATATTACAGCAAGTGGGGTTTAGGATCATCCAGGCAAAGCAGTCATTAACTATAGCTGACACCACTGAACAGAAAATGCATTCTATTGGAGAAATTGCATGTAAATGGCTGTCTGCTGGAATGTTTGGGATCTGGATGTGGGAAGCAGTGAATGGGAAGATGCTGCACCCAGGTGCCCATGATGGTGCCATTGGTACTGCTTTGTATTTCAATCTTTTTCTGATTTTATTTCAAGTTGCCAGCATTTGCACTGTTTTTATCTCCAGAGTAGAATTGTTTGTTTAGCTGCTCTGTTTCTGCTTTATATAGGGGTAAACTGTCATTGTGCCCTATTATCTTCTGTTTGCACATGAACCCCATTAGAATGATGTTGACAAAAGCCATCTGCTATCCATCCACATGTTTGCAGTGTTGATAAGGGCTGCTGCAGAAAAAACAGACTTCAGAAAAAACATGAAGCGGCCCTGGGCCTGGCCAACGATCAAATGCAGTGACTGAATAAAGAGTTGCTTTTAATAGCTAAAAACGAGTGCAAAGCATGAACAGCTGCTCCAGATTAGGTCGTTTGTGCATTTTTGGGAAACCCTTCTGATCAAAATCCATTTGCTTCAATTTTGTGTGAGAATTGAAGACTTGAAGGATCGAACATGATTTTATCTAATTGTATATTTGATTTCTTCCAAATATTTTTTTGCAGTCAGTAGTTTAAGTCACAAATTTGGCATTTTTGAATTTATTTCCTGCCCAACTACATTCCAAAGGCATGGAGGGCTATTCTATCCAGGAAAATGTGTCTTGTGGAAGTGAGAACGGGGTCTTAACATGATTCACACGTGTACTATGAAATTCATGTGCATTTTTAATGGAAATGAATTGTAGTTTTCAAAAATATGCATCAGTAAAGGAGATAAAGGGGTTGGCTTGCTGAAGGATTTCTGTTGAAGGTTAGTCATATTGGGAGCATAATTCTTATTCATAGTTTCAGAAAAATAGTTTTCAGATGCTACAGCATTTTCTACTTAACAGATATCAAAAACAAATTAGATGGCACTCAGGTATCTGTGAAGAAAATATAATTTTTATCCACCAAACTGTATTTAAAGGTGATGCTGGATGGAGTACAGATACATGTTTAATTTAGGTTGAAAGAATTTTTCATGAACACTAACATTTACTGCACGTAAGCAGTCGGATGTTTTGGGTTAGCAAATTTATTTCACTATCTTGTGCGGGGAATGTAGCAATACAGTTTTATTTAATGGCCAGCTCCTTTTCCTTAATTGATGCTCACACTTCCATTCTATGAATGATATTTGCTACATGTTTAGCTTTTGTCTAAACTTTTTTTGCATTATTCTGAATAAATTTGTCATTAATTGATAATCTAGCTAGTCCAGTTGCCTCATGTATTCACTTGAAGTTACTGCAAATATATCTTCAGTTTTCCACGTTCATTCTGTCATTGCAGATTCATTTGATTAAGGAGGTTTGACTGCTGCAATGTATTGAATGAATTGTTCTTATCCGGACTGTGTTTGCATAGACTGAAACCAACTTCACTTGACTGGATTTTCCTGTCTCTTTTTAGTACCTGTTCTTTTAAATATTCAGTCACAAGTCAACCATTTGTGTTTGGGATTGGGGCCATACTTAGGCCAGATGGGGTAAGGACTGCAGATTTCCTTCTCTAAAGAATATTAGTGAACCAGTTGATTTGTAAAAATTCCATGATCCCTTTTACTGATTTTTTTAATTTTCAGTTTTTATTTATAACTGAATTCAGATTCTCAACTGACAGTAGTCTGGTGGGATTTGAGATTGTGTTCTCGGGTTTATTAGTCCAGTCCTCTGGATTACTATTTCAATAATTTAACCTCTATATTACCATACTCCAATATTTTCTTGTTACTTGCTGGTTACTTGAGCATGTGTAGGGTGAGAAATAGTTAATAACCATATATTTGTCTCCTGTAGTTCCTGTGTTATGGTTGACAGTGCTTTATATCGTAAATTGCTTTGTAGGTTCCAGTTGCTTTTGATATCTGCTTGGCGAGAGCGCAGTGGTTAAATTGATGTATTTTGCTTAACGTGACTACATTTCAAAAGTACTTCATTGGCTGTAAAGTGTTTTGGGATCTCTTGAAGTCCTGAAAGACACCATATAAATTTAAGTCTTTCCTTCCTTCCTTTTCCTCCATCTTCTCCATCTCTCCCTTACATTCCTGCCTCTCCCCCCCTCCCAATCTTTTATGTGCACTTTTGGATGTGCCCTCCCTCTTCTTTCTTGTCACTGTCAAATATTGTATCTAGAGTACTTCTGGTGTCATGTGCCTGTCTAGTCTCAAATACGTTTTCATAAATAGCAACGAATCACAAGTGAGCAGGTAGGAAACGGACAACTTAAGAGGAAACAGGACAGACTTAAGTTTTAACTTTAATTTGTCACGATTAACTTTGTGTCAGTATTTACAGTAGTATTTTGGACATCCCAAAGCAACTAGTTTTGAATTGGGGCGGGGATTCATAATTAACATAATTAATTGAAAAGTAATTAAGAATATAATGACACTAAAGAGTGATGGAGAAAGATGGAGAAAAGTGCAAAATTATTAAACTTGTCAATAAACTCTCTTATGTTTTGTATTACCCATTATGATGTCACCAATAATTTTCTGACAAATGTTAGATAAACTGATGTATTTTTCCCTGGTTTCCCTCTTTCACTTTCCTTACTTAGTGGAATTGTGTGCAATTTTTCAACTTAAAGGAACAGTTCCTGAATTGATAGAAATTTGCAGATGCTCTATTTCTAATCTGGCAATGCTGTCACCTACTTCCTTTAAAACCTTGGGATAGAAAATAATTGGTTTTGAGGATTTGTCACTCAGTGCTGTTATTTTCTTTAGTTTCTTATGATTATTATAATGTGAATTGCCATTGGGTGACATTTTGCTATGTTAGTGGTATAATAGAAATGCAAGATTTTGTTGAAGCTGTGAAAATCTGCAGAATTGCCCCAGAATAGGCAAACCAATTGGTCTAAATTGAGTGTGGCTATTCAACAAGCATTATTGGTTATTTTTGACTATGTAAAGTTTCACTGAACAGATACACAATATAATCCCTCACCTTCAAAAATGTCAGAGCGTCTTTTTTGCTCCTCTGTTTCTGAACTTTGAAATCTTTCATTAGCATTTAAATTATCTTGAACTTCCAGAAGATTTTTCTCCTCCATTAATTTTAGAATCCATCCCTCTTGTTCCCTGAGATGTCTGATTAATTGTTTCTTTTTCTCAGTGTGAATCTGTGATAGGTGACCTGAACAACCTGATTCCCCAAGAACACCTATAGACATATAAAATAGCAAAAGGGGATGTATGCATGGTGTTAGGGGCTTGCTGAGGTACTAAATTAGTATTTTGCATCTGTCTTTATCAAGTGTTACAAATATCTTATTTCATAATTCATGTGTTTTAGAGGTATAACTTTTAATTTCAGGGATTAAAGTGTTAAATGTAAGATAAGTAGAAAAACCTGCGTTTGAGAAATTGGTAAAACCATTCAAAGGATAGTCCATATTTATGTGAAGAGGTCAGAGGTAGAAGTGTGAAAAGACTAAACAATAGGCTATTTTTCCTGAGTTTTGGTAGAGATGAGATGTCTACAGTTTTTTTACATAAGGGGTTTAAATTAGTCATGTAGTGCCGAGATCAAAGAAGCTAAAAGCACCTTTGTAAACAAGGGGGTTTCTTGGGCGGAACCAGCAAGTCTGGAGAGAGGGTCATTAGCTCCATTAGAGATATAAATTATTCATCTGGGTCGCAAAATCGAAAGGTTTGGTTTTGAAGCTAAAAGTTAATTAATTTAAATACCTAGATAAAAGCAAAAAACTGCGGATGCTGGAAATCTAAAACAAGAACAAAAATACCTGGAAAAACTCAGCGGGTCTGACAGCATCTGTGGAGAGGAACACAGTTAACATTTCAGGTCCATATGACTCTTCAACAGAACTAAGGAAAAATAGAAAAGAGGTGAAATATAAGCTGGTTTAAGCGGGGGTTGGGACAGGTAGAGCTGGATAGAGGGCCAGTGATAGGGGGAGATAACCAAAAGATGTCAGACAAAAGGACAAAGAGGTGTTGAAGCTGGCGATATTATCTAAGGAATGTGATAATAAAGGTACAGATAGTCCTAGTGGGGGGTGGAGTGGGGGGAAGGGATCGAAATAGGCTAAAAAGCAGAGATAAAACAATGGATGGAAATACATTTAAAAATAATGGAAATAGGTGGGAAAAGAAAAATCTATATAAATATTTGGAAAAAAGGGGGTGGGGATGGAGGAGAGAGGTCATTATCTAAAATTGTTGAACTCAGTATTCAGCCCGGAAGGCTGTAAAGTGTCTAGTCGGAAGATGAGGTGCCATTCCTCCAGTTTGCGTTGAGCTTCACTGGAGCAATGCAGCAGGCCAAGGACGGACGTGTGGGCATGAGAGCAGGGTGGAGTGTTGAAATGGCAAGCGACAGGGAGGTCTGAGTCATGCTTGCGGATAGACTGAAACACCTCCCTGTCGCTTGCCATTTCAACACTCCACCCTGCTCTCATGCCCACATGTCTGTCCTTGGCCTGCTGCAATGTTCCAGTGAAGCTCAACGTAAACTGGAGGAACAGCACCTCATCTTCCAATTAGGTACTTTACAGCCTTCCGGACTGAATATTGAGTTCAACAACTTTAGATTATGAACTCTGTCCTCCATCCCCACCCGCTTTCCGATTCCCCTTTTTCCAATAACTTATATAGATTTTTTTTCTCCCACCTATTTCCGTTATTTTTAAATGTATTTCCATCCATTGTTTTATCTTTGCTTTTTAGCCTATTTCAATCCCTTCCCCCCACTCCACCCCCACTAGGGCTATCTGTACCTTTATTATCACATTCTTTAGATAATATCACCAGTTTCAACACCTCTTTGTCCTTTTGTCTATGATATCTTTTGGTTATCTCCACCTATCACTGGCCCTCTATCCAGCTGTACCTGTCCCACCCACCACCCCCCTTAAACCAGCTTACATTTCACCTCTTTTCTATTTTTCCTTAGTTCTGTTGAAGAGTCATACGGACTCGAAATGTTAACTGTGTTCCTCTCCACAGATGCTGTCAGACCTGCTGAGTTTTTCCAGGTATTTTTGTTTTAATTTAAATACCTATTGGACATCTCAGCTAAGCTTTGTTGTTAATTCAATCCCAAGCCAGCTGGTGAAGTATGAAACTGGATGCCAATCCTTTTCCTTGATAATAAGTTTATTTACAGAATGTAGCATTACATATGTCTTACCCCTACCTACGACCAACCCAGAGTTCCAGCTATCTTTATTTATTTATTTTTTCACTTTTTGCAGTTTATTTTTAACAAAACATTTACAATTTAGTTTTCATCAATGTTAACTGCCTGCAGACCTTTGTAGGATGTGACAGGAACATAAGTTACCAATGTGTAGAATTTGTTGGGAGAGTCCTCAACCTCATTGTGTTTTCTGGATAAATGCACACGAATGTGATATGGAACATTCCTTACATCTTTAGCCCAAACAGCCTTGTTCAAATGATTGTCAGTGTGGACACCTGGAGTACCCATCTCCTTCACAGCAAATTTATGGATCTCCTTAATGGCATGAGGAGCGCATCTCTTAAAACCCCTCGTTCATGGCAGGACGGCCCTTTTTCGCTCTACCTTTCTTAGCAGGAGCCATCTTGTCGGGAAAATGTATCTGCTCTAGGTACTTTATCAAACAGTGCCCTTCGCCTGTGTATCCTTAACCTTGATAATATGATAAACACACCATTAACATCTATTACTATGGAGATGAATGATTCAAAGTGGAGCCTTGGTTGGAATTCTGGGAAGTTGTCTGAGAGATTTTCCCAGGAGGCCTTTGGGATTGGAGCTGAAAGTACCCAAGTTGGTGGGTACAAGCCCTTGGGTTTAGAAGGCCGCGGGAAAGAGTTTGCCAAGAGTTTGGAACAGGCGAATAGAGCTATTAGAAACCAGTGGTGTTTCTAATCTTCTGTCAAAGGCACTTTGCAGGAATTAAATGAAGTTCAGGCTTGAACGAAAGTCTCAGACCTTACAAGGCAACTATGGAAAAGTTGGAGTTAGTCCCAAGAAAGTGGATAACATTCAAGAGCATTGTCAATGTAAAGTAGAAGTAATTATCTAAGACAGTGTTTATTTAGCAGTGTTTGCTTTGGTTGATTCTTGTATATTAAAACGTATTTGTTTTTAAGTAGCGGAATCTTGTAGTTTCATTCTTTCAGTACATTATTGGGTGTTCGGATTTCTCTTTAAACATTAATATCTCTACTAGGGTCGTAATACATGGGAGAAGATGCTGCCAAAGCCGCAGTGAAGGAGGAGGCACTTGAGATACTGGATGGGCTAAAAATTGATGAAGAGGAAGTAATAGAATAGCTGGGCTGCACTTAAGGGTTGATAAATCACTAGGACTGGGTAGTATGCATCAGAGAATGCTGAGGGAGGTAAGGGTTGAGATTGCGAAGGAACTTGTCATAATCTGCAATCTGCTCGGATACGGTGATGGGGGAGCAACAGGCCAGTCAGTTTAACCTCGGTGGCTGGAATTCTTTTAGAAGTGATAATCTAAGACAAAATTAGCAATTACTTAGACAAGGCTGGATTAATAAAGGAAAGCCAACATGGATTTGTTAAAGGAAAATCATGTTTAATGAGTTTTTGATGAAGTGATCAAGAGGGTTGATGACGGGAATGTAGTGGATGTACTGTATATGGACTTCCAAAAGGGTTTAATAAGTTTAATAAGTGTGCCACATCAGCTTGTCAGCAAATTTGAGTTCCATGGAATTAAAGGTACAGTGGTGGCATGGATATGAATGAAAGTAAGCTGAGAGTGGTGGTACATGATTTTTTTTGGACTGGAGGAAGTTATGCAGTGCTGTTCCACAGGGATCAATACTATGACCACTGCTTTTTTTGATATATGTTAATGACTTAGACTTAGTTGTGCAGGGCACACTTACAAAATTTGCAGATAATAGAAAACTTGGAAGTGTTGTGAACTGCAAGAAGGATAGGGTTCAACTTCAAGTGGACACGGCAAGTGAAATTTTATTACCATCGCTATAGAGACCAGTAAATTTTAAAAAGAAATTTGAATTCCCAGTTATGAACTGAAAAGACCATGCAACAAAATTTCAAGATCTAAAGGGAAAAACTTTTACTGACAGAAGCATGGTGAACTCAACACTATACCTTGTAAGCACTGCTGCTTTAAACCAAAATTCCGAACAGAACTTTTCCCTTTCTACTTTTAATTTCAACTGAGAACTTAAGTCACGGTTTATTGAGTGTTCCTTCATTTCTCCTGGAACCAAACCACTGTGTCCCAGGGATTCACTCCGAGTCAGTTTCCCAGTCTGACATTTAGACTTCTAGAACACACACTCTTTGAGGGTTTCACTGCTGATCTCCTCTTCTAGCTCTACTTGGCAGTTCTGGCAATCTTTAATTTCTCATAAATTCAGGCGTTTTTGGTCTGAGCTTGGGCTTCACTCACATCTTTGCACAATGTCCCTCAGAAACACCCCTGGTCTGTGTTGCTGCTGTCTTGAGCTTCTGGCAGTCTCTCTTTTTGCCTGTTTCAAACTGCCTCAGCCACAGACTTCCTTCTCACAGACTGCACCCAGGCTGACTGCCTCACAGACTGTCAAAACAGCAGAGATGTATTAAAACAAAGGAGCCTTCCCTTCTCAACCTAATGCCATGGCAACGTGACACACACCTTCAGATAGAAATGCAAATTACCTTAACTGTAAACAGCTACTATGATCTGAAAATTATGTTGATACTTTGAAACCTCTTGTTTACCGGTGCCCTTCAAATCTTTGCTGATCCGGGGAAATGACACAAATAATACAAATCTTTTCCTGAGCCCTCATGGGCTATCTTTTCGTGAGGCTCCCATTGTTTAACTTTTAACATTCCATATCATAGCTTCACTCACATAACATGGACCTCCCTTTGATCTGTAATTACCTTAGGTCTGTCTGCCAGCCCCTCGGACAAGGCGTTCCATTTATCCTACATTTAAAAATTACAATCTCCAAACTAAAAATAATCTTGCATGCATTTGTAACAATTTCATGCAGAGAAGTATGAAGTGATACGTTTTGGTAGGCAGAATGAGGAGAGGCAATATAAGCTAAAGTCTATGATTCAAAAGAGGTTGCACGAACAGATACCTGGGGGCATATGTGTACGAATTATTGAAGGTGGCAGAGCAGGTTGACAAAGTGATTAATAAGATGTAGGGACCCTGGGCTTTATAAATAAAGACATAGAGTACTCTTCAAATATAAAAGACAAGTATGAATGTCTCAGGATTGAGGAAACCGAACCAACAGAGGCCTTAGAACAAGAAATGGAAAACACATGGGAAAACATGAAAGGGATTATAAAACATGCTGCAAAGGAAATATTACCAAAATGGAAAAGAAAGAGAGACAAGGAGTTGATGACAGATGAGATATTAGCAATGATGATAGAACGAGGGAAACACATCTGAGTAAGATGAAATTGAAAAGAAAATAAAGAATGCATGTAGGCAGGCTAGTGAGAAATAGTTTGAGATATGTGATGAAGTATTGGAACTGGAAAGAAATCACAGAGTTATGCACCAGAAGGTAAAATCTTTGATAGAAAGAAATGGATGAAAACAGATAGTGGGTACATAAAAGACATGATAAAATATTGTTTGAAAATGATGCAGTCCTAAAAAGATGGACAGAATATATGTGAACAGTAAGCTGATCCAAATCGAGTGAGTCCTCAAGATATAGAGGCACATGAAGGACCCTGGTATCAGAGGTAAAGAATGCTTTGAAATTCATGAGTACAGGAAATAGATGCAGTAACAACAGAACATCTAAAAGCCCTTGGAGAAACAGAAGATGACAGAAATTTGTAATCAAATATACCATTCTGAAGAAGAATCAAATTTGACTTGAAACATTAACTCTTGTTTCTCTCTCCAGAGATGCTGCCAGACCTGTTGAGTATTTCTAGCACTTTTTGTTTTTATTATTTTTGTACAGGAGTTTTAAAAAGAGCTTCAAATCTGTATTGGTGTGCATCTAGCACAATAAATATGTTTTTATATTTTATAATTGGGGTCCAGTAAGTATGCCTGTGGAATTTCCTCAGACAAAGTGTTGCGAGGAATTCTGCCTCTTTTTTTGTGTGGCTGTTCAACCACAAAGTTGAACAGATGATTCGGGGGCGTCGGTATATGTTTTAGGTTTTGAAACAACTCAAGGCATGCTCATTAAAACTCAATACATACGCTAAAAGCTTTTGCTCTTCTCAGAAACTGCAAGAGTAAACCTTGAGCAATTTCAAAATTAATTTGCTCTATTAATCAGTATATGAAACCTTTACTTTCCATTTTTTTTACAAACTAGAGGTTTTCTAAAAAAAAAATACTGGTTCTGTTAACTCGGCTATGTTACTTCAATTTTAAACCCCAATTCTGTTCTTTTATATATTTTTCTTCTGGCGAATTAAACCCCTAATCTACACAAGAGTTTCCTGTTCATGTTGTTTCCTAGTTACCTGGAGTAACCAGGTACCAGGTGGTAGCCTGTCGCTGGATTGGAAAATGGGACTGAACTAAAGCAGAGCTCCAGCCTACTCACTTCAGCCACATTCAAAGCAATAGTTATGGTGGAATAGCAAGAGGAGTTTACTGTTTTCTGTTTAAACAGAAAGGAAGACATTAGAACAACAACTTTTTACACAGTGTTCCTTTTAACATTTGAAAAATGATACTCATCTGAAATTTCTTCAAATGTAAAAAAAAAAATTCTGTTTTCTTGACAGGGTGGGGACATGGTCTTGAGACACATGAAGTTGGATCTTTATTCCTGCCAGGGTGCTTTGCCTGCTGTAACATGTAACTCTCTGAATTTTGGAAAGGGTGCTCTGCAAAAAGTTGGGTGAGGCACAGCTTCAAACTGGTCTCGGTGTTGCTCCAGAGCTGTCTGACTCGGGACTGGATTTTTAGGGCCCTTGAAGAAGGGAACGGAGATGGGGGATTCCGAAAATACCGGCATCAGGTGGCATGTCAATTTCAAGGCACTAACACCTGGTGCAGGCAATAATCATCAGGGCTGGGGAGGGCAGGACAGAGAGCCCACCACCTTCCTATTTGAACCAATTAAATCAGTTAAAAAGCTCTAAGAGATTGTTAAAAGGTGACCTTTACATTTGAAAAGGGGCAGACATGTTACCGTCGCCTTCAGAAACTGATCAGTTGAAGGCACTTAGGTAGGTGATAAGTGGGGAGTCAGCGATGGCTACCCTAGGGCATCACCTTGGCCCCATAACAGGGTCAGTTGGGCAAGGAAGGCACTGGGCACTTGCTAATGGGGTGACCTTGGCATTGCACAGATGGCAGGGAGAGTGGTAACTCAGCACCCAGGCTTTGAACAGGGTCGGCACCTTGCATCGTGAGAGCAAGGCTGTTAAAGACAAATGAGTGGCCACTTGCCGAGAAGGAAGTCCCCAGTTAGCATGACTGACAATGGGGGACTACAATCTCCACAGGAAGGGTGAAACCCTGAGCATTAGGAGGGCAAGGGAGAGGAAAGAAGGGCAACAAGGAAGCGGAGGCCAAACCCTCAAGACAAGGTCTGTTGCTGAAAATGGAGCTACCTGGAGATGTTTGAGAACCCCCTGCAGGAGACTGTAACTCTCCGGGCAGATGGTCACAGATGTCTGTGCCTTTATCGCCAAAGACCTCGCAACCTGCAGCGTTGATCAACATGCCCTCCATGTGGCTGTCCAAAGTCACTGGGCCTTGAATTTCTCTGCTTCTAGCCCCTTGCAAGGACCTGCTGTGGGCGTTAGTGGCATTTCAGAAACAGCTGCACAGCATTGCATCTTGCTGGTTGCTGATGCCCACTTTGCCAGAGCTGGTCAGAACATTTATTTAATAACAGACATGGCCTTGAAGGGACAGAAAGCATTACATTTCACCTCAATCACTGGATTCCTCTGGATGCAGGGCATTATTGATTGCACCCATATGGTCATCAAGGTCCCCAGAGACCGGCGAGTCAGATTCATGTACAAAAAGGGTTTCTACTTTCTCAACTTCCACGAGTGTGCGCACTTCCCTGGCGACTGTCATGACTTCATGCTGTGCTAGTCCAGGCTGCCTCAGAACTTCATTCGAACCCTCAAAGTGCATGGATGGGCCGTAAGGGGCAAGGGAAAATCCCTTGAAAAGATGGCTACTCACCTCTCCATGAGAGCCCCAGACAGAGACACAAATAATGCCACCTGCTCAGCAGAATAACTACTGAGCAGACCATCAGAATTGTGAAGATGTGATTCTGGTTCCTGGACCAGTTGGATAGTGTCCTTCAATTCCTCCTTCAGGGTCTTGGTCATTGTAGTGGTCTGCTGAGATTTCCATAACATGACGCTCCACGAGGTGTGGATCTTGTGGATGGAGAAGCCCTGGAAGGAGGAATAGCAGAAGGTGAGAGAAGCAGCTGGAAGGGGAGTGGAATGTTACTTAACAGAGATGCCCCTGTTGCATGACGAGGTGGCCGTCTCCTGTTATCCTCCGGGAAGAGGATCTCCCTCTCTCCCTCATTGCTTCTAGAATTAGATCCAGGTTAACGTCGATGAAGTGAGCGTCTGCCCTGTCCCAGTTGGCAGGCCTCCGGCTCCCCTGTGACATCTTGTTTCCCCCTGCTGAAGTAGAAGGCTTTGGCAGAATCAGACCTCTTTCTCCAGCAACCAGCTGCCATGAGGTGTCTAAATGTGTCCCACACTTATCTGATCTGCCTCCGTTCCCACCCCTACTAGCTTTAAATGGATAGGAAACAGTCTCCATATCAATTAAAGTTCACCCCCAAGAAAATCTAAACTTCAATCAGTTTCCCACCGGAGGCAGGTTTCTGACCCAAGAACAGACCCAGTTCCTGTTTTGGCCTCCATTTTGAAAAGTCAACCCCAGGAAACCTCACTACCACCTGGAAATATCAATAGTTTGAGTGCTGGCTTACACCAACATGGCCTCCAGAACACTTTGAAGTTTGGCCTTCTGCCTTAATAGATTCGGTCTAGAATGTACTGGGACTCTCACTGTAGGTGAAATGACTGGAGTGGTTGAAAGGGGCCCTATTTGAGAGAGAAAACTACATGTTTAGAAAAGCTTAAATTTTGAACTGCATATTAACAATGTACGATCTGATTTTATCTGATCCAAGATATTAGAAAATCAGTTGATTGGTGGTGGGATTGGATCCATGTTCTGTCGCTCAGTGGGATAATTTTGTTTTAAGTACTGTGTTTGCAGCATTAAACACAATCATTTCTCTTGAGCTCCCCTCCCTCCCGGTCCTGTCTAGTAATAAATGACTATTATGGATGGTCCTACTATTGTACCCTGCTGTTTGTATAAATAACTGCATAACAGCTGCTCTTTTGTACTCATTAGATTGCTGCATACTCTAAACGTTGGAAATGGAGCCTGTTTGTGTGAAATAAGTACTGGCTTTCCACTGAATGCTCATATTTGAAAAGTGTTCATTTATTATTGGCTGGAGGTAAAAATGTTTTGTGTACAATTTCTTGTACCTTGAGAATCATATTGGGAGATTTAAATTTTTTTTTATCGCTTGTTAACTTGTTTTTGAAGTAAGTGATCCATCTTTATCATGCACTGGGCACCTACTTCTCCTGGTGAGAGATTAAGCAGCCTGCTTTCAGATCTTTGCAAAGTGCTCCTTTTAGTTGGCTGCTAGTAGGCTGGATTACCACATAGACAGGACTACCTTTCTTGATTCTTGTTTGACATCTCCATACCAGATGGTGCTGCAATCTCTGCTCCATTTCTAATTCAGGTTGAGTAATCAACATTTTTGCTCCAGTGTACAACACTGATTGTGTCTGACAATTTGGAAATGTTCCACATCTTCCAGCTCTTAAACCAGTACTTTATATGAAAGATTGAGACCAGTTGCATTCTTTAGATGAAGTAGGGACCACGGCAGTTAAACATGTGTTTGTTCCAACTTGAATGCAATGCTTTTTATATATTTCCATTGTAATTTCTAATTGCATTATTTGTGAGCGTGTTACACTGTAATTATATCCTCCTGCTATTGGAAGCGCCCCAGCAGCAGGGTTCAAAATACATGGGGCTTCGGGTGAATTCACCTTTGAAAGCTCCCAAAAAACCCAGGAAAATATAATCACAGGGTGACCAATAAGAGAAAAGTCACCCCCCCTATGTGGAAGGACAGAATCAGTGAAGAGCTGCTCCTCCAATCACAGGCTGTTTCTCTTCTGCAATTACTGCTGATAGACTCAATTGCACCTCCCTAGTGAGCCCATCAGCAGTGAACGGAGGAGGGATTGGCAAAGCAGCAGGCAAATGAGTGGCGGCACATGAGAGTCTGAACATCAGAGTGGCAGCAGCACACCAGCCCGTTCGCACACCCATCGGGGCGCACCAAGTCCCCCCGTGCAGCACGGGTGAAGCACCACATCAGCATCGAACATAAAGCCACTAATGCCCTACTGAAACACAAGCAGTAATCAAATAGATCCAGGTTAGCCAATTGCGGAGGTTAGAGTTAGAGGCAGTGCAAGCGGATGTGAGTTTGGTTGTGTTTTTATCTTTCATCAGCAATCAGGCCGTCCCTCACGGCCTGTGGGTTGGTGTGGTCTGCCAAGCTGTCAATCACTGAGGGTATGAGCGGTACCCCTGCAGTCATGCGTCTGATGGCAGCACCCCCACATCTTTCCCGGGCTGCTGTTGCTGTTGCCACCATTCTAATTTTTGCTCTCTAAACATTGTCAGCCCTTTTGTTTCCCCCTCTTCCAATGATCTCTTGCTGCCCACTTTTATTTTATATACATATATTAAAGAATGTTGGCGATGTTATCTTCACCTCAGCTTAAAGTTGATTTTTTTTACCTTTGCTTTAGTTACCAGGATGGGGAGTTACTTTGTTTTGCAAAAAATTAATAAATATCCATAATCAACCAGTGAGTTTATCTGTGGGAGCAATATCCCAGTAAATTAAACTTGCCTCCCTCCCATCCTTTGACTGTAATTTGCTTAGTTTATCTTCATTTCTCTCTATCTAATTTAAGGCTCACATTTTATTAACAAAAATATATATTAAGAGATCTCATTTATCATTTCCAGATTTTGTTATGAAGTCTTAACAATTGTGGTTTGATCGAATACAGGTTAATGCCAAAACAGAATGAAGACAAAATTGGACTCTCCTAGTTTTTTTTATGCTTTGACAAGTTGAAACAATTGCAAATAGGCAAAAATTTTCATTTTGGAAACAGAGTATGGAAGATTTATTTATAACAAATTAACATAAACATCTTACTTATAGATTCAAAGTTAGAAGATTTAATTATATATATATACATATATATCAGTGTGTGCATGCACATACGCGCAAATATGTTCATATGTACACATGCACATGCGTGCATATAAACATATACAAATGTATACATATATACACACATACACACATGCATGTGCGCACGGATATATATATGTACATGCACATATATGCACACGCACTTATACATGTTCTGTCAGGGCCAGTCAGCTCCTCACTTCATTGCAGCCTTGGTGCAAACATGGACAAAAGAGTTGAGCCCAAAAGGTGAGGTGAGAGTGACTGCCCTTGACACCAAGTATTTGGCTGAGTGTGGCATCAAGGAGCCTTAGCAAAACTGAAGTAAATGGGAATCGGGAAAAGCTCTTCACTGGTTGGAGTCACACCTAGCACAAAGGAAGATGGTTGTGGTTGTTGGAGGTCAATCATCTCAGCCTAGGGCAGGAGTTCCTCAGGGTAGTGTCCTAGCCCCAACCATCTTCAGCTGCTTCATCAATGACCTTCCTTCCATCGTAAGGTAGGAAGTGGGGGTGTTCGCTAACGATTGTACAATGTTCACCATTTGCGACTCGTCAGATACTGAAGCAGTCCATGCCCATTTACAGCAAGATCTGGACAATATTCAGGCTTGGCTGATATGTGACAAGTAACATTTGATACAAGTGCCAGGCAATGGCCATCTCCAACAAGAGAGAATCTAACCATTGCCCCATGATATTCAATGGCATTGCCATCACTGAATCCCCTACTATCAACATCCTGAGGGTTACCATTGACCAGAAACCAAACATATAAATATTGTGGCTACAAGAGCAAGTCAGAGGCTAGGAATTCTGCAGAGTGTGACTCACCTCCTGACCCTGTAAAGCTTGTCCACTATCTACAAGATGCAAGTCAGGAGTGTGATGGAATACTCTACACCTGCCTAGATGAGTGCAGCTCCAACGACACTCAAGAATTTTGACACCATCCAGGACAAGCAGCCCGCTTGATTGGCACCCCATCCACCACAGTAAACATTTGTTTCCTCCACCATCAATGCACAATGTCAGCAGTGTGTACTATTTGCAAAATTTTGCAGCATCTCACCAAGGCTCTATTGACAGCACTTTCCAAAGCCACGACCTCCACCACCTAGAAGGACAAGGGCAGCAAATGCATGGGAACACCACCACCTGCAAGTTCCCCTCCAATTTGCACATTGTCTTAACTTGGAACTATGTTTCTATTCCTTCACTGTCACTGAGTCAAAATCATGGAATTCCTTTTCTAACAGCACTGTGAGTGTTCTTACAACACATGGACTGCAGCGGTTCAAGAAGTGAGCACACCACCTTCTCAAGGGCAATTAAGAATGGGCAGTTAATGCTGGCCTAGCCAGCAACGCTCTCATCTCTCACAGTAGCGTGTGTCTCTATGTGAGCGTGGGCTCACACAAACCACAAGTACAGAAGTTAATGGTCGGGATTTTCTGGTCCCAGCCGTGGTGGGAATTGCTGTGGGCAGGACTAGAAAATTTGGGTAACTGCCAAAAATTTGGGCGAGTATTTGTGGAACTGGAAAATCCTGTGCAATGTTGCTATGTGACTGCATCACCCAATAAAGGAGCTTGTGAGAATGGAAAAAGAGCCCCTGAAAACAAAAAAAAAAACCAGTAGCCCCTGCAATCAAAAAGTAGCCCTCCAGAATATCAAAAGGAGAGCCCTAAAAAAAAAATTTGACCCCTGTCCAGCAGGTGCAAGATTTTTAATGGCCTTAATTGATTTTGAGCGTTGCACTTGGCAAATCAGAAAATGTTGTTACTCTTACCTGTGTTTTCTCTGTTACTGTCTTTCTGTCTCTGCTGCCGTTTCTGTCATTTTATGCTCTTTTCTCTTTTTAACCCATTTTGCTTCTCTGTCCTTTTTTTTGCTCTGGCTATTCTTGTTCGTTCTTTTCAGTGATGTGACGGGAAAAAGGCCATCATTGACTGTTGATTGAATTTGGAATAATGGTTATGGGAATAATGTGCAAATCATTTCCCCCAAATCACTGGAGCCTTTGACCCCAACCAGCCTCCAAATCTATCATTTCTATCACCACCCCATCTTTTCCCCTTTGAACGATCCATGCTACCCCTATATCACATTGTCCTCCTTGCTCCACAGTTACTTGCCTCAGCTTTAACCCACAGCCTATTCATTCCCACGCACTAGGTGACGAGAAATCAGATCAGTTCTGCCTTAACCAGTTGCACTCTTTCCCCCTCACCCTTCCTTTTATCTGTTTCCTGCAAAGTTTTTGTTTGCTTTCTAGGTTCGAATTGTTTTTTAAAAAAGAAATCAAATTAAAAGAAGAAAACAGCCTGCCTGCCTTTGCTATCACTGGCTTTCTCTCCCTTTCTGTTAATATTTGTATTTTAGAATCTGTCACAGATGCAAATAGTTAGCATTGACTTTTTATAATTGTCAGTAAAACATTAGATAGTCTTATCTTCAAAGTTGAAGTATCATTAAAAACTGAAAGGTGCTCTCATCCACTTTGTGACCTCAGCGTTTGTCCATTTTTCCCTTTCTCCACCTTGATACATACAATGTACATATGAACATATGAAATAGGAGCAGAGGTAGGCCATTTGGCCCCTCGAGTCTGCTCTGACATTCATTAAGATCATGGCTGATCTGTTTGTGTTTCGAATTCCACGTTCCCATCTACCCCCGATAACTGTAGATTCTTGTTAGGCAAGGGAATCAATATACCTGTGTAAAAATATTCAATGACCCTGCTTCCGCCACCTTCTGAGGCAGAGAGTTCCAAAGTTGCGCAGCCCTCTGAGGGGAAAAATTTCTCCTCATCTTTGTCCTAAAAGGGCAACTGCTAATTTTAAAACAGTGCCCCCTAATTCTGGACTCACCCACAAGAGTAGACATCCTTTTCACTCTTCTAAACTCCAATGGAAACAAGCCCAGTCTGTTTAGCTTTTCCTCATTAGATAACCTGCTCATTCCAGGTATCAGTCTAGTAAACCTCCTCTGAACCGCCTCCAACGCATTTACATCCTTCCTCAAATAAAGAGACCAAGTCTGCACATACATTTCAAGATGTGGTCTCACCAAAGCCCTGTACTGCTGTATACTTTTAGGTTTAATTCCTCTCGTAATAAAGGATCGCATTCTATTAGCCTTTTTAATAACTTGCATACTAACTTTTTGATACACTTTTCAAAGTTCATAGAATGCAAAAGCTGAAACAGGTGTGTAATCAAAACTGTAAAGTTTGTCACATGCTTAAAACAACCACTTTCATATAAATAAAACTTGCTTTTACTTATGTAAAACTTAGATCTTTTGAAATGTGGCTTTGCGTTTAAAGGCTATTTGAAGAACAGTTATGGAGGACAATGAAGTGGGAAATAAAGACAAATATTCCTTCATTACAAATTACTGATATCAGAGCAGAGCATTCTGGACAATTAGGTACACAGTATAATCCAATTCCAGTTTGAGTCACAGGTATGGGCAAACACATCAAGTCCAAGCCCATGCTTTTGGGAGAGACTAAAACCTTCAAGTAGCGAGTTCAACAAAGCCTTCAAAAGGCACAAAGGAAAGTGCAATGGATAAAATTAATTAAGCCATTTTGAAATATATAGTCTTTCAATTCAAAAAATGATTTTAAGCCTTTTAAATGAGGAAATTTAGTGGCTTCATTGCACAGTGATAGTAAGTTTATATAGGATCTTGCCATTGAAAAAAACTGGTGCAAAGCTATGCTTCTTTGAAAGTTGTGCTGAACAGGAAGTATGCACACATGTAAGATTTTAGGTAGATGTGGAATGTAATCCAGTATACTCCGGTGAAAAAAATAAATTACTAGATTACTGACTCTCCCCAGTTGCATATGGTGCACCCAAAGGCAATCTTTATTTTAAACTTGATGTGTTAGTATCTTTAAAACATAAACTGGTATTAGATTTATACTGAAATGGAATGTGGATTAAAAGACCAAAATGGCTGAAAATATCAAATTTACTGAAGGAAGGTTTATAAGTGCACTCTTGTGCTTATTAAATGGAGATTAATTGATAACTGGGATCGATTTGAAAGAGTAAATGCATCAATAGGAATAGTATATCACAGTAAGAAGCCATTTGGCCCATTGAGTCTGCATTGCCACTTCGAAAGAGCTGTCCAACTATTCACACTCCCCTGCTCTTTCTCTATATGAATAACTGGTAGCTTGTTAGGTACATTTATAATGTGTAAAATATATTGCCCACGTTTCTTTTCAATAGTGTTTCCTTTGCACTTCAGCAGACTTTAATTGCTTTGTTGGGCCTGTGACAAAGGCACTTTTTGTTTACTACTGATATCTTCTTGGGTGGTGAACTCGCCTTAATTTGACATTGGGCATTCCTAAATATGAAAATAAAAAAAAAAGTGATTTTACATATTGAGCAGAAAAATTGCAGAAATATACAGGTTCATTGCTATAATATTCATGTTAATCTCTACAGTTAGTTCCAGTTAAAAGAAATCACAATTTTCCAAAGAAATCCTTGCTGATATCAGTAATTTTCTTCTCCAATTATACTTTGATACATTCAGTGGCCAAAGGTTGGAGGAGAAAAAACAACAGGGGACTTGTTGGGCCGAGAGGCCCATTTCCATGGTGAAATTTTTGTGTGATATTCTGTGGAGAATGTTGCATTATGTTGACCCTTTCTGGAACCCATGCATGTAATTGCTCAGCTGATAAAAATTTATGTATGCTGGTCTCATGCAGTAAGGGCTTTAATCGAAGCCAGGCGAGCATGTGCCAGGAATTTCCTGCAATTTATTTTTCTTTCAAGTAATCATCCAATTCCCTTTTGAAGGTGACTATTAAATCTATATCCGACACACTAGCCATGTGTTGTATAAAAAAGTTATTCCTCTTGCAGCCTCTGGTTCTTTTGTCAATCACTCTAAATATGTGCGCTGTTGTTATCAACCCTTCAGCCATTAGAAACAGTTTCTCTTTATTTACCCGAAGCCTTCATGATTTTAAACGCCTCTATCAAATCTCCTCTTCGCCTTCACTGCTCTGGAGAACCTTCTAGAACACTAAGTTGAGCCATAAACCACCTTTCCACCACATCAGCTCACCAAGTTCCTGGAACCTCAAATAAAATGAGAACTTGACCAGCCTAATGTGTATTTCCAAATTTCCAACAGTGTACCTTTGCTATCCACAAGGCATAGAACCAGCATGTATGAAGCTAGTCAATGCAAGAATCTCTTTTACAATTGAGATTTATACGGAATTTAATTCCTTTGACCAAAATCTATTATTCCACAGAATTACCTAATAAAACCACAAAAAGCATAGCTACAGTACACCAATAGCCATTCGTACATAAAATTGGGGAATTTGTATTGACCTTACCCCCATGCTCAGTTTAACATTGTGTGCTGTGGAGCTTGCAGTTCATGGGGCAGTTCGACTTTTTTATTTTTTTGAGAGGCAGCTTTGCTGTCTTGCACATTGGGGTCAATTGCACCTTTATAGCGCAGATAGGATTGCCAACCTTCCCGGAATGGCCGGGATTCCCTCAGAATTGGACTCAATTTGCTAATAGCCAAGCAAAGCATTCCGGGAGCATGTCAGTTCCTGGCAACGGCAGCCATAGCTGGCCTGCACTCGAGCACCACCTGACATTCAGTACATTGGGGACTGGCTGTCAGCCAATCACAACCTGCATTCTGGTACCGCATGACCTTTCCTACTTATGGAACCTACTCCCTGACACACAAAAGCCCGAATTGGCAGAGGCCACTTGACAGAAATATCCGAGTGGCCTACAGACCACGTGATCAATGCTCTAGTTAGTTGAAGTGATGCCCATTTGGGCTGGAGGAAAGGGCATTGATTATGACCAAAGGTTAGGCTCCGCTGAGACTGGCTGGATGTTGGTATAGTGATTAATTAGTGTTATTAATATTATTAATTAGTGTCGGATTGAATTGCTGGTGACTGGGTGGACTGTTGTGCGCTGCGGATTTCTGTCCTTCAAGAGCAACTGGCAGGGGAAGGAATTGTTCACAGTACTGGAATTTAGTGGAGACAGTTTCATTCCTCTCACTCAGTGTCACAGGCCTTTTCTCTGGTTTCACCTGCTTATGCCACACCAGTAGCTTTCCATCTCGCCACTCCCATTAGCTTTCTGTTGCTTCACTTCCACCAATGTCTCCCAGAATATGTCCAGCCACAGTTGGCAACCCTAAGTGCAGAAGAACTGTGTTGTAGGCTGTTAAACTTGGCTAAAAGCTTGAGCAACTTACCATGAGCTGAATTTTATGCTCCCTGCTAGCAGGTCAGCAGATTGGGGTGGGGGGGGGGGGGGTGCATAAAATTCCTCAGATAACCTTCCCATTGCTCTCCCACCTGCCACAACGTCTGCAATTTTATGCTGGTCCACCTATCCTTCCCCAATAGAGGCCCTTGAGTGGGCAATCAATGACTCTGCCTCAATCTTTCAGTAGGTAAGAGTAGTTCAGGAGCAGGGGGAAGCCTGGAAGGTCACCCTGCTCAGACCTCGGGCAGGCAGCGCGGGAGGTGGCCTTCTGTCCCCCCACAAGGTCTATCCATGGGTGCACCCTCTACCCTTGCCTCTCCATCAAGACCTCCATCCCTCTGTCCCCACCTCCCCATGTTTCACCTCTCCACCTCACCATGAGACCACCCGCACCTATCTGGACCTGGAATTGGGGACTTCGAATTTGGGGGCTGCTTGTAGTCCCAGTCCTGGCCACTGTGCTACTGGTGCTGCTGGGACCACTGAGTTCTTGGCTAATCAGATTGGTTAGCAGCTCTGAGGTGGGACATTCTCCTGAGTGAGGGGCAGAAGCTCCATCTCCAACCAATTAACGCTTCTTGGAGTGTTAAATGGCTGCAAGGCAACCAGTATCAATGGAGTTGCATTTCCCATTGACTCTTCAGGTGGCAGGGCGAGAAACCCTGCTATTTGAAAAACCCTGCCCCATATATTTAGAAATGTTCTGTTGCATTTTGTAGACTGGTAGCAAATTATAGCTATTTCATGATGAATGTTGGTTGGAACAATAATAGCAAATAAGCAGATCCAAAAAAATCGTAATTTCTGAAGTATAACTAAGCAAAACTTTTATTCATGGAAGCCAGAAATCAGTGGTCTTGTTTGCATTCTTGTACTCTTCATTTGAAGTCTATATTCATTATTAAGTCCTGTATACTACGAATTTAAAAGCTTATTACTTTAATCAAAAGTACTAATTCTTGTGATACTTACATTTTTTGATTTTGGTTGGACTTCTGAGAAGTCAAGACAATTTTCAATTCTGTTTCATCCATCCAAAACTCAGATGCCAGTCACCTTGTCCATTTAGTTTGTTCTGAGCTGTTTACTTGTGTATGCGTTGAAATTATTATTCTTTAAATAAGTTTATGCTGTATCTGGCTGGTCTTGGCAAAGATATTTGAAAGTTGGCATGGGTGAGGTGATTCATGGAATGAGACAGGATTAATGCATATCAAATGGGTTTGGGGAAATACAAGTGATACATTGATGTCATATAATCAGCATTAAGGAAATGGCTGTGAAGGTGGGAACTTTAGAACATGAAATGGCAGAATGTGTGCTTTACTGTCAGAATGATAGCTAACTTATTTAATTATGAAGACTGATTTATGTCACAAACTAGCTTTATTAGCATCTGAAAGCTTTCCAGACTTTTGTGCCATGTGATTGTATATCGGAGTTCAAAATACATGGTGGTGGACAAATTTACTCTCGAAAGCCCTGGAAAATTAAATCATGGAGGGGGTGACCAATAAAGAAAAGCTGCCCCCAAACGTGGGAGAGACAGAACCTGTGGTAATAAGCTGCTCCTCCAATCACAGATTATATCTCTCCAGATCTTGTTGCTCCTCCAGAGACACAACCTGTGGTTGGAGGAGCTGGAAGGGTGGGAGACCTGGGGATGTTTTTTTTCCCAAGTGGCTGCTCAATGAGGACAGCTTGAAAGCTTTACCATTTTGGGGGGAAAAGAAATTGCCTCCTGCCACTACCTGCCGAATAAACGTTCTAAGCATTCTCTATATGGCAGTTAAAGGCGACTGCCAATTAAGTGAAACACGTAGTAAGAAAGCTGTTTTATCATCTAGAATCCAGATAAAATGATAAAATAAATGTTATATATTAGGCATTAGAGAATATTGTAAGTACTGAACATAAATTGATGGAGGACTGGATTTGTTTATTAGAACTGCATCACCTTAAGTATGTATAGTTCTTTTAATGTGCCAATAAGTCAGTAAATGAAGATTTGTTGATGCAATTAGGGTCTTATAACAAGACTTGAAAGTACCGCTAGAACAAATCTCATCTGTTAGCACTGTGAGTTGCCAGTACTTCATAGTGCCTTTTATGTGACTATAAATGCTTTATAAATCAAGGATGCTTCTTTGCACTTTTTGATGGTGACTTGGGAGTCTAGACATTTCCGATGTAAGGTCATTGATCTGAATCACTAACTCATTCCTTCCCACATTGCTGCCTGACCTGCTGAGTGTTTCCAGCATTTTGTCTCTATTTCAAATTGTCACCCAATTTTCTGATGTTAGATCTTTTTTTAAGAGTTTCAGGCATTGATTTGCATAGGGAGCACACTGGCGGAGTATGGGTTGGGAGGGCAGGGGTAGATTTGACTTTTCTTGCAATAATGGAAAACGGAAAAAACTTGGGACAGGTGCAAAACAGGTTGTTGACTCAACATCAGACAGGGTTAAGAGCTATCTCAATTGATGGGAGCTAAAAATTATCTGGACAGACCAGAGAGAAGCAGAGCGTAATTGAGAGAGATAATTGAAAACACAAGTAAACAGATCAGAAAAAGGTTGATCCACCATTATAACAACTCCATCTCTGACTCCCTCCAATAGTAAGGTGTCTCTGGCAAGAGCCTTTGGATTGTTAAATTTATATTTTGCTCATCCTGTGCTGGACTAGTGGCACCTGCAGTAAAAGAGGAGGCTTTATTTCCTTCAGGACCCAAACTAGACCTCTAGCTCTCACTCCAGCTCCCAGTCTATCTCCTGGGAAGGATTCAATCGTCATGGCCCATGTAGGTACCAACGACATAGGATAAGGAAAGAGGTTTTGCATAGTCAGTAAGAGAAGTTAGGTATCAAATTAAGAAGCTGAATCTTAAAGATAATTCTGGATTATTACCTGAACTTTGTGCAAATTGGCATAGGGCAAATAAGGTTAGAGAGATGAATGCGTGGCTCAAAGACTGGTGTGGGAGAAGTGGGTTCCGATTTGTGGGGCATTGGCGGGAGTACTGGGGAAAGTGGAGGCTGTACCTTTGGGGCGGTCTGCACTTGAACCGTGTTGGGATGTGTGTTCTTGCGAATCATACAACTAGGGAAGTAGCGAGAGCTTTAAACAAAATATGGGGTTGAGGGATTAAGCTTGGGTAGATGGGCAAATCAAGGGGTAGATTCAAGGCTGGGGACCATAATAGTAAAGTGGGAAATGAGGGTCATAGAATAGCAGGAAGGGACAGAGAGATAAAACCTAAGAATACACCAATAGTCAAGATTAAATGTTACAAAGATAACAGAAAGACAAAATTAAAGGCTCTCGATCTGAATACGTGTAGCATTCATAACAAAGTAAATGAATTGATAGTGCACGTCGAAGGAAAAAAATATTATCTGATAGCCATTACGGACATGTGGCTGCAAGATGACAAGGATTGGATCCTGAATATTAAGGGGAATATGACATTCAAGAAGAATAGAAAGCTAGGTAAAGATGAAGGGGTAGCACTGTTGACCAAGGTTGACATTGGTGCAATAATTAGAGATGACCTTGGTTCAGCAGATCAGGATATAGAATCGGTTTGGGTGGCGATGAGGAATAGTAGGGGAAATAACTGACCAGTGGGAGTGGTCTACAGGCCCCCTAACAGTAATCACATTATAGGGCAAAGTATACAAGAAGAAATATTGGGTGCTTGTGATAAAGGGACGAAAATAATCATGGGTGACTTTAACCTACATATAAACTGGAAAAATCAGTTTGGCAGTAGTAGCCTGGATGAGGAGTTCATAGAATCCTTAAGAGCAGCACATTCTGGAACCAACCAGAGAGCAGGTTATATTAGACATGGTATTGTGCAATGTGACAGGATTAGTTAACGACCCCAGAATAAAAACACATGTATGTAGCAGTGACCACAATATGATTGAATTTTGCATCTAGTTTGAAAGGAAGAAGAGTGGGTCTATGGCTAGTATTTTAAACTTAAATAAGGGCAACTATGTAGGCACAAATGCTGAGCTAGCTGAAGTGAACTGAGACACTAGGCTAGAGGATAGATCAATAGAACAGCAGAGACAGACATTTGGGGGGATATTTCAATATTTAGAATAAGTATATTCCTACTGTAAAAAAAAATTCTGAAGGGAGGACCCACTATCTGTGGTTAAGCATCAAACTAAAGGAAAAAGCATTTAACTGTGCAAAGATGAGTGGCAGGTCAGATGATTGGTCAGAATATAAAGAGCAACAGAGAAGGACTAAAAGGCTAATCAGGAGAAAGAAATTAGAGTATGAGAGGAAGCTATCTAGAAATGTAAAAATGAATAGCAAGAGTTTCTACAGGTATTTAAACAGGAAAAGAGTAAGTAAAGTGAGTGTTGGTCCTCTAGAAAATGACAGTGGGGAGTTAATAGATAAAAAGGAAATGGCGGATGAAGTGAACAAATATTTTGCTTCTGTCTTCACTATAGAGGATACAAAACATTCCAGCAATAGCTGTAAATCAGGAGCTGGAAGGGAGAGTGGAACTTGGTGAAATTGAAATCACTAAGGAAATGATAATGAGCAAACTGATGGGCTGACAAGTTTCCGGGTCCTGATGGACTTCATTCTAGGGTCTTAGAAGAGGTGGCTAATAGTAGATGCTTTGGTGCCAATTTTCCAAAATTCGCTAGATTTGAGAAAGATGCCGTCAGAATGGAAAGTAGCAAATATAACCCCTCTATTCAAGAAAGGAAGAAGGCAGAAAACAGGAAACTATAGGCCAATTGGCTTGAGATCTGTTGTGGGGAAGCTGTTAGAATCGATCATTAAGGAGGTTATAGTTGGATACTTAGAGAAACTCAGGAAACTCAAGGTAATCAGGAGGAGTCACCATGGTTTTGTGAAAGGGAAATCATTTTTAGCCAATTTATTGGAGTTTTGTGGACAAAGGGGAGCATGTGGATATGCTGTACTTGGATTTCCAGAAGGCATTTGATAAGGTGCAACATCAAAGGTTATTGTGGAAAATAAACGCTCATGGTGTAAGGGGCAACATATTAGCATGGATACAAGATCGGCTGACTGGCAGAAAACAGACTGTATGCATAAATAGGCCTTTGATTGGCAGGATGTGATGAGTGGAGTTACGCAGGAGTCTGCTGGGGCCTCAACTTTTCACAATTTATATCAATGACTTAGATGAGGGGAGTGAAGGCATGGTAGCTAAATTTGCAGATGACGCAAAGTTAAGTAAGAACATATGCTGTGAAGAGGACATATGGAAGTTGCAGATAAATATAGGTAGGTTGAGCAAGTGGGCAAACTTTGGCATATGGGGTATAATGTGGGAAAATATGAAGTTGTTCACTTTGGCAGGAAGAATAAAAGAGCAGAGTATTACTTAAATGGAGAATGGCTGCAGAATTCCGAGGTCCAGAGAGATCTAGGTGTTTTAGTGCATTAGTTGCAAAAAGTTATTATGCAGGTGCCGCAAGTAATTAAGAAGGCTAATGCAATGTTAACCTTTATTACGAGAGCAATTGAACATAGAAATGAGGATTTATGCTTCGGTTATACAGGGCATTGGTGAGACCACCTATTCAATATTCTGTAAAGTTTTGGTATCTTTCTTTAAGGAAAGATGTAAATGCGTTGGAGGCGGTTCAGAGGTGGTTGACTAGATAGATACCTGGAATGAGTGGTTGTCTTCTGAGGAAAGGTTAGGCAGACTGAGCTTGTTTCCACTGGAGTTTACAAAAGTGAGGGGTGACTTGATTGAAGTATATAAGATCTTGAACGGCTTCGACAAGGTGGACTTGGAAATGATGTTTCCTCTTGCTGGTGATCCAAAACTGTTTTAAAATTAGGGCTTGCCCTTTTAGGATAGAGATGAGAATTTATTTTTCTCAGAAGGTCGCATGACTTTGGAACTCTGCTGCAGAAGGCGGTGGAGGCGAGGTCATTGAATATTTTTAAGGCAGAGGTAAATAGATTCTTGTTAGGCAAGTGCATCAAAAGTTATAGGGGG
Source organism: Carcharodon carcharias (assembly GCF_017639515.1). Classification (NCBI taxonomy): domain Eukaryota; kingdom Metazoa; phylum Chordata; class Chondrichthyes; order Lamniformes; family Lamnidae; genus Carcharodon; species Carcharodon carcharias. The sequence goes on from NC_054469.1 coordinate 191,504,649, forward strand.
TTAATTGGAATGTGGAATTCGAAACACATGATCAGCCATGATCTTATTGAATGGTGGAGCTTGCTCGAGGGGTATGAATGGCCTACTTCTGCTTCTATTTCATATGTTTGTATAAAACAGAGTATGAGATCGAGCCATTTAAGGCGATAGGTCAAATCAACAAAAACTTGGTGAAAGAGGTTTGTTTTAATGAGTGTCTTAAAGGAGGAAAGTGAGGTAGGGAGGGTATTTTAGAATTTAGGGTCCCAGCAACTGAAGGCATGACCACCATTTGTGGTACAACTAAAATTGGGGATGCACAGAGGGTTAGAATTAGATATCATGGGAGGGTTGTGGAGCTGGAGGAGATTGCTGAGATAGAAAGGGGTGAAGCTTTGGAGGGATTTGAAAATATGGATGAAAATTTTTGAAACATAATGTTGCTTGTTTGGGAGTCAATGTAGGTAAGTAAGCATGGGGGTGATAGGGGAACTTGCTGTGAGTTAAGACATGAGCAGCAGATGACCTCATGATTAAGGAGAGTAGAATGTGGAAGACCAGCAGGAGTGTGTTGGAAATATCCAGGTCTAGATGTAATGAAGGCATCAATGAGGGATTCTGCAAATTCCAAGTTAAATGGCTTAATAATATGTGTATATATATATATATATATATATATATATATATATATAAATATTATATGTATATAATTTATTATCTACATTATATAAATCACACACATACAGAAGGTAATGATACTACAAGACTGCATGCCTAATAATGGAGTTTGAGCGAATGAAAAAGGAGCCCCTGAAAGCCCAGGAAGTAGCCCCTGCAAAATGAAGAGCCGTTAAATATATTTTGACCTCTGTTGTATTGCTTGTTTCTACAATGTTTATGTAAAGGGCTGCTACTCAATATTTTTTATTTCATTCATTTCTTGTAACTTTTTTGTACAGTTTTAGAAGTATGTATTTTACGTTGCTCTTGTTTTCATTATATTGTTTACGAGGGCCTGAATTTCATGGTGTGCCCGGCCTGAACGCACATGAAATTGTGCGAGATAATGTCTGGTGTGCGTCCCATCGTCATCGCGAATGCGAGCAATATTGAGGTCGGTGGGCATGCGCTGGATCCGGAGCCACGCCTACTGACAATTAAAGGGCCAATTAAGGCCATTAAAAAGCCGATTGTACTCGATTTTATGTTGCCCGTGCAATTTCATGCTAATCGCAGGGGCAAAATGGGCAGGCAGGCAGCCCGTTTTTAATGAAATGTCATCCAGGGGTGGCAAAAAAAGGGTCTGGAACATTGCTGTTGTGTGTAGTGCAGAGTTTAGGAGATAGTTTGCTGCTGGTTGCTTCATGAAACTTGAGAACTTTATCTCTGTTTTGAGCTTCAGTCTTTTCGTTGCTAACCTTCATTTTTGGGGTTAGTGGTGTCTCCAAGGCCCCTGGAGGATTTATACTATATGAGTCCTTACCGTCACCAGACAGCCTTCTGTTTATGTGGTAATGGGGATTGTGTACTGAACAGGTGGCACCTCCTCAGAGGAGGAAGAGAGGGGCAGAAAGGAGAGAAGACCGGGTGCCCATGGGCAGCATCCAAAGGAGTGACCTCTGGGAGGAGAGGTGCAAGGCCAGCAGGGAGTCCAAGGCAGAAGGGGCTGCAGAAGATGCCACTATCCAGGCAGCGATGCAGCTACCTCAACATGTCAGAAGTGTAGTGCCGAAGGAGGCTCCACTTTTCCAAGAAGACTGTGACCTCCATTTGCCAGATGATTGGGCCTGAGATCAGCTCCAACTGTGTGGGTGGACACCCCATGCCAGCGGCTCTGAATGTCACAGTGGCCCTCAACTTCTATGCATCCAGCTCTTTTGAGGGGTCAGTGGGGGATCTGTATGGAGTCTCCCAATCAGCTGTCCACAGTTGCGTCAAGCTGGTGACAGAAGCTCTGTTCAACCAGGTATTGACTTTCCTTCGTTTCCATACGGACGAGGCTGACCAGGCTGAGTGAGCCAGAGGCTTTGCAGCGATTGCTGGGTTCCCCCGCATCCAGGATGCTATTGACTGCACACATGTGGCAATCAAGGCGCCAGTGGGTCAGCTGGGTGCTGTTGTTAACAGGAAGGGATTCCACTCCATGAATTTGCAGATAGTGTGTGACCACAGGATGCAGGTTCTGCAAATCCGTGCAAGGTGTCCTGCCAGTTTCCATGACGCGTACTTCCTGAGATGCTCTGAAGTGCCGAGGCTCTTCAGTGCTTCAGCCTACTGGATAGATGGCTGCTGGGTGACAAGGGCTAATCCTTGACTCATCTTTGGCACCTGGAGCAGAGAACAGAACCAGAGCAGAGGTATAATAAGGAGTCATACCTCCACAAAGACAGTGAGTGAGAGGACCATAGGCCTGCAGAAGGTGAGATTCAGGTGCCTGGACCGTTCAAGAGGAGAACTACGATACCTTCCAGAGCATGTGTCTCTGTTAGTTGTTATATGCTGCGCTCTCCACAATCTGCTCTGGCAAAGGGGGACCCACTGGACGAGGAGGATCTTGAGGCCTCTCCACAGGCCACAGATGATGCTTTCAGTGGTGGATCAGAAGAGGACATGGGGAAGAACATGGTAAGGATGTGGAGGCAGACCTTTGGAATCTTCAGAGAGGCAGGGACACTAGAGAGGCCTTTATTCTATGCTCCTTCAGCTAGGCTACCAAGGCACTGCTTTCACCTCAAGCCAGGGGTGCTGCCTCATTACCAGATGTTTGAAATGACCCATTCCATTGAACCCAAAGTCCACTCAGTACCTGTGCAAAAAGTTTAGAGCCACTCACATCCAGCATGACATAGTGGCATGCCCTGCACCTACAAAACAAGTGAAGCATACTTAGGCCATTAACAGAAAAAATGTATATAACATTGACACTCTCAGAAAAGGAACATAACAATATAAAATGTTAATGGTCACACCAGTAAACAGATTAACAAAACATGGTGGAACAGAACATCACCTATGAAAAGTCCCTCTTAGGCTCGTGGTGCCATAAACTTGCGCTTGCAAGTGCTACATCTTGGTGACCCCCCCATTTAGTTGCAGCAGCATTGGAGGCAGCCTGCTGACTGTGCTGTCCTATTGGCCTTGATGACCTTGGCGGTCGTCCTCTGGCCAATGAAGCCTGTGCACGCCCAACTGAGAGGGAGAGTCCAGTGCCATGGCCGGGCATTCTTCAAATATTATGGCCTCATCAGATGCCACAGTCACTGGCAGAGGGGCAGAGGAGCTGATGCCGTCATCCAGAGCGTCCTGAGAGGAGACCCCCAGAGGCAACAAGCAGCTCGAGCGCCAACGTGAGGTTGGTCTGGACCTCCCTGCTTACCATTGACGGATAGGCACCTAGCAGAGATATTAGGTGCCTCATCCATCTCGTACATTGGCAAAAACCTTCTGAGGTCATTGCCTGTGTGAGGACTTGCAGGTCCGAGCATAACCCCAGGAACCCGTGATTCTGTTCCTGGAGCTGTATCTCCATGAGAGTCACCACCCTCTCAATGGAGGAAGCAGTGCACTTGATGTTGAGGGTCAATACAGTACTCATGCTCTGCATGGACTCCTCCATGATGACTCCAGAGGCTTGTCATCTGCCTTGGACTCAGCATAGTCCTGGTTTCCAGCAGTCCTCCGACTGCTGGTGTCCTGGGCACACTCTGCCTCCGCCGCCTCTTGAGAGTGTGCCATGCCCTCACCGTTGTGCACCGACATTGTAGCTGATGAGCTAATGCCCACCGAGGTGCTGGCATCTGCGCTGGTGCCTGTTGCAAAAAGGGGGTGTGATGCAGGTGCATCTGACGGCCACTGGCCCTCTGGCGTCAGGAGTGGCTCATTGAGGTCCTGCGCTCGTTGGCTGAATGACGAGTCTAGGGGAGAAAATCGACGTCATTAGTATTAGTCATTGCACTGTCACTGTGCATGCTAGGTGGGCTGGTGAGACAATGGAGATCTGCACTATGGTGCCATTGTCTTTTCAATGAAGAGTGGGAACTCCAGGTTTGAGGTTTCCATTACAGATGAGACAGCACAACAATGTTTACACACTCTGACACTCGTGCATCTGTGCACTGCATTGCACCTTCATCAGAGACCCCTGCCTCTCCACAACTGGTGGACCGAGTGGGTGACGGCACTCCGCCTCTAAGGCATCCATTTCGTACTTTGTCACTATAAGCAGGTTTGGGGGCCTCCGCCCATCCTTAAACTCTTATGGCTTCTATGTTATGGCTTCTCTTCTGAAAGGACAGAGGATTGTTGATTTGTCCATTTTCTACCAACAGCGCCATTGCAGCCAGGTCAACCCCACCCGAGGAACACCTTGCAGGGCACATCCAAGTCGTGGCCCTCAACCCTCAATCAGGCCAAGCAGTCAGAGCTCACTGCATTGGCCGGCACCGATATCATTGATAGTTGGCACTCAGACTCTTACATTCCTGAGTACTGTTGGGGGACAGGCATCCATTAACACTTCTCCACACAGATCCATGCCAACTCGGTACTCACCCTTGCCGAGTGCAGCAGATCGTTGAATCTTTTGCAGCACTGCACCCATGTGCACCGCACACCATGGCTGCTAACCTGGGCTGCCAACTCTGCCCATAATTTCTTGGTCAGGTGCGGTGGACTCCTCTTCCCACCCCAGGGGATGAGGATGTCCTCCCGCCTGGCACTGACCTCCTCCATGAGGATTCCCAGGCTCTCATCTGAGAACTGGGGAGCCGAGTACCCACAGGATGTACCCTCCAGCCTCGTGTGCCCAGCAGGTGCAGGTGCCATAACAACTCCAAAAGGATGTTTTGTCAAACAACTCCAAAGCTACAAAGTGTGCCCTGGTAGCCCTCAGGGAGCTGCCACTACTGCTCTTAAATGCTCCACCGGGTCACTATTGGACCCGGTGCTCCACAGAGCTGAGCAGCCCTTAATTTGCCACCCAGCACGAAACCTGATTGGAAACGCGATCTCGCCCAGGAGCGGATTATCCGTCTGCTTCTGGGCCCATTGGCGCACATTCCAAATGTGAAATTCAGGCCCAGATATTTTTTTTTTAATAATTGTTGAATTTACAATCAAAAGTGCAAATAAAATGCTTGTGTACTGAAGTGGGTCAGAAACCATGATTTTCTAAAATGCTGTTATTTCTTTTCATTTGCAGAGAATTCACTCGAAGCAGATTTGTGGCTGTTAAATAGTTGTACTGTGAAAAATCCAGCTGAAGACCACTTTAGAAACTCAATTAAGTAAGTACTATGAGGGAAATCTGATTGGCTCTGGCACTGAAATTTGTTGATATTTTGAGCTCCATCAGCATCTTAATTTTAGACAGTGTAATTTTTAATGTTAATTAAAGTTGGACAAAATAAGAGTGTTTTAGATTCGTGATTTCCAAATAGTAATTAAGTAATATAGCAATGTGGAAAAACAACTAAATCTTAAAACAAAAGTACCAGTATTAACCAGGTTTAATATCTATTAAATATTTGGTTCCTCATCCCTAACAGAGATGTTGGGTGGAATTTTATGGCCCTATTGTGTAGGTGGGGCTGTAAAATGTGACAATCTGTTCAAAAGTTCATTGCCAGACTGGAAAATCCCACCAGAAGTTGGGACTGTAAAATTCTGCCTGTTGTGGCTTGTATTAGATGCTGGAGTAGAAGAAAAATAACCAGATATTATGCAAAATGTGTTTAAAATTTTGCAATATTTAACTCAACTTTCTATTTGGAAACCTAGATTTATGAAGAAATTAGGGATTTTAATATTCTAACATTTGATTATCTTTCTTCCATACTCTGTATTTCAAAAGAATAATATACATAGAAAAACAAGCCTTTCCTTCTGAAGAGCATTCCAAGAAGTAGACCATTTACAGAGTTTTAAAACCTTAAACGTTTTTGCTGTTGTTAGAAATATTCTGCTATTGCTTAGTTCTTAAGATCGAAGCATTCCACTTGTTAACCTTTTTAGAATATTGGTATTTGAAAACCTAATTTGAATATCATTGGGCAAATAGGTTGCAAACTGTCCAAAGTCTCACTTCCATTTATACCTGGAGTGACTCAGCTAACACTCACTGCAGAAATATATCTAATGGTTTCAAGATTCTTTTTCTGTTTGCACTTGATGTGTGACTCAGCTTGAGCACACCCAGGTATGGATCTCTTATAACATTTTAGTGGTCTTGTTCACAATACCACTTAGATAAGATAATTCAGAGTCCCAGATAATAGAGTACTCAAAATGTATCCTTTTAAGATCAGGAGGATACCAGTGAGGTCATGTCTTGGACTGTAAATGGCACTGTTGTTTTGCTTTAATTGTAGGCACTGCTGGTTTATGCACAATTCATTCAAAGAACTGCCTCATTCTTTGCATTTGAATATGTGTTTGTAGTCTTTGACAAATCTCAGTTTTAGAGGAAATTTGAAAGCCCAATGGGTAATTTGCTTTACACAACTACTTATTGCTTTTGGTTCATTGCTATGAGAGGATCAGGCATGCTGCATTGTCAATTAACTAGTTTTATGTAAAGTTATGGTTTTTAACCACTTTCTGGTGTGTTGCTAAAACTTAGAATGATATACCCAGCTTGATTGTGATGTTTAGTGGATCCTGTCAGCCATGATGTAAGGGTGCTGATTTTCAAACTCTTAATACCAATATGTTACTATTGATGGTATAATAAGCCCAGTAATTCAGGAAGTATAGATGGACATTTTGTCTTTTCCATACCCTCCCTTCTCCCTTTGCCATTGGGTGCATTAATCAATCCATGCAGTGAAAAGTGCCTCCACAGTTAAAATGGCATATCAAGCTTCAACTAAAGCTTGAGGTTTGGAGTAAAATGGCAATAGTCTATTGCCTTCCTGTTGGGCATGATCAAATCATGAAGGCACTTGTTACCAAAACATATCATTACTGCTCATTAAATTTTCCTTGAGCTTTCTAATGGTATTCATAATGGGCATCAGCACTGTATGATCCTTTTTAGGACAAAATTGACAACCATAAAAGCCCTTAGGTAGGTAGCTACACCCTCTGGTCAACACTGATTTAGTCTGGTTTTTTTTTTTAAGGCTTGTATACAATGTTGCTATTTTTTTAAGAATGCTTGATCGACCTTGATGTGTTTGGTGCAGAATTGAAGTTATACTTTCACTTGAAAGGTCAGCCTGGCTTATCCCTACCATCTGCCAATTAAGCAACAAACTTTAAACATCTCAAAGTATTTAGCTCATTGTTTTCTTCATGGAGTAATTTTAACATAGATGGTTACAGCACAGAACTGTTGTCTATGATTCTAACTGGTCACTTTTTTTGTTGAGGAGGGAGGTAGGCGGGTGTGGGGAAATCAGAAGCAAGTCAGCTTTCCTTGTTAAACCCAGGCAGATTTATGGTTTTCAGGGTATCCTTGATTGAATATTAGCCTGGCTTATTATTGAAGCCTGAATTGGTAGATTTGACATGGAGGATTGGGAAAAACTAAAGTATATAACCTACCAACCCCCTTCCATACTGTTACTACTGTCCTGTAGCACTCTAGTGTATTTCTTAAGCTTAATACTTGAGAAAGAATGCTGTATTACTGGAGGTGCTGTCTTTTGCATGAGACGTTAAAACCAAAGCCCTGACTCTCTGTTCAGGTGGATGTAAAAGGCTCCATCTCTCTATTTAAAGAATAGTACTCTGAAGTTTTTCTTTGTGCCTTGGTCAACATTCACCCCCATACCTAACACACCTATAGACATTTGCATTTATATAATACAAAAGCAAAGTACTGCAGATGTTAGATATCTGAATTAAAAACATGTTACATTTTAAAAACCATGCGTTTATATACAGTGTCTTTACTGAAGTAAAATGTTCCAAGGTGCTTCACGGGAACATTCAAAACAAGATTTGACACTGAGCCGTATAAAGGGATATTAAGTCAGATGACCAAAAGTTTGATCAAAGAAGTAGGTTTTAAAGAGCATCTTGAAGGAAGAAATAGAGTTTGAGAAGTAATTCCAGAGTTTAAGGCTTAGGTAGGTGAAAGTGAGGCTGCTAATGATTGAACCATCTGTAAGAGGCCAGAATTAGAAGAGCATACAGATCTCAGAATTCAGGAGGGCTGAATGAGATTACAGAGGTAGGGAGGGGAGAGGCCATGAGAGATTTGAATTTAAGGAAGAGAATTTTATATTTGGCCTTGGTGATAGAGATTTGCTAAGGTCAGAAGCTCAGCTTGGGGTCAGGTTGTTTGCAACCTTGACGTCCAGTCAGGATCGGCTTCAGACAGTGGTCAGGGAGAGGGATGGAGTCTTTTGCCTAAGAAATGGAATTTGTGGTGGGTGTTGGAAATGATGGTTTTTAGTCTTCCTTGTATTTAATTGGTACAAATTTCTGCTTATCGAATACTGAATATCAGACAGCAGAATGAAGGTTGGGAGATGTTGAAGTAGCATTGGGTGTCATTAGTTGTCTTGTGTGAGATGATGTCTGTTTGGAAGTTATTGCCAAGGGGAAACAGGTAGATGACAAATAGGTGGTGGCAAAGGATAGATTCTTGAGGGACTTGAGAGGTAACGGTGTGGGAGTGGAAAGAGAATTCATTATAGGTGATTCCTCTGACTGGATAGTTAAGAATGGTACCAGGCAAGGGTAGTCCTACTCACCTCAATGGGGTAGATGCTTTGAAGGAGGATGGTGGGCCAGCTGCACCAAAGGCTGTAGATGGGCCGAGAAGTATCAGGAGAAAGAGTCTAGAATTCTCAGTCAAAAAGAAGGTAATTTGTGATTTTGATAAGAACTGTTTCAGTGCTGTGGCAGGTGTTCAAACATGTAGCTGTGGGAAAGATTGGTAGAAATTTGGGAGGCAACAACACACTCTAGGACTTTTGAGAGGAAAGCAAAGTTGGAGCTGGAGCGGCAGTTTGCAGGGACAGAGGTTCAAGGGTTGGTCTAAAAGTAGATTAATAGATTACTACTTTGCTGTTTGAGAGACTTTGTTGTGTGGAATTGGTTCCTATGTTTGCTAACTTGGCATTTCAGCAAAAATTCTTTGAGCTGTTAAAAATTCTGTGAATATTCAAAGTTATTTTTAAATGCAAGTTCCTAATTTCTAGCATCAACGGTAAACATAGAGCTTCATAGAGCAGAATTTAATGTCCACTCCCCCAGGCATCTTCCCTACTTTCCCTGATCAAGCTCCTGGGAAGGGTAGAGAGTGGAGGACAGCCTTCACCCTGGAGGCCACTTGAGCCTTTAAGTAGCGATTTAAAGGCTACTTAAGACTACCCAGCAAACTCTATTGGGTTTGCCTGCAGCCCAGTAGGTGGGATGCCTTGTTCTTGGGAACAGGTGCATTCAGGAGAATTTTTTTTTGTCTAGAATGCAGCAAGTCCAACGAGAGAGGGTTCACTTATGGACTTCATTTTAGGAAATGAAGCTGGGCTGATGTAAGGAGTGACAGTGGGAAAGCATTTTGGTGGTGGTGATCATAATTCAGTTAGTTTTAACATTGTTATGGAAAAGGACAAAGATAAGACAGGAGTTAAAGTTCTAAATTGGGGCAAGGCCAATTTTATTAAGCTGAAGAGTGATTAGCAAAAATGGACAGGAAACAGCTATTTGAAGCTAAATCAGTATCAGAACAGTGGGAGGCATTCAAAGGAAATATTCGAGGGATTCAGAGTAGACATGTTCCCACAAAGGAAAAGGGTGGGGTGGCCAAATCTAGAGCCCCTTGGATGTCAAGGAGCTTACAGGGTAAAAGAAAGCAGAAAAGGAAAGCTTATGTCAGATACCGAGAACTCAATACTACAGAAAGTCGAGAAGAGCATGGAAAGTGAAAGGAAATTAGGAAAACAAAGAGAGGGCATGAAAGAATATAGACAAGCAAAATTAAGGAGAACCCGAAGATATTTTATCAATACATTAAGAGTAAGAGGGTAACGAAGGAAAGAGTAGGGCCCATAAAAGATCAAAAAGATAACCTATGTGTGGAGGGTGTGGGTACAGTTATTAAATAGTACTTTGCATCTGTCTTCACAAAGGTTGGGGATAATATAGACAGTGTAGTTAAGGAGTGTGAAGTATTGGATGTGATAAACACAGGGAGGGAGGAAGTATCAAGAGGATTAGCATCCTTGAAAGTGGATAAATCACCAGGGCCGGATGAAATGTACTCCAGCCTGCTAAAAGAAGCCAGGGAGGACAGAATGGAAGGTCTGACCATGATTTTACAATCTTCATTGGATACAGGTGTGTTGCTGGAGGATTAGAAGTATGTTAATGTTGTACCTTTGTTAAAAGAAGGGAGCGAGGGATGGATTGAATAATTAAAGGCCAGTCAGTTCGATGTCGGTGGTGGGCAAATTATTGGAATCAATTCTGAGGGACAGGATAAACTGTCACTTAGGCACAGATTAATCAAGGACAGTCAGCATGGATTTGTTGAGGGGCGGTCGTGTCTGACTAATTTGATTGAATTTTTTTGAGGAAGTAACAAGGAGGATTGATGACAGTAGTCCAATTTTTGTGGCCTGCAGGATTTTAGCAAGGCTTTTGACAAGGTCCTACATGGCAGACTGGCTTAAAAAAAAACCCATGGGATCCAGGGGAATTTAGCTGTAGATTGTAGGAAGATATCAGTGGACTGGTCAGATGGGTAGAAAAGTAGTTAATGGAATTCAACCCAGAGTAGTGTGAGATGATACATTTGGAGAGGTCAAACAAGGCAAAGGAATGCACAATAAATAAGAGGATTTTGAGACGAGTGGAAGAAGTGAGAGCCCTTGGAATGAATGTCCACAGATCCCTGAATGTAGCAGGATAGGTCGATAAGGTGGTAAACAAGGCATATGGAATTCTTTCATTTATTAGCTGAGGTATAGAATATAGGAGCATGGAGGTTATGCTGGAACTGTGTAAAACATTAGTTAGGCCACAACTTGAGTACTCTGCGCAGTTCTGGTCACCTCATTACAGAAAGGTTGTAATTGCATTAGAGAGTGTACAGAGGAGATTTACGAGGATGCTGCTAGGACTGGAAAATTGAAGTTATGAGGAAAGATTGGATAGGCTGAGGCTGTTCTCCTTGGAACAGAGGAAGCTGTGGGGAGATTTGATTGAAGCGTACAAAATTGTGAGAGAGTGTGGATGGGAATGGCCCATTTACTTTAGCAGAGAGGTCAGTTATTAGGGGGCTTTGATTTAAAGTGATTAGTAGCAGGATTAGAGTGGAGATGAGGAAAAATGTTTTCACCCAGAGGGTTACAGGGGTCTGGAACTCACTGCCTGAAAGGGTAGTAGAGGCGAAAACCCTCAACACATTTAAAAGGTGTCTAGATATACACTTGAAGTATCATAACCTGCAGGGCTATGGACCAAATGCTGGGAAATGGGATTAGGCTGGGTGGCTCATTTTTTGCCCGGCACAGACACGATGAGCTAAGTGGCCTCTTTCTGTGCCATAAACCACCTATGAAACTATGATTATGTTAGTGTTACAAGATACAACTGCAAGAGCAGATTTTCGGCACTTGGGGGACTGAAAACTAAGAGGCTTCGACTGAATGTCGAGCCCTACATGAGACTGAAGCTTGGAACCTCAACTTGGAACCAGACATCACCTCATTGGTGTTTCATTAAAAGCTAGGGTTGCCAACTGAGATTGAATCTATTTCTGGAGTTCATCACAATACTTGCTCCCATGTTCCAGCCGTTAGTCGGCTGACACATTCATCCTTGCAATGTACTGCCCTCTTAACGCCAATTGGAAAGCAAAAAAACTCATTACCTTGCTGTCAGCCAAACAACCTTTTTTCCCATTTTCAATAGTTTTATATCTGGTATAAAGAAATGCTTGAAGAAAATTAGAAAAAAAGATTTTCTTTTTTAATGACCTATTATTTTTCTCCAGGATTACACACACCAGTGCCCTGGAGATTGATCTTCAATTCCTGGAGACTCCAGGCCAATCCTGGAGGGTTGGCAACCCTATTAAAAGCAGCTCCATTTTCATTAATTCTGATGAGCTTTTTTTGCAGTGACAAGTGAAAGCAGGTGAGATAGGATAGGTTGGTGGTCCATGGAGTCATTTGCCCCGCCTAGTGGTCTGTACAGCATGAAGTTTCAGAGCCATTGAACTATATTAATGTTGATTAACTGGCCTGTAGCATATTCTAAAATTAAAATGAAGTTTCTACTAGGGATAGTTGACCACTAATTAAATTTTGTTCACGTATATTTTAGATCAAGTGAATTTGATCTAATAAGTAGATGTACACTATTACAATGGGGAAAGTCTTAGTTTGGTTTACATTCTCGGATGTTTTTCAGTTACACATGACTTGTGAAAAACAGCTGTGAGGTTTGCAAAACCCTTCTTGCTTTCACTTTACAATGGGGTAATTTGATTATGGTCTGTACTCTTAAGATATTTTCCCATGCAAATCATTAAAATGCTCTGATTGAGACGCTTTCTTTTGAGCTCAGAGAACTCTCATATTTGCATAAAAACTGTCAGGTTAAGCTTGAAACTGCTTTGCATTTTTATTATTTTGCTTTCATCTGGGCAGGATATTAGATTGATGTGTGCTTTTGATGTTAACAGTCACTCAGTCATTTGGGTTGGGCTCTCTAAATGAATTTATAACTCATAAGGAACTAATGAAGGCTATTGAATCTTCACATTGGTGTGTGGCTGACATTTTTCTGGTCTCAAGCTATGATTTTGCCGTTGTCCAAAAATGTAAAGGGATGAAATGATAGTAACAGAATGATAGAAAAACAAAACAACTTCTGCATTTCAGCAGTCAAAATTGACTTCTCTCTTGCAATTCATCAACAAAGCCTTGGCAGCATTAAAAATGAAAGAAAATGCAATTCCTTTTTAGTTTTTGCCTCTTTCTGGAATGTGCCTTTGGCATTGTCTTCACCCCATTGACAATTTTCTGAACTATTAATTAAGTTCTTAAGCTTTGCTTGACATGAGTTTGTTTGCTTTTAATTACTTCAATATTTTAGGGCTAGATCCAATACAAATTTCACTAATTTTCATGTGTTGCACATCAAATTTATGCAAGATCAGCTGTTCCATTACTCATTTGTAAAAACTTGCTGAATCATATTGTTAGGTTGCAAGTGTCAGAGGTACCATTGTGGAAGGAGAGAAATGCTGTCTTTTTTCCATTCTCCCTATTCACCAACAACAGACCATTTTGGAAAATAACTCAGTTTCTTTACTGAAATGTTGCTATCTACTCAAACTTTGGTTATTTTTTGTCGTGTATTCATTCAATAACCTTGTAAATTCTGATTTTGCACAATCAAACCCTCACTTCCAACTTCAATGCCATGGTCCATACTAAAACCAAGACTGTCTTTCTAGCTGGCTGCTACACTGGTATAGCCCATGTTTTTGCTTCCTTAAGTCTGAGGTATGCACACTTAAGTGGATATGTTGGACAACTGGTTTGGCCATTATCTACCAGATCTGGCTAGACCATTTAAAGCACTATCCTGCTCTCATCCAATCTGAATGACAAAGAAATCCATGAATGATGCAATGTTCTCCACTTGCCTGGATGAGTGCAGCTCCAATAACATTCATGAAGCTTGAACCACTCAGGACAAGGCAGCCCGCTTGATTGGCTCATTTTAATAAATTATTTTAGTAAATCTCTTGTGCACCCTCCCCAAAGCCTTGATATACTTCCTAAAATTCCCAGAATTGGTCAAAATGCTCCAGCTGTGGCGAACTAGTGTTTTATATAGGTATAGCATAATTATTGGCTTTTGAACTCATTCTCTATTTATTAAGTTCAGGTTCCCATATGGTTTATTAATTGCTTTGAAGATGGTCCTGCTCTCATCTTCCAGAACTGCTCACTATTCTAGGGTCACCCTGGAATGCAATAGTAATGCCTGGATGCTTTTCTCTACTGCAAATGGTTTTCTTAAGCCCTTCTCCCTATCTCTTCCACCTGCACCTCCAACAACAAGTGCAAGGAGCTCATTTAAAAAAAAATTGTCCACAGAATGTGGGCATTGCTGGCTCGACCAGCATTTATGTCCCATTCCCAATTGATCTCGGGAAGGTGGTGGTGAGCCGCCTTCTTGAACTGCTGCAGGTCATGTGGTGTAGATACACCCACAATGCTGTGAGAAAGGGAGTTCAAGGATTTTGACCCAAGGACAGTGAAGGAACGGCGATACAGTTCCCAGTATGGATGGTGTGTGGCTTGGAGGGTACTTGCAGGTGGTGGTGTTCCCATTCAATTACCACCTTTGTCCTAGGTGGTAGAGGTTGCGAGTTTGAAAGGTGCTGTTAAAGGAGTCTTGGTGAGTTGCTGCAGTGCACCTTGTAGATGGTACTTGCTGCTGCCACTGTGCATCAATGGTGGAGGGAGCAAATGTTGAAGGTGGTGGATGGGAAGCCAATCAAGCGGGCTGCCTTGTCCTGAGTGGTTCAAGCTTCATGAATGTTATTGGAGCTGTACTCATCCAGGCAAGTGGAGAGCATTGCATCATTCGCGGATTTCTTTGTCATTCAGATTGATACCATCTGATCAACTGCCTCTGCCACTTCCCTCCCTTCCAGTACCTCACCTTCTCCTGTCTATCCACGTAACTGTTATTGCTCATTTTAATAAATCATTTTAGTAAATCTCTTGTGCACCCTCCCTAAAGCCTTGATATACTTCCTAAAATTCCCAGAATTGGTCAAAATGCTCCAGCTGTGGCGAACTAGTGTTTTATATAGGTATAGCATAATTATTAGCTTTTGAACTCATTCTCTATTTATTAAGTTCAGGTTCCCATATGGTTTATTAATTGCTTTGAAGATGGCAGATTAGGTCAACAAAGCTTTGTGCATATGCACTGTCTCTCACTTTGTGTACTCTCTTTAAAATTGTACCATTTAGCTTAACTCTCTTCATTCTTCCTATCAAAATGTATCACTTCCCTTTTCTGTGTTGAATTTCATCTATGTGTCTGTCCATTCCACCAGCCTATGTCCATGTTCTCTTGGCCAAGAGAACATGGACATCAGTTTTTGGAATGGACAGACACATAGATGAAATTCAACACAGGGAAGTGATACATTTCTCACTTCCTCATTTGTTTACCATGCTTGCAAATTTTATGTCATCTGCAAATCTCAAAATTGTGCTCTGTATCCCCAAGACTAAGTCATTAACCATTTGTTAAAAGCAGTAGTGGTCCTTGTACTGAATCCTGTGGAATACCTACTGTATACCATCCTCCAAACCAAAAAACAAGGATTCACCTCAATTTTGTTTCCATGCTGTTAACATCCCTTTATCCCATGAACTTCCATTTTGTTAACAAGCCAAATATGGGGTATTTTATCAGATGCCTTTTGAAAGTTTAAATGCACATCATCTACTGTGCTGCTATCATCTACCCTGTTACCCCATCAAAAAATGTGATCAAATTTAATTAAATTAGTCAAACACAATTTAAGTGGGCAAAAAGTTGGCAGATGGAGTATAATGTGAAGTTGTCCATTTTGGTGGGAAGAACAGAAAAGCAGAATATTTTTTAAATAAAAAAGATACTGCATAATGCTGTGGTACAGAGGGATCTGGGTGTCCTTGTACATGAATCAAAAAAAAGTTAGTATGCAGATACAGTAAGTAATTAGGAGGGCAAGTGGAATGTTAAACTTAAGTGGGGTGAAGTATTAAAGTATAGGAATCTTGGTGCAACTGTACAGGATATTGGTGAGACTGCACTCAATACTGTGTAGTTTTGGTCTCCTTATCTAAGGAAGAATATACTTGCATTGGAGGCAGTTCTGGATTTCCAGGTAATTCTGTTTTTGTTTTGTTTTGGATTTCCAGCATCCGCAGTTTTTTTGTTTTTATCTCACATTCACTAGGTTGATTCCTGGAATGAAGGGTTTGTCTTATGAGGAAAGGTTAAGCAGGTTGGGCCTGTACTCATTAATGTCTAGAAGAATTAGAGGTGATCTTTTGAAATATATAAGATGCCTAGGAGGTTTGGGTAGATGCTGAAACAATATTTTCCCACAAGGGGGAATCAGGAACAAGGCAGATAGTTTCAAAATAAGGGGTCTCCCTCTTAAGACACAGGGTCTTAATCTTTACCCCGAGGGTTGTGGAGGCAGGGTCATTGAATATATTTAAGGCTGAGTTCGGCAGATTTTTGATCTACAAGGGAGTTAAGGGCTGTGGGGGGACAAGAAGGAAAATGGAACTAAGGCCACAATCAAATCAGCGATGATTTATTTAATGGCAAAGCAGTTTCCAGGGACCAAATGATTAACTTCTGCTCCTATTTCTGATGTTATACAATTTGCGCTTAACAGTGCTGTGCTGGCTATCTTTTATTAGTCCATGCTTGTTCAAGGGGCAGTTAATTTTCTCCTGGATTATTTTTTCTAAAAGCTTTCCCAGGACCGATGTTGAATTGATTGGTGGCTTATAGTTGCCAGGTTTATCCTTCTCTTTTTGAGCATGGGTGTAATGTTTGTGATCCGCCTGCCCTTTGGTACCTCCCTGTGTTCGTGGAGGATTGGAAGATTATAGCCAGTACCTCTGCAATTTTTTGCCCTCGTTTCCCTCAGCAACCTGGGATGCTCTCCATCTGGACCAGATGACTTATCTAGATTAAGTAACACCAGCTTTTCTGGTACCGCTACTTCCAGTTTTGTCTCATCTAATATCATGGCAACCTCCTTGTTTACTGTAACTTTGGCAAAGTCCTCATTTAGTACTCCAGCCATGCGTTTTGCCTCCACCAATATACCTTAATTTTGGTCCCTAATCGGCTGCAGCAGTCATTTGACAGTTTTTAAAAAAAATGTTAATCTTGCAAGAAAAAACCTTTGGATTCCTTTTTATGTTAGCTTTGCTTCTATTCTTGCCCCTCTTATTTCCCTTTTTGTTTCTTCTTTGTACTTTCTATATTCAGCCTGATTCTCCCTTGTATTATCAAGCTGACATCTGTCTTATGTCTACGTTTTCTGCTTCATCCTGTAATCACTTAGTCATCCAGAGAGCTCTGATTTTGGTTGCCCTCTCTTTCTCCCTTTTGACAATGTACCTAGACTGTACATGAATCATGTCCCCTTAACCAACAACAGCAACAACAATTTGGATCTATATAGTGCCTTTAATATATTGAAACATCCTAAAGCGTGTCTCGAGGCATTATAAAACAATATATGACCCTGAGCCACATGTGATGTTAGGGCAGATGACCAAAAGCTTGCTCAAAGGGGTGGATTTTAAGGGGTGTCTTAAAGGAGGAAAGCGAGGTAGAGATACAGAGAGGTTTAGGGAGGGAATTCCTGAGCTTCAGGCCTAGACAGCTGAAGACATGGCCATCAATGGTGGTGATTAATATCAGGGGTGATCAAGAGGCTGGAATTGGAGGTTTGTAGGGTTCTAGGAGGAGACAGAGACAGGGTGGGGTCAGGCCGTGGGTTTCAAAACAAGTTGGATATTTTAAAATTAGGGCATTATTTAACCAGGAGCCAGTGTAGATCAGAGAGCATGGAGGTAATGGTTGAAGGGCATTTGGTGCAGGCTAAGACATGGGCAGCAGAGCTTTGGATGACCTCAAGCTTATTGAGGGTAGAATGTGAGATACTGGCTAGGAATGCATTATAATAATCAGTTCGGGAGGTAATGGCTAAGGGTTTCAGCAGCTGATGAGCTGAGGCAGGAATGGAGATAGCTGATGTTGTGAGGTGGAAATAGATGGTCGAAGTGACAACGTGGATATGTGATTGAAAGCTCATTTGGGAATCAAATATGCCACTAAGATTGGGAAGAGTCTGGTTCAGCTTCAGTCGGTTTTCCAGGAGAGGTGGCGAGGGACTGATGTTTGTGGTGAAAACCAAGGACAATGGTTTCAGTCTTCCCAGTGTTAAATTGGAGGACATTTATGCTGATCTAATACTGGGTGTCAGATAAGTGATCTGACAATTCAGAGACACTGGAGGGATCAAGAGAGGTAATGGTGAGGTAGAGCTGGGTGTCATCAGGTAGATAAGAAAACTAATGTTATTGGATGATGTCGAGGGGCAGCATGTAGATTTGAAATAGGAGTGGGTCAAGAATAGATCCTTGGTGGACTGCAGAGGTAAAGGTGTGGGAATGGGAAGAGAAGCCATTGATCTGGCTACGATTTAGAAAGATAAGAATGGAACCAAATGAGTGCAGTCCCACCCAGCTGGATTATGATGGAGAGGCTTTGGAGGAAGATGATGTAATGAGCTGTATCAAAGGTTGCCAACAATCGAGAAGGATGAGGGATAGCTTGCCTTTGTCGCAGTCATTTAGAATGCCATTTGTGACTTTAAGAGCCGTTTGGATACTATGGCAGGACAGAAACCTGATTGGAGGGGTTCAAACATGGAGTTTCAGGAAGGCGGGCACAAATTTGGAAGGCAACAACACGTTCAAGGACTTTGAGGAAGAAAGGGAGGTTGGTAGTTTGCAAGGACAGGTCAAGGGTTTTGGTCTTTTGAGGAGGGGGTGATGACACTAAATTTGAAGGAGAAAGAGAGAGAAACTGACACGAGAGAACCATTAACAATGTTAGCTCACATTGAGCCATGAAGGGTAGCTGGGTGGTTTATTGGGAATAGGGTTGAGAAAGCAGAATGTGGATCTCATGGGCAAGATGAACTTGAAAAAGCACCTGACGATGCCCATTGCTTCATTACATTTCTGCCTGCTGGTCTTTGACTCCAATTTACATGGGCCAGATCCCTCCACAATTCCCTGAACTTAGTCTTACTTCACTTAAGTATTTTTATTATTCTAGATTGTCCCTTGTTATTCTCCATAACTAATTTGAGCCTTATCATACTATAATATCTATCCTGAGATGAGCCCCAACTTTGACAATCTTCATCTGATTTGCTTCATTTTCCAGGACGAGATCCAGCAATACCTCCTTCCACGTTGGGCTGGAAAATTCTCCTGAATGCACTTCCTAAATTTGTCCTCCCCTTGACATAGTTACTGCCCCATTCAATATTGGGATAGTTGAAGTCTCCCATTATCACTTCTATAGTTATTGCACATCACAGTAATCTCTTTACAAATCAGCTCCTCCATGTCCTTCCCATCATTTGGTGGACTGTAAAATACACTAAGCACAATATTTCCTTTCATGTTTCTTAACACCAACTAAATGAGTTCAGTTTTTGACCCCTCAAAGACATTATCTCTTCCTCGCACTGTATTATTTTCCCTAATCAAAACTACGAGCCACCTACATTTTTGTCTTCCCTATCTTTCCAGAGTACCTTGTTTGCAGGAAAATTAACCATCCAGTCCTTTTTTTTTGGATCTAGGCCTCAATTATTGCCATTATATCATATTCCCATGTGCCTATTTACATTTGTGGCTCACAAACCTTATTAACCATACTTTATACATCTTCACACATATAAGAAACATGTTAGATAGTGTGGTCTCAGTTCAGTTTTTGCCTCATGTTTTGTTTTGAATGCTACATGCATTCAGATACAGAGCTTGTAGTTTTATCCGTCTATTCTTGAATTAACCTCTAGTTTCATCTGTCGATTTACTGTTAGATTTGTATTCTCTATCTCTTCCTGTCACGGTCTGTTTTTCATTTTCCATAATAAAACCTTTCTCTTCTGTCTTGTCCCTGCTTTTTAATTTACCATATCTTCCCAAATTTGATCCCTTGCCCCCACTATTTAGTTTAAAACCCTCTCTACTTCCCTCGTTATGCAGCTGTCAAGAACACCGATCCCAGCACGGTTCGGGTGTAGATCATTCCAACGGTACAGATCCCACTTTCCCTGTACCGGTGCCAGTGCCCCATGAACTGGAACCCACTTCACCCACACCACTCTTTGAGCCACACATTCATTTCCCTGATCTGATTTGTCCTTTGACAATTTGCATGTGGCTCAGGTAATGATCCAGAAATTATGACCTGTGAGGTTCTGCTTCTTAATTTGGTACTGACTATGCAGAGTCGCCTCCTTTGTCCTGTCTATGATTTTGGTTCTTACATGGACCACGATGACTGGGTCCTCTCCCTCCCACTGCAGGTTGCCCTCCAGCCCCAAGCAGATGTCTCGCACTCTGGCACTGGGCAAGCAACACAAATGTCTGGACCCACGCTTTTTGCTGCAGAGAATGGTGTCAATCCCCCTTGACTATATTATGCTCTACTACCACTACATTCCTTTCTGCTCCCCTGAACCTGTACCACAGTGCCACGACCAGTTAGCTCATCCACCCTGCAGCCCTCACTCTCATCCAAACAAGCTGAAAAAACCTCAAACCTGTTCGACAATTGTAAAGGCTGAGGCTCCTGCCCTCTCAGTCCCCTTACCTGCCTAACTCAGTCACACTGTCCTGTCCCTGACCACTGACCAAATCAGAAGACCAATCACAAAGACCTAGATAACATTAAGGCTTGGGCAAATAGATGGCCACGCAAGTGCCAGACAATGGCTGTCTCCAACAAGACAGAATCTAATCTATCTGCCCTTGACAGTTAATGGCATTGTCATCACTGAATTCCCCAGTATCAACATTCTGGGGGCTTATCATTAACCAAAAACTGAACTGGATCAGCCATGCAAGTACTGTTGTTGCAAAAGCGCAGGCCAAAGGGTGGGGATTTTGTGGCAAGTAACTCACCCAGGCCTATTTCTGCTGGAATTTAGAAGAATAAGAGGCGACTTGATTGAAACATATAAGATCCTAAGGGGTCCTGACAGGGTAGATGTGGAGAGGATGTTTCCTTGTTGAAAAATCTAGAGCTAAGGGTCACTTTAAAAATAAGGGGTCACCCATTTAAAACAGAGATGAAGCAAATTTTTTCACTCAGAAGGTCGTGAGTCTTTGGAACTTTCTTCCTGAAAAGACGGTGGAAGCAGAGTCTTTGAATATTTTTAAAGCAGGGGAGGATGGATTCTTGGTAAACAAGGGGGTGATAGGTTATCGGGGTAGGTGGGATGCAGATTTCAGATTGCTGTCAGATCAGCCATGATATTAAATGGTGGAATAGGCTTGAGGGGCTGAATGGCTGACTCCTGCTCCTTGTTTGTACGTTCGTATGTCTTGCTGCATTTGGGCATGGACTTTTGAATACCACAAATAGGTACAGTTGTGCTTACAAATCTTTTATAAAAAGGTGCTAACCAACAATAACTTGCTTTTGTTGAACTCATTTAATGTAATAAAACACATCATGATGCTTCACAGGAATGTTAGTTACCAAATGAAATTTGGCGTTAAGCCACATAAGGTGGTGCTAGGACAGGTGACCAAAAATTTTAAGGACCCTCTTAAAGAGACAGAGAGTTTAGAAGCTGACAGCTTCAGAGAGGGAATAAGCAGACTTTGAGCCTTGTCAGCTAAAGGCTGGGCTGCCAATGTTGGAGTGATAGATCCAAATGCATCATCAACCACACTACTCTCATCAACCCACTGTTATTTCATCAAAGAACCAAATGAAGTTAGTCAAACATAGTTTGCACTTAACCTTGAATTAGTCCATAATTTTAAAAATGCCAATTGATTTTATCCCAGATTAATATTTCGAGAAGTTTCCTCGCCACCAGTGTGTGGCTGATTGACCTGTACCTATCCCTCCCATTTTTTTTGAACAGAAATGTAATATTTGCAATTATCTGGTACCACCCCCATATCTAATAAGGATTGGAATATTAAGGTCAATCTTCATCGTTTTCACCTTTACTTTCCTCAGTAACCGAGGATGCAACCCATCTGGATCAGGTGAGTTTTCTATTTTGAGGGCTGTCAGGTTTTAAAGTACCTCTTCTTCATTTTTTTTTTTCTGTTCATTATTGCTAGTACCTCCCTCCATTTTGTTGACTGGAATCAAAGTTAACTTCTCTAGGACCAAGTTTATCCAAAATTGAACATTTGAATGGAACTATTCAACAATGCAAACTTCAACACTGCACAGCAAATAATCAACTGTACAGTTAGAAAATGCAACACCACACAATACAAATTCTGTTGGTGCCAATTTTGAAGTGATACACTCTCAAATTATTCACATACTTCAGAAAGATCAATTAATGAAATAACCAAGGATTACCTATGAACTTGAAGTCAACAATATTTGGATTTTTTTTATTGCAATAATTCTGAAAGTCATCGTTATTTAATTCTTTAAGTCAATTTTCAGGGCAGGCTGTTCCTTTTAAAGCCTTTTCATTTGACGACTATAGAAGCTTGTATTCCTCATGTGACCTTGAAGTAAATGGTCTACAATTACAGTGATGCATATGGTATTCCTGTGAGTTGGTACTCTGTACTGTAGATCTTGGGTCCCTGACTAATTGGATTATTTCCATGCACACCTCATGGACTTCATTTTGATCAAAATATAAATCTTCAGAATCATTTTTCCTCCTTGCCAATATAGATAAATAGTTGTCTAAAGTCGCGAAGGCAGTGAGTTAAGGTGGGGTCATGCTGTCCCCAAATTATATTCACGTCTGTCAACGTTATTATATTCTGTCTCAAAAACCATTGTCACCTTATTTCAGCCTCCAGGATTAGTTCCTGACTTAGCCTTCGGACTGGTTCCCAGCTTGCTCTCCCTCCTGCCAAGTTGGCCAAATCCCAGGTTTGAAACCCTCTCCCGAGCCAGCCAAACCTAGTTCCGCCACTTGTTGTCTACGCTACTTCCCAGTTAGGCAGATTGAACAGCTTTTGCTTTAGTTTAGTGGTTTCCGACACCCAATTGAATGAGCTGATTGTATTACAGACTTGTATAATATGTTCATGAGCAGCTGTTCTGTATTTGGCACATGCGAGTTCACACAATCCCAGTAACATCTGGGAGATGGCGAGGACATTATAAATGTCTTTAATTTTGTAGCTTATAAAGTAGACAATCATTGACCTGTTTTTTGTTTTACTAAATGATTTAACACTGCTACTGGCCTTGCCCCTCAGTAATTTTGCTCCTATCCTGTTTAATTGAGCCAACTGTGAAAATAACTCAATACACAGGTGTAAGACTTGTATTTTAAAGCCCCAAATTGTTAAGTTTCCATCCAAAAAACAGGGCCAGTTCTTCCTCCTGTTATGCTATGGCAAATGGCTTGCACTTACACAAAGGTACACTCTCAGTCATGCTGCAAATTTTGTTCCTATTTCTAAAAGTATTTAAACACACAGAATGTAATATAGTATGAATGCTTTGGATCAAATTAACCTTACCAAATGTTATGTCTCAGAGTATATTAAACTGTAGCTTTTAGTTCAAAATAGTTTAAAACCATCCAATTTGTGAAGTGATAATTCTGAAATATGTATTTGTAATCATGAAATTTCATAGAATTCCCCATGAAAAATGAATGACTACTGTACTTTTTGTATTTTTCTCATTAAATAATATCCACATTATTTATTTTGGAGTTGAAACTTTAATGGTGGTCAAAAGACTGCTACAGTCCAGAAATTAAATTGTTAGTTTCATTATTACAGTAAAATGAAGTGCATGTTTTGGCAAATGGCCAAACAGGCACAATGCGTTTTTCAAAACCAGGTGAACAGTTCAGAGAGTGAAGTAGCTACAAATAAATCTTGTGTGACTGCAGTTATTTGAAATCCTATGCATCTAGTCATCTTGATTTGTAATGAATATCCTTCATTATCTCAAACCCAAGGCAAAATCGATTGGAATTCCAGGGTGAAAGGGAACATTTTGCTGGACAAGACCAAAGAGAGTAAAATGTGACTGCATCATCGCTGGTCAAAGGGTTACCACCCTTTTATGATTGCCCAGGAATTAGAGATTGATCTTCTGGTCACTGCTATGACCAGCCAAAGGAAAAAAGAAAATTGTATGCGTTTCCATTTTCTTTGAACACTCCTGTTTATTATCTACATAAGTTTTAAAACGGGATAAAAGGTTTGAATGTGTGTGGCATTTGAAGGGTGGGAGGCTGTGTGTTAAAACTCCAGGAACACAGTCAGCCAAAGTTGGCCATCCCAGCTGATAAAGTGATATATGTACTTTTGGCATGGCATGGCTGATAATAAATACAGAGGCTGCCTTTCTCTCCTTTAAACTTCATGAATCAACCATGTTTCAATTATTTGTCTATTATCTTTCTGGCAATTTTTCTTGTTAAAATTAATTTTCACTCTGAGAAAAAAAAATGCCCAGGCTTATTATAACAAAACAGTTGCATTCTGCTACTTGGCTGAGCCTGGTCTCCATTGGACACTCCAAGCCATTTCATTCAAATTTCTGATTGAATTAGGTTGAATATACAGGCATATTTAATTGGTAGTGGGTTTAACAAATATTTACATTTTCTTGGTCCTGTTTTCTCTTTTAGACTTTTCTTGTCCAAATTTTAGAGTCAGTCTGAAATCTCAGGAGTCCGGCCAGAGACCTCACATGGTTGGTGAGAGGGGAAAAAGGACAGCCATGTAGGGATATTATGTAGATTATGGTTTGGTGCAGCAGTTGTGATCATTTCATCATGGAATAATAAAGCTTAAAAACTATCTGAAAATCTGCCATGTGTCATTGTTATTGTGCATTTAATGTGCTTCTTTTTATTTGTTCTTGGGATTTGAACCTTGCTATCACTAATTGTCCTTGTCACTTTGCTGTAGCAGTTTGATACAACTGACTGAATGCTGGGTAGTCCAGATTGGGTAAGATTGGCTTTCCCTCCTCCATCCCCACCCCCTTTCTGTTTCCCCCTTCTTTTTGTTTTTTTCCAATAAATTATATAGATTTTTCTTTTCCAACCTATTTCTATTATTTTTGAATATTTTTAAATCTTTTATGCTCCCCCCACCCCCACTAGAGCTATACCTTGAGTGCCCTACCATCCATTCTTAATTATCACATTCGTTTAGATAATATCACCAACTTTAACACCTATGTGTTCTTTTGTTCTGTTGTTTGTGACATCTTTTGATGATCTGCTTCTATTACTGCTTGTTTGTCCCTACAACCACACCAACCCCCTCCACTTCTCTCTCTCTCTCTCCCCCCCCCACACACCTTAAACCAGCTTATATTTCACCCCCCTCTTGGACTCACTCAAGTTCTGTTGAAGGGTCATGAGGGCTTGAAACGTCAACTCTTTTCTTCTCTGCCGATGCTGCCAGACCTGCTGAGTTTTTCCAGGTATCTCTGTTTTCGTTTTGCATTTCCAGCATCTGCAGTTTTTTTGTTTTTAGCAAAGACACAACCTAGTTGGAGTGTCTCTACATCAGTAATAAAATTATGGTTCTAAATAGATAACAAATCAGATTCATGTGATTAGCTTCTTTATATAGAAATTAGCCAGAATATGGAACCCGCTGTCTCAAAGTTGTTGACGTCGAGGCCATAAATTGTTTTGAGAGTATTAAGCAATTGCTTGAAAAAGAGACATTTAAGTAATAGGAAACAAGCAGGAGAGGGATTAGATTAAGTGGCTTATTTTTGGAGAAAAACTGCTGAGCAAAAACGATGGACCATTTAGCCTGTTTTTGAGCAGTAATATTTGATTCTGTGATTTTTCTATGTAAAATGAGGGAGCAAGAAATTCTCTCTCAAACTAACTTCCACTTGAAGAAGTTTTGTTTAAGTCCCTGTTTCTTATTGCTGTCTGCCTTGTCTACTCTTGTGTGGAATATGATTGATTAAGTAGCATAATTGTGTTTGGGTCTTTCTGAAGTGTAGCAGGTAGAAAGGTTGCTATTGTACATGTGCTAGTGACAGCTGTGATTCAGCTCAGTGTTTATGTAATTAAAAATAACTTGGCAGTTTTTCTAATAACTGAAGCCTTAGATTTGCAGGAACTGAAGAAATAAGATTTAGACTGCATTGTTACTTGCTACTACAGGATTCAACATGATCGGCACTTGTCCGTACTCAGTTTTGTTTTGTCTGTTGTTTCAATAATTCTAACAGTATCCTGCGATAGGAATTGGACTTGTTTGCATTTTGTGGTTGAGTGGAAAACATCCTGTTTTTTGCTACAGTTGAGATGCAGAGTACACAGCAAGTGTATTTGGGTTATAAATAAGTACTGCATTTCTTGGTGTTCTTTCAAAGAGGTGGCATGGCATCTTTTTGACAGGGCTGCTGAATAGGCTAAAGTGATCAAATAAATGAATAAAAAATTTAACATTGAAAAGCCACAGTGCACCACACAGTATTCAGTTTTTATTAGGAACTTTATACAAATATTGTTCAAAGTGCTATTTTTAGCAGTAATTATTCATTTTGTTCTAGTAACGATTAACAAGTAATCTGTTCCATAACGAGGTTAACAATTATTGAATAAGGCTTAGCGGCCCTATTTACATGCAGTTCACATTGGCTTCTTTTTCAGGTGCAATGTAATAAATAGAAAAGTTGTTTCAGTCCATTTATATCTTCTCTGCCAAAATATCTTTAAATTCCAACTTCCAATATCTGGACACACAACGCAAGTTAGAACTAAGAATGAATATCTGCCACAAATAAAATGCAACCATTGCTCCAATGATTAGTTTCCAATTGGTAAGAGTAGTTGAACAGAGAATGTTTTTTTCAGTATGTTTTACTAATTAGATTATGAATTAGTTTGCAGAAAAAGTTGCCATGCATTGGTGCAGCTCCCCTCATCCAGGCAAGTGATGAGTATTCCATCACGTTCCTTACTTTTGGTTTTCATATGGTGGGCAGGCTTTGGGGAGTCAGGAGGTGAGTTATTCGCTGCAGAATTTCCATCCTCTGACCTCCTCTTGTAGCCACAGTATTTATATGGCTGGTCCAGTTCTGTTTCTGGTCAGTGGTAACTTGCGCTGCCCCCACCCTGCCCGCTGCTGACATAATATGAGTGGTTTCAGTGATGGTAATGCCATTGGAAATCAAGGCGAGATGGTTAGATTCTTTCTTGTTGCAGATGGGCATGTGATGCCTGCCTGGTGCCAGGGCGAAGGACATCTCCTCAGGGCTGGAGAGGAACTTGGAATGGGAGGGGAGGGATCCAGCTGTCGTTGTTCACGTTGCGGGGGGGGGGGGGGCGGGGTTCTGGAGAAGGGAAACGTAGGCTTACAAAGCAAAAGGATATGGCAGCATTATAGAGCAGCTATTTAGGTAATGATACCCAGAGTGTGACAGGAAGGGACAGAGTGTACAAACATTTAAAAAAAAAAGCAGCAAATAGGGTCAAAGGGCTGAAAAAATGGTAAAAAGGCAAAATTAATGGCTCTTCACTTGAATGACAATATTCGGAACAAAATCAATGAATTATTGGCACAAATAGTGGTTAATTGGTATGATCTTGTAGTTATTATGGAGACATGGTTACAAGGAAATTATAGCTAGGCACTAAATACTCATGGGTATGTGACTTTTCAAAAGGATAGGCAGGAAGGAAAGGGTGGTGGAGTAGCTTTGTTAGTATGAGATGGAATAAGCACGTTAGCAAAAAATGATCTTGGATCGGAAGATGTAGAATCCATATGGGTGGAAGTAAGAAACTACAAGGGGAAGAAGACACTGGTGGGAGTAGTCCATAGATCCCTAACAGTAGCTATACTGTAGGACAGAGAATAAATCAGGAGATAATGAGGGCATGTAAAAAAGGCAGTACATTAATCATGGGTGACTTTAAGCTTCATGTAGATTGGGAAAATCAAATTGGCAGAGGAAGCCATGAGCAACAATTCATAGGATATTTAGGATAGTTTCCTAAAACATTGTGTTGTGGATCCAACCAAGGATCAGGCCATTTTGGATCTGGTAATGTGTAATGAGGCAGGTTTAATAAATGATCTCAGAGTAAAAGACCCCCTGGAAAACAGCGACCATAACATGTATAAAACCTCAACAGGTAGAATTTAGCATTCAATTTGAGAATGAGAAACGAGTCGGAAACAACTGTGCTAAACTTAAATAATTTTAAGTAATTACAAAGGGCTGAGGGCAGAGCTGGGGCTGGAGTGGACTGGGAAAGGAGTTTACCAGAAAAGACGGTTGACGGACAATGGCAGACATTTACGAAAATAGCTCAAAACTCACAACAAAGATATATGCCTGTGATGAAGAAGGATTCTAGGACGGGGATAAACCGACCATGGTTAACCAAGGAAGCTCAGGATAATATCAAATTGAAAGTAAAAACATACGTTGTGGCAAGGATTAGTGGCATGCCAGAGGATTGGGAAAGTTTTAAAAAACAACAAAAGATGACTAAAAAGTAATGAGGAAGAAAATAAACTTTGAGGATAAACTTTGAGGCAAGTAATATAAAAACGGACAGTAAGAACTTCTTTGAATATATAATAAGGAAGAGAAAGGCGAAAGTGGACATAGGTCCCTTAGAGAATGAGGCTCGGGAAATAATAATGGGGAACCAGGAAGTGGCAGAGGGGTTGCATCAGTCTTCACAGTGGAAGACACTAATAACATTCCAAAAATACTATATAATTAAGGGGTGATGGGGGGAGGGGAGGAAATAAATACAATAACTATCACTAGAGAAATTGTACAAGGGGCTAAAGGCCAATAAGTCCCCTGGACCCGATGGGTTACATCCTAGGATATTAAAGGAAGTAGCTACAGAGATAGTGGATGCACTGGTAGTAATCTTCCAAGAATCCTTAGATTCTGGAAAAGTCCCCGAAGATTGGAAAATAGCCAATGTAATGCACTTATTCAAAAAGAGAGGGAGACATAAAACAGGCAACTATAGGCCAGTTAGCTTATCATCTATCATTGCGAAAATGTTAGTCTCTTGTAAAGTATGTAGGAGCAGAGCATTTAGAAATGCATAATATAATCAAGCAGAGTCAGCATGGCTTCATGAAGGGAAAATCACGTGTGACAAATGTATTAGAATTCTTTGAGGAGGTAACGAGCAGGATTGATAAAGGGGGAACCAGTAAATGTAATATATTTGGATTTCCAAAGGGCACTTGATTTAACTATCGCACATAAGACTACTTAATAAGATGAGCCTATAATGTTGCCGGTAGTACATTAGCATGGATAGAGGTTTGGCTAACTAATAGGGAAAGTGTTGGGATAAGGGGGGCATTTTCAGGATGGCAACCTGCAACTGGTGGAGTGCCACAGGGATCAGTGCTGGGGCCACAATTATTTACAATATATATTAATGACTTGGATGAGGGAAGTGAATGTATGATTGCCAAGTTTGCGGATGACACAGAAATAGGTGGGTAGGCAAGTGGTGAGGTTGACCCAGAGTCTACAAAGGGATGCAGACAGGTTGAGTGAGTGGGCAAAAAATTTGGCAGTTTGAATATAATGCAGGAAAATGTGAGGTTTTGCACTTTGGCAGGAAAAACAGAGGAGCTGAATATTATTTAAGTGGAGAAAGACTGCAGAAAGCTGCAGCATAGAGTATTTTGGGGCTCCTCATGCACGAATCCCAAAAAGCTAACATACAAGTTCAGCAGGGAATAGGGAAAGCAATTGTAATGTTGACCTTTATTTCAAAGGGAATGGAGTATAAAAATAGGGAAGCTATGCTAAAACTACACAAGGCACTAGTTAAACCACACCTAGAATACAGTGAACTGTTATGGTCCCCTTATCAAAGGAAAGATGGCATTGGGGTCAGTCCAGAGAAGGTTCACTAGGTTGATTCCGGGTATGGAGGGATTTTCTTATGAGAGGTTGAGTAGGTTGGGTCTGTACTCATTGGAGTTTAGAAGAATGAGAGGCAACCTTAATGAAACATGTAAGATTCTTAGGGGGCTTGACAGAGTAGGCACTGTGAGGTTGTTTCCCCTTACTAGAGTCTAGGACCAGAGGGCATAATCTCAAATTAAGGGGTCGCCCATTGAAGACAGAGATTGGAGGAATTTCTTCTCTCAGAGGGTAGTGAATCTATGGAATTCTTTATCGCAGAGGACTGTAGAGGCTGGGTCTTTAAGTATATTTAAGGCTGAGATAGACAGATTTTTAATCAGTAAGGGAATCAAGGAGTATGGGGAATAGGCAGGAAAGTGGAAGATTATCAGATCAGCCATGATCTCATTTAATGACGCAGCAGACTCAACGGGCCAAATGGCCTACTTCTGCTCCTGTGTCTTATGGCATTGCCTGGCACTTGTGTGGTGCAATTGTTACTTGCCACCTATTAGCCCGAGTCTGAATATTGTCCAGGTCTTGCTGCATGTGGGCACGATTGTGTTACAACCAGGTAAGGAGGGGTTGAATGGCTTCCCTCTTTATTCTCTCCTCATTTCACTACAGCAGGTTTTTTTTAAATGGATATACTTGCCAAGTCAGCGAGTATGTGACAGTTTACGTGCTGTGATCATTAAGGAACCGAAAGAACAGGTTTTCTTGAGTCTAACAAAGAAAGAAGTTAGCTTTATTATACTTAAACCGATCTTTCACACACATACACGTTTGAAGTTCACACACACAAATACAGATTACGGAGTGGGGAAAGATAGGGTGGCTAAGAGTCCTTTTTTAAAAAATGGTAAAAGAGTACACAGACTGTAGCTTGGTGACTCGGTTGGCTTCAAGTTGAATTCAGTGGTCTTAGTGCCTCCAATTTAAATATGTGGATGATTGAGTTGAATCTTCTTCAGGAGACAGTTGTGCTGGGTTGGATTCTTCTAAGAAATCTCTGTCTCCAGCCGGCTGTCCCTGGATGGCCACAGTCAACAAACAGGGCTCGAAGCTCACCAAATGTTTTGGAGAAAAAGGAGGCAGGAGGGATTCCACTTAGATCCTCTTCCCACCTTGTCCTCATTTCTGAGGAACCGTGTTTAAAACATGTAGCGGGTTGACTTGTCATGTGACCTTCTCCAACTACCAGGGGAGTTCAAAAAAGACATTGCCTATGTATTCCAAAGGTGACTTAATTAACTCATGTCTAGAAGTTAACTTATCCAGGGTCCTATTGTCCAAGCAATTGGACTTAATGGCCTGTCTCCAATAATTTAATGCCTCCAGTGATTGCCATAGATTCTCTGCTAATGAGACAGGAGATTCAAGTTCTTCACAAACCCCTGAAGCCATTGTTTTTATGGGTTTTGCTGACAGACTGACACCACTCCAATGAATAAGAATGTGGATCATATATAGCAATGCAAATAGGGGTCAGCCATCTTGGGCTGTGACTTCAAGTCACTTTCGTCTGTGTTTTTAAAAGATCTGTTAAAAGTTTGATTCAGATAACTAGCTAGTGGATTAAAAATCATTATTTGAAATAAAGCATAAATTTATAATGGGGAATAAGGAAATGGCAGAGAAACTAAACAAGTTTTACCTTTACCTGTCATCTTGGAGGAAGATACAAAAATAATCCAGGAATACTAGAGAACCAAGGGACGAGCGGGAATGAAGAACTGAAGGAAATTAGTATTAGTAAAAAGTATACGGGAGAAATTAATGAGACTAAAAGCTAATAAATTCCTTGGACCCGATGATCAACTTCCCAGAGTATTGAACGCGGTGGCTGTAGAGATGGTGGATCTGTTGGTGGGCATCTTTCAAAATTCTAAAGATTCTGGAATGGTGCCTGCAGATTTGAAGGTAACAAATGTAACTATTTAAGAAAGGAGGCAGATGGAAAACAGGGAACAACAGATTTGTTAACCTGGCATCAGTAAGGAAAATGCTAAAATCTATTATAAAGGATGTGATAACTGGACATTTGGGCAGAGTCAACATGGATTTATGAAAGGGAGATCATGTTTGACAAACGTTTTAGAGTTTTTTGAGGATGTGAGCAGCAGAATAGATAAGGGGGAACCAGTGGATGTGGTGTATTTGGATTTTCAGAAGGCTTTTGATCAGGCCTCACAGGAGGTTAGTAAGCAAAATGATAGTACATGGGATTGGGGGTAATATACTAGCATGGATTGAGAATTGGCTAGCAGACAGAAAGAAAACAGAGTATGAATAAACAAGTAATTCTCAGGTTGAGAGGCTGTGACTGGTGGGGTACCGGCTGGACTAGTGCAGGGATCAGTGTTTGGGCCATTTACAATCTATATCAATGATTTGGATGTGGGGACCAAATGTAAAATATTCCCAAGTTTGCAGATGACACAAAACTAGGTGGGAATGTGAGTTGTGAGAAGGATGCAAGGAAGCTTCAAGGGGATTTACACAAGTGATTGGGCAAGAACATAGCAGATTGATTATAACGTGGAACTGTGAAGTTATCAGCTTTGGTCAGAAAAAAAAGGAAATTCAGAGTATTTCTTAAATGGTGAGAGATTGGGAAGTGTGAATGCCCAAAGGAACCTTGCCTCAATTGTATAGAGCCTGCTGAGACCGCATCTGGGTATTGTGTACAGTTTTGGTCGCCTTATCTAAGGAAGGATAGACTTAGCATCGAGGGAATGCAATGAATGATCAGCAGACTGATCTTTTGGGATGGCTGGATTGTCCTGTGAGGAGATTGGGCCTATGTTCTATAGAGTTTACTTAGGAAGGATGTTTCCCCTGGATGGGGTGTCTAGAATCAGTGGAAGACCGTCTCAGAATAAGAGGCAGGCCATTGTTATGAACAGGAGGGGGTCAGTTCAAACAGCACTGACTTTTCCTCTTAACCACCTGTCCGTAAACAGAAAGTGTTTCGAATTGCTTTTTCTTAATAAGCGGTGGCATATTTCCCAACCCCTTGCTCTTTGTGTGTTCCGATTTCTACTAATAGCCCCACAGCAAATTTGAGGTAGGATCAACTCAGAAAGTTATTTTATTTCACTTTCAAAAAAACTGCAAAAAGGAGGGTCCGCAACTTCCTCCTCCGCACTCGTAAAGTAAAGGGAGTGATAGGGAAAGAAGGTCCACAGAGAAAGTAAACATTAGCTCATGTGAGTTCCAGAATCCAGAAGTGAAAGTTCAATGAAGAATTCTTTTGCGGAAGCTGGAGGGCTAAAAACTAGTGTTGTAAAATTTGCTTTTCCGGAGGGGTTGATGTTAGAAGATGAAGGAGACATGTAGAGATGAATCCGTTTTGTAGGTACAAAACTTCGAACAGAGTCATGTGAGATGGGGACCAGTTGTTCAGCCTGGCCAGGGCTTGCTTTGGTGTGGCCTGTCAGTCAGATGTTAAACAGACTGGAGCTTGCAGCTCAGGAAGGCAGTATCAACCTGTTCAACAAGCTAAAGTCTTAGGGCATGTGACCGAACCCTTGCACAATGTCTTCAACAAAGGATGTTTATCCAGTATCTGCACATTGGCTTTGTTTTCCAGGCTGATAATATCTCAGCCATTGTGGGTTGAAAGAGGTGCTACTTTTTGAGGAACTGGTGTTTTGGGACTTTCAAACTCTGCTAGCAAGTGTGATTTGTCAAATACAAACGGCCTTCTGGTAGCTCCCTTTGAAGTTGGGCTGTGCGGTCCCCAGGTAATCTAGTAGAAGCTTATTAGACATGATGGGGTGTGACATTCCCAAAAGTGAGAAGTGAATTCTTTTGTCCGGAGACTCACAGATGATACCTCATAGACAGAGGGCCAGCCATCATAATGGTCTTTATTGAGTTGAAAAGTCCAGTTTGAAAACAGCAGTAAAGATTTAAAAAAAAATAAGAGCATATAGGGTTAGATTCTGTTCCGACACAGGTGAGAGTGACTACACTTAACATCAATGCAGCATTTGATCCAGTATGGCATCAAGGAACTCTAGCAAAACAGAAATTAATGAGAATCAGGGGAAAACTGTCCACTGGCTGTAGGTATAACTAGCACAAAGGAAGACGGTTATGGTAGTTGGAGATCAATCATCTCAATGCCAGGGCTTCACTGCAGGAGTTCCTCAGGGTAGTATTTTTCGGCCTAACCATTTTCAGCTGCTTCATCAATGATTTTCCCTCCATCATATGGTCAGAAGTGGGGATGTTCGCTGTTGATTACACAGTGTTCACCATTCGTGACTTTGCAGGTATTGAAGCAGTCCGTGTCCATATGCAGCAAAATTTGGACAATATTCAGGCTTGGGCTGATAACTGACAAGTAACATTCACACCACACAACTGCCAGCCAATGACCATCTGCAATGAGAGGGAATCTAACCATCGCACCTTGACATTCAATGGCTGTATGCACTGAATCCCCCACTGTCAACATCCTGGGAGATACCATTGACCAGAAACTTAACTGGGCTAGCCATATCAAAACTGTGGCTAGAAAAGCAGGTCAGAGGCTAAGAATTTTCAGCGAGTAACTCACCACCTGACTCCCCAAAGCCTATCCACCATCTACAAGGCACAGGTCAGGAATGTGATGGAATATTCTCCATTTGCCAGGATGAGTGCAGCTCCAACAACACTAAGGAAACTTGACACCATCCAGGATAAAGCAGCCCACTTGATTGGTACACCTTTTGCAAAAATTCCCTCCCTCCACAAAAATTTACTCTCCCCACCACTCACGCACAGTGGCAGCATCGTGTACCACTTACAACATGCACTGCAGAAACTCAGCACAACTCCTTATGCAGCACCTTCCAAACCCTTGGCCACAACCATCTAGAAGGTCAAGGGCAGCAGATACATGGGAACACCACCGCCCGGAAGTTCTCCTCCAAGCCACTCACCATCCTGATTTGGAAATATATTGCTGTTTCTTCTCTGTTGTTGGGTCAAAATCCTGGAACTCCCTCTGTAATAGCACTGTGGGTCTACCTACACCACGTGGATTGCAGTGGTTCAAGAAGGCAGCTCACCACCACCTTCTCAAGGGCAATTAGGGAAGGGCAAATAAATGCTGGCCTAGCTAGTGACGCCCCCATCTTGTAATTAAATAAAAAAACTACTCCTATTTTCTATGTTCCTGTATTCTCCCAATACTGCCGGCTTCAGGTTTCTGCAAACACTGACTTTTTGTTGCTAAATGGAGTAGAGTACTAATAGTTACTCCAACACAAATTGTGCCTGAACCTATTTCAGATCTGAGTCAGACAGACACTTTTTATTTTAATCACTATGTTTCATTCTTTCACGGAATGTGGGCGTCGCTTGATCCGAGTCAGAGTAATATAGACTTTTTCTTTTATTATTATTTTTTATTCCTTCTTGGGATGTGAGCATTGCTAGTAGGCCAGCATTTATTACCCATCACTAATTCCCCTTGAAATGAGGTGGTGAGCTGCTGCCTTGTACCGCTGCAGTCCATTTGATGCAGGGACATCCACTACACTGTTAGGGAGTTCCAGGATTTGGACCCAGTGACAGTGAGGGAATGGCGATATAGTTTCAAGTCAGGATGGTGTGTGGCTTGGAGGGAAACTAGCAGGTGGTGGTGTTCCCATGCATCTGCTGACTTTATTTTTCTAGGTGGTAGAGGTCATGGGTTTGCAAGGTGCAGTTGTAGCAGCCTTGGTGAGTTGCTGCAGTGCATTTTGTAGATAGTATAAACTACTGCCACTGTGCATTGGAGGGAGTGAATGGTGGATGGGGTTCCAGTGAAGCAGGCTGCTTTGTGCTGAATGAGTTGAGCTTCTTGTGTTGTTAGAGCTGCACTCATCCATGCAAGTGGAGCATATTCCATCATACCCCTGACTTTGAGCCTTGTGGACGCTGGGCTAGCTTTAGGGAAGTCAGGAAGAGCTGCAGAATTCCCAGCCTCTGACTTGCTCCTGTAGCCACAGTATTTATATGGCTGGTCCAGTTCAATTTCTGGTCAGTGGTAACCCCAAGATGTTGAAAATGGGGGATTCAACGATTGTAATGCCATTGAATGTCAATGAGAGATGATTGGATTCTCTCTTGTTGGAGATGGTTATTGCCTGGCACTTGTGTGGCATGAATGTTATTTGCCACTTATCCAAGCCTGAATATTGTCAAGGTCATCTTGCAGCACGTGAACACGGACTGCTTCAGTCTCTGAGGAGTTGTGAATGGTGCTGAACATCATGCAATCATCAGCGAACATCCCCTCTTCTGTCCGTATGATGGACGGAATGTCATTGATGAAGCAGCTAAAGATGGTTGGGCCTGGGACACTACCCGGAGGAACTCCTGCAGTGATGCCCTGGAACTGAGATGATTGACCTCCAACAACCACAACTGTTTCCTTTGTGCTAGTTATGATTCCAACCAATTGAGAGATTTCCCCCTGATTCCCATTGACTCCAGTTTTGATAGGATCCTTGATGCCATACTTGGTCAAATGCTGCCTTGATGTCAACGGCAATCACTCTTGCCTCACCTCTGGAGTTCAGCTCTTTGTCCATGTTTGGACTAAGGCTGGTACATAGGAACGTAGAACTTAGGAGCAGGAGTTGGACATTCAGTCCTTTCGAGCCTGCTCTGCCATTCAGTAAGATCATGGCTGACCTGGTTGTGGTCTCAACTCCACTTTGCCGTTTCCCTCCATAACCGTTGCCTATCAAAAATCTTTCTAACTCTGCCTTGAATAAATTCTGCCACTGCATTCTGGGCAAGAGAATTCCACATTCTAACAGTGCTTTGAGAGAAAAAAATCTTCTCATCTATGTCTTAAATAGTAGACATCTTATTCTTAAACTCTGTCCCCTGGTTCTTGTCTCTTCCACAAGTGGAAATGTCTTCCAGGCACCTACCCTATCAAATCTTCTCAGAATTTTATATGTTTCAATAAAATCACCTCTCATTCTTCTAAAGTCCAATTGGTAAAGGTCCAACTGTTCACCCTTATTTCATAAAATGAGCCCTTAATCCCAAGAATGAGTTTATTGAACCTTCTCTGAACTGTTACTATTGTAATTATATCTTGTTTCAAAAAAGGAGACCAAAACTGTATCCAGTACTTCAATCGTGGTCTCAACAATGCCCTGTGCAGCTGCAGTGAAACCTCCATACTCCGCAACCATTTCCCTAGTTATGGTGATTATTTTAAGTTCCTCCCTCCTGCTCACCTCTCGATTTTCAAATATCTTTGAGAAGTTTTCTAAATCTTCTATAGTGAAGCTGTAATGAAGTCAGGAGCTGAGTGGCCCTGGCAGAATCCAAACCTATCATCAGGTTATTATTGATAGCACTGTTGACATCACCTTGCTGATGATCAAGAGTAGTCTGATTGGGTGGTAATTGGCCAGGTTGGATTTGCCCTGTTTTATGTGGACAAGATATACCTGGGCAATTTTCCACATTGCTGGTAGATGCCAGTGTTGTAGCTGCACTGGAACTGCTTGGCTTGGGGTGCAACTAGTTCTGCAACACAAGTCTTCAGTATTATTGCCGGAATGTTGTGAAGGCCCAGAGCCTTTGCAGTATCCAGTGCCTTCAGCTGTTTCTTGATATCAAGTGGAGTGAATCAATTTGGCTGAAGACCGGCATCTGTAATGCTGGGGCCCTCTGGAGGAGGCTGAGATGGATCATCCACTCTCCATTTCTGGCTGAAGATGGCTGCAAAGGCTTCAGCCTTGTCTTTTGCACTGATGTGCTGGGCTCCCCCATCATTGAGAATGAGGATTTTTGTGGAGCCCCCTCCTCCAGTCATTTAATTGTTGACCGTCACTCACGATTGGATGTGGAAGGACTGCAGAGCTTAGCTCTGATCCAGAGTCCGTGAGACCGCTTAGCTCTGTCTTTCACATGCTGCTTCTGCTGTCTAGCACCAAAGGCTCTGCTTCCACTGCCTCTTCTGGAAGAGAGCTCCAAAGACTCACGACCCTCTGAAATTTCTTTTTCCTGAGGTCCTGTGTCTTTGGAATTCTACCTTAAAAGGCAGTGGAAGCAGAGCCTTTGAATATTTTTAAGGCAGAGTTAGAAAGATTTGATAAGAAAAGGGATGATAGGTTATCTGTCATAGGCAGGAATGTGGAGTTGAGGTTATGGTCAGATCAGCCATGATCTTATTGAATGGTGGAGCAGGCTCAAAGGGCTGAATGGCTTATTCCTGTTCCTAATTCGTATGTTCGTATGCAAGTAGTCTGTGTTGTAGCTTCACCAGGTTGACACCTCATTTTTAGGTATTTCTGGTACTCCTCCTGGCATGCTCTCCTGCACTCTTCATTGAACCAGGGTTGATCCCTCAGCTTGATGGCAATGGTAGAGTGGGGGATGTGCTGGTCTGTGAGGTTATAGATTATGGTTGAATACAATTCTGTTGCTGCTGCTGATGGCCAACAGTGCCTTGTGGATGCTGTGTTTGAGATGCTAGATGTGTTCTAAACCTATCCCATTTAGCACGGTGGTATTGCCACACAACATGATGGAGGGCATCCTCAATGTGAAGATGGGACTTTGTCCCCACAAGTACTGTCCAGTGGTCACTCCTACTAATACTGTCATGGACAGATGCATCTGCGACAGGTAGATTGGTGAGGATGAGTTTAAGTATGTTTTTCCCTCTTGTTGGTTCCCTTACCACCTGTCGTAGACCTAGTCTTGCAGCTATGTCCTTTCAGACTTGGCCAGCTTGGTCAGTAGTGGTGTTACCGAGCCACTCTTGGTGATGGACGTTGAAATTCCCCACCCAAAATACATTCTGTGCCCTTGCCACCTGCATTTCCTCTTCTAAGTGGTGTTCAACTTGGAGGAGTACTGATTAATCAGCTGAGTTGGGGGAGGAGGGTGGTGGGGGAGGGTAGATTGTAACCAGTAGGAGGCCTCCTTGCTCATGTTTGACCTGGTGACATGAGATTTCATATGGCCCAGAGTTGATATTCAGGACTCCTAGGCATGTCTGATGACATGAAAATTTCAATTGAAGGTAAAGGGCAGCATCAATCTTTGTTGGAGAAAGCTTCTGCTCAGATTCTAGCCCAGATGGGCCCAGATCCTTCCCCAAGTTCTAAAAGTATGGGTCAGGAAAGAAGATATTCTCTTAGGAATAGGAAACCAGTGGTTAAATTGGATTTGCAAATAAAGGCAAGAAATGTGCATAAGTTGTATAGAATTTGAACATTATGTGCTTTCTCATTAAGGAAGGAGGAGTATAACTGCAAGACTGTAATCACCTCCTCTTGTGACCATTTGTGTATGTTTATGTATAGCTAAAACTAGTTTCAGTTGGTATTTAGAACTCCATATGCAGCACATGGTCTCTTTTTGGCCCTGCAAAGATATCACAATCTACTTGGCACATACTGATGGTCGCAAATGCTAGAGGCTCGTCTTTTGGACTAATGTGCTGGGCTGTACCATCACTGAGGATGGAAATGTTTATGGAACCTCTCTTCTGGTTAATTTTTTAATTGTCCACCACCATGTACAACTGGATGTGACAGGATTGCATACAATCTTATGTTGTAGCTTCTGCAAATTGGCACCTCATTTGGCTGGTGGGAAGGACATAGCCAGGGATGACAATGGAGGACTCTTTAAACTCTTTATAAACAGTTTAAACTCTTGCTGCTGTCACTCTGCTCCTCAACCTCGCTCTTCAGATTCTCACTGTGTATTCTGGAAGTACCATTAGATACATGTGTGTGTGTGAATAAGCAAATATATTCTGTCAACATGGTCCATCGTGTACCTGACTCTCAAACAGAAGAGTCCACAGGTCTTCGCATTTGCTTGGAACATATTTTTGTGCCCATAGTGTTTTGAAAGCTGTCATAAATGTTGGCGTATAAATTAACCTTTGAAGCCTCTCAAAATCCCTCCAAAAATGGGGTTGACTTATACTCCAACTATAAAAGTGGTGTGGTTGGTCACCATTTAGAAATATCATCTGCATCTGATGTAAATAGTGCCTTTAACTCCTGCACATCTTCGCAACACAGCCCATATCACCTGTTGATCCAGTTACAATTTGCTAGTGAATAAACCAAGCATTTGTGGGGTGAAGAATTGAGGCTGCCTATGGGTGCAAGTATAGCATGTCGTGGCTGAAAAAGGGGTTGACTTTTCACCGAGTTTATGCAAAAACATGATTTTTGGGTCTGGAAAATGGGGTTGTTTTATACACCACCATTTACGGCACTTGTTTGACAGATGCTCTGTGGAAGCAATCACAAAAGCCTATGTTTACTCTCACATGGTTGAGTGCTCACCAGATGCTGGTTTTTTGACAGACTATTTATTTTATGTTTTTTTTAGAAATCTGCCAAAGGGGATTTGCTTTCAGATATGGTAATAGAGTCTCACTGCACTGAATCTAAAGATCAATTTACCTGGCTGATCTGAACAACCACAGAGGCTGTTTCATTCAGGTTGCATAACAATGAAGAATCTGAGCACCTCATTTAAAAGCATTTTGGAACTTTGCCATCCATTTTAGATGTAATTTTCATTTTTTCAGCACAGAAGGATGTGGTTTGTATAATCACCATTAACTTTTACTTCTTTATTGTTGCTAGTCACCAAGGCCAGGCCAGTTCAAAAGTTTCAAATCACTGGTTTGAGTACATTGAATATTGGTGAATTTTATCTCTTCAGTCTGAGGAGAAAATAAACAAGTTTATTTCCTACTCTTTGTGCATGAGAAAGAAAGACAGCTGTAAGTCTCAGTAGCTTTAAACTGACCTGCCCCTTCTCAGTGATCTTATTGGCTTTGTACAGAACACTAGTGAATTAAACGCGTTTTTTTAAACAGCTTTAGTGAATGTTGTTGCTTATCAACATGAGGGATGGCAGCATGGGATGCAGTGTTTTATCGCTTAACCCAGTGTCAAGTTCAGGCATATTTGGATCTAGCAATCTGGCTCAGCCATTTGCAGAGCAAAGCTTCCTTTGTACTGCTAAGCAACATGTTTTAGCTGCAATCTCAGGAGAGCATGCTGAAGGCTGAGTGAGAATCACAGTTCAATGGAACATATGGGTTCCTTATAGTGGACCCCACAGTATAACCTAAAGAATCAAGCTTCCCTTGCAAGCAGTGGACAATCAGCGACCATCTCAACAGTGCTAGATGCCTCAATTTTTTCATATTTGGAAGATTAAGGAATTCCCATCATGTGACTTTGGGGCTTCTAGTCAGACTCTGGAGAAATTCATTGAAGTGCCTTCAAGAAATTTATTGGCAGACTACA
Source organism: Carcharodon carcharias (assembly GCF_017639515.1). Classification (NCBI taxonomy): domain Eukaryota; kingdom Metazoa; phylum Chordata; class Chondrichthyes; order Lamniformes; family Lamnidae; genus Carcharodon; species Carcharodon carcharias. Next base: position 191,545,589 of record NC_054469.1, read on the forward strand.
AGATATTCACACTGTTACCCTGGAAACTTTGACCTGAATATCTCACTTGGATATTGATATTTGAATTTTTTTGCTGCTACCATACAAAAGAGGAGTGAAATATTAACAACAGTTTTGTGCTGTGTCCTTATCCACTGGCCCATGACACAATCCTTCAGATTGCTGCTGGCTTTCTCCAGCCTTTTCAGCCTCTCCATCTTGTCCATGACATGTCGGGATTACTATTCTCTAGCCTGCCTTGGCTCCCTCTATTTCCCTATCTGGTTCACAAAGTCCTCTTGGAAAGCTTCCTCCCTTTCCCTTTCCTTTTTTTCCTTCTCTCTCTTTCTTTCTTCCCTCAAATTCCAATTCCAATTTCCGCTGCTCAAATCTGAATTTTTCTACTGTTAATTTGTCTGTTTCAGTGTCCTCAATTTCTACGTCCTAGATGTTTCGCCATCAGTTTTAACATTTATGGTTTTGTGGCTTTCGGATGAAGTTCTAGTTCTAAGTACCTAGCCACCTCTTTTAACTCTTAGAGGGGCAGAACTTTTAAATTATCAAAAGTAATTTCCATCTGCTGTACAAAGGCACTGGTGTCAAATGTGGACATTTTAGCACTTCAATATTATCAACCTAAGAAAACCTCTTGCGGTTTTAAAATTGTTTTTGAAGGAACAATTTACTTTCCCCACCCTAATTCCTTTGTCAGTCTGTGGGAACATGTTCTGGACATGAGCCTCCAAGTTTGTTATGACCAGGCAGTGAACTGCTTCCCTCTATTCAACCTCCGCAGTTGGTTACAACAAAGGTTTAAATTTCCTTTTTATGAGGATATGCTTCTTGAAATTTTTCTATTGGGCCAAGTGCTGGAAAATGGGATTAGAATAGTTAGGTACTTGTTTGACCTGCGCAGACTTGATGGGCCGAAGGGCCTTTTTCTGTGCTGTAGACCTCTATGACAAATCAAAATCTCTTCACTATTTATGCAGTGACCAATAAGGAACCAATCAAACAAGGTTTTCGCGAGTTAAAGAACGAGCAAGTTTATTAGCCACTAAACCCGAGAGAAAAAATAAAAACGCAATGTCAAACACACATAGAGGTGTCAGAAGTAAGGGAAATTAGAGTCCAATAGAAAAGGTAAAAGAGTATAATGTTAAATGTTCTTTGAGTGTCCTTTGGGCGTAGATTGCTAAACGTTGCGGCCAGTTTAAGTTAGCTGGTTTCTTGGATGCAATCAGATGTAGAAAACTTTGCATTTCTTATGAGATCTCAGTTCGTTGGTAAATTTCTGGTGACATTGAATTCTGAACTGGTTAATACACTTATTCCGAGAGAGAGATCTTCATCCTTTCTCTTCTGCTGAAGTCTCTTGGAAAAATTCTCCCTCTGACTTTAATGGTTTGGTAAACCATTCTTAAAGTTCTGCTAGTTGTATATTCCAGAGGAATTTGATTACTATGTCTGCTGTAGTCATTGCATTGTAGAATAGCTAATTACATTTTTGATGTCTCATCTCAAAACTTTTGGTGAGTTCAAGAAAGTGAAACCCAACACGAGATGGGGGTCTTTCACACACCTCAGGAAGGTTTGAGTGTCTGTTCCCACTTGGGTGGAGTGCAAGTTTTTATGCTGGCTGGCTAAAACTACAAATTCTGTATTTCTGAATGCAAATTAAACGCAGAAAATATAAACCAGGTCTTAATTATCCCCATTGTCTTAATAAGATTACAGTTATTAAAATTCAGCACTTTGCATTTTAATACCGCTTCCTTAGACAGTGATGAGTTTCGATTAATCTGTAAATTGCCATAAATGTTCCTTTTTTCACACTCCCTTGAGGTGTCTTGTTTGCTTTCCTCACCTTCACCTTGGAAGGTGACATGGCATTTTTAAGTAGTTTATTTTGTCTCATTTCAGCTTTAAAAATTCCCAGCCCGTTGAAAGTTGAAAAATCATATTTTCAAAAATAAAGGGGTATAGCTTAATGACAGTGGCCAATTTTGTGTTAAACATCACCTGATGTGGCTCAGGAGCCCCACTCTGGCATGGAAGTTTTTGCCACATTTGCTGCTGCTGTTGCAGTGGTGAGAAGGTGCATGATTTGCTGGCCTCTGTTTTCTCTGGTCCCTCTTCTTAAGCAGCTGAGCTTTCCGTTTCTCCTCACTTCATCCGATGCCCCTCTGAACAATCAGCCTTCAGAGGTTTATTATCTCAGCGGCTATCTCCCAGTTGTCAGTGTAAACGTCTGCTATCCCCATATCTTGCTTGCAGGTTGTTGTAATGAAGGTGTGGATGTCCAGCAGGTCATGACCGAGTGGCCAGTTCAATGTGCAGAATATCTATGGCAGTCATCCATCTGATTAACATGGCTGAGCCATCGCAGACACGTTGACTTAATAATGCATTAGAGAATCAGCATGCTCTAGGGTCTGAGTTTGTGACCTTGTCCTGCGAAGAGATGCTCAGGATACATCTGAGACAACAAAGATGGAAGCTGTTCATCCAACTATAGAGAAGTGCTCTGAGCACACAGACTTGGTAGACTTGCAGCTGTTGTTCTGTACACTCAACTTGGACATAACAGCTACAGCATCGGCAATGCGCATGTTAATTTTAGCATCAAATGACAGATTACTGATGTTTGTGGAGCCTGGATATATGTGAAGCTATCAATGACCCCAGCATCATATCGTCAGGGCTCACTGGTAGTATGTCAATGTCCTGGACCATGACATTCGTCTTCCTGATGCTGATGGTCAAACTTAACACTTTACAGGCAGGAGGGAGTCTGTCCATTTGTTGTTGATTGTGTTCCTCAGTGTGGAATGCCTGTAAGGCATCATCAGCATGGAGCAACTCTCTGATGTGAACTTGGCATGCTTTTGTCTTGGATCTCAGGTGGGCAAGGCTGAGCAGCTTTTCGGTGGCTCTGGCTTTTTTTAATTCATTTATGGGATCTCAGCGTCACTGGCTAGGCCAGCATTTATTGTCAATTCCTAATTGCCCTTGCGAAGCTGATGGAGAGCTGCCGTCTTGAACCACTGCAGCCCCAGTATTTAAGTAGATACTCCCTGTAGATGAACTGAAGGCATATGACAGCAGCAAAGAGAAGAATATATCAAAGAGTGCTGCACCAGAATGCAATCCTGTTTGACCCTACTGTGGGTTTCAAAGGATTCAGATGTTGCCCTGTCATAGCTGGAGGCAGACAGGAAAGTGGAGTTGAGACCACAACCAGATCAACCCATGACCTTTTGAATAGTGGAGAAGTCTCGAAGGGTCGGATGGCCTACCCCTGCTCAAAAGTCCTATGTTTCTGTATTCCTAGTTGGCCTTGCCCTTCATGTTGTCACGGATAGAGGAGATTACACTGAGCAGCTTTGGCTGCCTTCCATTTTTGTTCAGCTTAAATAGACTGCCTCTGCTCACGTGATCGAATGTCTTGGTGAAATCAGTGAAGGTAATGTATGGTGGCCTCATTTTTGCAGGGCATTTCTCTTGAAGCTGCTGGACAGATAAGGTATCAATTATGGACCTTCCAGTTCTGAAAAAAAATGATGATTCGGGATACATACATTTGGCCAAGATCTGCAGCATTACAGAAATTTTTCCATGTGACTATTGATTCTATCCCGAATAGTTGTTTCTAGAAGTTTCCCCACCACAGAAGTTAAACTGACTGGCCTCTAATTGCATGGCAGATCTTTACAACCTTTTTTGAACAAGGATGTAATGTTTGCAGTTCTCCAGTCCTCTCTAGAATCCAGGGAACATTGAAAGATTATTGCCAGTGTCTCTGCAATTCCCACACTCACTTCAATATTCAAAATTTGCTTCATCTAAAGATCAACATGGAAGGCCACCTTCTCAGGCACCCCCCATAACCATGTGTTTCCTTTGCCATCTGTTCAGACTAAATCAGAACTGGGAAAACCTGGGTGTCCTCCTTGACATAGAACAGAACTTGAAAAGCCAGATCCTATCCATCACAAGAGCACTTGCTCAGTCTCTCACCTTCAGCCCTACCTGAACTCTATCCTTGCTAAATCTATTAACCATATTTTGGTTGCCTCTGGACTCGATTGATTCAAAATTCTCCTGTCCTGGGTGACTATTATAGACTTCAGAATGCTTTTGTTTTAATTCTGTTCTGCATTAAACTCTGTTTGGCCATTACAGCGCACTGACCTGTATTGAATCCCTGTCCCAAATGCATGAAATTTACATTTCTCATGCTGTTGCCTCCATGAACTTACACTTCCCTACTTGTGCAACCTCATTCTCTACATTTGCTCACCTTTGAGCCCCATACTTTTCCTCTATTCATCCTTCTCCCCTTTCACCTAGTTCCCATAGCAAATTCTTCAGCTGCTTTGGATCTACTTTTGCCCTAAACCATCTGCTTCTCTTTTATCTTTTAAAAACCTCTTAAGACCAAACTTTATGATCACCATTTCGTCATCTCACATTTATTGATTCAGTGTTCCATTTTATTTTTATTTCTACTTTCATCTGGGATGTTTATCAATGTGGAAGTTGCAGAATAAGGCAAATTGTTAATGGTTTTCACCTTGCCTACCTTGAGTTTCTTATTGTATTTTGCGTCCATAAAATGTCCTTGCAATATCTGCCACTTCAATTGTTAAAATATTGTAGATCATGTGTGACTCTCAAAGGTTAGGGGTGACATAGTTGATTTTATAAGTGATTTGCACAAGGCCCAAAATATTGGTTTGAAATAGTTCCTGAATGAGTACTGACATGGTAATTCATTTTCTTTGCAGCAAACAATAAAAATATACAATAGGGTTCTGCTTAATAGCAGTTTATCTGGCACATTCAACACATATGCATAACACTACTCCACCTAATGCCGGTTGAGCTGATTTTTATCTAAAGCTGTAATTATTTACAATTTCTGCACCTGTCTCTTTTGCAGGGTTTGGTTTGTTCTTCAAACAATCCAATGTTTTCATTATCAATGATAGTAATTTGACAAATAATGTGTGAAAGGTGACATTGATTTGAATACAAACAGGGGGAATCTGGACCTTTTGCATATTGTGCTTCACTCAGCTCTGAGTTCGATACAGTGCAAAATCTGTCATGCTTTGTGTATGTGACCTTGGAAAGGTTTATTGTAAAGGATTTATTTTAAAAGTTTTTGCTTGATTAGACACTGACATCTCATTGGAGTGTTTTTTTTAAGCATGATTGATTCCATGGCAAAACCTTGAACAGCCTGTTCTGAACATACTGCTATAACACAACAATGTTGGCTACCACTGACTGAGTAAAACAAAAACAGAATTACCTGGAAAAACTCAGCTGGTCTGGCAGCATCGGTGGAGAAGAAAAGAGTTGACGTTTCGAGTCCTCATGACCCTTCAACAGAACTAGGTGAATCCAAGGAAGGGGTGAAATATAAGCTGGTTTGGGGGGGGGGGGGGGGTGTGGGTGTGTGTGTGTGTGTCGGGGGGGGTGGGGGTTAGTGGAGGGGGCTGGTGTGGTTGTCGGGACAAACAAGCATTGATAGAAGCAGATCATCAAAAGATATCACTGCTTGTTTGTCCCTACAACTGCACCACCCCCCTCCACTTCTCCACCCCCCCCCCCAACACACACACACACACACACACACACACACACACACCTTAAACCAGCTTATATTTCACCCCTTCCTTGGATTCACCTAGTTCTGTTGAAGGGTCATGAGGACTCGAAATATCAACTCCTTTCTTCTCCGCCGATGCTGCCAGACCTGCTGAGTTTTTCCAGGTAATTCTGTTTTTGTTTTCGATTTCCAGCATCTGCAGTTTTTTTTGTTTTTATCACTGACTGAGTAAAGTTGGCACTGCAGCAGATGTTGCCTATATTGCCCTGTGAGCTTTCACTTCCCACAGTATTATGATGCTTTTCAAAAGGTGCTTTTAAAATAGTAGATGGTTGGCTGGTGGCATTATTCTGTCATGATTGACTATGACATTATATTCTTATTTACTAATAAACAATATCTCTTTAATTTTGTGAAACTACGAAGAGAAATCTTGCTGTTCAGTAGCCAGAATAGGTGCTTAGAAGCAACTTGAAATGCCATTCAACTTTCCTAGGTTTGAATTGTTTTCATATTGAATAAGGCTGAAGAATAAGGCTGTATGCTAACTTAGATATTTTAACATTGATCCTCTTGTATTCAGCCTTATGTTTTGTGATGTGGTGTGCTCTGATCTTTATGTGTAAGCACCGATTTGAAATGCTGAATACAGCATAATCTTTCAAGGGAGTGTTTTAGTCCACAGATAAAATGTTAAATGTGTAAAATTTAAATGTGCTCATTTTAAATTTTGTGTACATCTAATATACTCCTTTTTGCTCTTTTTGATTTTAAAAAGGCCAACTGAGCCCTTTAATAGCTACTTAATTGCCTCTTTCCGCCCCCGCTGCAATTTTCCGAGCAGCGTGCAGAGGCTGCATCGAATATGAAGCCCAGCAGCTTTCACTGTGCAGGCTGATTGCTGGGGAAGGAGTGGGTATCTTTCTCCTTTACGGCCCCCTAGGCCAATTGGAGCCCCTCCTAACTTCGCCCTTACCTCCACCCCCACAATCTGTCCATTACGGCCACCACCCCCCTCGCCGGGGCTTTCCAACCTGGCTCCGCGATTGCACCACCCCTCTCCCCCTCCGGTTAACCTTCACATCTCGCTCCGGTGATGATTGCCGTTGGGGAATTGCTGCAGTACCAGCAGTTGCCACTGTACCTGGTGGCTCTGCTGGGGCCACATAGCTGCCGGCCATTTGATTGGCTGGAAGTGCTCAGATGAAGGACTTTCTCAGATGGAGTCGGAAGCCCCGGCATAAGCCAATTAATGGCCTGCTGGGTGAAGAATTGTGCTTCGGACACCATGAAGTGGGCTCCGTAATCTTGAATTATATTAACAGCAAGTCTTTATTAACAACTCATAACTATACAGTAGGGGGTACAGGACAAATTAACATATGAATTAGGAGCAGGAGTAGGCTACGGCCCTTCGAGCCTGCCCCGCCATTCAATAAGATCATGGCTGATCTGATTGTACCCTCAACTCTGTGGTGGTTGTATGAAGTTGCTTCACCTCAACTCATCTGGAGAAGTTAGCCTATGACAATTAGGAAGGATCTGCCATTGTAGACAAACAGGTCAGCAGTCAGCCTTTCCCACGGCATATTGGGAAAGTGCATGGGAATGAATGGCTTCCTCTGGTCTTGGCGGTGCAACGTGCAAACCTAGCAATTTGCAATGGTCTGTTTCATTGCTTTGGAGATGCCTGGCCACCAGATATCCAATTGGGCCTGTGCCCTGCACTTAGTGATTCCCAGGTGACCGAGGTGTACCTTCTGAAGGATGTTTGCCTGCAGAGAGGCTGGAATGACTGGCTGTTTGTCGTAGACCAGGAAGCTGTCGATGACTATGAAGTGACTTTGTAGTTCAAACCAATTTTATGGCAGAACTGCTGCTTGGTCTCTGTCAAAGCCAAGGCCAGCCCTGTTGGCAGTCGGTGTGGATGTTGGCATACTCTTTATTGTGGAGCTGCTCTTGGTGGAGTTGTTGGAGCCAGGTCGTGCTTGGCAGTAGGAGTGTGATAGTGGTGTGAGAGTAGCCTCCAACTTAGCAATGAAGGCAACGTTGTGTTTGGTTAGAAGTCCCACAGTGGTCCTGGATAGTGTATCAGCTGTTGTCTGATTCTTTCACTAGATATAGATAGTCAAGTATGTGAATCACATGAGGCGTAGACGAAACCTCTGGATCCAAGGACATGTCTTTGCGAGTTCCTTTTAGCTTAACAAGGAGACCAGTGGTTTATGGTTTGCTTTGATTGTGATTTTGAGGCTGATGATGTAGTCGGAAAACTTACCGCAAGCTCATGTGAACACTAGAGCTTCCTTCTTGATGGTGGCATACCTGGTTTCCATGTCTGCTATTCCCCTAGAAGCGTAGTAGATGGGTTTCCTTGTGCCATCCAATTGCTCCTGAAAGAAAAACCCCTGAGACCTGTGGTCGAAGCATTGGCCACTATGGTGATGGGCAGAGTCGGGTCATAGTGGCCCAAGGAACATCTCCTTGATATGAGCAAACGCCTGATCCTGTTGCGAGTCCCAATATCATGCCTGGTCTTTTTAAAGTAGATGTCTCAGTGGTTCTGTGACACTTACCAAATGAGGCAAAAACTTTGCCACCTGGTTGACCATTCCTAGGAGGTACTGGAGGTCAGGGTTGATGAAGTGATCACCTTGGTTTTGTGTAGGTTTGCTTGATACCTTTGTTGCTGAAACGGATGGAGGTATTGGTAAACTCACGTTTGTCGTGCAGTGTCAGCCCTACTTCTTGAAGTCGCTCCAGAACTATTGAGCCTTTAATCATGTTCTTCCAGTATGACCCCATGCACCAGGACATTGTCCGTGTGGAAAATGACCCGATGAAGACCCTGCAGGATGTCTGATGTTGTACGTTGGAATGCCTTTTGTGTCAATGTAATACCGAAGGGCAGACGGTTGAAGCAAAATCTGCCAAACGGGGTAATAAATGTAGTTAGGAGCTCTGAGCCCTTTTCGAGGGGGACCTGCTAGAAACAACTTTTCGTCTAGCTTGGAAAATATGCTGCTACTTGAAAGCTTGGTCAGGTGCTCGTCCACTGAGGACATGTTAAAGTTTGTGAGGTCTCCGCAGATGTGGAGAGACCCATTAGGTTTCTGGACAGCCTCCATCCTTGAGCACCATGTGGTAGCTTGCTTGACTGGGGAAATGATTCCCATGTTTACCATGCCACCCGGCTGCTGCTATACTTCCTACATGAGGGGTGAGAAACCTTTCATGGAGTGAAGAGGCACACTGGTTTGGTGGTTCTCCTGAGTGTGATCTGATAGGCATTTTTAAGGTGGCCCAGTCTTGTGAAGAGCTTCGAGAACTGTTGTTTGAACTTGGAGCCAGACCCATGCTGGTTGATGTTGCCAATCTGTTACAGGAGGTTAAGCTTGATGCAGGCATTGTGGCTTAACAGAGAGTAGTCCTGATTGTGGACCATGAAGGGTGTTACATGCATTGTTTTGTCCTTGTACTGCAGAGTGGCCTGGAAGGTGGAGCACTTTTGCTGTGTGAAGCAAAGTTTCTGTCATTTGGGGCTGGAGGTCTTTCAGCCATGGTCCCTTGCCCAACAGCACTGTGACACTGGCATCTGAGTCTAATATAAAATTTGTTAGATGACCGTTTACCAGGATGTCACATGCCAAAATGAAGATTCGCCGTCTTTGATCTCACCCAAGAAGAATGGCTGTGCGCCTTCTGGGCTTTCTGTCTTGACCTCATGGATGACTTTTGGGATGCCTGTGCGGTGCTGGGGTATTGACTTGCACAGTTTACCCAAGTATCCCTGTCTGTTGCAGTGGAAGCATTAGGCAGTACTTGCAAGACACTGATCTTTCCTGTGAGGGTGCTGTGCCCCGCAGCGTTGGCAAGGTCACTGCTCGGTGGTGCAGGGTTTGCTTTCCCTCGCTTGGGTGGTCCCATTTTTGTGACTTGAAATGGTAGACTGTGGGTTGGTTTCTGTCCCATGAAGTGTTCTCTCCCCTTTGGATGGTCCTATGTTCGCATAGCTCAGACAGTCTAGCTAGCTGGATAGCCTTGTCGAGGGTAAGGTCATCTTTAGCTTGTAGCAGGTCAGAGAGTAATTCATTTGCAATAACCATCACGATTCTGTCTCAGATGAGCTCAGAATTTAAATCGCCATATTAACATCCTTCTGCCATCCTATAGAGATTGTTAACGAAGGAATCAACAGGTTTCCCAGGGAGCTGGATTCTTTTTAAGTTTAGTGCTCTCCAGTATTTTATTGGATCTCAAGTTAAAATAGATATCGAAAGATTTCAAAACATCATCAAATTTGGCAGATGATTCATCAATAGTTTGTCATGCAATGATGTTGCTTGCTCTTGGCCCAATCGAGTTAAGAAGTGTACTAACTTGTTCTGCCTCTGATATTTTTATTTAGACCTGCAGCAATGCTGTATCTTAAAAATCTCCTCCTCCAAAGACTTCAATTCTGTGACTGGTCTGGACCATGGGTGGATCCCAGTGGAACTGGAAGTGTGCAGTTGCGATTAATTCTTGATGACTTTAAAAAATGTGGGTACAACTTTAAGAGATTATAGGCTTCCAAGGTGGCATCGCCGGTTACAGCTGAACAAAGGATCTTCCCGTACTTGCTGGTTTTTGGTGAGCTTTTCAAAATGGCGACTGTGCTTCTGCCTGAAGAAGGAGGGACCATGATGGCGGTGTGGTTCAGCTGGCTGCCGACTTAATTCATTCAGTGGTACCGCATTAAGTCAGGACTCTTGGAAAAGAACCATGGGCTTGCTGTTTCCAAACTTGGATGGCGCGAGTTATCCGGAATAGACAAAATCAGCTATTAATGATTTGTTTTTGCTGTACTTGGGAGCCACATGGTGAGACTCAGAGTCTGGGATCAGGTTTAGTGATGGGTTGTTTTCAAATGGTGCTTACAACTGAATTACTTAAAAGGGGTGTTTCAGGACAAGCTGGCTTGGAAGTTGGCTGTGAGCTCTGCTTGCTAAGCTGTACTTCAAAAGAGGATGCAATGGAATTTTCTTCTTGAGTAAAACTTCTACCTTTTCTGTTTGCTTCCAGGCTCTTCTGCCTCTGGAGTTTTTTCTTGATCACTTTTTTCCCTGGTGCGTTTTCTCAGCGTCTGTAGCTTCAGTTGGGAGTTAGGTTCAGTGCAGAATCCATTGAAGATGCCTTTTCTAAAGTTTCTCAGCATTCTTGTGAAGATGAGGGTTTTAATCCGGATGCTGCCACTGTGAAGAATCCTGCTTCGGACGCCATGAAGTAGGCTTTGTAGTCTTGAGTATATCAACAGCTAGCCTTTATTAACAACTCATAACTATATACATATATATATAGTAGAGGGTACAGGTATGGAGCTGTCTCCATCCTAGGTCTTTACACATCTCTCTCCATCCCTAGACTGACCCTAGCTCTAGATCATGTGTCTTAAATCACTGTGGGCGATACTGCACCAAGTCCCACATTGACCCTTTATGTACCAGACCCTACTACTACAGCAAGGAACGTGGCCCAGTATAAAATCCCAGCCCCTGTGTCTGCACTTAGATCCTATACCTTCCTTTCCACAAGCCTCATGTCAGCCCAACACCCCATTCTGTTCTCTACCATGAGGCTCATTTTAAACACCAGTTCTGCCCCCATAATTAGCATGATGCCAATCCATCAGTACACCCCCTCTTAAACAGCCTAGTGGCAAACACCCATTCCCTTATCCCAGCAGCCTAATGCTGGTTTTCCAGTACTAACCTGGAAGCCATCAGTTTGTTTCTCAAGCACATAGAGAATTATATAACATTATAGGCATGTTGATAAAGAAACTGCAGGTTCCCAGCTAGTGCTGGGGAACTGTGAAGAAGGAAGGTGGCGAAAGTAGAAAATGCAAGATGGAGACGATAGAAGGAGGAGCTAGTGGCCAAAGAGAAAAAAGCTTTGGAGACTCAGGCCTGGGTTGCAACAGGGAGACCATTTTGTGAAATATTCAAAAAGAACCAAATGAACATCTGGTGAATATGGAGGCCAGATGAAGAGCAGGGAAGCAAATAGTTGAAGACACATTTTAAGGGAGTCAACAATCAGTGAGGAAACTGCCTAATTTAAAGTGTGGGCCTCAGCCAGTTGATGCCAGGGGCAGTGTACCTCTCAACCTGCTCAGCATTATTTGTTTCCTCCTAAATTGCATCCCTGTCTCCCAAAGCATTACATTTACAATGCTTTTTCTTATCTTGAAATCCTTCCATGACTTTGCCCAAGCCTCCTGTGTTAACTCCCCTCAGATGTTTTCCATGTTAAGGCAGGAATACAACTACACCATTTTTAAAAATAGCTTCCTGATGTCACTACCTGATGAGTAAACTTCTGCCTGCAACATTGACAATACGTTCCTTATATCAAAATGTATAACTTTCTAGTTATGCTTATTTGATTTAATTTATATTATCCCAATTTATTCCAAGAATAGTTTTGAAAATGGCAATGTATGTCAATTTTCTGATATTTTGACATTCTCCCACTCATTTAGGATGTGGGGAGTACCATCCAGTTTGGTAGCAACTCTGAAGGATTTGCTGGCAATGTCAACATCGATAACTCAAACCTAAACTGGTTTGGCACTTTTGGTGAGCCAGTATGATATATCAACAATAATTTTATAGCTATTTTAAGCATATATTATCGTGCAAAAATTGTACAAAATGCAAAGTAGTTGTTTGACTTATGCCAATGATACAGACTTAAATTCAGTCTGGATCCGTTATATAAAACAAGTAATTCAGATGAACAATTACCATCCTTTTGTAGAGTTTCTTAATTAAAAACTTGATGTAATACATTTTATGAACTATCTGCAAACACTTGCTGGACCATTTGACCTTCACGTTTTCTAAGTGCTTTACCAAATCAAGATGACCACAAGATTTTGATTAATTTTATTTGTGTATGATGTGAAGATTCACACAAGTAACAAGTAAAACTGAATTTATTAATGGAAAATGAACATGATTAGAATCTGCCCTACTTTAAGGTACATTTGGCTAAGGAGAGGCCAGGGTTACAATTATTTGCAATGCAAGTCTTCCTTGGGCTAAACCAGGTATATTTTGCATTGAACTGAAGATTTTGGTATGTCGTCTGACAGTTATTTTTGGGGAGAATATTTGGCCCAGGCAGAAAAATAGTCGTACTTATTATATGTGACTACTTATGTAGCTGCAAACTAATGCTTTGCAGTGAGTCAGTCAATACTCTAAACATGTTGGAAAACCTAAGGTCTGCAGCACTATTGAGTTGTATATTTTGGAGTGTTTATTTAAGCAATAGACTTCATGGATTGAAGGTAAATACATCTTGAATGAAAAATGAAATGCCAACAGTATCGTGATTGAAATCTACCAATTGGATCTTGAATCTAAAGCGTGTTTGGATTTTTGTGAAACTGCCTGGACAGTGCTAATGGTATTTGAGCTAGAAATAATTTTCAGTTACACTGTGCACATGACTAAATTGAGTCTGACATGTCTCCAGTTTGAATTCTCAATGCTTATTGTCTTCATGGTTTCAGCTAGAAAAGGTAAAGATTATCACATGCTATACTGACCAGAAAATTGAGGCATGTCAGGCCAAAAAATTAAATCTTGGGCTCACTGTGCATCATTACTTAATTTGCTAATATGTTCACAAATTGTAGAAGAAATTACATAACATCAGCCCTTATAAATATAACGCAAACATTTTATTCAGAAATATAAATTAGCTTTAGAACTGAATTAGCAGAAAAAAAATTTTGCTGTCCAGTTGACCACACAAGCTGAGATTGATTGGGAAACAATACTATAATCTGTTTTGAGTATTGTTTAAAGAAAACACAGTGTAAAATAATTTGTAGCCAAAAGAAATAAACATCCATATTAAAGGTTTACAGTGAAATTAAAACAGCAATAATATGAATGGGATCATGAAAGAAAAATACTTGGAACTGGTAACTGAGAGAAAATGTTCATTTTATTTGATTTGATTTTGCAAATCAGTTAGAAATCATCTCATGCAAAAAACACCTTGCACATTAGAATCTGCCCTACTTTAAGGTACATTTGGCTAAGGAGAGGCCAGGGTTACAATTATTTGCAATGCAAGTCTTCCTTGGGCTAAAGGAAAAAAACTGCGCATTTCAAATGGGTCAGAGGGGATGACTTTTAATACTTCAAATTGCATTAATTTTTCTGTTATTAGGTGATTTATCATTAGTCCCTCACTTTAGCTTGAAATGATCTGAATTGCAGCTCCTGGTGGCAAAGGGAAGCACCACGCAGGAACTAAAAAACCAATGAACAGTCCTGCATGCTAAAGTTTGAGTCCCTGTTTAAGAAGGGAATGAGGCAAAAGACGGGAAATTACAGGCCAATTAGCCTGACCTCGGTCATTGGTAAGATTTTGGAGTCCATTAAGGATGAGATTTCGGAATACTTCGAAGTGTATGGTAAAATCGGGCCAAGTCAGCATGGTTTCATCAAGGGGAGGTCATGCCTGACAAATCTGTTAGAATTCTTTGAGGAGGTAACAAGTAGGTTAGAGAAAGGAGAGCCAATGGATGTTATCTACTTGGACTTCTAGAAGGCCTTTGACAAGGTGCCGCACAGGAGGCTGCTCAGTAAGATAAGAGCTCATGGTGTTAGAGGCAAGGTACTAGCATGCAATAGAAGATTGGCTGTCTGGCAGGAGGCAGAGAATGGGGATAAGGGAGTCCTTCTCAGGAAGGCGGCTGGTGACAAGTGGAGTTCCGCAAGGGTCAGTGTTAGGACCACATATGTATAGAGTTCTTTGTCAATTAAATTCCAATGAAAGGAAGCATAAAAAACATTGATCAATTTAATGTTATTTAATAAAATTAAGCTTATTCTATCCTTTAATGAAAAAGTGATAATTTTCCTTTAGTAACTTCTTTTCTTCTGCACTCTTGTTTTATTCCTCCTTTCTCTGTCTCTTCTTTGCTCCACTGAGTCTCACCATACCAACCTTTTCCTTCACTGGCTTCTTGCCACTTTTATTCTTTGGTTTGTTACTAGATGAAATGGTGTTCAAATACAGAAGTCTAGAATATCTGCAGCCAAAAAAATTACAGTTTAGAGTATAAGAAATAGGAGTAGGAGTAGGCCATATCATGTATTGAATGTCTTGTTTAGCTTGTTGCACTTTGCAAGTCAGTGCATTATGGGATTGCAGAATCCATGTTGTTTTGTTAGTTCTGTTACTGCAGTAGAATAAACGAGAGCTGCAATGGTCAATCACCTCGAAGTCTCTTTGAGTATTGTTTAGCCTTTAAAAAGTTACCTACCATACCAATGTAAAACATTACAGGCCACGTGACCCCTTGAGCCTGCTCTGTCATTCAGTAAGATCATGACTGATCTTCAACCTCAACTGCATTCCCTTGCTTCCCTTAATGGCCGCAAATCTGCCAATCTCAGACTTTAATATGCTCAGGTGACTAAGCTTCCACACCGCTCTGGGATATAGAATTCTAAAGATTCACAATACACTGAACACATTTCTGCTTATTCCAGTCCTAAATAGTCAACCTCTTAACCTGTGACTTAATTCCAGTTCTCCCTAATTCTACACATTCTAGTTAGTGGAACCAGCCTCTCAGCATTTGCCCTTACAAGCCCTTTCAAAATTTCGGGGCCTGATTTTAACTCTGTTTCAGTGAATTGGTTCCTCTCATTCTTCTGAACTCTAGAGATTATTGGCCCGCTTTATGTAGACTTTGATCATTGAACAACTCTCTCAACCCAGTAACCAATTTAGTGAGCATTTATTTCATTATCATCATCTTCCCACCTCCCCCCCCCAAAACACCACCGCCACCAACCACCACCACCAAACCAGGCAAATATATCCTTCCTTGGGTATAGGGACCAAAATTGTACACAGTACTTAAGGTATGATCTCACCAAAGCCCTGTACAATAGTAGCAAGACTTTCTTACTCTTGTTCTTGGTCTTGCAATAAAGAACAACATACCATTTGCCTTCTAATTATTTGCTGTACATGCATGTTAACTTTGTGTTTCACCCAAATCCCACTTTAATCACTTTTCAGCTTTTAAAAAAAATCTATTTTTCAAATCTTCCTACCAAAGTGAATAATCTCTCATTTCCCCATATGATACTCTGGCTACATCTTTTTATCCAATCACAACTTATTTATGTCGCTTTGAAGCTCCTGTGTAACCTCATCACAGCCTACTTTGCCACCAAAGTTTTGTATCATCAGCAAACTCAGATACATTATTCTTGGTCTCTTCGATTAAGTCATTAATATAAATTGTAAGTAGCTGAGGCCCCAAGCCTACTGACTTGAAAATTACCCATATTTTCTTACTTTCTATTTCCTGTCGTTTACCCAATTCTCTATTCATGATAATAAATTGCGCCCACTATATATTGGGGGAGATGGCGGTGTAATGGTAATGTCACTGTACTGGTAATCTAGTGGCCCAAGCCAATGCTCTGGGGGCACTGGTTTAAGTCCCACCATGCCAGTTGGTGGAATTTAAATTCAATTAATAAAAAATCTGGAGCTGAAAGCTAGCCTTAGTAATGGTGACCACAACCATCATCGATCATTGTAAAGATCTACCTGGCTCATTAATGCCTTTTAGGGAAGGAAATCTGCCACCCTTACCTGATCTGGTCTACATGTGACTTCAGACCAAACCAATATGGTTGACTCTTAACTGCTCTCTGAAATGGCCTTGCAAGTCACTCAAGGGAAATTTGAGATGTGCAACAAATGTTGGCCTTTCAGGCGACACCCACATCCTGTGAAAGAATAAAAGTCCATTGAATCCTTAACAATCTTTTGTGTGGTACCCTATCAAATGCCTTTTGAAAATCCAAATATACAACATCACTGATTCCCCTTCATTCACCCTACGATTTGTATCCTCAAAAACTCTGAATTTGTCAAGCACAATTTCCCTTTCATAAAACCATGTTGCCTCTAAGTGCCCTGTTACCACTCCTTTAATAATGAATTCCAGCTTTTTTCCAACAACATGTCAGGTTAACTTTCCTGAAATTCCTGGTTTTCCCTCTCCTTCCTGCCTAGAGTAGTGGTGTTTTATTTGCTACATTCCAATTCACAGGGACCTATCCAGAATCTAAGAAATTTCAGAAGGTCAAAACCAATGCATTCACTCTCCTTGCAGTCATCTCTCTTAAAACCCTATGATGTAGGCTGTCAGGTCCAGAGAATTTGGCTGCTTTTAATCTCATTAATATCTCCAGAACATTTTTTTTAGTAATATTAATTTTAGGTTTCTCACTTTCATTTGATCCTTGGTTCCCCACTGTTTCTGGTTTGTTTATTGTGTTTTCTTTCGAGAAGATATTTGTTTGCAACGTCTCTGCCATTTTCTTATTCCTCCATTCTAAAATCTCCCTTTTCGGCCTCCAAGGGATCCACATTTAATTTGGCTATCACTTTTTACATTGATATAGAAGATATTATCTGTTATGTTTCTGGCTGGTTTACTCTCATTTTCTCCCTTATCAGTTTTTTGGTCATCCTTTTAATCAATTTTTTGTCATCCTTTTCTGGTATCTAAAAGTCTCCCAATCCTCAGGCTTACACTTCTTGGCAATAATGTAAACCTTTTCCTTTAACCTGTTACTATCCTTAACCTCTTTAGTGGGTCAAATAGGGATCTACTTTCCCCAGGAATTTTTATTTCCAGTAGAATGTATATTCATTGAGAATTATAAAATACTTCTTTAAATGTTTACCATTATTTATCTACTCTCATACCTTTTAATCTAATTTTTCAATCTTAGTTAACTCTCCTTTCATACCTATGGAATTGGATTCATTTAAGTTTAGAGTTGTGCACCTTCTTGCATTAATGCTGTGATTTTTCTGCTTGCTGCAGTTGTTTACTTGTGTGCTGTCAGCTGGTGAGTTGATTGTGCTTGTGAGAGGAGTGAAATGTTCTCACAGTGCAGAGATACCAGTCTCATAACTAGTTACCTTTACCACAAATGAGGCCAGCTTTAACATGACAGTGTGATTTTTAAGCAGAAGGGCAGTCGTGAGATTGTGGTTTCATGCATGAACCTCCCACTACCTGAAAAATTTGGCAGATATTTGCAAATAGGAAATTAATTCATTGAAATTTGGTGAAAGACAGGGTGATGAGTCACTGCAATACGATTCAAGTCTGTATAAAGTATAATTTTGGAATGCATCCCTCATTAGTTTTTAGTTGTCACATTTTAGATGTTATAATTATCTGGCCTAGGAAGGATTCCAGAGTAACTTATTTAAAGTTTGCTATTAAAATAAACTTAGCCCACATGACATAAAATCCACACACCACATTTGCTTCTGAGAATGTGATTGGATTCAGACCACCCAGTTGGAGAACTGGGCAGGATTTTCCCTTTGTCAGGCGGGTGTGGGAGTGGCCGCGAAACGGACTGCCGCCCGCGACTTCACACTGGCTGACCTATTAACGGCGGCCAGTGTGAACCCTCAGTGCTGCTGGAGTACGGGAGGAGCACAAGCGTTAAAGCCTGTGCATGCAGGGGGGAACATGCATTGAAAGCTCCCTGAAGGCACAGAGCTGCTTCAGGGAGCCGAAAAATTTTACAATATAAGATAGCGCTTTTAAAAAGGGAAACATCCCCACATGTAACTCAGTCACATGAACAGGGACATATTGAAAATGTTTAAAAGTTTTTATTTTTAAAAATTACATTTGGGAACCTCATCCTGCCCATGGATGAGGCTTCCTAAAAAATCCAATGGCTGCTTGGCCGATTCGCCCACCCACCAACCACAAGGTTGGACGGGAAGTGAAAAATACTACTTAATTAATTTATTGGGCTTAATAGCCCTCTTAATTGCCAGCGGGTGCGCTGCCGACTCTTGTGCGTGCCTGCTGATCGAAATATTGTCGCACCTGACCGACGAACGTAAAATCTTGCCCCTGGTATTTCCCCCAAAACATTTTGGGTTGAAACAGTGGTGGTTCAGTTTCCAATCTAATTATAACACAAGACAACCTACAGGACTCTAGAATGGAAGGCCAACAGTGAGGGGTAATTATTCCAAAAAACTAGCACTAACTTTTTTTGAGGTTAGCCAATGGATGGTGTCGATTGCTTTGTTAGTTTCTATATTATGAGGAGCAATATGAAATAGACTGAAATTTTCTGTAAACTTTATTTCGTTCATTCAAGCATTGTGTGTGTGTTTAAAATAGCTTGTTGGTTTACAATTGGCCTCATCTCAGAGTGTTCATTGGATTAATTCTGGCCTCTTGTACATCTGATTTTAATTGTTCCATCATTGGTAGCTATAATCAGCTGCTAAAGCTTTAAGCTCTCATTCCCTCCCTAAACTTCTCCAGCTCTCTACCTTTTTGTTCTTTTAAGATCTTTTTTAAAACTCAGCTCTTTGACCAAGCTTTTGACCATCTGCCCTAATATCACCTTATGTTGCTTGGTGCCAAACTTTGCCTGTAGCACTCCTGTGAAGCACCTTGGCTCTTTTTATTGCTTTAAAGGCGGTGGTGCACAATACAAGTTATTGGTCTACCTTCCAGAATAGAGGAGAGGAACACACAGGGCCCAGCACAAGATTATGGATTTCACTGTTTAGGTCATTGGATCATGCTGTTATATGGTTAGATCTCGGGGTTGGGGGGTGGGCGCGGTTTGTAAAGGTAACCCCTTAGTAAGGAATGAAAGGCCCAATTATGGAGACATCACTGTCGTGGAATGTGTGTACTGCTGATCTAAAATTTATTGTAGAAATCTAGATGCTCCAAAAATAGAGGGAAGAAATGGAAAATCAGCTTTTCTTAACATCTGTGGGAAAGTTCTGATTTCAAATACCAACAATTCAATTTTTCTGATGTGTCACATTATTTTCATATCTTCCATTCCTTGTTTTGGGTAACTCTAATTGAATTGTCTTTGATGCCGGTCAGCGTTAGGTTTACTTTCAAGACCTGCATTGAATGTTGTGAATCTTTGGCAAGCATTTTAAAAAAATCTCCCACTTAGTGGTTGAGCTATTGTACATTTTGTTCTCACAGTATTGGCCGATTTATAGTATTCCAATGTTTTAGTATTGAGTTGGTTGACAAGAGTTGTGCATACTTGAATAGTGTTGCCTATTCAGGGAATTGGACATATTTTATTGGTATTGGCCTTAGGAGTTAGTTGACCATGGTCTTTTGAGCTACTGTTAATTTTAGCCATTAATCTTGGAAGATTCCCCAGATCGTTTATTCTTGTGTTAATTTGCCACTCCAGCAGGGTTTAATACTCTGCTATTTAGGAACACTGGTTCTGTCATTAATTGGGAATTATACGTTACCTGTTCTGATTGACATGGATGGAAGACTTGAAGTTTGATCGTTATTGCAAGTCACCAGATTCCACAAGAATTAACAGATTTAAGAATCTCATAGAAGGTGCATATTCATAAGACAGAAACTGTCATGCCATGGAAAGATATTTCCATTGAACATTCAGCATCAAGATACTCACAATGCTTGGTCATGGTCGTGGCCTTTGAAGATAATGCCATCATAGCATTTTAGAACTCTGTCTTAAAACTCAGCAAAAGAGACTTAGGCTTCTTCTATAAATCAAGCTTCTATTGTAAATTGCAGAAATGCAAAGCTACAGCTTGTGTGGAACTCATTTACCTTAGATTCCTTGGTCAGCAATCGGGGGCAGGGCCCGCTCGTTAACAAGTAAAATGATGCGGGGTGACGTCGGGTGTGCGTCCCGACGTCTCCCCGAGTCATTTAGATTTTCAGTTTGCCGGGCACGCAGCCGAGTCGGCTGCACGCCCGCTGACCTGTCAACAGCCACTTAAAGCCATTAGTGAGGTACTTAAGACACTTAATGGACCTGCCCATCTAACCTTAAGGTTGGCGGGCAGGCAAAGTGCCCAGGCAGCCTTCAGAAAAAAACATGAAACCTCATCCACGGGCGTGATGAGGTTTCATGAGGGTTTTAAAATCTTAACATACTTAAAAGTTATGGACATGTCCAATCTCATGTGACTGTAAAATTTTTTCTATTCTTTAATCTGTTTTTCACATTTGAGCTGATCTCCCTGAGGCAGCACTTGGCCTCAGGGAGATCTGTGTGCTCTTTCATGCGCATGTACGAAAGAGCGCACTCACAGCTCAGGGAATGCCCCCCCACCCTGGCCGCACAGGGAGTGCATAGCGCTTCTGGGTGCACGTCACGCTGTGCGGTCCTTAATTGGCTAGCCCACTTAAAATGGGTGCCAATTGGGAACCCGCCCACTCGAGCCTGCTCCCACACAACGGGGGGAAAATACTGCCCTTAGTTTTCAATGTTTTGGGATTACATGCAGCTTGAGCATCCCTGTGTGAGCAGGATTCAAATTTGATGTATGTGAATGCTAAAATGTGATGGCAGTTGCTATGTTTAAAGTGTACAAAGTAAATCTGTTGGTAAACCTACTCTAACTAATCCATTTTGAATATTAGACATTGAAGCAATTTTATTAACCCAAAGTAATATTTGAAATGTTGATCTGAAGACAGTTCTAATCAGATTATAGACCAGCCTTTTCCTTCTCAAGTACCCAACTCTGTTGACTGACATCTCCCTCAGAGGATGAGACAAGTACCTCAAGGAAACATGGATGGAAGAAGTCTGAATCCAACAATACATTTGTTAACTTGCAAAAATAGTCTCATGTTTAAGTGATTTATTTAGCTTTGCTTAGCTTCATAGCTGAGCTTTATAGCAATTTGTTAAGAATATTGACAACCAAACACATTGTTGTGAATAAATGGGGGAAAATTTACCTTTACCTTAAAGGCGTCCACTTTTGAGTCTGGTTTTGGCAGAAGTTCTCAAACCTTATGATCAATACTTTGCTTTAGCATAGACAGTTCAGAGATGAAGTCCAACCTCATGAATAGATTCTGTATTAGAAACTAGGTCTGAAAAGTTCTGCAAGTGAAGTTATCCAGAAATTAATCTGCAGAAGGAATGTGTTTAGATTTAGTTACAGTAGTCAAGGTCACATCCCTGTTTTTTTTTTCACTGTTATCCAGGGTAATTAATAAAATTGAAGTTGATTCATTTTGATGGCCCTTTATTGAGCATGGTAGATTGGTTCTGGGACTTTGTAATCGATTAACCCCTTTTTAATTTTATGCAGACAGGGTGTGTTGAATCACATGGAGGGTCACATATGATTCTGGGATTCTTGGAGCCTTCAAGGTATTTTCTTCCCTTGGTGGTTCAAATATTTCTAACATCTTGGGAAACTTACACTTGAAGACCATCACTTCCAAATAGAACAAGCCATAAGTTGTTGAGGTAATGTTTCAAGCTTCTTGTATATAATGTCATCACTGAAGTATTATCTCATTCTGGTGATCTGAGTTTAAATTCATGCATTACTTAGTAAATATGCTAAATAATTTGAAAATACGTCAAATACATCAAAAATAAATGGCTTGAGTGGGCTAGTCTTTGCGGGAAATTATTCTGCATACTAGAACTGCATCTTGAGTAAAGCAGAAATTTCTGGTGTTTTTATTCTTTTCATGGGATGTGGGCATTGCTGGCTAGGCCAGCATTTTTATTGCCCTTGAGAAGGTGGTGGTGTGCTGCC
Organism: Carcharodon carcharias; assembly: GCF_017639515.1. NCBI lineage: Eukaryota > Metazoa > Chordata > Chondrichthyes > Lamniformes > Lamnidae > Carcharodon > Carcharodon carcharias. The sequence goes on from NC_054469.1 coordinate 191,567,868, forward strand.
TTCTTGAACCACCGCAGTCTACATGGTGTAGGTACACCCACAGTGCTGTGAGGAAGGGAATTCCATCATTGAAATGGAGGACCCTTCACTTTTACAAATCGCTTGCACCAGCCAGTCCAGTCTGATCTCAGTGGACTTGCGGATTCTACCACAGAATTGGGCAAAATCATCTTAGCACTCAACTGGGTAGTATAATTCCCTTCCCTGCACATTGCCTTTGAATAGTTGCAGCATCAGGAGGGACAATAGGCATATAATTGGGAAGCATAATTAGATTATTCCCCCTTCATTTTCCTGCTGATGTTGAGGTTCAGTGTTTAAGATATGATAAAGGCGTATTTGATGTGTTTGAAAACACACCAGGAACAGCCATCAAAGAGAGATTCAGACATCTCACAGCAGTGCAATAGCCTTTGTCCACAGATCAGTGACCGCAGTCATAATTTGCCTCAAGCATTGACATGCATGCAGAAATGCAGGGCCAGGTCTTTTTATAAGTAAGAGGAGAATTACCACAAAGCATCAAGCTTCCACAGTGTTGTCTTTATTCTTGGCATACAAGACTCCTGTCTGAGCCCTCAACATAGAGGAAAATGGTTAGTGCAGTCCTTAGAAGAGTTTGGAAGAATCTTTCACACTGACTCCTTCGAGGGGAACATCAAAGAACTTGGTACATTAAAACTCAAAACACAACGGAACAGCATAACAGCATATTAAGCTAACCATAGTGCACACACACCATTAAATAAAAGAAATGTTAAATGCTGTAAGCAATATAGTCAATTCTTTTCATAACAATGAATGTAAAAAAATTAGGCAGAACTCTTGCATAATAACAATCTGTCACTCTCTGTTTGAAACCTTCAATCGATCTACCCTAAACACCTTGTTGGCAGTGAGTGTTCCAGATTTACACTGTCCTTTGCGTGCAGAAGTGTTTCCTGAGATCACCCTTGGATGACTTGGATATAATTTTATACTGGATATAATTGTTCTGGCCTCCTCACACAAGGAAACAATCAAAGCTTATTGTCTGATGGGCAGTACTTTTCTCATTTCTAGCCTCCAACTTGCCTGCTACAACTGTCGTATAATCACCATTGTGATTAGTGCTTATCTCAACCTTCCTTCATTTCTGTACCTACAGCTTTTCTTCTCCAACACTCCTTGTATTGAAATCAGAGCTCATTGTACAATGCCCTCCTATTTTTCTCCATCTCAGAAGCGTTTAATAATTAATTCACCCCTTGATTCCCAAAATTGTGGACTTGCGCATCTCATTTAGTCTTCCTTCCTTCTGGAATCTACAGTCTTTTAAAACTCAAACTTAAGTTCCAGTATATTTCCAAGCCCTTTAACATTGATGTTCTACAGCATGCTGCATGACCCAATACTCGGTAAAAAATTAATTGTTGATCCCTCTTATTTTAAATTTAACCTGGTGTGCAACCATTCAGGAATGTCCCGCATAGGGAACAAACAGGTGCGTACAAAACAACATTCCTTTTAAGGTGCGTGCATGCATGGCCGTGTGTCCATTTTAAAGGAACCATGCAGTGCAACAAGGAGACTGCACACAGCAAACAGAAATTAGAGGGAACGTTGCTTGTTTGCTTTGAACAGCTTATTTATGTGGTGCCTTTCACATCAAACGTCCCAAAGTGCCTCACAGAAGCATTCTAAAACAAAATATGACACAGCCACACAAGGAGAAATAGTAAATCCTTGTTTAACGTTTTGCTTTAATGTTGTAAGTTAATGAGGCCTGTAATCTTATTGACTGTCATGAGATTTGTTTTAACACAGTTTCCCGCGTGACTGGTGGCGTTTTGGAGTGACCTAGCGGCCTCCCCTTCCGAGTCCTGCCTCTCCCCCCCCTCCCCGAACCTCCCCCTCCCTGCTTCCATTTCCTGGACCTGCATTCCTGTTGAAGATCCCAATCCAATCTGAAGCTGGAGCACTGATGTTGTGGAAGTGCAAGTTCAGATGGTGCAGAAGTGCTGAGCTGGGGCTACTACAATCAATTTTTAAAAAATAATCATCGAAGCTGCTCCTGCCTTGCTGCTCTTCTCGTGAGTCCTTGCTCGGAGCGGGGGTTCAGGAGAGGAAGTGGAAAGCAGGAGCAATTAAAAAAAAAATATGGATTGCAGTGGCCCCAACTTGGCACTTCTGCACCATCAGGACTCGCACTTCCACAACACTGGAGCGCCGGCTTTGGATCAGATCTGGATTTTCAACAGGAATGCAGGTCCTTCTGTCTCTCCCTTTTTGAATAATGGAGTTACATTTGCTATCTTCCAATCTAATGGGACCTTCCCTGAATCTGGGGAGGTTTGGAAAATTAAAACCAATGCATCAACTATTTCAATAGCTACTTCTTTTAAGGCCCTAGGATGAAATCCATCAAGACATGGGCACTTTCAGCCCACAGCTCCAACAATTTACTCAGTATCACTTGTCTGGTGATTGTAATTCTCCTGTGTTCCTCCCTCCCTTTCATATCCTGATTTGTAACTGCTACTGGGATGTTACTTGTGTCCTCTATCGTGAAGACTGATGCAAAATACCTGTTCAATTCTTCTGCCATTTTCTGGTTTTTCATCATCAATTCTCCAGACTCACTTTCTATAGGACCAGCACTCACTTTGTATACTTGTTTCTTTTCAAAGTATTTTTAGAAACTCTTTCTGTCTGTTTTTATATTCCTGGCTCGCTTTCTCTCATTCTCTAATTTTTCCCCCCTCATTAATCTTTTTGTCATTCTTCGTTGTTCCTTATATTCTGTCCAATCTTCTGACCTTCCACCTATTTTTTGCACAATTATATGCTTTTTCTTTAAGTTTGATACAATATTTAACCTTTCTAGTTAACCGCACATGGTGTGTCCGTCCCTTGGACTTTTTCTTACTTGTTGGAATGTATCTATTTTGTGTATTCTGAAATAAGCCCTTAAATGTTTGCTACTGCATCTCTGTTGTCTATCCCTTAACCTAATTTGCCAATTCACCAGGCAGGCAACACAACTGCCTAGACTCGTGCTCTTTGCTGCAGAGAACGGTGTCAACCCCTCTGACTACACTGTCCCCTTCTACCACTACATTCCTTGTAACTCCCCCCACTTTAATAGCTTCCTGTACCACGGGGGCATGGCCAGTCAGCCCATCCACCCTGCAGCCCCCGCTCATCCAAACAAGCTGAAGAAACCTCAAACATGTTGGGTAATTGCAAAGGCACAGTTTCCTGCACTCCTCCTCTCTGGATCCGTTGCAGCCGCACCCTCCTTCCCTGACCATTGACCAAATCAGAAGACCTATGCCAAAGCGTGTGACTGCCTCCTAGAATAAAGTGTCCAGGTAACTTTCCCCCTCCCTGATGTGCCGTATTGTGGTGTCTGCAGCCCCGCCTCCAGCTCAATAACTTTGAGCTGAAGTTCCTGCAGCTGCAAACACTTAGTGCAGATCTGTTTGCCCTGGATCAGGAAGGACCTACAGAACCTAACTACAGTTCTAACTTTGATTTATATGGGAAGCAGTGTTTCAGTTAGTTGTTTCACTTGGTCGTGATTTTCAAGAATGCAATAACAAGTTCAAGTGAGGACTTACAGTATTAGATCAGACGACCAAAAGCTTGGTCAAAGAGGTAGGTTTTAAGAGCTGTTTTGAAGGAAGAAAACATGGCAGAGAGATGTGGGGAGGAAATTCCAGAGCTTAGGGACCTAGGCAAATGAAGTAATAACCTCCAATAGTGAAGCATTTTAAATCAGAGATGCTCAAGAGGCCAGATTTGGATGAGCACAGTTAGCTTGGAGGGTTGTGGAGCTGGGGAAGATGCCAGAGATAGGGAGGGTCAAGGCCATGGAGGGCTTTGAAAACAAGGATAAGACCGGAAAGTAATGTAGCCAGTAAGCACACGGTTGATAGGTGACTTAGTGTGAATAAAGACACGGGTAGCAAAAGTTTGGATGACCTCCTGTTTACAAAGAGTAGCATGTGGGAGATCAGTCGGGAGTGTATTGGGATAGTTGAGTCAAGAGGTAACCAAGGCATAATTAAGGGTTTTAGCAGCAATTGAGCTGAGATGGGATAAAGTTGGCTGATGTTACAGTGGTGGAAAAAGGCAGCCTTAGTGATGCATGACTCAAATGTAAGCTCATCTAGGGGTCAAACATGACACCGAGGTTGGGAACATCCCATAGCCACTCATTTGCATAAAATGTAGTTGGGAGAGTGATTATACTCATTTAAATAATGTGTTCCCATTCAGTCCAAGCGGCAAATGCCGTACTCTTTGTATCCTGCGCTTTTTATTGAACAGATGTAAAATTTAGAGATAGGATGATAGCTTTAGCTCTAAAATAATTTGGGCAACTTTTCATTGAGTTGTGTAGCTCTTATTATCTAACAGAGTAAATAGGAAGTCTGCATTGATTTTGGGATATCCCATTTAGTTCAAGAGATTATTTAATTCCATAATCTGGCTAATTTAATAATAGAGGAATCTTAATTATTTGACTATAACAAATTTGCGTCAGCCTTCTGTATGTTCACTGTTGCAGTGGTATTGATGTGCCTTATCAAATTATTATGGCAAGCGACACTCACTTGCATAAGTGAGGTAATTGATTTCCTTTGAAGAGGATGGCTTATATCTATTTTCTGGTATTTTTCAACGTTATACCACCTCAAAAGCACTTGTAGCTATCCCTTTTAGTAACAAATTTGACTGCCCTTGTTGTCTTGTTACAAAATGCCCTTCTGTTAACCTGTGTCTATCTGCCTATATCTTTTTATCTCCTGTTATTTGCAGACGAGTATCGAAAGACATTCCAATATAATGTAGGTGAAGTGTGTTTTGATTATTGAGATAAACTATTTGATTGATTATGGTATAGTCTCTAAGAAAAAATAACTTTCTTTACGGTGTATTAACTGCTTGTTTGTTCAGTTACTTTATATAAAAAAACAAGAATACGTACATAGCTTAAGAAGTCCAACATTAAGACCAATTCTCTTTTTTCCCAAATCCTTTCTGTAGAACATGGTAGATAATTTAAATTGATAGCCAATTCTGGTTTCCTAGCAACAAAGCTCTTTATTTCTGCTGTGGCAAGGTCAGCAGGTATTGTACGAGATCATTTGCAAGCTGGTATGTTGATTGATGTTACATTCACATAGCCAAGAGTGGTTATGGTACTGGGCTTGTAACCCCAAGATCAAGAGTTCAAATCTCACAATGGCAAACTATGAAACAATGTAACTTCATCTGAAACAGATGGAAACAGGTTTACTCAAAAAGAGTATCAAGAGTTCAAATCTCACAATGGCAAACTATGAAACAATGGTAACTTCATCTGAATAGGAACAGATGGAAACGTGTTTGTACTCGAAAGAGTTACATTTACAGATACTACATGCATCAGGACACTTGAAAGAGAGTGCAATGTTAATTTTAAAGTTGATAACTACAGAGAGATCAGCGTTACAGAAGCTGCAGTTGGGATCAGTGAAGTTAACTGTATGTTACCACTACTGCTTCCTTTGTGGTTGGTGTTGCCAGAGCATTTTGAAATGCTGTCAGTGCTGTATACCTGGAGCTGCCTAGCTGATGCTTCTGGCAGTGGTGGAACAAGATGTAGGAGGAGAGATTGCACAAACTAGGGTTGTATTTCCTGGAATTTACAATGTTAAGGGGTGATTTGATTGAAGTTTTCAAGGCATTAAGGGAGCTGAAAGGGTAGATAGAAACCATTTTCACTGGTTGGCGAATTGAGGACCAGGTGGCATAATCTGAAAATTAGACTCAGACTTGCAGGAGTGAAATTAGGAAAAACTTTACTGCAAAGGGTGGTAGAAGTTTGGAACACTCCCACAAAAAGAAATTGATGCTAGATCATTTGTAAATTCTAAATGAGATTGGCGGACTTTTGTTATCCAAAGGTATTAAGAGATATGGGGCAAAGAAAGGTATTTAGTTTTAGGTCGCATACCAGCAATGATCTCATTGAAAAATAGAACATATCAGGAGTTAAGTTGCCTACTCCTGTTCCCACGTTCCCAAGGATGAATAATGGGTAAAACGAAAAACCAACAATCCCAACTCCCTCTACTGTTGTACATAATCCAAACTTGGATAGATTTTAAAAATGTTGTTTCAGGATTTTCCTTTCCATGTCATTTCATAATTTCCTTAATTTAAATGATGGGCAATTAATCAGAACAAGGGGGTGGGTGCAGAACATTTTTACATTTTAAAGTTCTGGAGCAAAGTAGTTTATTTTTTGTTTTGTAGGTATGTCCTCATGAGCAGCTCTAATTATGAGACATATGCGTTATTTGGATCCAAGCATGAAACAAGGTGTAGATCTTTGTTTTTGTTGGTGAAGCAGCATTACAGATCTGTCACCTACCAACTCACTGTCCCAGTCATCCCTCTTTATACTCTTTTGAGCATCTGTGAAATTAACCAGACTAATGAATCAAATTAACTGAATTAACCAGGTTGACAGCCCCTTAAAGGGGCACTGTAACAAAAGAATAAGGACTTAAAGGAAACTTAAAAAACTAAAGCAAAATGTTTTAGGGACTAAACAAATGTTTATTGCTACCTACCTTATTTAGGCGATTGTTTTTAAACCATTACTAGCTATGGTGGGACTTGAACTCTCATCAGCATTTGAGGTATACCAGGCCCCTGCATCATTAGCCCAACAGCAATATCACAATCCCAGCAAAAACAGAAAATGCTGGAAACATTCAGCAGGTCTAACAGCATCTGCGGAGAGAGAAACAGAGTTGACGTTTCGAGTCCGTATGACCCTTCTTCAGAGCATTATCACGATGCTATCACATCCTGTACCATCCCTCTTTATAAGTGCTCTCATTCCTTAATCAAAGAATGCCTATCACATGTGTATCTTCAACAACATAACCAACCAACCATGAGCAGATGTGGCCAAAGTATACCAAATCCAGTTTCTGCCCTTGTGTGTCAATCATTCTTTCTCTTCCCTCCCCCCCTTTCTCTCTCTTTCTCTGTATATAAACTGGCACACAACTAGCTAATTTTCTTTTCAGAAGCAATTCAATATCTTACTCTTTTTCTTTGTATTTATCTGTGGCTCTGTGTCACTGGCTAAATTTGTCTCTCTAGCTCCCTCTGACAATGTGTCTGTACTTTTCCCCCATTCCACCCTTGTGTATCTGAACTTCTCTCCTTTCGTCTGAATATTTTTATTTCCAAGTGTCTGAGCAAATCTCTCTTGTGTCTTTGAACTACTTTTCTTCAGGAGTGTGAACACATCTGGTCCTTATTTGAACTTCTATCTCTCCCTGCCTGTGCCTAAACTTCTCTCTCAAATAATTTTGTGATGATGACGATATTTTTTGCTAGTAATCTTTCCATAGCATCTATATTAGTGATCATTTATAAAAATGCAATCAGAAAACCCAGGATTGGTGGAGGAAACAGTGGAATGCATTATAAACATTAAACACCTGTGGTCCAAAGTTGGTAAACCAGCCAAGATGATTAGAAGTGGCTGAAGATGGAGGCTGCCATTATCGATGGAGGATCAGGCCAAGGAGCCCTAGTGCACCAGGAAGCTTGCAGACTGCTAGTTTCCTTAGCGGCTTTAGTTCTGTTCTCCTGCCAAATGTAGATATTTTCTTCTTCTGTGTTGCCAGCTGATAAGTAAATAAGGACTGGTTCTATCATCTAGCCCAATCAGTTGCTTTAATAATGACCTTCCTTCCTTCCATTAGAAGGTTAAAAGTCAGGATGTTCACTGACATTTGCACAGTCTTCAGTTCCTTTCACAACTCAGATAATGAAAGAAATCTGTGCCAGCATGCAGCTTGGCCTGGACAACATTCAGATTTGGTTTGATTAGCAGGAAGAATAATTTGCACTACACAAGTGCCAGGCAGTGACCATCTCTAACAGAAAGAGAATCTGATCCTCGCCCCATGACATTCAATGGCATTACCATTAGTGAATCTCTCAACAACATTTTGGGGTCACCATTGACTAGAAACTTAACTCAACCAGCCACATGAGCAGGTCAGAGACTGGGAACACTGCAGCAAATGACTCACTTTCTAACTCCCAAAGCCTTTACACCATCTACAAAGCACACATCAGGAGTATGATGGAATACTCCCTACTAGTATGGATGGGTAGAGCTCCTCCAACACTCAAGAAGCTTGATAGTATCCAGGACAAAGTACTCTGCCTGATTAGTACCCCATACACCAAATTAGGCATTTACTCCCTCCACCACCAGCGCACCATGAAAGCAGTGTATTTGGTCTACAAGATGCACAGCAACAACACCCCCAAGGCCCCTTTGACAGCACATTTGAAACCCCTGATTTCTACCACCTAAAAGAACAAGGGCAGCAGGTGCATGGGCACACCCATCACCTGCAAGTTCTCTTTTGAATCACAAGTCATTCTGACTTGGAACTATATCACCATTTCTTTGTTGCTGGGTCAAAATCCTGGAACTCCCTCCCTAACAGCACTATGGGTGTACCTACGCCCATGGACTGCAGCAGTTTAAGAAGGAGGCTCATAAACTCCACCTTGAGGACAATTATGGATGGGCAATAAATACTGTCAATGACAGCTACATTCCATGGATGAATAAAAATAACCTGATGTATTCTGCAGGACTTCAGGCTTTGGCTTTGTTATTTGATGCTACCACCACAAAATCCTATATTACATTCTCAAATTTGCACTAATTGATGACACAGAGAAGCAGGCATGACTTGTGCAACAATACCTTGCTATTATTTTTCTCGTTCATCTGCCGTGAGTAAGTACTTAGTCTTTGTGCAGTGCCTCCACAGTGATGCTGCCTTGTATTATAACCTTGATTCTAGTAGTGTCGAGCGTTGATTTCCTCTGAAGTTCAAATATTAGACAACAGGATAAATGGTCCAACCATGGCTAACAAAAGAAATTAAGAATAGTATTAGATCCAACTTGGAGTCATATAAAGTTCCGAGAAGAAGTAGCAAGCCTGAGGATTGGGAGCAGTTTAGAATTCAGCAAAGGAGGACCAAGAGATTGATTAAGAGGGGAAAAATAGAGACAAAAACGAAAAATGCTGGAAAAACTTCAGAGCTGTGAAGAAGGGTCATATGGACTCGAAACGTTAACTCTGTTTCTCTCTTCAAAGATGCTGCTAGACCCTGCTGAGTTTTTCCAGCACTTCCTGTTTTTGTTTCAGATTTCCAGCATCCACAGTATTTTGCTTTTATCTTAGGGGTAAAACAGCATGAGAGTAAACTTGCAAGGAACGTAAAAGAGGACTGTAAAAGCTTCTATAAGTATGTAACTAGAAAAGGATTAATGAAGTCAAATGTAGGTCCCTTACAGTCCAAAACAGGAGAATTTATAATATAGAACAAGGATATGGCAGAGCAGTTAAACAACTACTTTAGTTCTGTCTTCATGGAGGAAGACACAGATAACTTCCCAGAAATACTAGGGAACCAAAGGTCCAGTGAGAAGGAGGAATTGAAAGAAATTAGTGATACTAAAAAAAGTGTTGGTGAAATTAAAGATACTGAAAGTCGATAAACCCCCAGGGCCTGATAATCTACACCCCAGGGCGCTAAAGGAGGTGGCCATGGAAATAGTGGATGTGTTAGTTCTCATCTTCCAAAATTCTGTAGATTCTGGAACAGTCCCGGCAGATTGGAGGGTGGCAAATGTAACCCCACTATTTAAAAAAGGAGGGAGGGAAAAAGCAGGGAATTATAAACCGGATAGACTAATATCACAGAATCACAGAATCTCACAGTGCAGAGGAGGCCCTTTGGCCCATCGCGTCTGTGCCGACATCTGAGAAACACCTGACCTACCTACCTAGTCCCATTTACCAGCACTTGGCCCATAGCCTTGAATGTTATGACGTGCCAAGTGCTCATCCAGGTACTTTTTAAAGGATGTGAGGCAACCAGCCTCCACCACCCTCCCAGGCAGCGCATTCCAGACCGTCACCGCCCTCTGGGTAAAATAGTATTTCCTCACATCGCACCCCCCCCCAAACCTCCCACCCCTCACCTTGAACTTAAGTCCTCTCGTGACTGTCCCTTCAACTAAAGGGAACAGCTGCCCCCTATCCACCCTGTCCATGCCCCTCATAATCTTGTACACCTTGATCAGGTGGCCCATCAGTCTTCTCTGCTCCAATGAAAACAACCCAAGTCTATCCAGCCTTTCTTAGCAACTTAAATGTTTCATCCCAGGCAACATCCTGGTGAATCTCCTTTGCAGCCCCTCCAGTGTAATCACATCCTTCCTATAATGTGGCGACCAGAACTGCACACAGTACTCCAGCTGTGGCCTCACTGAGGTCCTATACAACTCCAACATGACCTCCCTACTTTTGTAATCTATGCCTTGATTGATAAAGGCAAGTGTCCCATATGCCTTTTTCAACACCCCACTAACATACCCCTCCGCCTTCAGAGATCTATGGACATACACGCCAAGGTCCTTTTGTTCTTCAGAACTTGCTAGTGTCATGCCATTTATTGAATACTTCCTTGTCAAATTACTCCTTACAAACTATCACCTCACACTTTTCAGGGTTAATTTCTATCTGCCACTTATCTGCCCATTTGACCATCCCGTCTATATCTTCCTGTAGCCCAAGACACTCAACCTCAGTGTTAACCACCTGGCCAATCTTTGTGTCATCTGCAAACTTACTAATCCTACCTCCCACATAGTCATCTATGTAATTTATATAAATGACAAATAATAGAGGACCCAGCACCGATCCCTGTGGTACGCCACTGGACACTTGCTTCCAGTGACTAAAGCATCCTTCTGTCATCACCCTCTGTCTCCTACAACTAAGCCAATTTTGAATCCACCTTATCAAATTACCCTGTATCCCATGTGCATTTGCCTTCTTTATAAGTCTCCCATGTGGGGCCTTGTCAAAGGCTTTGCTAAAATCCATATAAACTACATTAACTGCACTACCCTCATCTACACACCTGGTCATCACCTCAAAAAATTCAATCAAATTTGTTAGACTTGACCTCCCTCTGACAAAGCCATGCTGTCTATCCCTGATTAAACCTTGCCTCTCCTAGTGGAGAAAGATTCTCTCCTTCAGAATTTTCTCCAGTAGTTTCCCTACCACTGATGTGAGACTCACTGGCCGGTAATTCCCTGGCTTATTTCTATAGCCCTTCTTAAATAACAGAACCACATTCTGGCACTGCCCCCGTGGCCAGAGAGGAATTAAAAATTTGGGTCAGAGCCCCTGCGATATCCTCCCGTGCCTCCCTCAGCAGTCTGGGATACAAATCATCCGGACCTGGAGATTTGTCCACTTTTAAGCCTGCCAATACCTCCAAAACTCCCTATATCAATTTGCTCAAGAACCTCACAGTCTCTTTCCCCAAGTTCGATACCTTCATCCTCATTCTCTTGGGTGAAGACAGATGAGAAGCATTTGTTCAACACTCTAGCGATGTCCTCTGGCTCCACCCATAGATTGTCCCCTTGGCCCCGAATGGGCCTTACTCTTTCCCTGGTTATCCTCTTCCCATTGATATACTTATGGAATATCTATGGATTTTCCCTACTTTTACCAGGCAGAGCTTTCTCAAATCCCCTCTTTGCTCCCCTAAATGCTTTCTTAAGTTCCACCCTGCACTTTCTGTACTCCACTAATGCCTCCGCTGATTTGCTCCCCTTGTACCTGCTAAAAGCCTCTCTTTTCTCTCTCATCATATCCTGACTATCCCTGGTCATCCATGGTTCTCTGGGCTTGTTACTCCTTACTATCACCCTAGAGGTAACATGTTGAGCCTGTACCCTCCCCCTTTCCTTTTTGAGCACCCCCCACTGCACCTCTGTAGATTTCCCCACAAGTAGCTGTTCCCAGTCTACCTTGGTCAGATCCTGCCTTATTTTACTAAAATCTGCTTTCGCCCAATCCAAAACATTTTTTTGCAACTTGTCTATTTCTTTGTCCATAACAAACTTAAATTGTACCATGTTGTGGTCACTATCACTAAAATGTTCCCCCACCACCACCTCAGCCACCTGTCTGGCTTCATTCCCTAGAATTAGGTCCAGCACTGCGTCGTCCCTTGTTGGACTCTCTACATGTTGACCTAAAAAGTTCTCCTGTACACATTTCAAGAAATCCACTCCATCCAAGTCCTTAACCCTATTTCTATCCCAATTAATGTTGGGAAAGTTGAAATCACCTAATATAATTACCCTATTATTGTTTTTACATACCTCTGCAAATTGTGCACATATTTGCTCCTTAATTTCCCGCTGACTATCTGGGGGTCTATAATAAACACCTAACAATGTGGCTGCCCTTTTTTTATTCCTAAGCTCTACCCACAAAACTTCATTCGATGCCCCCTCCAAGATATCATCCCTCCTTCCTGCAGTATCTGACTCCTTAATTAATAATGCAATGCTTCCTCCTCTTTTATTCCCTCCCTTGTCTCGCCTGAAGATTCTATGTCCCGGAATGTTGAGCTGCCAATCCTGCTCCTCCCTCAACCATGTCTCAACGATGGTTACTATATCACATTTCCACGTGTCAATCCTTACCCTTAACTCATTTGTTTTGCCTGTAATACCCCTGGCATTAAAGTAGAGGCCATCCAGCCTTGCCCTACTCCCTTGAAGCTTAATGCAGCTGTACTCCCTCTGACTTAATTGTTTTACTATATTATGATGAGTGGTAAGGAAAATGCTAGAGTCTATTATAAAGGATGTGATAACCAGACAGTTAGAAAATATCAAAGGAATTAGACAAAGTCAGCATGGATTTATGAAAGGGAAATCATGTTTGCCAAACCTACTGGAGTTTTTTCAGGACGTAACTAGCAGAATAGGCAAGAGAGAACCAGTGGATGTTGTGTATTTGGATTTTCAGGAAGCTTTTGATAAAGTTCCACTTAAGAGGTTAGTGTGCTAAATTAAAGCACATGGGATTGAGAATTGGTTAGCAGACAGGAAACGGAGAGTAGGAATAAATGGGTCTTTTTTGGAATGGCAGGCGGTGACTAGTGGGGTACTGCAGGGATCTGTGCTTGGGCCCCAGACATTCACAATGCATATCAATGATTTGGATGAGGGAAACGAAACATAACATTTCCAAGTTTGCTGGCGAGACAAAACTAGGTGGGAATGTGAGTGGTGAAGAGGATGTTAAGATGCTTCAAGGTGATTTAGACAAATACATGGCAGATGTAGTATAACCTGGATTAGTGTGAAGTTATCCACATTGGTAGGAAAAATACAATGGCAGAGTATCATTTAAATGGTGATAGTTTGGGAAAAGTTGATGTACAGAGGGATCTGGGTATCCTTATACACCCATCACTGAAAGCAAGCATGCAGTTGCAGCAAGCAGTTAAGGCAAATGGTATGTTGGCTTTCATTGCAAGAGGGCTTGAGTACAGGAGCAAGGATGCCTTACTGCAGCTGTAAAGGGTCTTGGTGAGACCATTGCTGGAGTATTGTGTGCAGTTTAGGTCTCCTTACCTAAGAAAGGATATAGTTGCCATAAAGGGAGTGCGGCAAAGGTTCACCAGATTGATTCCTGGGATGGCAGGATTTTCGTATGAGGAGAGTTTGGGTTGATTAGGTCAATATTCACTGGAGTTCAGAAGAATGAGAAGAGATCTCATTGAATCACATAAAATTCTAACAGGGCTGGACAGACTGGATGCAGGGAAGATGTTTCCTCTGGCTGGGGTGTCTAGAACAAAGGGTCACAATCTCAGGATATGGGCTATGCCATTTAGGACTGAGATGAGGAGAAACTTCTTCACTCAAAAGGTGGTGGATCTGTGGGATTCTCTACTACAGAGAGCTGTGGAGGCCAAGTCACTGAATATATTTAAGAAGGAAATAGATCTCTAGACTCTAAAAACATCAAGGGGTGTGGGAAGAGAGCGGGAGTTTGGCATTGTGATAGAGGATCAGCCATGATCATATTGAATGGCGGAGCATGCTCAAAGGGCCGACTGACTTCCTTCTCCTATTTTTCTATGTTTAGCAAGATTAAAGGGACAGTAGTAACATGGATATAAAGTTGGCTAAGGGACAGAGTAGATGTGAAAGGTTATTTTTGAGACAGGAGGGAGGGTATACAGTGGTGTTCCCTGGGAGTCACTATGAGGACCACTTGTGATTTTGTGATATATATTAGTGATCAGGCCTTGGGTGTGCAGGGCACAATTTCGATGTTCGCAAATGACATGAAGCTCAGAATTGTAAGCAATGAGGAAGAGAGTAACAGATTTGATGACATAGACAGACTGGTTAAAAGGGCAGACATATAGCAGATTAAATTTATTACAGAGAAATTTAAAGTGATTTATTTTGGTGGGAAGAATATAAGGCAATATATGAACTAAGTTGCATTGGTTTAAAGGTAGTGCAGGCACAGAAATACCTGGAGATTTATGTACACAAATTTTTGAAGATGACAGGAGAAATTGATAAGGCTGTTGATGGGATTCTTGGCTTTACTCATAGAAGAATAGTGTACAAGCCAAGGAAGTTATACCAAACCTTTATAAACCATTCATTAGGCCAAAGCTGGAGCTTTGTGTTCAATTTTGTGCACTACACTTTAGGAAACATATCTAGGCTTTGGTGAAGGTGCAGAAGAGATTCATAGTGCTATTAGGGAGGGAGTTCCAGATTTTGACCCAGTGACAGTGAAGAAATGGTGATACAGTTCCAAGTCAGAATGACTTGTGATTTAGAAGGGAACTTGAAGGTGATGGATGTGCCCATGCTGCTTTTGCTCTTTTAGTTGGTAGAGGTCATGGGTTTCAAAAGTGTTGTCGAAGGAACCTTGGGGAGTTGTTGCTGTGCATCTTGTTGACCAAATACACTGCTATCATGGTGCACTGGTAGTGGAGGAAGTAAATGCCAAAGTTGGTGTATGGGGTGCTAATCAGGTGGAGTACTTTGTCCTGGATGATGTCAGAAGACAATTACTGGAAATGTACCAGGAATGAGGGGCTTTAGATATGTGGAGTGATTGGAGAAGCTGGGACTGTTCTCCTTAGAACAGAGAAGAATTTGGAGAGATTTAGTAGAGCTATTCAAAATTATGAAGGGTTTTGATGGAGTAGATATAGGGGAAACTGTTTCCAGTGCTAGAAGGGTCAGTAACCAGAGGACGCAGGTTTAAGGTGATTTGTACTAGAACCAAAGGTTGCATTGTGAATTCTGTAAGTGTGGTGGAAGCAGACTCAATAGTAACATCCAAGAGAGAATTGGAGCAGTAATCAAAGGGCAAATAGTTTGTAGGGCTATTAGAAAAGAACTGGCAAAGGTACAATGGATAAAAAGGCCTCTTTCTGTCCTATATCATTCAATTGTTCTAAGTGAAAGTGACGGCCCTTGACATGAAGGCAACATTCAACTAAGTGTGGCACCAAGGAACCCTCGTAATACCGAAGTCAGTAAGGATTAAGGGGAAAGCACTCTCGTGACTGGAATCAAGTCGAGCTTCAGGACTTTTCTGCAGGGAGTTCCTTAGGGCAGTATCTTAGACTCAGCTATCTTTAGCTGCTCCTTAAATGGCCTTCCCTCCATCAAAGGGTCAGGAGTGGGGCCATTTAGTTCTATTAGTAATTCTTCAAAAATAATGAATAAGTGCATGCCTGCATGCAACAAAATATAGACAACATTGAGGCTTGTCCTGAAAAGTGGCATGTAATGTTTGCATTATATAAGTGTTAATTGTATCAGTTGAAGTTAAGTACACACGGGTGGAGGACATTGATTGGATGCTCTTGAGCACATGTAAAAAGATGCTTACTGGCACGTGGAGTGAAGTCAGGGGGATGTTTCACTCTGTGGACAAATATATCCCAAGTAAAGACTAGCTTTGGGTTCTTCCTTCATCAACTGGCTATCAAGAGTATAACAACAAGGACACTGAGCTGGTGCCTGGGAATGCCCTCTAAGTCGCCTTCCAAGTCACAGGCCATCCTAATGTAGACCCATGCCAGCATTCTTTTACTGCTGCTGAGAAAAAAAAAGTCCTTTGACTCTCTACGAAACATGATTGTGGGAATGGAAAAACTCAGCAGGTCTGGCAGCATCGGCGGAGAAGAAAAGAGTTGACGTTTCAAGCCCTCATGACCCTTCAACAGAACTAGGTGAATCCAAGGAGAGGGGTGAAATTGTTTTGTGAAATTCACCCCTCTCCTTGGATTCACCTAGTTCTGTTGAAGGGTCATGAGGACTCGAAACGTCAACTCTTTTCTTTTCCGCTGATGCTGCCAGACCTGCTGAGTTTTTCCAAGTAATTCTGTTTTTGTTTTGCATTTCCAGCATCCGCAGTTTTTTGTTTTTATGATTGTGGGAATGCCTTAACCAGTTGCCTGACTTCAATTTTTCAAGAAGGGAGCTCACCACCTTCTCAAGGAAAACTTGGGAGGTGCAGTAAATGCTGGGCCTGCTAGCAATGCCATATCCCATGAATTGAGTTTTTGAAATATGCATCTTAGATCAGAATGATAATGTACAGAACCTTAGGCATGGGCCGATATCTTCACGTTTCATGGTACATTAACCAACCAAATTCATTAATTTTGTTGTCCTCACTCCCCTTCCCCACTCCCACCTGTTTCCCAGTGGCATGAATCGTTTTACTTTCTGAATTGTGTTCTCTTTATCTCTCCTAATATTCTTCTTGGGACTGATAACTCCTGAGGCTATTACGATTGTAGAATTGTCTTCCACCGTTGTTTGATCTTGATCCATCGGATTGTTTTGTGAAGCTCAGTAGTAGAAGACTGGAATATAAAAGAAGGATGAGCTTTGTTTAATGTGTGGATCATTGCCAGTTAGAGTTATGAAATGTATATTTTGTCAATATTATTAGAAATTTGTAAGATTTTGTAAACTCTTGTTTACATGTTTGGTCTCTGGTAATGATAGATGTTATTATGCTCATAATAGAGTACATGGATCTACTGCAGCTGTGACATACAGCACCAAGTACAGCTGCAAATAATTTAAGTTCAACTTGACTTGAAATGAAGAAGCTTGTGCTAATAAAATATGCACTCATCTATTTGTATTGCAGCATGATTTCAATAGTTGAGAAAGGTGCTGATTTCAGAACATCAGTTAGTTTGGGAAACTAGATGAAAAAACCCCATGAGAGTATTTTATAAAATACTAGAAATTGACCCTTTTTGCTGGGGAGATTAATTCATTATATCGTGACGCATCCACAACCCTCCAGGGTGCACAACCCTCCAGGGTGGAGAATTCCAAAGATTCACGACCCTTTGAGTGAATTCATTTTCCTTATCTCAGTCCTAAATGATAAGGCCCTTATCCTGAGACAGTACCCCTATGTTTTAGGTACTCCAACCAGCGGAAATAATTTCTCAGCTTCTAGCAAATTCATTAATTTTTTTGTCCTCACTCCCCTCCCCCATGCTTGATACCCTTCAGAATCTTGTATGTTTCAATGAAATTGCTTCTCATTCTTCTAAACTCCATAGAATATAGGCCCAATTTACTCAGCCTCTCATCATAAGACAAACCCTTATCCCAGGGACCAATTTAGTGAACCTTCGCTGCACCGCAACCCAACGACTTGTGTATATACATTTCTTCCAACAATCTTCGCAAGTAAAAAAAGCCACCAATTTGGAATGTATTTTGGAAATTTCTGCACTATCATAAAATATTTATCAATGCTGGAGTCAGAATGGGGACAAAACAAAGAAAAGCTTGGGGGTGGTGGGTGAGGGACAGGATGGGAAAGGGCAATGGATTCAAAGAAACAGGCCCTAAACCTCTGGTCCACGAAGATTTTCCAGACCTGATGTTACCCCTTATTACTTCTGGTATCCCCTCATCCCGGCTAACACAGAAATGGGCAGCGCAGCATCCCCCCAGTGAGTAGAACCAGGGGAAGGAGAGGACTTGCCCCCAGTAGCTGCCGTATTCTGGTAAATATTTTAAGGTCGTATTTTGTTAATGAATGAGTGTTGGTTGTTGGGTAAGTGGATGAATGGGTGAGTGAGTGAATGGAGAGGCTGTTAGGTGGGTGAGTGGTTGGCTAGGCGGAGCAAGTAGTTGAGTCAGGTGGGGGAAATAGTTGTGTTGTGTCATGGTGAGTGGGTAGACGGGTGGTGGGGGTGGGGGGGAGGCGGGGTAATCGAGCCGAGTCGGAGGTGTGTTTGGATTGGGGGGTTAGACAGGTGGTCGGAGGGATAATCGGGTGGGGTGACAGTGTAGTGGGGGTGTTCAGCTGTTAGACCAGGTTTTAAGCTACTTAAAATTTCCTGGGTAACTATTAAGGTAAGTTGCTCTCAGCAAAGTAACTCAGAGTCGGAGGCTTTCGTGGACGGCCCCAGGCAGCATGGATTGCCCATCGGAAGTTTAAGCTTTCCGGGTGATTTCCATGTTATGTCCGTGTGTCAGGACTTTCACAGGGTCCTGATGTGCATCTTCTGTTGTATGTCCAGTCTCTGACAATTGGCCATAGACATTTCATCCTGGGTTCTGATAAACAGCATCAAGCAAACAATTTAAAGATGCTACGTCCTTCTGAGATACACACGAAAACAAGTGCGTTTCAGTCTCCAACTTCAGTGACCAAATAACCAAATAAGTATGAAATGATTCAACAGCAGTGCAATTTTGTAATCTCAAAGTGACAACACCACCTGAGCAGAATCATTTTAGGATGTAACCTTGCTGCTATTTACCAGAATATAATTTGGCTTGTAGAGAATGCAGAAGCAAAGAGGGAATTATGAATCTGTTTAAGATGGTTATACTGTAGGTGTATTGCTGTACAGTTTTGGAAACTTTAATTCAAAAAGAATAAATGAGAAAATGTGCTACATAGGTTCACTGGAATGAAACCAGGGCTGAGGGATAAGATCACAACATAATATTGGATAAAGGAAAGGAATTCATCCATCTAGAAAGTTAAAGTTCCCCTAATTTACCAGAGATTACGGCATATAAATTGACCTGATTGACTACATGACCCAATTTTTCAGTGGCAAAAATCATGTTTAGGCCTATACTCGGCGTAAGGGTGGGGCGGGTGGGAATTAATATGCCTGTTTAAAAAAAAATTAAAGCCCTCTCTTTAGTGTCCATGATCCATTAACTGTCATTGCACATACTGTGAAGTAAATCCTATTGTCAAGAGTAGACTTATGGTTCTTCCATGCAATGTCTCCAAATGCTTGAATGTCACCCTTTTGAAAGGATTTGAGATACTGCATTAGTACCACAGCAATGGGACACGTTCAGAGTTTTTTGTTGAGAACTTTTAGTAAATGATGCAGAATTAGTTAGATTTTGTTTACAGATGCCGAGCATTGGATCAGCTTTTCGTAAACATAGAAACCTGATTTATTGTGGCCTTAATTACAGCTCCATGGAGTACAGAAAATATCTACAATGTAACTGCTTGATTTTGTTTTTTCTCATGACTTGCCCTTACCCCAATAATACCACAGGTAATTTTAGGCTCATTACTGAGCCAAACCCTTTCTTTTCCTTTATCACGAACAGTTTTAAATGCATTATTATGAAAACCAGAGAATCGAACAGCACGGAATGCCATTTGACCCATTGTGCCTGTACTGGTGCTTTGAAAGCAGTATTCAATGAAGAGTATAGGAGAGTGTTCCAGGAGCGAGACCAGGCATACCTAAAAATGAGGTGTCAGTCTGCTGAAGCTACAACACAGGGCTTACGTGCTTGCCAAACAGCAGAAGCAACATGCGATAAACGGAGCTAAGCAATCCCAAAACCAATGGATGGAATCTAAACTCTGCAGTTCTGTTACATCCAGTGAATGGTAGTGGACAATTAAACAACAAACAGGAGGGGGAGGCTTCACAAGTATCCCTATGCTCAATGATGGGGGAGCACAGCACATCAGTGCAAAAGACAAATCTGAAACATTTGCAGCCATCTTTAGCCAGAAGTGCTAAGTGGATGATCCATCTTGGCCTCCTGTGGTCCCCAACATCACAGATGCCAGCCTTCAGCCAATTTAATTCACTCAATGTGATATTAAGAAATGCCTGAAAGCACTGGATACTGCAAATGTTGTGGGTCTTGACAACATTCCAGCAATAGTACTGAAGACTGTGCTCCAGAACTAGCTGCATCTCTAGCCAAGCTGCTCCAGTGCAGCTATGACGCTAGCATCTACCTAGCAATGTGGAAAATTGCCCAGGTATGTCCTATCCACAAAAAGTAGGACAAATTCAACCCGACCAATCACTACCCCATCAGCCTTCTCTCGATAATCAGCAAAGTTACGGAAGAGGTTGTTGACAGTGCTATCAAACAACACTTACTCAGTAATAACCTGCTCACTAACATTCAGGTTGAGTTCTGCCAGGCCCAAGCAGCTTCTGATCTCATTACAATCTTGGTCCAAATAAGCTGAATTCAAGAGGTGAAGCAAGAATGACTGCCTTTGACATAAAGACAGCATTTGACTAAGGAACCCTAGCAAAACTGAAGTAAATGGGAACCAGGGGAAAACCCTCCATTGGTTGGAATCATACCTAGCACAAAGGAAGGTGGTTATGGTTGTTCGAGATCAGTCATCTCAATATCAGGACATTGCTGTGGGAGTTCTTCAGGTTAGTGTCATAGCCCAACCACCTTCAACTTCTTCATCGATGACCTTCCCTCCATCATAAGGTCAGAAGTGGGACTGTTTGCTGATGATTGCGCAATGTTCAGCACCACTTGTGACTGCTCAGAAACTGAAGCAGTCTGTGTCCATATGCTGCAAGACATAGACAACATTCAGGCTTGGACTGAAAAATGGCAAGTAACATTCGTGCCACACAAGTGCCAGGCAATGACCACCTCCAAACAAGAGAGAATCTAACCATCTTCCCTTGACATTCAATGGCATTACCATTGCTGAATCCCCCCCTATCAGCATCCTGGGGGGGTTCCCATTGAACAGAAATGGAATTGGGCCAACTATATAAATTCTGTGGCTCCAAGAGCAGGTCAGAGGCTGGAAATTTTGTGGCAATTAACTCATCTCCTGACTCCTCAAAGCCTGTCCACCATCTATAAGGCACAAGTCAGTAATGTGATGGAATACTGTCCACTTGCCTAGATGAGTGCAGCTCTAACAACACTCATGAAGCTTGGCAACATCCAGGACAAAGCAGCCTACTTAATTGGCACCCCTCCACCACCGACGCACAGTGGCAGCAGTGTGTACCATCTACAAGGTGTACCGCAGGAACTCAGCAGCACCTTCCAAACCTGCGACCTGTACCACCTAGAAGGACAAGGGCAGCAGATGCATGGGAACACAAACACCTGCAAATTCCCTTCTAAGCCACTCACCATCCTGA
This sequence comes from Carcharodon carcharias, assembly GCF_017639515.1. Classification (NCBI taxonomy): domain Eukaryota; kingdom Metazoa; phylum Chordata; class Chondrichthyes; order Lamniformes; family Lamnidae; genus Carcharodon; species Carcharodon carcharias. Next base: position 191,589,278 of record NC_054469.1, read on the forward strand.
CTTGGAACTATATTGCCATTCCTTCACTGTTGCTGGGTCAAAATCCTGGAACTCCCTTCCTGCCAGCACCGTGGGTGTACCTTCACCATACAGACTACAGTGGTTCAAGAAGGTGGCTCACCACTGCCTTCTCAAAGATAATTAGAATTAATCAATAAATGCTGGCCTTGCCAGTGTTGCCCACATCCTGTGAATGAATTAAAAAAGTCAGTCCCACACTCTGTCTTTCTCCATAGACCTGCACCCTTTTTCCCCTTTAAGTTTGTAATTCCTTTTTGAAGTTACAATTGAATCTACTTCCAACGCATGCAGGTAGTGCATGTCTTTGGACTTGACTATTCCAATGCTCTCCTTGCTGATCATCCATCTGCCACCCTCCTTAAATTGCTGGATCTTCCAAAACTCAGCTGCCTGTATTCTAACCTGCACTAAGTCCTATTTGCCTGTCATCCCTGCATTCATTGACATTTAAAGTAACAGGAAAAAATCCGGAGGGGAAATGAGATTGTGTTTTACACCATGAGTTATGGTGACCTGGAAGCATCACCTGAAAGAGCAGTGAAAGCAGTTTCATTAGTAGCCTTCAAAAATAGAATTGGCTAAATGCTTGAAGAGAAAACAGTTGAAGGGCTATGAAAGAGCAGGAGAGTGGGGCTAATTGAATCACTTTTTCAAAGGTCTGGCATGGGCATGATGAGCCAAATGGCCACCTATGTTGTAAAATTCAAAATGTAACATTCTCAATGGTTTATCTAAGTCTCAATTTTAAAATTTTCACCCTTGTTTTCAAATTGCTTCTTGGCCTTGCTCCTCCTTATTTCTGTAACTTCTCCAACCCTCCCAACCTCAAATCTCTGTGGTCTTCCAATTCCAACCTCTTGCACATACCTGATTTTAATTGCTCCACCATTGGCAGTGCAAGTATTTGTTGTTGGATTCCTGATCATCATAGCTAATTGTTTAAAAACATAATTCCTCATATCCCTTATGATTCTTTTTCCATTACCTTAAACCTCCCAACAACTATTAACCCTATCAAAATCCCACAAAATGACATAAATTGTTTGAGAGACTTGTTGGATTCATTTTTTTTGTAACTTGCTGTTTATTAATTGTGTAATAAGAATGCAGTGAAGTGTTAAATGACTGTATCTTTTTGAAACTTTTGTTTCCAATAGGTCTAGCGAGAACTGTAATAACACTTGGCTGGGCGGCACGTCAAATGAAGTTTCACTAAATTGACCTGTATTTCAGTTCTCTGCAACACAAACCCCTGTCTTTACAAAATCTGAGTTCAGAAGGTCAAAATCTAGAATTTGTTTGTGCTCATCACTGTTCATGTAAATACAGTTTGAAGGTTCATTCACCCGCTATTATACTTCACTAAATATCCTTGTGAAAACACTGCAAAAATAGAATATTTGAACATACAATGTTACCTTTGGCAGTGTGGCATCAACAACCAGAGCAAACATAGAACGTGAGACTTAACATTCTGATTTACTCATTAGTAAAGTATTAGCCATTGAAAAATCTCGCCATACTGAGCTACGATGGAAAATGTGCAGATATGTGAAAACACTGAATAGTTAGCCTTATAAATACATGAAAGTGTTGCCACTAAACCAAGTTAAGATCTAGTTCTAAAATTCATTAGAACAGATTCTTTAGTAACCAAGTTCAGAAAAAAATGTGAGGCAGAATTTTCCTGTTGGGTTGATGGGAGTAGGTGGACTGGTTTGCCCTGTTGATTCTCAGCACACATTAGAAATCAACTGAGGCAGTGGTTGTTGAGAAATGTAATCAGGTTCTCCCATTCAAATTTATGTATATATTTTTTCAAATGCTTCGTGTGATAGAGCTCCAGGAAATGGGTAGTTTTGCTTGATTTGCTTTAGCCATTGCCAAGCCTGGATTGTAATACTGGGTGTGAGTGCATTCATGGTTTCAAAGGTAGATATGATAACGTATCGTAGGGAAAATCAAGTTTGGCTTTGGCAGCCTGTCTTGCATGTTATATGCATCAGTTGAAATGTCAGTCAGGACTCCTTCAACTCTGGGGATGGCTTATAATCCTGTAATTGATCATGTTAAATTTAAGAAGCACTTGACCTGCAGACACATCATTCATTCTTTTAGAATTTTCCGTCAGTCCTTGATTAATTATTTATGGTATATAAGCATTGTACTGGTTGTGGGTTCAAGTTTCACTTCAGAGACTTAAGCATAAGATCTAGGCTGATATCTGGAACTGCACTGAGGGAGTGCAGCACTGTTGGAGGTTTTGCCTTTTGGATGAGATGTTAAACTAAGGCTCTGTCTGCCTCCTTAGGTGGACGTAAAAGTTCTCATGGTGCTATTTAAGAGCAGGGGTGACCTCCCCAGTGTTCTGGCAAATACTTATTCCTCAACATCACCAAAAACACATTGCTGTAACCTGCTGTGTGGAGTTTGGCTGCTGGACTTTCCACTATAACAATGACTACGCTTAAAAGTGCTTCATTGGCTGTAAAACTCTTTGGGTTGCCCTGAGGCTGTGAAAGGCATATAAATGCAACTCTTCTTTTATAGAAGAGTAACAGTTGTTTAAGTGCATGTTACACGATGACTTCATATGAATAAATTCAAATCATACGATTATATTTCAGTTAACAGTGATGTTTTTGTTACCTTTTTCAAAACTTAATTAGACTATCTGCTTTGCTGTTATCAGAGTGGGTGATATGTGCATAATTATGATCATTTCTGATGCAATTCGCAAAGTTTACTGATGTGGAAAGTTGACAGCAAGAACCTAGTCAGTTTTTGTATTAATCTGACAGATTAGCAATCGTCTCTGGAAATCCTCACTGTCTGTCATGAAAATGAATTTTCAATTGGAAACCCATCTAGTGCCTGATGATTTATTTAGACTGATTTAGAAGTACTATAGCAACAGTAAAAACTTCTGTTAATATAGTGCCTTTAATGTAATGAAATGTCCCAATGTGCTGCACAGGAGCATTATAAAGCAAAATTTGATGCCATGCTACATAAAGAAATGTTAGGGAAGATGGCCCAAAAGTTTATCAAAGATGTAACCTTTGAGGAGTTTCTTAAAGGAAGAAAGAGAATTAGAGGGGCAGAGAGATTTAAAGAGGGAATTCCAAAGCTTAGGGCTGAGGCAGCTGAAGGCACAATGGTGGAGCGATTAAAATTGGAGACGTCCAAGAGGCCAGACTTAGGGAACACAAATATTTGAGGGTTGTGAGGCTGGAGGAGATTGCAGAGATAGTAAGGAGTGGGACCATTCAGGGATTTGAAAACTAGGATGAGGATTTTAAAATTGTGCTTATTTGAGCATAGGGATGATTGGTGAATGGGAAGCCTTTGCAATGAGATATTGAGGCTGCATCTGCCCCCAACCCTCCCTGGGTGTATATAAAAGATCCAAAGGCACCGTTTTAATAAGAGCTGTGGATATGTCCTACTGTCCTGGCCAGCATTAACATAACTGTAACAGATTATCTGGTTATTTCTCTCATCCTGGTTTATGAGACCTTGCAGTATTCAAATTGGCTGTGGATACATCACAGTAACTACACTTCAAAAGTACTTCGTTGGCTGTGAAGCTTTAGGTTTTCCTAAGGTCATTATATAGATACGAGTTCTTTCTCAGATCAGGGAGTTCTACTAGCCTATATTACTCCCTCACACATCACCACAGAAACAACTTAAAGTAATTTATTTCAGTGTTGTTTGCAGAATCTTTGAGTTCCAAATGACTATTGTGTTTGGCTAAATAACAATAGTGACCGCTTCAAAAAACTCGATGTGAGAGGCTTCTGTATATTCCTGAGATATGTTAAGATGCTATATGAATACTGTTGCGATCCCAGTAGAGACTGTTAACATTCAGTGATATTCAAAATCCCCATTATTTACTGAAAGGATGAAGCAACAAGATTTCATGGTTTAAACAAATAATTTTGCTATATTAGTGTCAAACGTACAGCACACTAATTAAACACAATTTTAGGTTATCAATTATATTTTGCAGTACAAAATAAACACAATCACTTATACTTTAAAAGTGAAATTCTCAACTGACCCTTTCCATTTTCACTTTGACTCCCGCCATAACCTTCCTCCCAGAAAGTCTTTGGCATTTATCAGGCCCTTGAAGGCTTTTTTTACTTCCTGGGACCAAATCAAAGTGCAACATAACTTTGATCCTCCTCGGTGTTTTTGCTAACCTCTGAGGTTTGAGCTTCCTCGGGGTCCTTCTACTAGCCTCCACCTAAGCAACCCTTCACCACTCCTTAATCACCTCATGATTATGGACAGTCTGGCTCAAGCATGGGCTTCACTGCACTTTTACTTAGTGATTCCACCTCAGAGATATCCCTGATTTCTAATTGCCCTTTTGCTTCTGCTCTTGCCAGCTGTTGGCATACATTCTTTTTTTGTTTGTTCCCAAGCTGAACTGCTTGTATCTCTGAGCAAAGCACAGATAAACCCCACAAAAAAAGACAATTTCCTGCAACCTAATTCCTTGGCAACATGGCATACCTGGAATGTTCCAAACCTAAATTTAAATTAACTAGCTTTTATCTTTAAAACAACTCCATTGTTCCTGTGAGACATATGAATAATTAATGGCGTTAACTGTCCTTGTTCCATTCTTGTTGGTCACATCAAGGAACTCCTTTGTTTACAAACTGCTTTTAGCTTCTTTTCATCTGGGAACTAGGTAAATAATTTAAAAACAAAAAAACTGCGGATGCTGGAAATCCAAAACAAAAACAGAATTACCTGGAAAAACTCAGCAGGTCTGGCAGCATCGGCGGAGAAGAAAAGAGTTGACGTCTCGAGTCCTCATGACCCTTCGACAGAACTTGAGTTCGAGTCCAAGAAAGAGTTGAAATATAAGCTGGTTTAAGGTGTGTGTGTGGGGGGCGGAGAGATAGAGAGACAGAGAGGTGGAGGGGGGGGTGTGGTTGTAGGGACAAACAAGCAGTGATAGAAGCAGATCATCAAAAGATGTCACAGACAACAGAACAAAAGAACACATAGGTGTTAAAGTTGGTGATATTATCTAAACGAATGTGCTAATTAAGAATGGATGGTAGGGCCCTCAAGGTATAGCTCTAGTGGGGTTTTTTTTTATAATGGAAATAGGTGGGAAAAGGAAAATCTTTATAATTTATTGGAAAAAAAAAGGGAAGGGGGGAACAGAAAGGGGGTGGGGATGGGGGAGGGAGCTCACGACATAAAGTTGTTGAATTCAATATTCAGTCTGGAAGGCTGTAAAGTCCCTAGTCGGAAGATGAGGTGTTGTTCCTCCAGTTTTTTTTCTCTTTCTCTCAAGTGCTAAGGAACGCAAGCTCCAACAACTTATCGACACCAACACCCATCTAGGACCCTCCACCCCTGCCTGTCCCTCCGTCCCCACCCTTTCTTCCAATCCCAACCCCAGCCGTGTATTCACTATACCCCCTGACCTTCCCCTCTCCGATGCTGAACGTTCAGTGCTCAGCAAAGGACTTAGTTTCATACCCTTACGCCCTCACCTCAATGAATTTCGGGCTCGGCATGATACTGAACTCTTCTTCCGCCGTCTTCGTCTCCGGGCTCACTTCTTTGGGCAGGAGTCCTCTCCCAGTTCAACGGATCCTTTTACCCATCTCCAATATTCTCCCTCCACCTGGACCCCTCCCTCTGGATTCTTACCTTCTCTCGATCTTTTCATTGAGAACTGTCGGCGCGACATTAGTCGTCTCAATTTCTCTGCTCCTCTCACCCATTCTAACCTGTCTCTCTCTGAACTTACTGCACTCCATTCTCTCAGGTCCAACCCTGACATTGTCATCAAACCTGCTGACAAGGGTGGTGCTGTTGTTGTCTGGCGCACTGACCTCTACCTCGCGGAGGCTGAGTGTCAACTCGCAGACACTTCCTCCTACCTCTCCCTGGACCATGACCCCACCACTGAACATCAAGCCATTGTTTCCAGGACTGTCACTGACCTCATCTCCTCTGGGGATCTCCCTCCCACAGCTTCCAACCTGATAGTCGCCCAACCTCGGACAGCCCGCTTCTATCTCCTACCCAAAATCCACAAACAGAACTGCCCCGGTAGACCGATCGTCTCAGCTTGCTCCTGCCCCACAGAACTCATTTCTCGTTATCTTGACTCCCTTCTCTCTCCCCTTGTCCAGTCCCTTCCCACCTACATCCGTGATTCCTCTGACACCTTACGTCACATCAACAATTTCCAGGTCCCTGGCCCCAACCGCTTCCTCTTCACCATGGACGTCCAATCCCTCTACACCTCCATCCCCCACCAGGATGGTCTGAGGGCCCTTAGCTTCTTCCTCGAACAGAGCCCCGAACAATCCCCATCCACCACTACTCTCCTCCGTCTGGCTGAACTTGTTCTCACGCTGAACAATTTCTCCTTCAACTCCTCTCACTTCCTCCAAATAAAAGGTGTGGCTATGGGTACCCACATGGGCCCCAGCTATGCCTGTCTCTTTATGGGGTATGTGGAACATTCCTTGTTGCAGTCCTACTCCGGCCCCCTTCCACAACTCTTTCTCCGGTACATCGATGATTACTTCGGTGCCGCTTCATGCTCTCATCGGGACTTGGAAAAATTTTATTAATTTTGCTTCCAATCTCCACCCCTCCATCATTTTCACGTGGTCCATCTCTGCCACTTCCCTTCCCTTCCTTGACCTCTCTGTCTCAATCTCTGGTGATAGACTGTCCACCAATATCCATTGCAAACCCACTGACTCCCACAGCTATCTCGACTACAGCTCCTCACACCCCACTTCCTGTAAGGACTCCATCCCATTCTCTCAGTTCCTTCGCCTCCGTCGCATCTGTTCCGATGATGCTACCTTCACAAACAGTTCCTCTGACATGTCCTCCTTCTTCCTTAACCGAGGTTTTCCACCCACGGTCGTTGACAGGGCCCTCAACCGTGTCCGGCCCAACTCCCGCGCATCCGCCCTCACACCTTCTCCTCCCTCCCAGAAACATGATAGGGTCCCCCTTGTCCTCACTTATCACCCCACCAGCCTCCGCATTCAAAGGATCATCCTCTGCCATTTCCGCCAACTCCAGCATGATGCCACCACCAAACACATCTTCCCTTCACCCCCCTTATCGGCATTCCGTAGGGATCAGTCCCTCCGGGACACCCTGGTCCACTCCTCCATCACCCCCTACTCCTCAACCCCCTCCTATGGCACCACCCCATGCCCACGCAAAAGATGCAACACCTGCCCCTTCACTTCCTCTCTCCTCACCGTCCAAGGACCCAAACACTCCTTTCAAGTGAAGCAGCATTTCACTTGCATTTCCCCCAACTTAGTCTACTGCATTCGTTGCTCCCAATGTGGTCTCCTCTACATTGGAGAGACCAAATGTAAACTGGGCGACCGCTTTGCAGAACACCTGCGGTCTGTCCGCAAGAATGACCCAAACCTCCCTGTCGCTTGCCATTTTAACACTCCACCCTGCTCTCTTGCCCACATGTCTGTCCTTGGCTTGCTGCATTGTTCCAGTGAAGCCCAACGCAAACTGGAGGAACAACACCTCATCTTCCGACTAGGGACTTTACAGCCTTCCGGACTGAATATTGAATTCAACAACTTTAGGTCGTGAGCTCCCTCCCCCATCCCCACCCCCTTTCTGTTCCCCCCTTCCCTTTTTTTTTCCAATAAATTATAAAGATTTTCCTTTTCCCACCTATTTCCATTATAAAAAAAAACCCCACTAGAGCTATACCTTGAGTGCCCTACCATCCATTCTTAATTAGCACATTCGTTTAGATAATATCACCAACTTTAACTTTAACACCTATGTGTTCTATTGTACTATTGTCGTTGACATCTTTTGATGATCTGCTTCTATCACTGCTTGTTTGTCCCTACAACCACACCCCACCCCCTCCACCTCTCTGTCTCTCTATCTCTCCGCCCCCCACACACACACCTTAAACCAGCTTATATTTCAACTCTTTCTTGGACTCGAACTCAAGTTCTGTCGAAGGGTCATGAGGACTCGAAACGTCAACTCTTTTCTTCTCCGCTGATGCTGCCAGACCTGCTGAGATTTTCCAGGTAATTCTGTTTTTGTTTTAAATAATTTAAATCTTTGTAATGTAGTAAGTGTAGACTTCCAGGCTTTCAGGCTTTACCAAAAGCTTGAGAGATGGTATCGTCCATGATTTAAGTTTTCTCCCTTCTAATTCTGACCTCATTAAATAAACACAGGGCACCCTTTGAACTGCCACTACTTGAGATATTCTGGCAATTTCTGAAGTCCAAAATTTTAATTAAGTTATCCTTAGAAACTTAATATTCCCAAATCTAAAAGTTACTTCTAAAATATTAATATAAATATGAAACCAAATAATTACGACAATGCAAGTTTGCCATCTTTTTCCTGGAGCTCTCAATCATTGACAGCATGTAGATGCAAGCTAGAAAGTGGAAAGTGGAATGAGGAGAGGCAGTATAAAACAAAGGGTGCAGTGATGCAGGAATGGAGACACTATCCTATATATGTGCACATTTTTGAAGGTGGCAGGACAGGTTGCGAGCATAGTTAAAAAGGCATGTAGGATCCTAGGTTTTTTAAATAGAGGCATCAAGCACAAAAGCAAGCAAGTTTTGATAAATCTTTATATAACACTGGTTTGGCCTCAGTTGCAATATTGTGTCCAGTTCTGGGGACCTTACCTTAGGAAAGATGTGAAGGCATTAGTTTAGGGTGCAGAAAAGATTCACAAGAATGGTTCCAGGGATGGTGGATATGGATAGATTGGAGAAGCCGGATTTGCTCTCCTTTAACAAGTGGAAGTTGAGAGGAGATTAGTGTTCAAATTCATGAGGGGTAGATTCACAGAGTGGATAGGGAGAAATTATTCCCATTGGCAGAAGGATCGAAAACCAGAGGACAGCAATATAAGATGAATAAGAAAAGAACCAGCAATGACACAAGCAAAATCTTTTCTGCATAACAAACTGTTAGAATCTGGAATGCACTATCTGAGTATGGTGCAGGCTGATTCAATTGTGGCTTTCAAAAGGGAATTGGATAAGCAGCTGAGGAGAATAAATTTGCAGGGCGATGGGGAAAGGGTGGCAGAGTGAGACCAGCTGACTTGGTCCCACAGAGACCCAGCATGGATGTGACAGACCAAATGGTAACCCCTTGTGCTATAACCATTCTATGATTATAAATGTGATCCCATGTGGCAAGCTGTGGCATGCAGCTTGCCACTTCACCTCTTGTCCTGTTTTTACGGCAGCTCCTCTGTTTTTGGCCTCCTACACTGTTCAAACTGTTGGGAAATAGAGACAGCTCAAGTAAGTTATATTGGCATTTGTTGGTGTTAGGGTTGAGTTTTAGCTTTAAGGTTTAAGTTGATTTGTATTTCTGTATTAAGAAAGGTCAAATTCACTTTTAAAAGGTGCCTGTGTTTCTAATGAGGTTTTTATGACTGTTACAGATAAAGTAAACAAACAAGAGTAGAAGAATTGGGCTGTTGCCTAGCAACAGGGGTCCAAAGAGGCATGTCTCTTCCACAGGCGCACACACAAGAAGTAAAGCAGCACAAAAACAGAAATACCTGGAAAAACTCAGCAGGCCTGGCAGCATCGGCGGAGAACAAAGTTGACGTTTCGAGTCCTCATGACCCTTCAACAGAACTAAGTAGAAATAGGAAAAGGGTGAAATATAAGCTGGTTTAGGGGGTGTGGGGTTGTTGGGACAAGCAAGCAGTGAGAGGAGCAGATAACCAAAAGATGTCACAGACAAAAGAACAAAGAAGTATTGAAGATGGTGATATTATCTAAAAGAATGTGCTAATTAAGATTGGAGAGCAGGACGAGCAAGGTAGCTCTAGTGGGGGTGGGATGAAATAAACCATGGGTAGAATACATTTAAAAATAATGAAATTGGTGGGAAAAGAAAAATCTGTATAAATTATTGGAAAAAACAAAAGGGAGGGGAAAGAAACGGAAAGGGTGTGGGGAGGGAGGAGGGTGTTCAAGATCTAAAGTTGTTGAATTCAATATTCAGTCCGGAAGGCTGTAAAGTGCCTAGTCGGAAGCTGAAGCGCTGTTCCTCCAGTTTGCGTTGGGCTTCACTGGAACAATGCAGCAAGCCAAGGACAGATATGTGGGCAAGAGAGCAGGATGGAGTATTAAAATGGCAAGTGACAGGGAGGTCTGGTTCATTCTTGCGGACAGACCGAAGATCTTCTGCAAAGCGGTTGCCCAGTCTGCATTTGTTCTCTCCAATGTAGAGGAAACCACATTGGGAACAACGAATGCAGTAGACTAAGTTGGGGGAAATGCAAGTGAAATGCTGCTTCACTTGAAAGGAGCGTTTGGGCCCTTGGATGGTGAGGAGAGAGGAAGTGAAGGGGCAGGTGTTGCATCTTTTGCGTTTGCATGGGGAGGTGTCGTAGGTGGGGGTTGAGGAATAGGGGGTGATGGAGGAGTGGACCAGGATGTCACAGAAGGAATGATCCCTACGGAATGCCTCCAGGGGGTTGAAGGGAAGATGTGTTTGGTGGTGGCATCATGCTGGAGTTGGCGGAAATGGCGGAGGATGATCCTTTGAATGCAGAGGTTAGTGGGGTGATAAGTGAGGACAAGGGGGACCCTATCATGTTTCTGGGAGGGAGGAGAAGGCATGAAGGCAGATGCGCGAGAGATGGGCCGGATATGGTTGAGGTATACATTGGAGAGACCAAACGCAGACTGGGCGACCGCTTTGCAGAACATCTTCGGTCTGTCCGCAAGAATGAACCAGACCTCCCTGTCGCTTGCCATTTTAACACTCCACCCTGCTCTCTTGCCCACATGTCTGTCTTTGACTTGCTGTATTGTTCCAGTGAAGCTCAATGCAAACTGGAGGAACAGCACTTCATCTTCTGACCAGGCACTTTACAGCCTTCCGGACTGAATATTGAGTTCAACAACTTAAGATCTTGATCTCCCTCCTCCCTCCCCACCCCCTTTCCATTTCTTCTCCCTCCCATTTGTTTTTTCCAATAATTTATATAGATTTTTCTTTTTCCACCTATTTCCATTATTTTTAAATGTATTCCACCCATGGTTTATTTCACCCCACCCCCACGAGGGCTACCTTGCTCATCCTGCTCTCCAATCTTACTTAGCACATTCTTTTAGATAATATCACCACCTTCAACACCTCTTTGTTCTTTTGTCTGTGACATCTTTTGGTTATCTGCTCCTATCATTATCTGCTCCTATCACTGCTTGCTTGTCCCAACACCCCCCCCACCCCCCCACTTCTTCCCCATCTCCCCCTGAAACCAGCTTATATTTCACCCCTTTCCTATTTCTACTTAGTTCTGTTGAAGGGTCATGAGGATTCGAAACGGCAACTTTGTTCTTCTCCGCTGATGCTGCCAGACCTGCTGAGTTTTTCCAAGTATTTCTGTTTTTGTTTTGGATTTCCAGCATCTGCAGTTTTTTGTTTTTATCTAAGTAAAGCAGCAGCTTGATTTTGGAAGCTGTTTGAGTTCAGTTGGTTTTGAAAGTAATTGCCAGGAGAGACTGGAGCAAAGGGGACAGATATCTAGTCCCCAAGCTGAAGAAAAGACCCCAAAAGCCAGTGAAGTGGAACAGGGGAAAGACCCAAGCAGGCATTCTAGTCAAGGCCTAGAAAAGGTTCTATTAAGTGAAGTTAAAAGTGAAGGTGCAGAGAGAAAGGCTCCAAGCTTCAGATTTAAAGAGACAAAATCTGCAGGAAGCAAATTTGAAGCGAGAACAGCTTGCAAGAGACATGAAGGTTCAAAGAGACAATTAAAGTTCTGTAACTCTGCTACGGGCATGAGAAGCAGTGGTACTGTTGATGGCTGAGTTGGTGAGAGAGAGTGCATGGAAGACAGCTTGAATGCATATGGTGACCCAGGGAAGTGGAACATTGGAAGGAGAGTTTGAAACCCTGGAGGTGAACCCTTGCGGAAGACATCTGAGAGAGAGCGTCGATTTGGGAGAAGATTCCAAGGCGAGTTCTTGGAGAGTGGAGATTGAAAACTCTTGTGTGAAAGATGGAGTGCAGTGTGACTGGCTCACGGGGTGACAAGTGTCTGGGGGAAGTTGAGGAGAGATCCATAGTATCTTGCTGAGATGGCATCTGTCACTTGGTTTCAGAGTGTGGTGTGTCTGACCACAGGATGCCTATTGGTACATGGACTGTGTACTCACTGTGTACATTAGAATATAAGATAGCTTTTGTAACTTGTGTTATCCTTATAAATGTGTATATATCTGTAAAGGTATAGTTATGTGTGAAGGAGTATTGTTATATAATTCATTTTTTCTTGTTTAACAAATGCTTCATTGTTTTGTTAGAAGTACATCATCTGACTCCTGTGACTCTGTTTAGTAGTTATTCTCCACATAGCTAAACAAACAAATAAAGTTAGGATCTATCAAGCTGGGTACCACTCTGGGATCAGGCTTGTTCAGGGGTAACCTCAGCTGGTATCATAACAAAATGAAGTTCAATACAAGTTTCAAGAACTGTTATCATTTCTCTGGACATTATCTCAGCACTATTCACTATATCCAATTTTCTTTGAGATGGGTTGTAAATGGAGTTTTTCCTGGTGCAGGAAGAATAGGTCCTTTAAGAATACAGTTCTGGCAGAGTACTTCCAGATTTTTTTTTTTAAAGTTGTTGATTAGTTGTGTATGCACAATTTTCTGTATCTTATTTCAAATTTCGTGCATTTACATTTTATTGCCTTCTCTTGCTGCCACTTCCCCCACCACCTTCATTGTTTCACTGGATTTTAAAATCTTCATGGGCCCAGTGTCAGGTTGGAGAACAGCAGAGTTGTGGTAAAAACAAAAAAACTGCGGATGCTGGAAATCCAAAACAAAAACAAAAACAGAATTACCTGGAAAAACTCAGCAGGTCTGGCAGCATCGGCGGAGAAGAAAAGAGTTGACGTTTCGAGTCCTCATGACCCTTCGACAGAACTTGAGTTCGAGTCCAAGAAAGAGTTGAAATATAAGCTGGTTTAAGGTGTGTGTGTGGGGGGGCGCAGAGTTGTGGTGTTCTGTTCAATATTTCTCTCTCAAGTAGTACCACCAAGCAGATATTCATGCCATTTATGCATGATGTTTGTGTGTCTTGCCACTGCATTTGCTTGCAGTGATTCACTTCAAAATGTAATATATTGAGTGATTTTTGCATGTCTTCAGGATATTGAGTTGCTTTGCAAGTGGAAGTTTGTCCTTTGGCTCTTTCTGCTCTATCTAATCTACTGTCCCTCATCTATTCTCTATTTCTCTTAATTGTCTTATCTTTACTACCTCCATGCATCTGACGTTCTGACGAAAGTTAATCAATCTGAAGCCTTAACCCTGTTTCTGTCTCCTAGATGCTGCCTGACATGAGTATTTCCACTTTCTGTTTCTTTTCAATCTCTTTTCAGCTTGCTGGACATATTTTTCTTTCCTCGCCTTTTGTCTTTAGTTCTATTCCAAGGCTGATTTACCCTACTGTTTCTGTTTCTGCCAAAGGGCCTAAATCCAAGACATGTATTTTTTCTTAACACCAACAGACCTGCTGTGTATTTCTAGCGTTTTCTATTTTATTGTAGATTTCCACTTTTGTTTTTGTTAGTTTTGTCCAGACAGCTTAACTGTCCGGTTTAGAGTAAATAGAATATTTGGCTGTTTATTGATTCCCTATGAAATGTTTGATGCTGTTCTCGTAATGTTGACATTTACAATATTTTGTGTTTAAGTTGTGTAACTGAAATGTGTTCAGTGCCAGTTGACACCAAAGAAACTGTGCCTTTTAAAGCTTATTAATTGGATCACATTCAGTTAAAACTAGCTGGAAACGAATATTGTTCTCTGATTGTCCCTTTAAAGACACTGCATGTAGGTGTTTGAGGGAAGGTGCATTTCAAAGAAGACTTGCATTTCTCAAGTGCTTTTTATGACTTTAGGATGTTTCAAAGCACCTAAGGGCAGTCACTGTTGTTGGAAATGCAGCAACCAATTTTCACACTGTAAGTTCCTATAAATATTGGCTGGAGCACTGGGAAAACTCCTGTGCTGGTCTTCCAGTAGTGCTATGGAACCTTTACATTCATTTGAGAGAAGGAACTTCAGTTTAATGTACCATTGAAAGACAGAATATTGCTTAGTACTGAACTGAATTGTCTGCTTAGCTTTTGTGCTTCAGTTTCTTGAGTGGGACTTGAATATGCATCTTTCTGACTCGAGTAGGATTATTACCACTAAATTAGTTTTGGGTAAATTCTGTTGGCCATCTCTTTTAAGCTATCAGGTAGAGGAGATCCCTTTTACCTCCTTGCAGCTGAACTGCCTTGCAGTGTGAACAAACAGGTGCTTTTTTGAGGTTGTTATAGTGCATGATGAAGCTGTTCCTGCACACCGCATTATTGGTGCAGGGCTAGCATGTTGGACCACGCAAAACCTCTGGCATAGACTGGGCATCCAGAAGTGCTGCTTCTCCATATGTGTGCTCTTGTGAACCATAAAGTTTCTGCAGGTTTCAAAATTCTGTTGCAGACTGAACACTCAAAGTGCTTCTCTCCTGAGTGTGTGCGCTGGTGGATCTTCACAGGCCAGTGGAGATGACATAGCTCTCATTCACTTGTTTGTTGTCACCTTAGCCTTCGTGGAGGCCATTGGCATCGTCTTCCTTCTTTTCTGGCTTTCTTCAAGCCTCCCTGAGCCCATGTCTCAATGTTAACAACCCATCTGATTTTCCTTTTTCCTCTTCTGTTTTTACTCTCAATATCTCCTTTAATTGTTGCCAGGCCAAGCATGGACATAGCTCTACCTGCACTTTAATGGCTTATCCTGGTGTGGTAGTGCAGGTGAATATCAAAGCATGAGGCCTGGTTCAAATTAGCCCTGCAAATCGGGTGGCAGCAATGAAACGAGTCCTTGGCCATTACTTCTTACTGCTTCCCCATCTGGTTCTGACATTTCCAACGAATCTTCAGCTGGATCCTTGGCGAGATAAGTAGTTTCCCAGGATTTCTGTCATGCCTCTCAGCTGGAACCACTTCTTAACAGCATCTGCTCATAAACACATGCAGTGTGGATAAGCTAAGTTCAGGAGTTATTGCTGGGCATTCACACAATGGAAGTAACATTGCATTTGTTTTCTATGCATTCTTTCATGGGGTGTGGGCGTTGCTGGTTGGCCAGCATTTATTGCCCATCCCTAATTGCCCATGAGAAGGTGGTGGTAAGACACCTTATTGAACCACTGCAGTCCATGTGATGTAAGTGCACCCAGAGTGCTGTTAGGAAGGGAGTTACTGGATTTCGAACCAGTAACAGTGAAGGAGTGATGATTTAGTTCCAAGTCAGGATGGTGTGTGGCTTGGAGGGGAACTTGCAGTTCATGGTTTTCCTTTGTCTGCCTTTGTCCTTCTAGGTGGTAGAGGTCATGAGTTTGAATGGTGCTGTCGAAGGAGCCTTGTTAAGTTGCTGAGATGACTGATAGCATCATGTGTGGACTGTTGCTCTTAGGATCTGGTGGTTGCAGGGAAGGATCACTGCACAATACAATCATGATAGCCTGTCCAGTTTGCTCATGTACCTCATTTATAAGTGAACTCTTTTTTAAACTGTTGCATGCAGTTTTGTCTTTTGCTCCTTTCAGCACTCTGTTATTGGTATCATTATGTGTTTCAATGAGATTACATCTTGTTCTTCTAGATTTCAGGTAATATAGATCCTGTTTACATAATCCATCTTCATAGGAGAGTTTCCTCATCACAGGAATCGTCTAATGAATCTTTATAGCACTCCATCCGAGGCTAGTGTATCTTTCCTTTGGTAGATGAAAAGAAAAGTGTGCAGAGTACTCCAGAAGCAGTCTTAACAAGGCCCTATGCAATTGCAGTAAGATTTCTTCACTCCTAGACTCCAATCCCTTTGTAATAAAGATTAACATACTATTTGTTTTCATAATTGCTTGAGGTACTTGCATATTAGCTTTCTGCGAATCATGTACATGAATGGTCAGGTCCCTCTGAATACCATTTTTCCATTCCCTCACCACTTAATGTTTTGCTTTTCTATTTTTCCTCCCAGTGTGGATAATGTCATACTTCCCCACATTGTATTTCATCTGCCATGTTCTTAGCTTGTCTATATCCCTTTGCATCCTCTTTGCGTGCTTCCCAAGCTTTCCCACCTAACTTTTTGTTGTCAGCAAACTTGGATGCATTAGCTTCGATCCCCTCAACTAAGTTGCTGATATAGCTTATAAATAGCTGAAGTCCAAGCCGTGATCCTTGCGGTACCTGGCTAGTTTCAGTCTGCCAACCCTTCTTATTACCTCTTTATTCCTACTCTGCTCTGTTCGTTAATTAATCCTTAACCCATACTAATAAATTACACCCAATCCCATAAGCAGTAGGAACAGAGAGGAGATCCTGCTGAAAGAGTATCAGGAGTTTGACTCTAAATTAAAAAGCAGGACCTTAAGGTTAATAGTTTCTGAATTGTTGACGGAGCCACATGCAAATTGCCAGAGGAGCAGACAGGTCAGGAGCATTAACCTGTGGGTAAATGGCTGGCATGGGAAAGAGGGGTTCCTTTTTGTGGGACACTGGAAGCAGTTCTAGGACAGGAACTGTACAATTGGAATGGGCACCACCTGAACCGGGATGCAAATCATACCTTAGTGGAAATGGTAAATAGGGAGGTGGCAAACTGGTATGAGGGGTAAGAAGGAGGAAGTACCTACACGAACCACAAGCAGAAAAGAGACATGTCAAAGCTTTTCATCTTGCAATCATCAGGACACTTCGCAAGAATACCAATATAAGGCAAAAACAACAATATATACTGTAAGGGAAGAGCGTGCTGATTGGTTGGCAAGTGGACTCTGGTAGAGGCATTGAGTGCAAGACGAAAAGCTTTGACACATCTCTCTTTTTAAGCAATACTCAAGTTCTGTATTACCAAATGACTATTAAACATAGGCAGCCTAAATATAAACAAAAAAGGCAGGAGAGGGTAGGAAAGAATAAAGTAAGGGAGGACATTGATGGCATTGGAATAAATAGAATTAATAGAATAGGATTCTGAAAAGATGGCTGAACATAAAGTGAGAGGAAATCCTGTTAAAATGTCTCTACAGCAATATGCATGACATATTTGATTGTGGGGGAGCGGAGAGCTGGTGGAATTGGCAGGGGGTTAGTCAATACAGAGGAGCGACTGCAATAATTTACAGGATTTGCAGAATGAGTAAATAATTGGCAAGTGAAATTCAACACACATACATGTGAGGTATGAATTTGGTAGGAAGAATAAGGAGGTCACATTACTTGTAAGATGCAAGTCGAAGTGGGGTAGCGGAGCAACAGGATCTTGGAGCACAAATACAATAAAAGTTGCACCGTAGATTAGCAAGGCCTTTTAAAAAAAGAAAACCAAACTCTAGGCTTTATTTGTAGAGGAATAGAATTGAAAATTAGGCAAGTTATGTTAAATCTCTATCAAATCTTGGTTAGACCACACTTGGAATAGTGAGTGCAGTTCTGGTTGCCATATTATAAAACATATAGAGGCATTGGAGAGGATGCTGAGAAGATTTAAAAGGCCAAAATTGTGTGGGTATACATATCAGCAAAGGACAGGGTGGGCCTCTTCTTAAAAAGGATGAGGGGTGAATAGTAGAGGTATTTCAAGTTATGAAAGATTTTGATAGAGTGGATACAGTGAGAATGTTTCCTTTTGTGAAGAAGAGCATAACTGGAGGCCATCAATGTAAGATAATCACCAAGATCTCAAATAGGGAATTCAGAAGAGTGCCTAAAGAGTGGTCAGAATGTGGAACTTGCTGCCACAGGGAGTGGTTGAGGTGAATAGTATTGATGCATTTAAGGGGAAGCTAGACAAGCATAAAAGGGAGAAGGAAATAGATGCTTATGATGGTAGATTTTAGATGAGAAATGAGGGAAGGAGGCTCAAGTGGATGGGCATGGACTGGTTGGACTGAATGGCCTATTTCTGTATTGTATTCATTCATGGGATGTTGACTTTGCTGACAAAGCCAGCATTTATTGCACACCCCTAATAACCCTTGAGAAGATGAACCACCTTCTTGAACTGCTGTAGTCTTGTTGTATACACTCATAGTGCAGTTAGGGAGGGAGTTCTATGCTTTTGACCCAGTGACAATGAAGCGATAGTGATATAATTCCAAGTCAGGTTGGTGTGTGGAGGAGAACTTGCAGGCAGTGGTGTTCCCATGGTCTGCTGCCTTTGATTTTCTAGGAGTAGAGGTTGTGGGTTTAGAAGGTGCTATTGAAGGAGCCTTGACGACTTGCTGCAATCCATCTTGTCGATGGTGCACAATGCAGCCGCTGAGCACTGGCGCAGGAGAGTGTGAACATTTAGGGTGGTGGATGGGGTGCCAATCAAGTGGGCTGCTTTGTCCACTTGATAGTGTTGAGCTTGTTGAGTGTTGTTGAGGATGCACTCATTCAGGCAAATGGAGAGTAATTTGTCACACTCCTGATTGTGTCTTGTTGATGTTGGACAAGGTTTGGGTAGTCAGGAAGTGAGCTATTCACTGCAGAATTCTGAGTCCCCGACCCGCTCTTGAATCCACATTATTTATGTGGCTGGTCTGGTTCAGTTTCTGGTCCATAGTGACTCCAAGGATTTTGATGATGGGGAATTCAGGAATGGTAATGTTCTTGAATGTTAAGGGGAGATGGTTAATTAGTCATGTCCTGGTACCTCTCTGATCCAAATGTTAATGCCACTTATCAGCTCAAGCCTGAATGCTGTCCTGGTCTTGGTGCATACGGGCATGGACTGCTTCAGTATCTAAGGAATTGCGAATGATATTGAATACCGCAATCACCAGCAAACCTCCCCACTTCTGACCTATGTGGGAGTGGAAACCATTGATGAAGTAGCTGAAGATGGTTGGGCCTGGGGCATGAGCCTGAGGGACTTCTGCAGCGATGTCCTGAAGCTGAGCTGATTGGCCTCCAATAACCACTACCATCTTCCTTTTGTGCTAGACATGACACCAACCAGTGCAGAATTTTTCTCCTGATTTCTATTCAATTTTCCTAAGGCCCCTTAATGCTACACTTAGTCAAATGCTGCCTTGATTTCAAGAGCAATCACCACCACCTCACCACTGGAATTCAACTCTTTTGTCTGTGTTTTGACAAAAGTGTTCAGAGTCAAATGTCCTGGTGGAACTTGAACTGAGCATCAGTGAGCAGGTTATTGCCAAGTAAGTGTCGCTTGATAGTAGTGTTCATGATGCCAACCGACACTTCGTGTTAATGATTGAGATTAGGCTAATGGCGTGGTAATAGGTCAGTTTGGATTTGTCCTGTTATTTTTGGATAGGACATAGTTGGTCAATTTGCCACATTGTCAGGCAAATGCCAGTGTTGTAGCTGTACTGGAACAGCTGGACTGGAGCAGGCTATTTCTGGAGCACAAGTGTTCAGTACTACAACAGGAATGTCGTAGGTGACCTTGGCTGAATGTACTGGACACAGCAGTTTCTTGATATCAGGTGGAATGAATCAATTTGACTGAAGACTGGCATTTGTGATGCTGGGAACCTCAGGAGGAGACTGCATTGGAGGATCATCCACTCGGGACTTTTGGCTGAAAATAGTAGCAGATGCTTCAGCCTGGTCTTCTGCGATTAATTGCTGGGCTGCGCCATCATTGATGGATTGGGATGTTTGTGGAACCATCTCCTCTGATTTGTTCTTTAATTGTCCACCATCATTCACGACTGGATGTGGTACCACTGGAGAATTTTGATCTGACTCATTGGTTGTAGAATTACTTAGCTCTTCGCTTTCACAGAATCACAAAATTTGCATGCATATATTTCTCTGTTGCAGCTTCACTAGGTTGGCATCCTATTATTAACTCAGGGTGCTGCTCTTTGCATGCTCTCCTACACTCCTCATTGAACCAGGGTTCATCCCCTGGCTTGATGGTAATGGTAGTATGTGTGATATGATGGGCCATGAAATTACAGAACACAGTTCTGCTGATGATGGTGCACAGTGCCTCACTAATGCCTAGTTTTGAGCAGCTAGATCTGTTCTGAATCTATCGCACATAGCTGGCATTAGTGCCGCAAAACACAATGATGTTGACCTTGACATGGGACTATGTCTCTCCAAGGACTTTTCAGTGTTCACTCCCATCAGTGTTTTCATGGATCACAGACAGATGCATCTGTGCCAGGTGAGGATGAGGTTAAATAGGTTTTTCCTTCTTTTTGGCTCTCCCACCGGTTGCTACAGGCCCAGCCTGGGAGATATGTCCTTCAGGACTCGGGCAGCTTGGTCAGTAGTGATATTACTGAACCACTCTTGGTCTTGGACATTGAAGTCCCCCACCAAGAGTACATTCAGTGCCCTTGCTACCCTCAGTGCTTTGTCCAACTGGTGTTCTACATGGAGGAGCTCTGATTACTCAGTTGATGGAGGGTGGTGTGTGGAGGGTAGTGTGTCGTAATCAGCAGGAGGTTTTCTTCCTGTGTTTGATCTAATGCCGTGAGACTTGATGGGGTTCAGAGTCAATTTTGAGGACTCCCAGAACTATTCCCATCAGATTGTATATTACTCTGCCACCACCTCTGGCACCTCTGACTCGCTGGAGGGACAGGACATACCTAGGTATGGAGATAGAAGAGTTGAGGACATTGGCTGTAAGGTATAATTTGGTTACTGTGATTATGTCAGTCTGTTATTAGACTAGCCTGTGGGACAGCTTTCCCAATTTTGACACAAGTCCCCAGATGCTAGTGAAGGAGGGCTTTGCTGGGTTGTCTGGACAGGGTGTGCTTTTGTCATTTCTGGTGACTAGGTCAGTACCAGGTGGTCATATGGTTTTATTCTTCTTTGAATTTCCTGTAGTGGTCTGATACAACTGAGTGGTTGTTTAAGTCATGTCACAGGGCAGTTAAGAACCGTATTGCTGTGGTTCTAGAGTCACATGTAGGCTAGGTCTGGTAAGGACGGCAGATTTCCTTCTCTATACGACTGTAAACCAGATGAGTTTTTATGACCATCTGGTAATTCCATGGTCATCATTACTGGGGCTAACTTTTTATTCCAGATCAAGAAAACCTTGATAAATGTGCCATTTTGCTGCTTTTGGTTTTTTTTTTCTTTATTTGCTGTTTATTGTGTGAGTTGGCTACTGTGCTTCCTTAGATAACAACCATGATGTCATTTTAAAAACATTTCACTGGACGCAGCGCACCTGAGGTGTGAATAAATGGGACAGTTTAGTCAGGGGGTCAGATAGTGTTTTCTGCAGTAATGACCTGGAGCTCCGAAAGCTTTGTTGCCTGGTACCAGGTTTAAGGATGTTTTCTCTTGGCTAGAGAAGAACTTGGAGTGAGAGGAGCAGTAACTAGTATTCCTGATCTAAGTAAGAATCAGTGACATACGTGGAACTAGGAATGAGCATCTCCTGGAGTTTTGAGGAGCTATGGTCCCAATTAATAAGCAGAACCTCAAAAGTAATAATCTCTGGAATGCTTCCTGAGCATTGCAGGTAGACTGGACAAAGCAAATTGCTGAAGTAGTTTGGAGATTGAGTTCATAGAAGACATTCGAGGCAGTTTCCTAGAGCAATGCCATGCAACTGATCAGTTGAAGAGGCTGTTTTAGATCTTGTCTTGTGTAATGAGACAGGGCTAATTAGTAATCTCGGAGTAAGGAATCCTCTGGCAAAGAATAATCATAATCTGATAGATTCTCATGTTGAGTTCAAGGGTGATGTCCGTGTCCATAACTAGAGTATTAAACTTAATTAAAACCAATTATATAGATTTGAGGGGTGAGTTGGCTAAGATAGATTCGAAAATTAGATTTGAAAATCTGACAATTGATGAGAAGTGGTAAACATTTCAAGAAATATTTCAGAATTCTCAAATATATCCTCCATTGAGAAATAAAACCTTCATTGGAGCATTGATCCAATTGTTGCTAACTAAAGAGGTTAAAAATAGCATTGGATTAAAAGGAGAGGCTTATAATGTTGCCAAGTAACATAGTAAGTGTGAGGAATAGGAGAGTTTTAGAAATGAGCAAAGGCTGACCAAAAAATTGATGAAGAGGGAGAAAAATATGAGCGTAAACTAGCAAGAAATATAAAAATGTAAGGGTTTCTGTTGTTAAGATCCCAACTGATGCTATTACTGGACAAGTCAGATCCCAGAATGGAACCTGACTTGATGGACCATAATTTGTTTTTAAACCGTGAAGAGTACTCACTGAAACAGATTCACTGTTGATTCTTAAACAAAAAGGTAAAACATTTATTAAACAAGAAAAGTGAATTATATTACACTAGACAACAAAAAGGTTGGAAGATTTCAACACACACAAAGGAGACAAATAATTCAAACTTGCACTATCCTTTTTATCGCAGGAAAACCCTTACAGATCCAACACTCCAGTAAAGAGGTGCCACTACTTCCACACCAGGGCTAGAGCTGGTTCAGTTGCAAAGAGATTTCTTTTCCAGTTGACTTCTGAACATTCACTAGAAGTCCCTCCACAATTGGTACCTCTCTTGAGATATCCAGAAAACTCACTCTAAATTCATTGTTGCTTTAACTTTAGAGCAATACATGTAAGTTCCTTAAACTCATTTCCTCAACAGTTTGGCATCGTTTCCAGCTGCAGAGAGTCTTGAACCTTTTCTGTCTTCACTCTGTGGTGTACACATATTAACTGAACTAAAATCTGCCTATCTGTGTCTCCCTGTGTCTCTGTGGGTCTCTCTCTGACCCCTGTTGCTAGGCAACAGCACAGTTTTTTTTTCCTACTTTGTGTTTTTAAAAAATTCCCTAAACTACTAACCACTTGGAAACCCATTCCTTCACTTCAAGAGTCGTAAAACCTCATTAAAAATGCATGTATGTAAACAGGGCCTGGAGAATTCCTGGCTCCATCTCAATAAAACTCTGAAATGAAACCAAACCCAGGTGTGACCTTTCTTAACACATAAATATAAATTAAACTTAAAGCTATCTCTTGTTTCTAACACCCACAAATATAAACATAACTTAAACATATATTTAGTGTCAATGTATCAGTAACTACAGTGTCAAGGTCCAATAACAACCACCTTGTTGACTGGCAATTACATTGTATAGCAATTATATTGTTAAGACAACTGCTTGTTAGAACCAATGTCCATCACTTATAAATCAGCACAGCTATTGTTATGACACAGCAGTTGGTAAAGGCCGAGTTGTTTAAGTCCCAGAGGGAAACTTGAACAACTGTCAACCTATATTTTCAATTGATATGTTTCAGATGCAGCTGTGAATTCAGGAATAAAACCAGCAATCCTGAAGAGGTTTTTTTTATGAAACTAAATTAAGCATTTATTAATTCTACAACAAATTAAACACACACACATGTCTACAAATTGCTACCATAATAAGTTATAAACAAATCCCCAAATTAATCACTTCCAAGTAAATCTTCACCAAGGCAACAATAATCCATTGACTTTAAACAGATACCCGGCAAAGCACATTTGACCGTACAATTCAAAATTATGTTCCTTTCATTTTGGTTCCTTTTCAGACACAGTTGTGGGTTTACAGTCTGGTTAGATCTTAAATGCCTCTGACTTGCACACAAACTCCTTTCTGTTTATATGTAGCTTCTCCTTTGAATGTAAATTTTCCATTGTATTACTAGGTTTTAAAATTTTACCTCTCCTAACAACAAGCCTTTCATTTTACCAATTTTATTAGTAATATAAACACATTGCTTGGCATCTCCCAGATAGGTGCAAGATTTATCCATTCTTTTGAATGCTTTATTCAACAAACGCAAATGTGCCATTTACCTTCTCCTCCTTACGTTCATCTAATTAACATCTGAAAACTACTATACATCAAAGCACCCAAACTAGCTGTCTTTAATCCAATTATGACAATGACAGACACACACATGGACACAGGCACAGAGCCTACTACAAGTCCAAATTAAAAATAATTTCCAATAATATTATAGACGTTAACATCTCTTTATGACAGCTATAACACTCCAGTGTGGAAGGTACTGGGAAAGCCTGCTGCACTGAAGAGCTGTCTTGAGAATAAACCAGTTTGAGATAAATGACTAGCTTTGGACTCATTCATTCACGACAGGCACTTATTGTGACTAACATCTAGTTCCTAACACTATAATTATGTAAAAAGGAAGAGAAAGAGTCCTTTAGAGTAAGAGGCAAGAGAAATTATAATAGGAAATAAGGAAATGGCAGAGATATTAAATAAAACTCATCAGTTTTCACACTAGAAAACACAGCACATACAGCACCAGAAATAGTTGGGAACCAAGAGTCTAATGAGAGTGAAGAATTTAAAGTAATTAATATTTGCAAAAAAACAAGCTGGAGAACTTAATGTGGCTAAAAACAGACAATATCACCTAACCTGGCGAGCAGGTGGCTGCAGAGATAAATAGATGCACTGGTTATGACCCTCCAGTATTTCCTAGATTCTGGAACAGTCCCTGTGGGTTTGTAGGTAGAAAATGTAACAATGCTACTCAAGAAAGGAGGAAGAGAGAACAGTGAACCATGCCAACTAGCCTGATGTCAGTTGCTTGCGAAAGTGCTGGAATTCATTATTAAGGAATTGATAACCAGGTGCTTAGAAAATCATACGATTAGGCAGAGTCAGCATGGTTTATTAAAAGGAAATTGTTTGACAAATCTATTGGACGTTTTTTTAGGATATACTGAGCAAGTTAGATATAGGGGAACCAGTAGATGTAGTCTATTTGAGTTTCAAAAGGCATTTGATAAGATGCCATGCAAAAGGTTGTAACACAAGGTAAGGACACGAGGTTGAGAATTGTATATTATCATGGATAGAATATTGATTAAAGGACAGAAAACAAAGAGTGGGAAGAAACAAGTTGGCAAACTGTTACAAGTGGAGATGTTGCAAGGATCAGTGCTGTAGCCTCAGCTATTTTCAATCTATATTAACAACATATACGAAGGGACCAAGTGTAATGTATGCAGGTTTGCTGAAGATATGAAAAGCTGGGACAGTAAGCTGTTGGGAGGATGTTAAGAGGCCACAAAGAGATACACTTGCCCAGTTAAGTGATTGGGCAAGAAGATCACATATGGAGTATAATGTGGGAAAATGTGAGGTTATTCACCTTAGAAAGAAGAATAGAAAAACAATACTACTTAAATAGTGAGAAACTATTATATGTTGTCAAGAAGGATTTGAGTGTCCTTGTAGAGGAAACACATCAGCATGCAAGTACAGCAAGCGGTTGGGAAGGCAAATGGTATGTTAGCTTTTATTAGAGAGGTTTTGAGTACAAGAGTAAGGAAGTCTTGCTGCAATTATAGAGGGCTTAGGTTAGACTAGGCCTGGGGTACTGTGGCCAGCTTTGGTTTCTCTACTTAAGGAAGGATAAAACTGTCTTAGGGGGTACGGAAAGGTTTCTTTGGATTCATTTCTGGGACATTAGGGTTGTGCTATGAGTTAGAGATTGAGTAGACTGGGCCTGCACTCGCTAGAGTTTAGAAGAATGAGAGGTAATCTCATTGAAACATGAGATTCTGAGAGGGTTTGGCAGGATAGATGATGCTGGGAGGCCATTTCCTCTACTTGGAGAATCGAGGATAAATGGTCAGCCATTTAGGATTGAGTGAAGAAGAAATTTCTTCTTGAAGAAGGTTGTAAATCTTTGGAATTCTCTCGCCTGGAGGACTGCGGATGCTCAGTCTTGAGTATATTCAGAGGCTGAGATCAATCGAAATTTGGAAATGAAGGCAATCAAGGGATAAAGGGATTGGGCGGGAAAGTGGAGTTGTCACAACCTAAATGGCCTAAACCTGCTCCTATTTATTAAGTTCTTACTTTATGACAACAGGACATCTGATGCCCTGAACTGCATTGAATGCCAAGGCAGCTTGCAGTGTACCTGAGGTGCATCAAGCACCCTAGTATGTTCAGTGAGTGCACAAGGGACTGCAAGTCTGCACCGAATTTGTCAATTGTGTACAAATTAGGTGATTGCCCTATGATGTGGCTGAACAGCACACCAATCACATAGATCCGGTTTTTAACTTGTGTAGAAGGGATGACTATTATTAAAGTGTGGCCTAAAAAAATTCAGACAGTAATGCCTCCCTGCACCTCACTCTGTGCCCTTTCCCTATGCCAGCACACAGTGAGAAGCCAGCAACTCTTTGACCTGCTATTGCCCATCAATGGAGCCTTGGTGCTCCCAGTGCACCTAGAATTCCTGCAAATTATGAAAGTGATTAATCAATTTGTGTGCAGATCCTGAGCCACATTATTGAATTCCAAATTTAATTGTAATTCTTTTAACATTTTTCATAGAGACTCCAAGTCAGACTCTGACTTTTAAAGTAGCTGTTGAGGCGCTTTTAAATTCCAATACTGTAATTTTGCACAAGTGTATAATTTGTGCATGACAGCTGAAAGTTTTTTTATAGCAACAATATCTTCTGTACTGAGGTAAAGGACTACCACATTCTAGAAAAGTATGACATGAGATATTGGTATCATGAAGTAGTAATTTGTAATCCTGATTGCCTGTTGGACTTTAATTTGACAACTTTATTATGAAATAAATCAATAAACTGCATCATCAATGGCAATAAGGGTTGATGCATTGATTAGACAAATTAAAATTAATCAAGGGTTATCACCAAATATGGGCTATGTTACAGCAAATGATTTATTTTAAATATTGTGGATTTCTTCACATTGGACTGGCACACTTGAGTGCCATGCGTAAGGAGGGTTAAGTTAATATCTTCATTCTTTCTTTATCAATTCCTTGATTGTTTGAGCTCCTCTTTCTGTTACTCCATTCGACTGAGGGTATCTAGGCTAACTAGTCACATGCATGAAATCACATTCCTGTGCAAAGTTGTCAAGCAGCTCGTTAGCAAAACAGGTCTGTTGTCTAACACCAAAACATCTGGAATGCCATGTGTTGTGAAGATTCTTCTTAGTGATGTAATGACTGCCTTACTGTGGTGCAATACATTCTCCTCACTTCAAATCATCTGGAGTAGTAGTCAATGACGATGATGAAAACTTTGCCTTTAAGCTCAAAACCATCCCCAGGCACTGCCCTGGCCCCGAAGGAAAAATGGAGGGTGCTAGTAGTTCACTCCTGCTGTTGGCTTTTCACTGCACATGTAAGTCAATTTGTGATTGACTCATCAATTGAATGACTGATGCCTGGCCACCAGACTGATTGCTGGACTCTTTCTAGGTATTTCACTATTCCCGGGTGGCCTGAATGGATTTTCTGGAGAATGTCGAGTTAGTGTTTTAGGGGATGACTAACCTGTTGTTAAAAACTAAGGAATCATCTATGCTTGTAAGATGTTTTCTCTGTGTGTATTGTTAGGAGTATAATCCAGCCATCCGTTCTGGCAGTACTCTTTTATGTGGATGTATTCGAACACCCTGTTATTATGCTTGTTTAATGTCTTGTAATCTCTTTTCTGTGGCTAATAAGTATTTGGTCATGAGCGGCATATATGCTTCCACTTTCTCGATAAAATTTAAATCTTCTAGTGGTATTCTTGATAATGCATCTGCTTTCATCCCCACATCCACTGGGACTCTCTATCCCAACCCTGGCCAGGCTTGACTCTCACCCCTACGAGGCCTGACCCGACGACTTCCCCCTGCGAGGACCAACCTGAACCCAGTCTCCTGCAAGGGCCAGCCCGAGCCCCCCTCTTGCAGCCAGGCCCAATCCCCCAAAAATCCTCACTTCCCTATTACACTTACCTTCTTCCTGGCCTGTCAAGGACACTTAAACTCAGCTGGACCTTTAAACTTACCTGATTTACGGCAGCTAGTGCCATAAAAGAGGAGTGGCTTCCTTCCCTTCAGACGAGCTGCCCTTCGATGCTAGGCCCCGGGGCCGAGCTACACTCTGTGGATTTGCCAGGCCTGAGTCGGAAGATTGGCCAATATGGATG
Source organism: Carcharodon carcharias (assembly GCF_017639515.1). Taxonomy (NCBI): domain Eukaryota; kingdom Metazoa; phylum Chordata; class Chondrichthyes; order Lamniformes; family Lamnidae; genus Carcharodon; species Carcharodon carcharias. Next base: position 191,617,363 of record NC_054469.1, read on the forward strand.
GAAAATAAGTTAAGGTACAATACTAGGAGCAGAGTGGCAGCCCAACACTGATTGCCACTCAAGGAAGTTCAGGCCCATTATTATTTAAAATTAAATATGTGACATTGCATCATATTTAACATCAGTAGTTACATCAGTATCAGGTGTTCCTAAAAACCCTTTACTGCGATGATCTGTGGAAAACACCTGGTGAGACTAGCTATACCATTTTACATGCGCGCTTAGGTGAGCACCAGATATAAAGATATTTAAATTCTTACTGCTGTTCAAGATGAATCCGTTGATGTGGTTCATTTTACGTGACTCCACCTCTAGCTCAGTGTCACACGAGGGGGCATGTCACTGATTTTTTTCTTCCCCGTTCACAGTTTTTAAAGTTGAAGCGATCCCTCTGAGGCATCACTTTGCCTCAGGAAGATCTGTGGGCACTTCTGCGCGTGCGCGAAAGAGCGCATGGACCTGCTCAGGGAATCCCCCTCGCCTGCACAGCACTTCAGGGCGGACGTCATGCTGGGTGGGCCTTAATTGGCCTGTCCACGTAAAATGGCGGCGCGCCCCCAACTGGAGGCGCCGATTAGGAACCCGCCTGCCAGCACAACCCCCCTGACGGGCAGAAAATTCTGCCCCATGTTCTGGTTCTGCAGAGGGAATTAAATTTACAATTTTTGACAAGTTTGGCCATAGGTAAACTTTTGCAACATACGTAAAACATATCCAAAAGCACAACATCAGTTTCCACAATTGCACTGACAACATCCAGGCTCTACCACCACCTCTCTAGACCCCTCTACTGTTTCTAGATCATCTGGCTGCTTGTCCAATTACCAGTACCAGTACCAGTTGTGCAGAAATTTCATCCAGCCAAATATTGGAAGGAGTGAAGCCATTGTTTGTTCTTCCACACCAGGAAATGCATTCCCTAGCCACCGACTCCATCTCTCTCCCTGGCAACTGGCTGAGGCAGACAACCTTGGTGTTGTATTTGACTCTAACAAACTTTCAACAATAGTGTTATCACTAAGGCCACTTATTTCCATCTCCGTTACATCATCTGACTCCACCTCTAGCTCATCTCATCTGCTTCTGAAACCTTCATCCATGCCTTTTGTTACCTCTAGGCTTGACCATTCCAACACATTGTTGGCCAGCCTCTCTTCTTCCACCTTCCTTAAAATTGAGGTCATCCAGGACTCTCTTGCCTGTGTCCTAACTTGCACCATGCCCTATTAACACATCACCCAGTTCTCACTGACTTACATTGGCTCCCAGTTAAGCAATGCTTCAATTTTAAAATTCTCATCCTAGTTTTCAAATCCTTCCATGGCTTCACCCCTGCCCCAATCTCTGTAACCTCCTCCAGCTTTACAACCCACTTAGATATTTGTGTTCCGCTAATTCTGGCCTCTTTCTGGATCCCTGATATTAGTCACTCCACCATTGGTAGCCATACCTTCAACTGCCAAGACCCTCAGCTCTGGAATGCCCTCACTTTACCTACCCTCCTCTCTTGACATCTTTAAGATACTCATTAAACCTACCTCTTTAAACAAACTATTGGTCATCTGCCCTAATATCTCCTTATTTGCATAGTGTCACATTTTCTTTAATAACATTGCTGTGAAACACCTTGGGGCATTTTACAATGTTAAAAATGCTTCATAAGTACAAGCTGTGGTTGTATGACGACAACTTCAGTAACTTGCACTGGTGCAAAGGCAGTACCCAGTAATTCCTTTAGGGTGATTAAACAGGAGTCTATAATTGCTTAGTCATCAAAATAATGCAAGCTTTGCCATGTTAAAATGATTTTTTGTGTGGGTTTAATTTTAAAAATGATTTATTTCAATTTTCCACCTTTGTCACTCCCCCACCTTTTTTAAATGATCGTACTGTCCTGATAGCAAACAGTATTGAGTTGGGTTTCCTTAGAGTACTTTGACGTCTTTGAGGACTGAAAAGGTTTTTGAATCCCTGATTGATTTTCTGTTAGCAATTGCTATTTCCAGCCTATTGACCCACAGTAAAAAGTACTGAAATATATGCAGATATATGCTACTTCGTTACAAGGTTGGACAGACTGGGCTTGTTCCTGCTGGAGTTTAGAGGAGTGAGGGGTGACTTGATTGAAGTATATAAGACCCTGAATGGTCTCGACAAGGTGGATGTGGAAAGGATGTTTTCTTTCGTGGGTGAGTCCAGGACTAGGAGGCATTGTTTTAAAATTAGGGATCACCCTATTAGGACAGAGATGAGGAGAATTTTTTCTGAGAGTTGTGTGACTCTGGAACACTGCCTCAGAAGGTGATGAAGGTGCGGTCACTGAATATTTTTAAGGCAGAGGTAGATAGATTCATGTTAGGCAAGGGAATCAAAGGTTGTTAGGGGTGGATGGGAATGTGGAATTCGAAACACAAACAGATCAGCCATGATCTTATTGATTGGTGGAGCAGGCTCAAAAGGCTGAATGGCCTACTTCTCCTATTTCGTACTTATGTATGTTCATATGTAAGCACTGCACGTTCACATTTATTCTCCATAAGCTTCAGTGATATACTTTGCAATCTGCTGGTGTACAGTAAGATCCTTCCTGAAACAGCAATTGAATGGAGTCTGAAACCTTGCTGCAAATAGTTGGAGCTATTGGAAGTAAAATTTGAAGAGATAACAGCTTTGACACAAATAAGTTACTTTGCGGCTTTTTGGTGGAGGTGTTGGAAGTTGCTGAACACTAAAGTAGCAGGTTGACAATATATTTCTTCCTTATGATTGAGCCCAGTCTTGAGATTGCCAAATGAAAGGAAAAGTCCCTCTCAAGCCATTTCATAGCTAAGACTTGGTGTGATTCAAGGACCAGATTCTAGAGTTAGATAAAAGTTTGCTGGTATTCTGACCCCAAGAATAACTGTGACTGCAAGATATTGACCCAGATCTTCCGGTGTCTGGATGGTGGTACTCCAGAGGTACCCCGGAATATGCTCTGGGGGATGCATCGGAAGTCCCCATGCACTGACTACACGGGAATTGCCCAGGAAGTTTCAGCTTCAGCTTCCATTGGGCAATTATCCTGTGTCTGGAACCCTCTGAAACTCTGACTTGAAGTTGGATGGTTCCGACCCACTTAGCACAATAGTTACCCAGGAAAAGTTAGAAGGATTAAATCCAGTTCTAATTCTTGGGTAACAATACTACTGACTCCCTGACTTGTGCCTGAACCCCTCACTGACCAACTGACTAGTCCTGACACCTGACCACCTCCGACTACCATCTCGACCCCCCCATCTTCCCCGACTACCTGACACCTCCCCCAACTACCCTCCTGACCCCCTGACAACCCCCCCCACACCTGTCCATGGCCTGACCCTCCGACTACTCCATTAATCCCTCACTACCCCCAGCTAGCCCCCAATACTCCCACGACTATGCCCCCCTGACTACCCATGATCCCTCAACTGCACCCCCAATCCTCTGACTACCTTCACCCTCACCTCCCCCGATTACCCCCACCCTCACAACTCACCCTACTCCTTCACGCACTTAACTGCCATCCTACCCCCTTACGCACCTGCCACCCTACTCTCTCACTCACCCACCTGCCATCCTACCCCATTACCTGCTATCCTACTCCATCATCCACTGACCTTGCACCCTACCTCCTCACCTACCTACCTGCCACCATAACCGCTCACCCACGTTCCACCCTACCCACATGCCACCCAACTCCTCACTCACTCAAATGCCATCCTACCTCCTCACCTACTTACCTTCTCTCATTAGTTAGTAAAATTGATTTGGGATCTTTAAACTTACTGGTACATAGCACTAGTGCCTTAGAAAGGGGGCGTGGCTTAGTCATAGAGCCATAGAGGTCTACAGCACAGAAAAAGGCCTTTCGGCTTGCCTTCCCCCAACGCTCCTCCACTATGAGGGAAGGAATCCATGTACAGGTAAGGTTCACATACCTCAGGAGACCTATTTCAGAGCAAGAAATGTGGAGCTCCGGTGCAAGGTAAGTAAATAGGAGCAGAGTGGCAATCTGACTGTGATTGCCACTCCTTGAAAGATTTGGTCTATTGTACACCATGAAATCGACATACACAGGTTTCAAAACCAAGCCAACCAAAGGTTAAATTTGATTAACTTGTATGGGCTATGTGTATACAGCTGTTTAGCAGTTGCCAAGGATTACCAATTTTTGAGAATTTGTGCAAAACGATATGGAATGTGTCAGCCTTTAGAAATTTAGAAGTGTGGAAAAGTTCCATTGAACACTGGAGGGGTACTTAGTTTAAAAAAAGCACACTTAAGTTTTCACACTCAGCTACTGTGAGCAGTCACAATACCATCTCTTGATACATGGAGGCACAAGCAAGCTTCTTTAGCTCCTTGGATTTTTAAAATTCACTCTCAGGAAGTGAGCCTGACTGGCAAAGCCAGCAATTATTGCCCATCTCTAATAGCCCTTGAGCTGGTGGTGGTGATGAGCCATCTTCTTGAACTGCTCCAGTCCATGTGATGCACCCATAATGCTGTTAGGGAGGGTGTTCCAGGATCAGAAAGTGGTGAGTATAACAGGGAGCTAGTTGAGATCTGTGAGGGTTTGGATGATGGTAAACAGAAAATGCAGCTTACAACCAACCCAGTTACTTGGTTATAGAGTTTTGGATGAGTTGAAGCTTTTGCAGGATGAGTATTGGAGAAATTGAACCTGGAGGTCACAACTTGTTTATGTTGTGAATAATGCATTCTCACAATCCAGCAACAGGTCCTTCATACATGTGCCAGTGTTGTAATCAGAATGAGTTACCTAGTTTAATTCCACCCTTCCACCCAGTCCCAGTACCCAGTAACATGTCTCTTTTTCAAACAACTCATTAATCTTTTTTTTAAAAAAAATATGGGTTTTAGTTAAATGGTTTGTGACATTCCACATTATAACTATCCTCTGGTGTGAAGATATCTGAGTGAACAACATTCATAAATTGCTCTTTCATATTTCTATTCACGTTATAACAGATAGACTGTAACCGTTCCAGTCCGGAATGCTTACATACAAGTCCTTTCTGGATTTCAGAATTTTCTGGATTGTAGAATTACTTTAGAATGCCTAACCATAACGGTGCGAACTGGAAAACACTGCAGATATTAATATTTGCCTGAAGCATAAAACAGTGCTAAAACAGTTTAAACAGTAATAAAACTTGTTTTAATTACCCAAATGTTGTAGCTGCCATGTTTCTGCTCCCAAAGTACTGGACTAAAATAATGCTGTGAGTTCTTGGGACTGCTCAAAATATTTCCAGACAACTGGTGTTTCTGAACAGTATATTTCCAGACTGGATAGGTTACAGTGTATTCGTAAACTTGTATAACAGAGGTGCTATATTTAAGAATTTATTTTGCCTTAAAAATTAAATGTCTATGCCAATGCAAATACAAAAACAGTTCCAGATACCAAATTTCTGGAACTGTCCTAGCCAACACTGATGCTATAAGCACATAACTTGTTATCTGTAATTTTTTTTCCATAAAATGCTTGGTTGGTTTTAAGAATTTTTGAGAGGTTAAATGCAGACCAAAACTCATCGAGAAGTGCCTGTATCCTATCCCATAATAAGTCCTGCTTGCCCATCATGCAGTGATCCCCATTGGCTCCCAGTTCACCTGTGGCTCATGTTCTTATTCTTCTGTTTAAACCCCACCATGGCCCTTCTCCTCCCTATTTCCATATCCCCCTCCAATCTTGGAAATACCCCATCCTAACTCTCCATTTTCCTAATGCCTTCTAATAGTTCTGAGTTCTTTCTTTGTTAAAAACCAGATATAGAAAGAACTTAGATATACATAATGCCATTATTGAATTGGGAGAAAGACAAAAGAGTGCCGCTATGAATTAAGGGAGAGAAGTGTTGATACAATTATGAGCATGGAGGAAAAAACTTCCATCATTTCATGTCTCAAACATTGCAAAGTACTTAGCATACAGTGAATCACCATTATTTTGTTTGCATACAGCACATCTCTACAAACTACAGTGAGAATAATAACCTGTTAAGCTTTTTAAAATGATTAATGAGGAGTTCCAATATATTGAGACTATTTTCTGCTTCTCTTTGATTAGCCCCATCTTTAATGTTGACCTGAGCCAGGGCCCTGTCTTGATGTTATATACAAAGGATGGAGTCTCTGATAATATTGCACACCTTTAGCACTGCTCTGGAATTTTGACCTATAATGTGGGTTCCAGGGTGGGAATGGGTTTAGAAGCCCACCATTCTGACTCAGAGGTGAATTCTACCAATTGAACTATGCTGGCATATGAGACAGAGAAGAATGGCAGTATAAATTGGGACCAAGGGGGATGCAATAAGTGCCTCTGTAAATGTAATAACTATATGAGTAATTTTAAAACAAATTAATGATCAGATTTAGAAACAGCTAATACCTGTAAATATTATCAAAAAATCATTCAGAAGAAATGAAGGAAAGTCCCTACTTTTTTTCCCACGCTCCTTTTTGCAGCATAAGTAATTCAAGTGTAGGGGCTACCCCAGCTGAAATAAATTATGATGAATTCAGGTTCCCCTTCCCATTGAGTGGGATACTTTGAATTGCCTAGCTTAGCCTAAATAGACAAGTGGTTATGGTACTGGGTTTGTAACCCCAAGATCAAGAGTTCAAATCTCACAATGGCAAACTATGAAACAATGTAACTTCATCTGAAACAGATGGAAACAGGTTTACTCAAAAGAGTATCAAGAGTTCAAATCTCACAATGGCAAACTATGAAACAATGTAACTTCATCTGAAACAGATGGAAACAGGTTTGTACTCGAAAGAGTTACTTTGAATTGCCTGCTCTATTGATACTGTCAACTTTTTAGAGATTCGTCAGCTTTTGCAACTTTTCCAGGTTGTGGCATTGTGACATCACTATATGGGTTTTGTCAGTCTGGTGCATTTCATGAAAGTAATTTGGCAATGTTTTATTGTATCAATTGCCAGGTTATGCAGTTCATTACACACTTAAACTTGAAGTTTTGAGATAAAAGTCTTTTGATTGAATTTTGTGAAACAAAACACATTTAGTGGTGATGCGTTTAGTTTGTGAACACCATCCATGAAAGAGTAGAAAGCAATAATTATGAAGAACTCATAAAGAGTCTGTTTTAATTTGGTTCATGAGCACTGTGGACATAAATGTTAGGACTGCTCACTTTGGTCCTAACCTTTACAAATTATTCAATAAAGGGTAAATGTACTTTCAGATTTTTAAAGAGGTGCTAAATTAGTTATAATTTACTTGACCTAATTGTTACTCTGTATGGAAAATACTCTAATCCCATTTCCCATTATTTCCACTTCAGGAAAGCTCAAGAACAAAATAAAAAGGTGGTAGTTGCTGGATGTGTTCCTCAAGCCCAACCACGGATGGACTATATTAAAGGGTTGAGCATTATTGGGGTAAGAATATTTTCTAATATTTCCTAATATTTCAAGAAGTTTACATTAGTTCAAAGATTTTTGTGTGCACTTGATTTTGTTCTGGTGTGTGCCTTGTCTGAAGTATCTCAAGTGTTGTGAAAACCTAGAAGATTGGCAAATTGAGTTTGAAAGGAGAATTCAGAACAGATGATGAAAGGTCACTGACCTGAAATGTTAAATGTTTCTTACCACGGATGCTGCCTGACCTACTGAGTTTTTCCAGCACTTTTTGTACTTTTTTCAGTAATTAGCACAGCCGTTTACATAAGTAGTACATGAAAAATAGGCAATTTTTAATTGCTTTAAACAGGCATTTAAAATTACTGCCTCCAGCACAAGTTTCCCAGAGCCTTGGGAAACTTGTCAGTGAAACAAGATTGAGTGGTACGTTGTGGAGGTATTTAAAGCTCAGGTTGTCCGATATCAATAAAGCCTCAGTGCTTACACTGCTTTGTCAGTTCCCTCTGGCAAACGTTTTGCCGAGAATTCTTGTGAACTTAGGCTTTCAAACAGGCAACACTAAGATGGGTGCACCATGGATGTTTTCAAGAGAACATTGTATGAAGATGACAATCATCGCCCATGCCAAGAATGTCAGGCTGTGTTGCGATTTGCAGGTGCACAGAAGAAAGGTGGTGAACAGTAGAGGGATCGAGGTCGCACAAGGCACTACCAGGTGAGAGGGCCTGCAGGCAGAGGCGCAACTTCCTTGAGCTAACTGAAGGGCCTGCTTCAAGAGGAACTGCTTCCTTGTGGTCACACATTGCCCCACTACTGTCACAGTCAATACTGCCCCCAATTTATTTGTCTCTGGCTCCTTCCAGTGCAACTGCTAAGACACCTTAAGAGTCATTCAAGTCAGTTGCACATAAATGTATAAGACAGATAGTGGTTACGTTGCTTTTCAGCGTGTTGACTTGTCAACTTCCCCTATGACAACAGTCGCCAGAATGAGTAGGTACTCGCCGTTGCTCCTCTGTTTGACTTCCCACTGGTACAACGTCCTGTCGCTTGCACACAAGTATCAATTCAAAAGCCAGAAGATAAACCAGGAGTTTTTATCAACCACAAAGTATTTTGTTCCATCAATGCATAGCTGGTTTACAGCCATGAGATGAGGTCTTAGATTGTAGCTTTTGCAGATTTGTGACAGGTGGCCTTTTCTTGCAGTGTAATGCTGTTGACTCTGTCTTTTGAGTACAACTGACATAAGGACAAACAAGTCTTACTACCGGTAGTTCGTTTTAACTCAACTTTATTATTTCACACAGATTTACTTAAAAGCGCTTCACCAAAATAACTCTAAAAGCTTACACAGTTTGGAATGTAATGATACTACCCGTTCAAGGAGAGGTGATCAGTCTCTGGCTTGGCGGTAGATCTTGTCGCTGAGTCCCTGACTCAGAGTCCATTTTGTGAGGGTTGTTCCTGCCGGTCTTTGCTGCTGATGTCTCCGAAGTTCCTTCTTTTATATAGCTGCACCCAGCATTGAAAACATTCTTAATCATCACGTACTCATGTGAGTCTTGGACATCCGTTTACTTAGTGACAAGTGTAAAACAGGTTGCATCTGTTACATTGTTCCTTCTGATTAAGTTAGTTTCTCATTTGTGTTGATTCATCCAGTTGCCGGGGGTGGGGGTGTACCTTATGTTCCCTGCAATCGACCGTCCTTTCCCCTTTTGCTGATAGAAGTAGTGCGCAGGAATGGAATGTGCACTACTTCTATGTTGACATCCTTTACCATCGTGCTACATGAATGTTGCAACTTGCTTAACCTTTCCGGCTATAGACCCCCAATTTTGATCCATTGGAAGGGTACTGCAAATAGATCACTTATATAAAGCATCTCTGAATAGGCATTGTCATCACCCTCCAAACAGCAGTTAATTTAGCTGTTTTGATCCGAGTGGGAAATTCACTTGCTAAGCATGTCAATGATTACCAGGATGTATTTATATCCCCCCTTGCATGGTGGCAGTGGGCCTATGTAGTGTATTTCCAAATTTGTCCAGGGTCCATTTACTGGTCTAGTGTGTCTAAGTTCTCCCTTGTTAGCATAATGGTCAGGGCTATTTTGGACATACACCAAACAATTGTCCACATAGTGTTTTACGTCCCTGTCTACATTGGGCCACCAGCACAAGCTTTTAATTCGCTCAGTGGTTGTTTGCATTCCTTGGTGCCCCTGAATATCATGGCATTGGTATATTACCTGGTTGCGGTCTTGGTTTGGTACCACATACCTTCCATCCTTAAGGACGAGTCCATCCTTGATTTGTATCTTAGCTTTTCACTTGTTATATGATACGGGATGTACTCCATTTCGGTTTTGTTCTAAGTCATTATCCATACCGTGGGCCTGTATAAGGTCCTCAGCTTTAGTCTGATTGACAATGACTGTGTTTGCTTGCTCACCTATTGGGGGTTGCCATGGTTCCCCTCCTCTGGTACCTTGTTTTGCCAATTCATCTGCTTGTCTGTTCCCAGCAGGGGAAGACTTATGGTGCGCTTTCACTTTGATTATACCGTATTCCTGCCCCTGGGCTGTTTGGACAATGTATTTTAAGAGGGGCGCAGATGGCAAAGGTTTACCATCTGCTGATACAAAGCCTCTTGCTTCCCACAGGGGCAGGAAATCATTTAAGCTGTTGCATACATACATGCTGTCCGAATATATATCTATTGGTGGGGGATATTTGTCGGAGTGGCCCATCACATATGCTCCCGCTGCTAATTTGGCGTTCTGTGGCTTATTTGAGCTAGCAGTTTTAAAGCTATCTCTGCTAGCGGTGTACCTTGGTAGTCCTCTGCATAGATGCCTGCCATATTCTGTTTTCCTAACTCTGTCTTCTACCATGGAGGATCCATCAACAAAGATTTTCAAGGTCTGACTAGTAATATCGCCCCCAAGCTCAGGTCTCCCCCCCCTTTTTGTTTTGGCACAAATGGTCCTTTGGGATCATTTGCTGTCAATACCTGACACTCGTGCAGCTCACCACTATAACTGAGATTGCCAGCGAGAAAGGTGGGTGTTTTGATCCGTTTGACTGCAATGTTTCGACCCTGCAACATCAGAGTCCATCGGACTATACGATTTTGGCTAACAATATCATCCTTGATTCTTCCGTCTAGCAGCAGCTGGATGGGTGTATGCTCCTTGAGGACTGGTAAGGGGTTCAGGCCAATTATGTAAAGACTGCCAGAAGGTGTCGTTCACAGACAGAAAACCCTTGTTCTACAGAGGTTAGGAGCTGGGATGCATACGCAACTGGTCTGAGTCTCCTGTGGTGCTCCTGCAAGAGGACCACTGAAATGGTAGAGTCCATTGCAGTAACCTCCAGAGCAAAAGGGAGTGCTGGGTCTGATACCTGCAAGGCTGGAGCCTTGGCCAGGGCTTGTTTTAGTACTAGAATAGCCTGAGGGTGTTGTTCCATCCACAGTCACGAGGCATCTTTCTTTCGAAGGTCTAACAGTGGGGCGGCTTTGGTGGCAAAACCATCAATATGGTTCTGGCAATATCCTACTAATCCTAAAAAGGATCTGAGGGATTTCATGTCCCTGGGGAGGGGTAGTTGTAATATTGCCTTGATACGTTTAGCTTCAATCTCTCGCTTCCCATAGGTTATCATCGTTCCCAAATACATAACTTGGGATTTCATAATCTGGGCCTTTTTTTGGTTAACTTTGAGTCCCAAAGAGGTGAGGAGGGCTAACAATTCACTGAGTAGCTGGAGATGTTCTCCTTTAGTGTCTGTTTGGAGGAGGAGATCACCAACGCGTTGAGTTAAACATTCGGGCCAAGAAAAGCTAGTAACCCCTGCGCTAATTTCTGATGGAAGATTGAGGTGGAGTTATGAAACCCTTGAGGTAGACATGTGTATTGTTGACCTTGAAATGTAAAAGCAAATTTGTATCGACACTCCCTTTGCAAAGGAATGGACCAAAATCCATTACTAATAACCAGAACGTTAAAATGTCAGGCTTGTGGAGCTTGTTTCATCATAGTCTCTGTAGGCGCGGTCAGTGGGGTAGCCTTATTTAACTCCTGGTAGTCGATCGTTAAGAGCGGCCTGGCCAGATTGGTGAGTTGTTTGTTGACCCCACAGGGCGCAACACTCCCTGTTATAACAGACTTGTTATTACCTTTGAAATTTCACACTTTGCTTGCTTGGGGAACCCGTGTTGTTTCTGTGGTTTTGGATCAGGGTCGTCTATGACCACCTCACCTGTCATTCGACTGCAATCATGTTTATGGGTTGCAAAGCCGGATATATGCTTGCCAATATTTTCTTGTACCTCAGGATCATCAGACATGTCCGTAGGTTTAACCCAAAGTTCCCCGACTGTGCTAATTCTCTCAGGGTACGCCCCAGTGGGGACTTCCACTGGCACCTTCGCTACTTCACCCATTTGCCAAATGCAGCAATTTATTGGATCAAATGACAAATTAGGTCAGAACCGAGAATGTGCTCTGCTTCAGGGTGTAAATTAATTAATACTGCCGTGTGATAATAAGACCAATCCCCCAACCTAAATTCTATAGGGTTAGTCTCGAATCCCTTCTGTGAGTGTCCAGTGAAACCACTCAAGATGATTGTTGTTTTAGTGTGCCACGAGAACTGTATTCCTTTGGATATGTTAAGGGTGGTGCAGGAGCCTCCAGTATCCCATAAAAATTCGGTGGGGCAGCTTCCTACCTCACTTTCCACTAGAGGTCATTCTACACCATCCCACTTGGTGCTCCATACCCATACAGTATGGTCAGGATTAGAATCAAAGTAGAGAAGGATGACAGGGAAATCAAAGCGGCCACGGACAGTGTTATAATTGTGGTCAGGTTGGACACTATGCAAGGGAATGCAGGGCGCCACGTCAGAGACCGGAGAGGACGAGGCCTAGCCAGAACCAGGTCTTGCCCTTTGAAGAGGCCTGACACAATCTTGCGCTTGGACCTTGGTTCAGGCACTAAGGGTATAGGTGATTTCCTGGATTGGTGGGCCTGTCTTCAGAGACTGTGTGCACTGGACTCCTCCCTTGGGCTCTTTCTAAGGGCAGGACCAGGTTCTGGCTAGGCCTCGTCCCCACCGGTCTCTGATGCGGCGCCCTGCATTCCCTTGCATAGTGTCCAACCTGACCACAATTATAACTGTCCATGACCGCTTTGATTTCCCTGTCCTCCTCCTCTACCTTGATTCTGATCCTGACTGTGGCCCCTCTCCATGGTAGTCACATATGGAGGCGGGGTTCCCCGATGAGAGTTACCTCTTCCCCTGCCCTTCTTCCCCTTTCCTTCATTTCTCCATATCGGACCTTGACTTTGATTTTTAACTGGGTTCATTCTTCCAACTTTGTTCGTTTTTGATTTCCCAATCCCCTGGACCACCTCTTCCCATGCATGTACCATACGTCTCAATATCCAGGCTTCTGTGTGTGTGGCGTCTGTAAGGTCAAATGCCTCGCACGCCTTTTTACTTCTCTCAGTGGAATGGAAAACTAGGGTTCTGGTCCAACAAGTGGTTTGGGGTGCCTGCAAACCCTGTCTATTCAGTCCTGGTCCATATACTCCATTGAAGTGTGTCCATAGGCAGCTGGTAAAAGCTGTCGGGTGCTTCTCTTTCTTTTGTCTACATTTATTTAGACTCTCAACTAGATCCCCTTTGCCATTTTGGCGGCAGTAGGTAGTAACATTCTTCATTTGTGGGAGAGTCCCTCCCCCAGTGTTCTGAGGGTCTGGTAGCGCAGAGTGCACTCAGGGTTCAGGCACATCAAGAGGAGCTTTTGCTCTTTCGTGTCGTCTGGGCCATGCAAGGCCCTCAGCTGATGTACACGGTCAAAGAAATCGTGGGGGTCATCCGTACACTGGAACGGATTAATTCTCTTGGCTATTTCTGACATTTGAGCCACAGTGAAGGGCGTGCTGTAGATTATCAGCTGCTGTCGGATCTCTTCATTCCGTAGTGACTGGGTTCATGGGGATAGGCTCTGGTGGTGCAGAGAGTGTCCGATCCTCCGTCCAGGGTGGTGGAGGTTCCCAATCCCATGAGCCTTCTCTCTACTCTTCTCCATGTTTGTGAGCTGTGTCCTCTAAACTACCCCAGTCAACGTTGTCATCGCCCCCATTGTTTCCGTCCGGCTCTATAGCTCCAAACACACATGTTATTCCTTTCTGAACTGAGAGCTGTGACTTTAATTTGTCGATTTCCCGCTGACACTTATTGTGGTTGGCGGCTTGGTGTCTATCCTCTCTACCTGACTTATGTAGAACCTTTACGGCCACCTGTAAATTAGTGCATTTTTTGGTCATTTCTGCAATCGCCCTATGGGCGGTGTCACATTCTGTGGTGACCTGTTCCTTTTCCTGGTATGCCTTTTCACACTGCGCTTGGAACTGATTCATATGAGACACATGGATCTGATTTTTCTGTTTCTCATTCGGCACTTCTTTCTGTAGCTCAACTACTGCTTGCTTTGCAGCTTCTAGTTCTTGTTTTAGCCTTGCATTTTCTATTTCCCTTTCACATAATTCTCTCATGCAACTATCGCTGTAGCATTACTGAGCTTAGAGGCACGTTTTGCCTGTCCCTTTTCCAGCCTCTTCCTGGGTCCCGGACCCTCCAATGCCTTATCGGCATATTCGACCCAATTGGGCTATTTATGGTTTAGGTACTCCTGGAGCACCTACTCCCACTCTGGCATTTTACTGGCTATTTTCCCTCCCTTTGTCCACTACATCAGTGATTCGAGCACGTTAGTGACTTTAAAGCGATCGTGTAACCGGTCCCACCCAGGGATGCCAAATTGCTGACTCTGTCTTTGAGTACAACTGACGTACGGACAAACAAGTCTTACTACTGGTAGTTCGTTTTAAGTCAACTTTGTTATATCTCTCAGATGTACTTAAAAGCACTTCACCAAAATAACTCTAAAAGCTTACACGGTTTGGAATGTAATGATACTACCCGTTCAAGGAGAGTGATCAGTAGATCTTGTCACTGAGTCTCTGATTCAGGGTCCACTTTGCGAGGGTTGTTCCTGCATGTCTTCGCTGCCGATGTCTCTGAAGTTCCTTCTTTTATACAGTTGCACCCAGCGTTGAGAACGTTCTTAATCATCACATACTCATGTGAGTCGGGTCATCTGTTTACTTAACGATAAGTGTAAAACAGGTTACATCTGTTACATTGTTCCTTGTTAGTTTCTCATTTGTGTTGATTCATCCAATGGGGGTGCGTGGTTGGGGGGGGGCGGGCGGGGGGTGTACCTTTTGTTCCCTGCAGTCAACTGCCCCGTTTCGCTGATAGTGCACATTCCATTCCTGCGCACAACTTCTATGTTGACATCCTTTAGCATCATGCTCCAGGGTGCATGTTGTAGCCTTTCCGGCTACAATGCAGAACAATTCGCTCTCTTTCTTCTGTCTTTTTAAATATTTTTTTAAACTCCCATCAAGACTTTGGGGATTTTAGTATTTTTTTTTACCCCAGTCAAACCACAGGTGTAAAGGACTTTCTAATGCATTATATTTGTAAGGAATTATGGGTGGTCTCCAAACTCTGACAGGTGTGTTCATATCTGGCACTGAGAGATTAATGTTATATGACTTGTTAACCTAAGTGGGACTCAACCACATCTTGTGGTCTCTCTTGCGCATTCAAAATTGTAAGGCATTTTGAGATTCATTATTGCTATTGGTATCTGCAAGCTCTAAGAATTCTCTTGAAATTTCTTCTGAGGGAAGACGATCAATCTGCTGTTGAGAAAGTTTATTTTGAATTGACTAGCACCTGTGAGTGAACAGAATTGGTGATCCATGAACATCAATATAT
Source organism: Carcharodon carcharias (assembly GCF_017639515.1). Classification (NCBI taxonomy): domain Eukaryota; kingdom Metazoa; phylum Chordata; class Chondrichthyes; order Lamniformes; family Lamnidae; genus Carcharodon; species Carcharodon carcharias. Next base: position 191,632,674 of record NC_054469.1, read on the forward strand.
ATTGACTGACACCCAGAGGAAGTTTGCTGTGAGCCTGGTTCTAAACTGAGCTTTGGGGTGACCTTCCATGCTGACCAACAGCTGCTGATGTTCTGTGCAATTTAAAAAATTGTTATTTTGTTTTTCCAAATCCCTTGACCCAGAATCTTTTGAAATGTCGACCAATGACAACTGTCCAGGAGAAAAGGAGCAGGGAGTACCAGTGCTCTTGAATCTCTGACAACTGTGATTTGCCTGACTTTTGGTCTCAAGGCCAGTTTTTTGCATGTTCCTTGATAAAGCTGCCAGTCCTTACTGAAGCTGTGTTTCTCTCTCCATCCCTCTAACCTTCTATCCTACATTGCCCATCGCAGTGTCCAGCAAGGCGTCCAACTCAGTGCAACCTCCATTATCCTTAACTGCTGACTCAATTGCTTGTTCACAGCAAACTCCCTCTCTCTCACTGCCTGACGTTCCCTTGTCCTGGCGCCCCCATTACTCACTGACCTGAGGTTCCTTTGTATCCGCTAGAAAGTTACCTGGAATTTACAGTGCCTTGGTGCCCCCCCCTCACCATTCACCCGAATTTCCCTTTTTGATCACTTCCCTTTCTATTGTCCATCCCTCATCCTCTCCACAGACTGGCTTTCTGAGCCTCAATCCCCCGCTGCCTAAATTCTTCTGACAGTACCCACCCACTGGCTGAATTATGCTAACTACACTGAGAGGATTTCAGAGGCATAGAAATAGTTTGCTGAACAGCACTTTTTGTGCCCGTCTTTTCTTCCCGACTCTCATTCCTCCTTTCTTCTCTTCCCATCTATCCTGATCCATTCAACTCTCCCTCTTCTATCCACTCTCTCTTCTCCACTCGTTTCCCTTTCATTTTCCCCTTGGTCAAAGTGTGCTGTATCCTCTAACTTTATTTGTTACATAAATATTGCCCTTCTCGTTAGTGATGCAAAGGGCAAGTGAATAATACACGTTCAAAATAGCGAGTGGCCAAAGAAACAAAAGGAACATTTGTTCAATTGGCAGATGTAAACATGACCAAATGATTTCAGTGGAGTCATCGAGAGTTCTTCCCTCCCCACCCCCACCCCCCCCCAACTGAAGATGTTTCCATCCCCAACACTCCCGCTTGCCCAATAAGCAAGATTTCCCAGGCAATATGGCCTGCTTCATTGCATTGTACTGTATCCCCTTGACAGTATTTACAGTCTGTAGCAGACCACCACCTCATGGCTGCATTCCTCCCAACCAAATGGATGCTGCTCTATGCCTCAACCCCTACATCCATTGTCTTCTCCATATTCATTCCGCTGCCCCCCTTTCTCCCGCGCCCCCTTCCCCTTTGTTGCGCTTGTCGTTCTCCTCCCACCTCTGCTCACCTCCCCCTTGGTGTCTCCCCATTCTTCCCACTTCTACCTGTTGGTTCTATTTTTCCCACTCTCTAACCCTACTGGTTCTGAAAAATTCACATCGTGACTAACCAAGTAACACCATGGGAGACCAACTAACATGAAGTTTGGTTTCACAGCAAAGTTTACTCAATCAAAATTGTCTTTTATAATTTACAAAGCTATTGTTTTTTTTAAGAGTAGTGCACTGGTTAAAAAGCGCATAGAACATCTAATTTATTACATTAATCTTGACAAGCAAACAGAGGACTAGATAAAATATGCAGAGACTCCCCCCTTGTTTAACTTAAAATAAGCAGTGCTTTGCAGCAGATAGCCTAGGTTTCTAGAATACTGATGTCAGCGGAAAGTTGGAAAAGATAACCAGTTCAGATGCTTTCAATCCTGTATTATGAAATTTTAATAAGTGATTGAACCAAAGTATAAACTTAGGGCTGTGGAGGAGTTATAAGTAGTGGAGAACAGATGAAACCCTCTACTACACTTGCTTTGAGCCTTGAAAGATAAATCTAAAAAGAAATGGGATTATAGCTCAAATTCTACAGATTTATAGTTTTTATATTTTCCTTTAAACCAAGGAGTAACTGATTTAGAAAGCCTTTGGACAGTCAGATTATTTAATATTTTGAGAAGAAGCACAAACAGATTGGTCTAAATAGGCCAGACTGTCATACCTTCTGAAGCTTTCTCCTGCTAATTAAAACCAAATTTCTAAGTGTCAGAAGATGTTGACAGTGAAAGGCATTGTATATTGAAAGGTATAATGTTACTGGTAATTTGGGAAATATAGGCTTGGGATATTATCAGTGGAATTCCTGAGTTGTGTGTTATTGAAGTGTTTCGTCACTTCCTAACAATTTAGAAAAGAAGCACAAATACACCTATCTGCTTTTGAACCCCAGCTTCTGAACCCCAGCTTCCTGTGTAAAACCAGGAGGTACCTTTATTCTTTTTCTACATTGGAGGGCAATACACCTAGTACTTAACACGCCCTACTGGCAGGTTTTTTAGCAGTTCTTTATAACTAAAGTGTCCTTCTATAAAAAACCATAAACTTTAAACACAAACAGCACATCTCCTCCCTCTTTAGCCAGGACTAAATTGGTCAGGCGCTTTGGTCTAGAGAGGAGTGTTGGCTTTATTATCTCAGTTTGTTTTCTTAGAAATGGAAGGTTCTGCTGTTCCACTTGTTTCTGTTCAGGTTCAACAGTTGCAGCTACAGATGCCAAAGACTTGTCAGTTGCATCAAATCGGGTTTCATCAACTGGAGCAGATATTTCCCAGAAACCTTCCACTGTGACTGGAGATCCCTGGAAAGTTGGTTCCTTGGATTTGACTTCTCTAATCTGGTCAGTGTGAATCTTCCAGATTCCACAGGAAGATTCAGCATCATAGATCAATGGTCCTTGACGCATGATGATTTTTCCCAGGAGCCACTTTGGTGTTCCACAGTAATTTCAGACCCAAACAGATTGACCCAGATTAAACTCACTAGCTGGTTTACAAGTGTTATGTGACCTTTTCTGATCAAGTTGCCTTGAACCAATCTTTCAAATTCTGAGACAGTAGATCCATTTTGGTACGCAGTCATCCTCCAAACATCAGCTCAGTAGGAGGCACGCTTGTTGTTGAATGTGGAGTGTTACAATACATCATCAAAAAGTTCTTCAGCTTCAACTTCTACTCTGTTTGCATCCCCCCCTTCAGTATGGCTTTTTTGAATGTCTAGACAAAGCGCTTTGCTTCACCATTTGAGGATGGGTGGTAAGGCGAATCTGCTTCCTCCCCTTTATTTTTCAGGAATGTTTGAAATTCACATGATGTGAACTGTGTGCCATTATCAGACACAATCTGCTCCAGAAATCCAGAAGTAGTGAACATACTCTTGGAGAACATCAGTGGTCTTTGTTGAAGTAGTCGACTTAATGGGAATATCATGAGGCCACTTTGTGTGGGCATTCAGCACAATCAGGAATATATGTCTGAGAAGTGGTCCAGCAAAGTCCATATGAAGTCTCTGCCATGGGTTGTCAGGTTAACCCCACAGATGTAATGGGACAGGTGTAGGAGAAGACTTCATTTCTTGCATGGAAGACAGCCACTGATCGTGCCTTCGATGTCTTTACCCAGGTGTAGATGTAGCATACATGTAGATGAGCCAATGCTTTCATTTTGATGATTCCCATGTGATTGAGGTGAAGTTCTTCTAACACTCGTGATTGGAATTTTGGAGGAATAACAACTCTGATTCCCCATAACAAATAACCATCTTGCAGAGTCAGCTTCATCTACGCATGTAGTAAGATCTAAGCTTGGTAGTCACTTCTTGGGCTGCACACCAACCTTTCTGTGTGTACAGGTAAACTCTGGAGAGCACAGCATCCCTCTATATTTCAAGTTGAATTTGATCCGCTTTAACAGGTAACATATCTATCTGGTTCACATTGAAAGCAGTGACTTCACTCCTGGTTGTGGAGCTGTGGAGTAACAGAAGTCTGGAAAGTGTGTCCGCATTTCCGCGATTCTCAGTAGAGTGAAATGTAATTTCATATTGGTAAGCAGATAAGATCATTGCCCACCTTTGTAGGCTTGCAGTGGCAAGTACTTGGGTTTGTAACTTGCAGGCTAAGCAGCCAGGTCAAAGGCTTGTGGTCTGTAATTAACATGAATTTATGCCCATACGAATATTGATAGAACTTCTTGACTGCATAGATTAGTCCAAGAGCTTCCTTCTCCATTTGGGCATAATTTTGTCCTGCCTTGGACAATATGTGTGAGGCATATGCGGTGGGCCTTTCACTGCCATCAGGAAATGTGCGAGAGATGACAGCTCCAACACCATGTCCAGTTGCATCACAAGCTAGACTGATAGGAAACCTTTCACTGAAATGTGCCAAGACTTTAGCAGAAGTGAACTCTTGCTTGAGTTCCTTGAAACTTTCCTGACTGGCTTGTAACCAATCCCATTTTGCACTTATCTTCAGATTATTCTTTGGTGCAGCCTTGGTAGCCAAACTGGAAACGAACTTGCTGTAATAGCTCACAAGTCCCAAAAATGAACGAAGCTCCTTAACATTTTTGGGCTGTGGTGCATTCACCATTGCCTCCACCTTTCTGGGTGAGGTTGAGAGGCCAGTTTCGTCGATCACATGTCCCAGGTACTCCACTGAGAGCTTCAGGAATGAGCATTTGGATTTCTTACAGCGGATGCTGCATTTTTCCAGTCTACGCAGTACGCTGCCTAGGCTCGCTAAGTGAGTTGGGTGTTTTTTCCTGGTGATGATCATGTCATCTTGGAAGTAAATTATACCAGCGAGGTCCTGCAGTATTTTATTCCTGGCCTGCTGGAATAAGGCTGGTGATGATGTGATTCCGAATGGTAGTCGTTTATATTGATATAGACCTCTGTGTGTCCTGATGGTTGTATACTTCAGCAGCGAACAGTTCCTCAATTTTCAGTAGCAGGTACTGATGCACTTCCAGGAAAGGATTAATGGTGATTGTATAGTCACTACTTATTCTGATAGACCCGTCATCTTTCACTACTGGGACTATGGGAGTTGCCTACTCTGCAAAATCAACTTTCTCGATTACCTGAAAGTTTTCAGGCCATTCTAGTTCTTGCTTGATTTTCTGTTGCAATTGAGTAGGGAACTGAACATGGTTTGAAGAACCTTGGAGAAGCTTCAGCCTTCACAGCCAGTTTGACTTCAATGTCTTTAATAACTCCAAGACCTTCTTTGAAGACACCAATATGCTTGTCTAACAAGGACTGCAACATGGGGTTGCAATGCACTTTTATTTATTTTATTCTAATCCAGCCGAATTTATTTTAGCCAGTTTCTGCCCATAAGAGATGGACGATCCTCTTTCACAATGATAAGTGGCAACTTTGCTATTTGGTCTCCATATTTAGCTTGAATGGTCATTTTTCTAAGTACATTCACAGGCTCACCAGTGGACATGCTAAGCTGGAGGAGGGTTTTTTCCGTTGGGCATTTCTTGAAAATTTTCTCTCCTGTCTTCTCTGATGCAATAGAACAGATGCTCCAGTGTCAACCTCCATTTCAACCATTTTACCATTTAAGGCTTTTCGTCTTTTATCTAGTTTCAGATCAGACTGAATGCAATACAATTACTCTTCTGTTTTGTTGCTGTTAGTTTCACTTTCTGTCTTGTCTGGACCTGCATTACTTTTGTATTTTGTTTCCAAGTAACTGCCTGTTTATTTTCAAGTGTGACTTGTCTGTGTGCTCTTCATGATGCCCTTTTCTTGGCAGTACTGCTTTGCTGTGATCAGACTTTGATCTGCATGGCGCTGTATGCGTCTGTCTTTTCCTACAGTAATGACAATCAGTGGTTTTCCATTTCTGGCCTCCCTGCATTATGCTATTTTCCATTACGTCAGTAACATGTTTGGAAATGAGTATTCCCTGACTTTACTATTTTAACTTCACATTGTTAGAATGCGCTTTCAAATCTCCAGCTTGTTTCTTTGCCATTTCTATGCTTTGTGCAATCTCGAACGCTTTCTTTAGTGTCAACTCTTGCTCTGCTAACAATCTATGTTGAATTCTTTCAGTTCTTAGTCCACAAGCCGGGCGATCACGCAAAGCTCCTTCCAGATAACCTTTAAAGTCACAATGTTCCGCTAATTTTCTCAACTCAGCCAGGAACTGGGAAACTGACTCACCCTCATGCCGTTCTCTTCAGTGCAACTTGAATCTTTCGGCAATAGTTGCTGGTCTGGGAATGAAGTACTTCTTTAAAAAGTTCACAAGCTCTAAAAGCTTTTATCTGCTGGATTGCCAGGAGCAATGAGATTTCTCAGTAAAGTGAAATTTTTTATTCAGATGACTTAAGAAACATTGAGGCCTGCTTTTCCTCTTCTATCTCATTTGCAATGAAAAACCATTCCATTTGCTCGACATAAACTACAAAGATCCTAGTAGCAGGATCAAAAGCCTCTAATAATGATGGTCCCACCCTTGTCACCATTTGAAGTGTTTTGTCACTTCTTAGAAATTAGAAAGCAAGCACTATAACACACCCATCTGCTTCTGAACCCCAGCTTCCTGTGTAAAATCGGAAGGTATCTTTATTCTTTTTCTGCACCAGAGGGCAATACATCCGGGACTTAGCACAACCTACTGGCAGGTTTTTTTATATAGCACTTCTTTTTAACTAAAATGGCCTTTTACAAAAAAAGCATAAATGTTAAATGCAAACATCACAATTATAATCCTAGACCAGACTGCCAAGTTTTTGTTAAGATCCAGTTAGGGCCCAATAATGTTTTGTTTAAAGTAGACAAAGTTTGAGACTCAAGGCACTTGCTAAAAGAATAAAGCTGCAAGATTCCACCGGTATTGAACAGACACAATTAAACTTTACTGTAGAAGGTCAAAAAATTTTTTACAGTATTTATCTTATACTCTTAACATTCAAGGTTAACATGAGCTACATGTGATTTAAAAGGCAACCTGTGGCCGAACACACTGCACTGTACAATAAATAGCAAATGCAACCAAGACAGATCCCATGGATCTCTTGCCAACCCACTCACTTGTCAGTAAACACAGTGAGTCAAACAATCTTGTTGAAACTCTTGTCTCCCTCATGAGGGACTCCAAACCTTTCACTTTTGAAGATCAAGCCTCTGAATTCCCTCAAAGCCGCTCTAATTCAGACTGCCCCAACGACTGCACACCTCTCATGATCTTAATCTCATCTCCTGAGGCTCCGTTCCCCTGGATTCCCGAGTCTGCAGTGCAGCCTCTTGTGCAATTTCAGCGCCTTAATAGCTGGCTAGCTTCACTGGGCTGGCATTGCCCCTGGATTTCACCATGTTCCAATCTCCCCAGTTACACCAACCAATAAATGGCTGCCAGGGTTGATTCTGAGCCCTAACCTTTTCCAACTTTGAGCTAGTGACCTTCTGCTACCTTCTCAGCTCTACAGGACTTCTCCTGAGCCCTAACTGCACAGAGCCAGCTAACAGCAACAACTTTGCTGCCTGGAGCTTGCAAACAGCAGCATCTTTCTTTGTATAGCCTTTCCCCCTGCTGCAGAACATCCAGTCCCCCAGCAAACACACAGATAATTTGAAATACTAGAACTTTCTTAAGCTCCACTGATCTCCATGATGACATAGCCTTCCAGGACTCACTGAAAGCTTTTAAATTAATTGTAGCCATAAAACAACTCTTCGGGCTGCATTTCCTTGCCAGCAGTGTAGTTCTCCAGCTAAGCAAGCCCATCCGCTGTTTTATGATCTTGCCTTGCTAGCTGTTAATCCCTGAAGTCAACATGGCCTCAACCTTTCAAGGGTAATAGTCTTCAAGCTGTTTTAGTTGCATTTATCCCACTTTCTACAGTTAACCTTAATCTTCCCAGAGCTAAAAATTACCTCTAAAATGTTACTATGAGCTTGGTATTTATAACAAGATCTGTTTTCTGTGGTGTGAAATAAAGTCAGATATCTTATGGGGATGGGAAAAGGTAGATTTGTTTCCTCAGCAGAGAGAAAAAAATGCTCCTTTGAGAATACATGAAAAAAGAGTTACAGATACTCTAGAGATTGAAGGACTGAGGTCTGTTGAAGTGGATGGAACTCGTGGACAGTGAACTGGGTGAAAGCGCAGTGCAGAAGAGGCGAGATACCTAAAAAGCAAAATACTGTGGATGCTAGAAATATGAAATAAAGACAGAAAATGCTGGAAAAACTCAGGTCTGACAGCATCTGTGGAGAGAGAAGCAGAGTTAATGTTTTGTGTCCGTATGGCTCTTTTTCAGAACCTAGATACCTAGTTAGAAGGACGGATGTTGTGAAATCATTGCTATTGTGGCTCAGTGGGCCGACTTTAAAACATAATATGTCAACAATTCACCAGGTGCAACAGCAAAATACCAAAGGAACTTATGCCTCAAAATATGGAAGTAATCCAAGGAGACACCACAGGAATTAAACATGAAAGTGGAAACCTAATTGTGGAAGTAGGAAGGAAGTTAGCTTCTAAAACTGGAGGCAGAATCACAGGAGTTTGGAGATCTTTGTGATCAAGAGAAACTGCAGGATGAACAGTCAAAAAAAGGCTATTAAAATACTTTGCTGGTGTTGCGGGTTGATGCATTTTGTACTATATAATTGCTCCTTTATTGTATGAGCCCAGGTTCGATTCCTAGTTAGCTCAACTTAGTTGAGGCAGAACTGAATTATTATAATTGATATAATGGAGGAGGGGATAATAAATCTACTGAAAAGTGTACAGCAAAAAAACGTGTGTGTCAATATGGGTGAAGAACAGAATAGAGTTTGACTATGATATGCCCAGAGTCAAGTACCAGTCAAAACTCTCTCGGCTGAGATATAAAAAATTGTGACTTGAGGTGCTGGAGATTTACTACCTATGCACACTCAACTCCAACAAATCTGACATCACGAAAGGAATCCAGACGGTGGAAAGGTGGGTTCTATTAATGAAATGCACTGTTGCCAGTGCGAGTATGATTTGTAGTTCAGTATTTTAAGTAGAGAGTGTTTCACTGATCTATAAACTTCCACCCCAAATCAGCAGACACGTACAAAATAACCTGGTCAAATCATATCATGCCCAGCTGGGAAATATCAAATAAATATATATCTTTCCATCTATCTATCTGAGGCTTGGTTATTGATCAGTTATGTGATAATCAAGCTAATGACTTAAATTTATGAAATGACTAGAAATTTGCTCCAAAGACCATTTTCTGATGGCTTGTTTCTGTTATCTATTTCAGAGTAATGTCCTATTGTGTGTTCTTTGCAATTTAGGTCATATTTTATTTACATTTCTAAATTAAGAACAGCCTTTTGGCCAGGAGATTGTTTGCAGCTGAACTTATGTTCATTGGTTTTCAAAATAGATACTTTTAGCAGAACTCTTGTTGGCAATATTTGGTAACGCTATGGATTTGACATCATATAGAAAACACTGAAGTGCATGTTGGGTCCAGTCCATGTAGGTGAAAAGAAGACTGGCTATGACTGATCAGTTCTCCTGTTGTTCCTCTTCGTAGCATTTTCAGTTTCTATTTCAGATTTCCAGATTTTGTAGCTTTTTTCTTTTTATTAGATATCAAAAAAATGGTATTGTTGCTGGAAAAGTAATCCAGAGATCTGGCGTAATGCTCTAGGAATGATAGAATGGCAGATGATAGAAATTGAATTCAATGAAAATCTGGAATTAAACATCTACTGATGACCATGAAACCAATGTTGCTTGTTGTAAAAACCCATCTGCTTCACTGATGTCCTTTAGGGAAGGAAATCTGCCGTCCTTACCTGGCCTGGCCGACATGTATCTCCAGACCCACAGCAATGTGGTTAAAACTTAAGTGCCCTCTGAAATGGCCTAATGAGCCACTCAGTTGTACCCAGCCCTGTCGACCCTGCAACATCTGGGGGCTAGTGCCAAAATTGGGAGAGCTGTCTCACAGACTAGTCAAGCAACAGCCTGGCATAGTTATCCTCACGGAATCATAATTTACAGATAATGTCCTAGACACGGTATGTCCTGTCCCACAGGCAGGACAGACCCAGCAGAGGTGGCAGCACAGTAGTATACATTCGGGAGGTCGTTGCTCTGGGAGTCCTGAACCATTGACTCTGGACCCCATGAAGTCTCATGGTCAAACATGGGCAAAGAAACATCCTGCTGATTGCCAGGTACTGCCTTCCCTCAGCTGATGAATCAGTGTTCCTCCATGTTGAACACCACTTGGAGGAAGCACTGAAGGTGGCAAGGACGCAGAATATACTCTGGGTGGGGGACTTCAATGCCCATCACCAAGAGTGGCTCGGTAGCACCACCACTGACTGAGCTGGCCGAGTCCTAAAGGACATAGCTGCTAAACTGGGTGTGCGGCAGGTGGTGAGGGAACCAACAAGGGAAAAACATAGAGATAAAAACAAAAAAACTGCGGATGCTGGAAATCCAAAACAAAAACAGAATTACCTGGAAAAACTCAGCAGGTCTGGCAGCATCGGTGGAGAAGAAAAAAGTTGACGTTTCGAGTCCTCATGACCCTTCGACAGAACTTGAGTTTTGAACTCAAGTTCTGTCGAAGGGTCATGAGGACTCGAAACGTCAACTTTTTTCTTCTCCGCCGATGCTGCCAGACCTGCTGAGTTTTTCCAGGTAATTCTGTTTTTGTAAGGGAAAAACATACTTGATCTCATCCTCACCAACCTACCTGTTGCAGATGCATCTATCCATGACAGTATCGGTAGGAATGACCACCGCACAGTCGTTGTGGAGACGAAGTCCTGCCTTCACGCTGAGGATACCCTCCATCATGATGTGTGGCACTATCACCGTGCTAAATGGGATAGATTTCGAACAGATCTAGCAACTTAAGACTGGTTATCCATGAGTTGCTATGGGCCATCAGCAGCAGCAGAATTGTACTGAATTACAATCTGTAACCTCATGGTCTGCCTTATCCCCCACTCTATCATTACCATCAAACCAGGGGACCAACCCTGGTTCAGTAAAAAGTGCAGGAGGGCATGCCAGGAGCAGCACCAGGCATATCTAAAAATGAGGTGTCATCTTGGTGAAGCTACAGCACAGGACTACTTGCGTGCCAAACAATATAAGCAGCAACTGATAGACAGAGCTAAGCGACCCCACAACCAACAGATCAGATATAAGCTCTGTAGTCCTGACACATCCAGTCGTGAATCGTGGTGGACAATTAAACAACTCACTGGAGAAGGAGGCTCCACAAATATCCCCATCCTCAATGATGGGGGAGCCCAGCACATCAGTTCAAAAGCTAAGGCTCGAGCATTTACTACATTCTTCAGCCAGAAGTGCCGAGTGGATGATCCATCTAGACCTTCTCCAGAGACCCCAGCATCACTAACACCAGTCTTCAACCAGTTCAATTCACTCCACGTGATATCAACAAACGGCTGAAGGCATTGGATAGTGCAAAAGCAATGGGCTCTGACAATATTCCAGCAATTGTACTGAAGACTTGTGCTCCAGAACTTGCTGCGCCCCTAGCTAAGTTGTTCCAGTTCAGCTACAACACTGGCATCCACCCAGCTATGTGTAAAATTGCCCAGGTATGTCCTGTACACAAAAAGCTGGCCAAATCCAACCCGGCCAATTACAGTCCCATCAGTCTACTTTCGCTCATCAGTAAAGTAATGGAAGGGGTCATCAACAGTGTTACCAAGTGGCACTTGCTTAGCAGTAACCTGCTCACTGACGCACAGTTTGGGTTCCGCCAGGGCCACTCAGCTCCTGACCTCATTACAGCCTTAGTTCAAACATGGATAAAGGAGCTGAACTCCTGAGGTGAGGTGGGAGTGACTGCCCTTGACATCAAGGCACCATTTGACCGAGTGTGACATCAAGGAGGCCTAGCAAAACTGGGGTCAATGGGAATCGGGGAAAACTCTCTGCACAAAGGTTGAGGTTGTTGGAGATCAATCATCACAGTTCCAGGACAACACTGTAGGAATTCCTCAGGGTAGTGTCCTAGGCCTGACCTGCTTCATCAATGACCTTACTTCCATTTTAAGGTCAGAAGTGGGGGCGTTCACTGATGATTACACAATGTTCACCATTGGCGGCTTCTCAGGCACTGAAGCAGTCCATGCCCAAATTCAGCAAGACCTGGACAATATCCAGGCTTGGGCTGGTAAGTGGCAAGTAGCATTCATGCTACAAAACTGCCAGGCTATGACCATTTCCAACAAGAGAACCTAACCATTGCCCCATGGCATTCAATGGCGTTAGCATCACTGACTCCCCCACAATCAACATCCTGGGGGTTACCATGACTAGAAACTGAACTGGACTAGCCATATAGATAGTGTGGTTACTAGAGCAGGTCAGAGGCTAGGAATCTTGCGGTGAGTAACTCACCAGCTGACTCCCCTAAGCCTGTCCACCATCCACAAGGCACAAGTCAGGAGTATGTTGGAATACTCTCCACTTAAGTTGTTGAGTGCAGCTCCAATAAGACTCAAGCTTGACACCATCAGGATAAAGCATCCCGCTTGATTGGCATCCATTCACAAACATACACTCCCTTCACCACTGACTCACCGTGGCAGCAGTGTGCACCATCTACAAAGTGCACTGCAGAAGCTCACCAAGCCTTCTTAGTACCTTTCAAACCCACGACTGCTACCATCTAGAAGAACAAGAGCAGCAGACAGATGGGAACATGACCACCTGGAAGTTCCCTTCCAAGCCACTCACCATCCTGGAAATATATTGCCACTCCTTCACTGGGTCAAAATCCTGGAGCTCCTTCCCTAACAGCACTGTGGATATACCTACACCTCATTGACTGCAGCGGTTGAAGAAAGCAGCTCACCACCACCTTCTCAAGGGCAATTAGGGATGGGCAATAAATGCTGGCCTAACCCATGAATGAATAAAGAAAACAAATAAAGTCACAGACTCCCACAGCTACCTTGACTACACCTCCTCACACCCTGCTTCCTGTAAGGACTTCATTCCATTCTCCCAGTTTCTCCATCTTCATCGCTTCTGTTCTGATGATGCAACCTTTCACACCAGTGCTTCGTATATGTCTTCCTTGTTCCTCAAACTAAGATTCCCACCCAGAATGATTGACACAATCCTCCACCATGTATGACCCATTTCACACACTTCTGCTCACACCACTCCACCCCAAGAACCATGATTGGATTTTCCCCTATCCTCACATTCACCCAACCAGTCTCCATATTCAATGGATCATCCTCTGTCATTTTTGCTAGCTCCAGTGTGATGCCACCACCAAACCCATATTCCCCTGCCCTCCTCTTTCAGCATTCTGAAAGGGCTGTTCTTCTACGACACCCTGATCCACTCCTTAGTCACCCCTAACATCCCTTCCTCCCCTTTGGCACCTTTTGGTGCAAGCGCAGGTGATGGAACACCTTCTTTCGCCCCTTCCCTTCTCACCATCCAAGGCCCCAAATACTCTTTCCAAGTGAAACCGTGATTTATTTGTGCTTTTTTCAATTTAGTGTATGTTATTTGCTGTTTACGACATGGTAACTTCTACATTGGGGAGACCAAATGTTGCTTTGCAGAACACCTCTGTTCAGTCCGTATGCATGACACTGAGCATCCTGTCGCTTGTCAATTTAATTCTCCACCTTACTCCCAGTCTGACCTTTCTACCCATGGCCTGCAACAGTTTTCCACTGAAGCTCAAGGCGAACTTGAGATACAGCACCTCATCTTATGTGTCAGCACTCTACAGCCATCTTAGCTCAATATTAAGTTCAGTAACTTTAGATATAACCTCTGTCTCCATCTCCTTCTATATGTTTTTTTTTCTTGGCTTATTTCTTTTATCCCTTCATGTTTTATTTAGTTTGTTGCTATATAGCCATTCACGCCTCATCTGGGCACAACACTTGTTTCCTTACTACACCCATTACCATTCTTTTTGGCTTTTGTATGATGAAATCTTCTGTTAGTTAATCTCTCGTGCCCTCCTACCTATCACAGACCTTCCCTTTTGTTCTTCCTGCCCTCCCCCCTTCTTAGGGCTTAAGAACTCTTATGCTTCTATCTATCTCTAAATCTGATAAAAGAACATGTTCAAGGACCTTGGAGTGGAAAAGGAGGTTGGAGGTGGAGTAGTTTTCAGAAATAAAATGTAAGACTGATGGGAGAAGAAATGATTACTTTGAATCATGTCATACTGCTTTGAATTCTGGAAATCTTTATACTATATGGAAACTTGGAATTCTTAATTTCGAAAGTGTCTGCTCCCTGGTTGGCAGAAATTGGGTTAACAATTTCACCACCTGGGAGATTTAAAAATAACATATGGCCTGATAATATAACATATTGATGTGATGCCCCACAAACTCCCATCAAGCAGTCAGGCTGAGTTAACCAAAGGGAGGAAAGAGAAACCTTGATGAATCAACATGAGCCACTTTTGATGCATCTTCCAACTGCTTGTTTAAAAGCAGCATTCGCAATGACATGAACGTACAGTAGTTCATTACTGATTGTGAGGGCAATCCTATTAACCAAAACACATTAGTTTCTGTGCAGAAGGATGGAAACAATTTAGCCGAGCCCTGAACAGCTGAGAGAAGCAAATACTGTTGGTAGTTACAGGAAGAATAAAGTGAGAACTTTTTCATTCAGTTGGTTCCACTTTACAAGGCCTAGTGATGTTTCAAGTTATAATGGCTAATGCATGACTGAATATGTGGTGACACTCCCTTCTTACCATGATCTAAGAAGATTGTTGTCAAACTCTCATCAGTAATGGTGTAAAAATGTTTTTCTCATTAGGTTCAGCAAATAGATCGTGTAGTTGAAGTCGTTGAAGAAACGATTAAAGGTGAGTAGATTCTTGAAACATTCTAAACTAGTTCTATACATATTTACATCTTAATTTGCTAACACAAAATATGCCAATATGTTTGATCTTAGTCTTGCATAAAACAAGTTTTTGCCCTAAACAAACCTTTATAATGAAGGTTCATTCCCATTTTCTTTTTCCAGTTGTAGGTGCCCAGTTGCAATATTTACCTTTGTGCTGAGAAAGTGAAGATTATTTTAGGTTTAACTTGATATGGTCAAGTGCATTATGTTATTAGATAATTTAATCTAATTGAAGTGAAAGTAAGATTATATACCCAATATAAACATGTATGAAAAGACAATTTATGACCTTCTTGTTTGGAATTCTATAATTATGGTGCTTTACTGATTTAGTTGAAGCCTTCTGTGACCACTGGTCCTGCTTGCAGTTAGATCATTCTAGGTAGTATTTATTACCAGGGCAACAGTTCAGCATTTGGAGGAGGGACTGATGTGATTGTAATTGTGTGAGTTGATGTTTTCTCAACATGTCAAGAATTTTCTGTTTTGTCACCTATTGACAATTATACTTTTAAGGTGTCAGAAAAAAAATTATAACTTTGATACAAGAAAGTTTATTTGATAATTTGCTTCATAGTGGATTGGAGGTATGGAGGTCATTCATTACACAGTACAATTGCTTGAATTTTCATACCAATCCAGTCTTAAAGAGCGTTCAATGTTACTTGCAGTGGCTGGGTCGCCAGATGTTATTTTGTAAATACTTAGTGGATTGGTGCTGAACTGCAGTGAAGTTTATTTTTTTGGGCTTTTTGCTTATACACAGTGGAGGAGTCCCATTTATATTGCCAGCTGTTACTGGGGCATGCCAGAAGGCAGACAAAACCGACAACTTATATAGCACCTTTAAAGTAATAGAGGTCCCAAGGTGCTTTGCAGGAACATTATAAAACAAAAAAAAATCACCGAGTCACATAAAGAGATATTAGGTTGGATGACCAAAAGCTTGATCTAAGAGGTAAGTTTTAAGGAATGTTTTAAAGAAGGAAAGTGAGATTGAGAGGTAGAGAGAGGATATTCCAAAACATGGGGCTTAGGCAATTAAAGGCGCGGCCACCAACGGTGGAGCAGTTAAACGAGGGGGTGTTGAAGAGGCCAGAATTAAAAGAGCATAGGTATCTTGGAGGATTGTGGGGCTGTAGGAGATTACAGAGATAGAGAGGGGCAATTTGAAAACAAGGATGAGAATTCTAAAATCAGCTTGACTGGGAGCTAATGTCAATCAGCGAGCACAGGAGTGATAGGTGAATGGAATTTGGTACGAGTTTAGACACTGGCAGCAAGTTTTGAATAACCTCAAGTTTACAGAGGGTAGTATGTAGGAGACAAGCCAGCAATGCATTGGAATAATCGAGCCTAGAGGTAATGAAGGCATAAGTGAGGGTTTTAGCAGCAGATGAGCTGAAACACTGGCGAAATTGGGCGATGGAAATAGGCGGTATTAGTGTTGTGCAAATATGAGGTCGGGAGTTCATCTGAGAGTTGTGTGTAACTTTAAAGTTAGAAACAGACTGGCTTAAATTCAGACTATGGCCAGGGAGAGGGATGGAACCGGTAGCTAGTGAATGGAGTTTGGGGCCTCAGCCAAAAAGAATGACTTCAATCTTCCCAATATTTCACAGGAGGAAATTTCTGCTCATCCAATACTGGATGTTGGACAATAAGTTTGATAATTTAGCCAAGTGAAGGAGTCAAGAGAGGTGATGGTGAGGTAGAGCTGGACGTCGTCATGTAGGGGCACCATGCAGATGAGAAATAGGAGGGGGGTGAGGGGCAAGGATTGCATCCTTGGGGAATAACAGAGATAATGGTGCAGGAACTCATTGCAAGTGATTAGCTAGATAAGAATGGAACCGTGGGGACGTTACTTGTTTCTTTGCACATGATTAATCGTACAGCCTCGTATGTACCTGAAGCTGCAATTCTGGCACTGTAATCTGGAACATTCTTTGACTGTCCACTTAGTACCTTTAAAACTACCTTTCCCCAGTGTTAATTAACACAGCATATATTGCAGCACAGCTGTTAAGTAGTCAGATTTCAGTGGAGTGTTTTCGGTTCAGTTCTGATTTCTAAACAACAAATGTGGGGTGGAATTTTCTGCTCCAGAGACTAAGTGTGACGGTGGGTGGGAAAGTTGGCACGGTTCCCGTCGGCCTGCATGGTGGGCTTCCATGCTAGATCATCTTCTTTCCACCTCGTTATGTATGCATGAATGCAGCACATCATATCTCGTGGCGGGGTGTACTGTGATTTGTCCACCCTGTCGCAGCCAAGGCCATCAACATGGAGGACTGCTGTAGGCCAGGATCCTGCTGAGCCCGAGTCCTATAACGAGTACCTGGAATCAGCACTCAGTGTGACACTGGAGCTCCAAAATTGGGCAGAGGCACAGCAGGCAGGGTTGTCAGAGGCCGCCACCAAATTAGAACAGAGGATCGAGGAGTCCGTCCACATTCTGTCTGATGTTGTGCCGCTGACATGCCAGTGGAGCAAGGTCACCATTGGTCCAGCAGTTAGTATTGAATATGCACACTGACCTGCACACCATTGTTATAGCCATGAGTGGGATGCATCAGCGGCTACGAGAGACGGGTACAGGGTACCTCGATCTTCCTCCAGAAGCCCCTTCTCCTCAAAGAATCAGGGAGGGGCCTTCCGGTTCCCGCAGGGAGCAGGACTGTCAGCTGGACACCCTGGGGCAATCCACCCGGGACTCTCTTGGGTTGTCCTCTGCCTGTGACCCCAGCAACAGCAACTGCTTAGGCTGAGGAGGGTGTGCCTGTCCCAAGCATGAGACCCAAAGAGGGCCGGGGCCCTCCAGTCCTCGGCCTTCCAGAGGACGCGCACCAGAGTTATCACAGACAAGGCGTAGCAGTCAGCAGACTGCGTCCACTCCTGCTGCAGATGTCGGAGATGCACCTAGACGTAGCGGTAGGGTAAGACAAATTAAGAAATATTGATAGCACAAAGGTGGCACTGGTGTTCACTAACTGTGTGTACTCTGCACACCTGTGAATATAATTTCCTTATCTGAAATTCTCATCAAGTGAATAGCTCTCCTGTCTGATGCAATGCTCCGAGGTCATCCAAGTGTAACATGTGCCCCCCCCTTACTTATCTCCCATTGTGTGCCTCAGGTCTATGGTGTATCGCACAACCTCAGTACAGTGAGCTGCCTTTCTGTCCACAGCAGTGACATGAGCAAAGCCTGTTGCTCTAACAACATAGTGATTGGGCACTGCATATCTTAGATTTGCGTCAGAGGATCATATGTAGCCTCATGAGTATAGATTTTGCAGTTTGGTTTGTTCTCCTGATGCTGCTGCACTGAAGACGGGTCTGTGTGGAATTTATAGGTTATCATGGCGATCCACATTGGAGTCATTCTAACACAATGCATCTTTCAATGGCCTCCCTGTAATGTCTGTCAGGCTTGAGTGTGGGTTACATTTTAAGTAATAATCAGGGACCTTAGGCGCTCAGGGTGGCCTATAGCATGGCATTGTGACCGCGCGTGCAGCTAGACTTTACCCCAATAGTAGTTTCCATTCTACAGGTGCAAGATGCAGAGCTATGGACCTAGCTAGCACTTGGTGACTTTCGAAATGTTTGCTAGATGGCCACAGCTATGCGAGATCAGAGGTGTGTGTCGAGACCCCAGATGTTGGACTGTTAAATGGGAGCATGCTGCTATGGATCTGAAGATCTGGCTAGCATGACTTGACACAAATCCTGAGTTAGCTTTCTGACGGGCAGTCGACATTGTTATCTGATAGTGACAATGTCATCAGTGTCCCAGGTTTCCTCGTGTATATCTGAAACTGCTGAAGTGACAATGTGGAGGCCTCAAATGGGCTCAGAGTGAAGCTCCACTACATCTGATGTGTGCTCGTTAC
Source organism: Carcharodon carcharias (assembly GCF_017639515.1). Lineage (NCBI taxonomy): Eukaryota > Metazoa > Chordata > Chondrichthyes > Lamniformes > Lamnidae > Carcharodon > Carcharodon carcharias. The sequence goes on from NC_054469.1 coordinate 191,651,400, forward strand.
TTAGTAACTTCTTTGATAATGCTTAAATGCAGTGTCGATGTTTACTGGGCCACCTCACACCCAGATGCCAAGGCAATGCTGAATGTGAACTTGGGAAGCTCTTTGCAAGGCAGAGTCATGAGTACTTGTCAATGATCTCTGTGCACATAGAGGTGATCTGACTTGCAGGCTCGCATCCATGACAGAGTGACAGATCAGTGCATCCTAAAGAATGATCTCATGCTGGGGACTCTGAGTGAAGATCAGGCCAGAACATTTATCTTGCATGAGGGATGGCCTGTGGAGAGATGCTGCAGTCCAGATTCAGATCAATCCTCTGATGTTCACGTGAAAACCATTGATTGATGATTGTCCTCCTTGGGACGCCTTGCAATGCTCCAAGCATACTGCCATGAATGCACTGAGGTTTGCAGTGCTGCTCTTGCCTCTTGAAGACTGCCATAGGCAGTGAAATATTGGTGCAATGTTTGAAAAGATAGTACACAGTACACAGTACATGCTGGTGGAGTTCTCGTCCCATTACAGAATGGCTACATGCTCCACAGGCTGCCTAGCCTTCCAAGGATGAGGCCATCATCACGCAAGATTGTGTCTACCCATTATGAGATAGATATCTTTCATTCAGATGTTAAGGATAGCAAAGAAGAGGTTACTGTTGAGCCTGCATGGAGGGCACAGGTGAAAGAGGCTCATATAAGCTAGGTGTCTTCATTGCCCTGGAACCTCGTGGCTGTAATGGTCTCACGGGCACGTCTGCAGCGTCTGGCCCATGCTATGGCCTCTTCGCTTGGGACTTTAATATCCTCACCCTCATTGAGCTCGTTCCTCTCGATGTCCTCCTCATCGGAGATGTGCAACTCCTCCATCTCTCCATCTTGGCAATTCATCCCCTCTCTGGGGCGTCAGGTTGCATACAATGCAGCAAACCACGATGATGCAGGACACCCTCTGCGGAGAGTACTGGAGAGTGTAGTCTGTCTGGCCAGACATCTGAAATGTACCTTCAGCATGCCAGTGGTCCGCCCAATCAAGGAGCGTGTCAAGGAATGAGCCGCATTGTACATCTCCTCTGAAACACTTTGTAACCACCAAATGGTCGTCATTAGCCACATCTTTTGGGGGCAGCCTTTGTCACTGATGAGCCAACCTTGAAGGCACTGAGGGCCCTCGAAGATCTGTAGTATCTGTGAGTGACTCGAGATGTAAGGGTCGTGTGAACTCCCAGGGTACCTTGCACAGACCTGCATAATCTACTTTTGGCGGCTGCAGATTAGCCACATGTTGAGAAAATGGAAGACTTTTCTGTGGATATATTGTGGCTGATGCCAGGGAGCTCTTAAAATCACATGTATGTAGTTGATGCGCCCCTCCACCTGTAGGAAGTCAGAGATGGTTGCAAATCCCACTGCCTTGGCCGTTTGGCTGATCTCATCCAGGGAGAACTGAATGTAATTGTGTGCCTTACTGAAAAGAGCATTGGTGACCTCTTGAATGCTTTTATGAGTATAGGATTGTGATATATGGAAGGCCGTGCAGCGTCAGATCCTCTCGTAGAATTTGGCAGTGCGCACCATGTAGTCAGGACCAGATAGCAAAGGCAGTACTGAGGCAGTGCACATCATGCTACAAGGCTGTGCCTGGCACATGTGTCCTGGGCCTGTCCATTGTGAAGCCCTTGGGCTGCCCTTATTCCAGGCATTCCAACCCTCCCTTGCAGCTGTAGCACATCCTTGCACTAATACTGTGACTGTAATCGATGTGTGTAAAGCCTGAAAATCTCAGCAGCAACATGTAGAGGCCTTTGGAGCATTTTGCATCAGCACATTAGCCGTTGCCCCATTACAGTTGAATTCTTCTGGCCTTTGCACATTCCTGTGAGAGGAACAAATGGTCATTCAAACTCAATAAGCATTTGGCCCCAAACTGCAATAGATTCTTGTAAGAATGCGCACCATGAGTTAAGGTGCACAAATCCTTCAACTGGCATTTTAGTCTTCTTAACATGTATCTGCTGAGTCTTGCTCTCCATGTCCTGAATTGGAAATTATTAGGGTGCCCCTTCAATCGGTCTCAAAATGCAGTGCAATCATTGACTCCTCTCAGAAGCCCTCAGACACCTCCCCTGACGTTTTTTCCCCCAGTTCATTTTTCAACTGCATCATTATATCAGCTGTTGAAATGGTGCTGCTCTGCTTCTGTTAAGACCAGCTACCAACGCACCCCCCTCACCCCGAGACCATCTAAGTCCCTCCTATTGTCCTGGAAGAGCATCATCAGCAAGATCTCCTTCCTTTGTCATTTTTCTGCCTCCCCCTCTAATCGTGGAGCCTATTGTAATTCTTGCAGATATCCCTGCCCTCCTGAGCCATTTTCTGTGGGTGTCCCAATGCCTCATGTCGACTCGACTCCACCTCATCTTAAGGACCTATGCACAGTGACCTACTGAGCCCCCCACCCCCCCCAAGACACCATTGAGTAGCCCCTCTGTTAGTTACCAGTTTCCCATTTACAGGCTGCAGATGTCTCCCCTGACTGTGACTGTGCTATCTATGGCCCAGTACCGAGCCACCAACTCCCAGGACTGAAATGTGTGAGGGATTGACCACCTTGTGCACAACATGCTGTGTATGACTGATGCAGGATGGATAGGCCCTCCTGCCCCCTGGACTGGGACCAGGACATGTGTGCAAGGCACAGCCTTGCAGCATGGTGCACACTACCTCAGTACTGCCTTTGCTTCCTGGCCCTGGCTACTACATGGTGCACACTGCCCCGGACTGTCTTTACTTTCTGGCCCTGGCCATGTGGTGCGCACTACCCCAGGACTGCCTCAGTCTTATCTCCCCTCCTGTTCTCCTTTAACCACCCCCTCCCCCTGCCAGTTATATGTCTCTGTCCACCCCTTCCCTCCTCTGCTCCTTTAACCTCCCCCAAGTCATGTGTCTCTGTCAACCCCTGCCCTCCTCTACTCCTTTAACCTCCCCGCAGTTATGTGTCTCTGTCCACCTGTTCCCTCCTTGACTCCAGGGAACCCCCCTCCCCTGTCTCCCCCCAGACATGTCTCTGTCCACCCTAATGAGACCCCACCCCTCCAGTCAAGCATGTGCCTTCCAGCCCCCTCCCTTGCCTCTGTCTAGCCTAATTTCACCGTTCCCCCACACGTCAAGTGTGTGCTTTCCAGCTCCTTCTGTTGTCCCTGTCTAGTTTCATCCCCACCCCCATCCCCAACAAAGGGGCTAGTCAGAATGGCAGGAGGTTAAACTTTCACAGCAGATATTTGATATGCCACCTCTACAGAGTACATGGCGTACGAATACATTGAGCAACTTTGCAGATGTCTTTTCAGAAAGTGAAAATGATTATTGGGTTCACTGAGCGATCGTTTGTGTTCTTACAAAAGGTCATGTTAGTCAATGGTGCTTCAAATTAAAAAAATATAAACTTAATTTGTGTTAGTCTTTGTGACAAAGTATAAGATTTGTGACATATTTGCGACATAGAATTGCATCAAATTTCCCAGCACAGAAACAGGCCATTCAGCTCAACTGGTCTGTGCCAGTGCTTATGAGGTTTGTTCCACTTTTAACTGAAAACCTATTTTTGCTGCAATTCACAATGTTTAATTCAAAATAATTAATGTATTGTTGGAATGTTAATGTAAGAGCATTGATGCATTAAATCTTCTGTGTCATGCAGGATAGAATTTTAGATGGACCTAAAATGAGCTGTGGAATGGGATTGAACAGGAAGTGTCCAACACGTTGCACTTATAAAGAGAGTTCCTTTGGTGATTGATCTACGTGCTCTTTCAGATGGGGACAGTGTACAGTGATAAGGAAATCTGAAGGAGGAAATAAAATTCTGTATTTTTAAAAATATAATAAATATACGTTAAACATGTACCAGTTGCAACAGTCACTAGTGACCAAATACAAAAAAAAACTGGAGGTAAATTGGATCCTGGTATCACAGCAGTAAAATGCTTAGATTCTTTAACAAACAGGCTGATTTTGATTTTAAGAAACTCTATATTTGTGTAATGTTATAAAACCCTTTGGCCTGAAAAGCATGATTCAGTTTGCTTAATAAATTTTGAATTTATTCTCCAATACAGAATCTATTTTTATTATAAATTGTGTAGCATACAATACTGTTTTCTTGCACTGATGCTGATCTCACTAAAATTACTGTGCCACAGGAAGTGCCCGCAGGCATTAAGCATTTGCCAGTCAGTTTGAGCTGATAATGGAAACAGTTGTCTATTCTTAGTTCTGAAGTTAATTAAGATCTGTCACAAAAAATTGTTTTTTTTTGTTATTCATTCATGGGATGTGAGCTTCGCTGGCTGGACCATCGTTTATTGCCCATCCCTAGTTGCCCTTGAGAAAGTGGTGGTGAGCTACCTTCTTGAAACGCTGTAGTCCATGTGGTGTAGGTACACCCATCAGTGCTCTTAGGAAGGGAGTTCCAGGATTTTGGCACAGTGACAGTGAAGGAATGGTGATATATTTTCAAGTCAGGATGGGTGAGTGACTTGGAGGGGAACTTCCAGGTGGTGGTATTCCCAACTATCTGCTGCCCTTGGCCTTCTAGATGGTAAATACCCATTGCAAATACCCAGCTGGTTCATGGATATGCTTTAGGGAAGGAAATCTGCTGCCCTCACCTGGTCTGGCCTACATGTAACTCTGGTTCCGCAGTAATGTGGTTGACTCTTAAATGCCTTCTGAAATGGCCTAGCAAGCCACTTAGTTGTATCAAACCACTAAAATGACAATAAAAAGGAATGACACTGAACAGAAGACCCGGCATCGACCTAGGTACCGTAAACGACAACGGCAACTCAAGTTCTGTCGAAGGGTCATGAGGACTCGAAACGTCAACTCTTTTCTTCTCCGCCGATGCTGCCAGACCTGCTGAGTTTTTCCAGGTAATTCTGTTTTTGTAACGGCAAACCCAGCCCTGTTGACCCTGCAGTGTCTGCCTTACTGACATCTGGGGGCTTGCGCCAAAATTTGGAGAGATGTCTTACAGACTAGTCAAGCAACAACCTGACATAGTCATACACACGGAATCATGCCTTACGGATCATGCCCCAGACACCACCATCTGGGTATGTCCTGTCCCACCAGTAGGCTAGACCCAGCAGAGGTGGCGGCACAGTGGTATACAGTTGGGAGGGAGTTGCCTTGGGGGTCCTCAACATCATTTCTGGACCCCATGAGGTTTCATGGCATCAGGTCAAACATAGGCAAAGAAATCTCCTGCCGATTACCACGTCCCGAAGCCTCCTCAGCTGATGAATCAGTACTCCTCCATGTTGAGCACCAGTTGGAGGAAGCACTGAGGGTGGTAAGGGCACAGAATGTACTCTGGGTGGGGGACTTCAGTGAGGATTACCAAGAATGGCTCGGTAGCACCACCACAGACCGAGCTCATGAGTCCTAAAGGACATTTCTGCTGGATTGAGTCTGCGGCTGGTGGTGAGGGAACCAACAAGAGGGAAAAACATACTTGACCTCATTCTTGCTTGAGAATTTGGTGCAGAGTGGCAAGGAGGCGCTGTTTTTTGTATATCATTTTTTCAGCCTTCAGAAGCTGGTGAATATTCAAGAATTTAATTAGGTTAGCAGGAAGGTGATTATTTAGTGACCTTTTAAGATTTATTCCTTCTAAATGAGGGCAGTAATTTAACTGGTACAGGGGATATAAGTACTGCATTAAATTTATAGCTGAACTACTTAAACAATTGATATGACAGACAGTTGAATGATTTCTAAATATGAAATCTAATTAGTTAAATTAAATGACATAAAAATAGCAAGTATTGCAACTGTAGCATATGGGAACTGGTGGACACCAGTGTGATCCACAGCAAGCCCATCTGCTGTAAACATCTGCAGCTTGAGGAGCTTCAGCTCAGAGTTGATGATTTTGAGTTCCAGCTACAATGCCTCAGGGAAGAGGGAAAGTTAACTGGACACTTTGTCCCAGGAGGCGGTCATACCCTTTAGGCTGGGTACTTCTGATTTTGGTCTGTGGTCAGGGACAGGAGGATATGACTACGAGTGAGACAGGATGGGTGCCAGAAGGTGGCAGTGCAGGAGCCTTGGCCCCTGCAATTGTTCAACAGGTTCAAAGTTCTTACAGCTTGTGTGGATGAGAACCAGGACTGCACAGAGGATGAATAAACTGACTGTGGCACCAGTAAGCCACTCAAGTGAGGAAGTTAAAAGGAATGTAGTTGTAGGGGATATCTCTGCTGCTGAAAGTGCGGGTGCCGAAGGCTTTATTGCCTGCTTGGTGCCAGGGTCAAGGACATCTCTGGGCAGGAGGGGAAGGATACATTTGTTGTGGTCCACATGGATACCTGCAACATAGATAGGACTAAGAAAGGTGTTCTTTTGAGGGAGTATAAGCAGCTAGGGACTAAATTAAAAAAAACAGAACCCCACAAAGGTGGTAATCTCTGGGTTACTGTCTGAGCCACAAGAAAATTGGCTGAGTAAACAAGATGAGAGAGTTGAATGCGTGGCTCCATTGGTGTGGGGGAAAGGGGTTTCTATTCATGGGGTACTGGCACCAGTACTGGGTAAAAAGGGAGTTGTACCATTGGAACGACCTTCACCTAAACTCTGCTGGGAGCAGTGAACTGGCAAATCACATAACTCGAGCTGTAGAGAAGGCTTTAACTAAATGTTTGAGGGGGAGGGTTCATGTGAGGGGGTAATTTGGAAAGTTGAAGAGAAAGGACAAGGTAATTGTGCAGGATAGCGATGTGGCTAATAACCAGAGTGTGACAAAAAGGGACCGAGTGCACAAACATAAGAGTGCACCAGCAAATAGAGTTAGAGTTGGGAAAAATGGTAAAAAGGTAGGATTCTAGATCTTGATGGAATTTAATATTCAGTTTGAGGGTGAGAAATTTTAACCTGGAACTTGAGTCTTACCCTTGTTATTGTCTTTATTTAAATTAATGATACTGAGTTGGCTCAAGTAGAATTAGAAAATAGGTTAAAAGGTAAGAGGATAGAGAAGCAGTGACAAGATAAATCTCTGTCTGCAGCAGGGGTGTCCTTGGGTGTTCAAGATCAACAAACATGGTTTGAAAGCTGAAACAAAAACAGAAATTGCTGTAAAAACTGAGCAGGTCTAACAACATCTGTGGAGAGAAAATCAGAGTTAACCTTTCGAGTCTGTATGACTCTTCTTCAGAGCTTTTCTTTTTCAGAATCATGCGGACTCGAAATGTTAACACTGTTTTTCTCTCCACAGATGCTGTTAGGCCTGCTGAGTTTTTCCAGCACTTTCTGTTTTTGTTTCAGATTTCCAACATCCGCAGTATTTTACTTTTATCTTGGGGTTTGAAAGCTTGAGAGTTGGGTCAGAGCGAAAGGGAGAAAGGAAGGAACGCCACTCGGGTCTTCTTTCGTCAGCATCTCAGCTGCTTGGCCTCTTATTCCAGAGAAAGCTGAAACTTAAACACACAAAGGGTGGGCCTGTCATATGACTGTCACCCGCCGATTCAAACATGGCCATTACTTGTGTATTCCCCCTTGTAACTTAATCAGATTGTGTCTGGAAATCTCCTCTCAGCCAGGGTTCCATTGTTCAAGTGATTGAGTTTAAAATGTACTCCTATTGTAGCTCGATAAATTTATGTCTGGGAGACCCCTCTTGAATATCCCAGGTAATTGCCTTGACCCCTTACTAATGGGGACATGATATGTGGCTCACTCATACTCTCCTGAGATCGTTGTCCTTGATGGGTTTTTGCAGACTTGATGCCTCCATCTCCATGGATTGAAATGTGGAGGCTACAGTGGTACAAATTGGGAAGCTATCTTTGACTATGAGCTCAAGTCACACTAGTCTCTATTTTTAAAAATTTTTGCTTTTAAAAGCTCAGTTCAGATTTTCAGCCTGTGGATTTTAAAAAAATCATTATTTTACATAAATCATCTTTTTGTGACAGGTACCTCCTGACCACTCTGCTGTCAGACTATTTATCTGATATCTGGCCCCATGTGTGCTACAGTTTTTATCAGTTCAATATTAGGAAGACCAAAACTGGGCGACCATCTCCATAAGTTCTCCAATTGCTCCATTCCAGTTTTGAATGTTCAGTTTAAATTCCTTCATGGGCTCACACCTTCGTTATGACTACAGCCGATGTTAATTGCTGTGTAAATCAAATCCCAGAGGGAAAATTAGCTTATGAGCCATCCCTTTTTTTTTGTATTCTGAAAACGACGTATTGATGGAAGTACTGATCTCAGCAGCAAGATGTCCAATAACACTTTTGGGATCTTAAAAATAAATGAAAGTTTTCTTAACAGGAATAAAAGCACACAAAATTACAGTTGCACAATTAAAGTTAGTCTTACAAAGCATTTCCCCAAAAAGGCTTTCTACTTGGTCAGACCCACAAATAAACACCTTCTAGGGAACACGCCCTTTTAGATGTTTTAACTATAAAATTCAGTAATACTACCCAAAGCAAACTGTTGTAGCTTTAATAAAGGCATACCACATGACCACTTAAACGCTCTCTCACTGTGCTGTGGAAATCCAAAACTTCAGGACAAGACTGCTGGCTTCAGCCCAAGACTTTTCAGGCTTGACTGGATGGCTGATTCAAACTGTATCTTCTCCCAGCCTAGAGCTACAGCTAACAGCTCCCAGCCCAGCTCCAGCTAATAGCTACATCTCACAGCTATGGCAGCAGTTACCCTGAGCTCTCCATGGTAATTCTAAAATACCTTTTTTCCCCTTTCATCTCGGGTCCTATTGTTCTCACACCTCTTTGAAACTTAAATCTTTCCAAATATAAAATATTTCATGTTTCTATTTTGTCTTTGCTTTCGGGTTGATAAAATACAATATCCCCTCTTCTATAGATTTAATCTATATGGGTTTTCCCTAATTGAAACTGAATTCCCCACATCAAAATCATGTACAGCTGGATCTGTTTTCCCCAATTTATTTCCACAACTTGCTTTGTGTGACTACAGTACAATCACATTTTTCTGGAAGGTAATCTAACATCACATTTAGATTCTTAAGCACTTCCTCATTGTCCAATTTAACCAAAGGAAAGTCCATTTCAGAATCCTCACTTTCTACCCGGTTTCCTTACTTACAACTACCAGTACCACCATCTGTTTATCCTCTCTCTCAAAGTATTTTTTGAGCATATTTACGTGGCACACTTGCTGACTCTTCCTTCTATCTAGGGTATTCACTACACAGTTTACTTAACTCAGTCACTTTTTCGATCCGGTAAGGTCCATTAAACCTTGCCTTCAATGGTTCACCTGAAAACACTTTTTCCCCAGCCACAAAACTATGAGCCTTTGTCCTTTTGTCTGCATTTGTCTTCATCACTTGTTGAGATATCTTTAAATGTTTCCTAGTTCACTCACATGCCTTACTTAATCTCTCTCTGAAATTCGTCATATTATCCAGGAGAATAGTTTCAGAACTCTGACTCTCTAATTTCTCCTGAATCAATTTGAGTGGTCCCCTTAGTTCATGACCATGAATTAACTTGGAAGGACTGAACCCTGTTGATTCATTAGGGGCTTCCCTAATAGCAAACAACAAGAATGAGATCCCTGGATCCCAATCATGTGGATAGTTTTAACTATGTGTTCTAATCATAGTCTTTAAAGTTTAATGCCACCTTTCTAAGGAACCTTGTGATTTAGGGTGATGGGGCTGATGACCTAAATTGCTTTATTCCTAGGCTATTCATTACTCTTCAAACAGTTGTGACGTGCAATTTGAACCCACATGTGTTCCTTTTGCCAATATTAATTGCTGCGTGAACCAAACCCCATAAGGAAACATAGTTTACGTGCCGTCTCCTTTTTTTTGGTTCTCTGAAAGTGAGAAGATGATATACTGACCTCAGCAGCAAGAAGTCCAGTAACATTTTTGGGATTTTAAAATTAAAAGTAGAAGTTTTATTAATAAGAATAAAAGCACAGATGATTACAATTGCACAATTAAAGTTAGCCTTACAAAACATTCCCCCCAAAAAGGCTTTCTACTTGGTCAGACTCACAATTAAATACCTTCTAGGCAACACTTCCTAATAGATGTTTAGCTATAACAATCTAGTAATATTACCCAAGTCAAACTGTAGTAGCTTTAATAAAGGCATCCAACATGACAACTTAAATTCTCCCATTGTGCTATGAAAATCCAAAACTTCAGGTCAAGACTGCTGGTTGCAGCCCAAGTATTTTATGGCCTGTCTGGTTGCCTGATTCAAACTTCTCCCAGCCTAGAGCTACAGCTTACAGTTCCCAGCCCAGCTCCAGCTAATAGCTACATCTCATAGCTATGGCAACAGTTACCCTAAGTTCTCCGTGGTAACTCTGAAATGCCCCCTTTTCCCTTTTATCTCAGGTTTCATTATTCTCACATCTCTTGAAACTCAAATCTTTCCAAATATAAAATCGTTCATGTCTCTATTTTGTCTTTGCTTTCGGGTTAATATAATATCCCCTCTTCTGTTTACATATGGAACTCCTGCAAGATGCAAACATGTTTCTTTTCACCTCTGACTTCCCTTTGATATTCAAAAAAGCTCTCAACTAATCTAAAAATGCAAATGTTGGACCTTTCCTTTTCACTTGTACTTCAACCCTAACACCTCTATCCTTTTCATGTTTCAACCCTCCCCAACACTCTTTCTCTAGTAATCTTTGTTCAGCTTAATTAAATCATTTATGCACAACACACAGCCTTCTTTGCAGAATAACTCAATGTCCCCCAAAAATATTTTTAAAAAACCCATCAATTTCTCACACCCCCCTGCCTCTATAACTTCCTAGAATCCTCTGTTCTCCCACCCTGAACTCCCTCTGACTTTGGCACCTTATGCATTGCCCAAGATCTTCCCTAGGCCACAAACTCTGGAATTCTCTTCCTAAATTTCTCAGCTTCCGCACCCTGCATTTTTAGATAAGTTGAGAGCACATATCATGCCTTTAGATGAATCGTAAATCTGAGGCCCCATTTGCCCTCTCACGTGGATCTCAAGGATCCCACGGCACTATTTTGAAGAAAGACAAGGCTTTGTTCTCAGTATCTTGGACAATATTTATCCCTCAACCCTGTTTATTGCAATATTGATTATCATTTTGCTGTTTGTGGGCGCTTCTGTGCACAAATTGACTGTTGTGTTTCTTACACAACAGTAGTGACTGCACTTCAAATGTACATCATTGGCTCTAAAGCACTTTGAGAGGTCCTTTAGTCATAAGAAGTGCTAAGTATTGCACAGTCGTCACCTCCTCTGACTCATTTTGTTTACCTTTCCAAATATCACCACCTTGGTTTTATTCTATTTGGTTTTAAACATACTATATAAATACAAATAGTTTTTGATATTTCTTCAATGAGTGTGATGTCATAAGGTACATCAGGATTGATTTGAATTTTGAACGTACCGTTGAAGAATGATGAGTTTTCTTTCTCTATTGTTCTCACTGAGTTGCTGTTGATATTTCTTGCTGCAGTAATCTGTATGATGTGATTGGACCTTTCTGACTGAAATGTGTCATTTGGATCTGGCTTTTGTTGAGGAAGCTGGACTGGACCTGTAAAAGAGTAGTTGGTGATCTGGGAAGTGATGGATTGAGGGGCATGAAACATGAATCAGTTAAAAATAAGGAGAGTGAGCTTTGCCAGGAAGCAGAGAGAAGCCTCACAAAGCGAAATGTGATTTAGTATGATGGTTTGGGTTGAGATTGCCTCTTTGCATGGATAGATAAACACCTTGATGGAATGGGCTTCCTATTTTAGCTTTGATTTGATATTCTCTCTCTTTAGGCAGTATGCCTAAGAGGATGTTGGCAACCATGGACCTCCATGTTAATCTTGCTCTAGAGAAGTGGATTATCAGTGGTATATTCATCCAGTTTGTGAGGCTCTTTAAAAAACTCATTCTTTGCCTAGCTCAACTTCTTTTTACCATTGATCTTTCCCATTAACATCATACTTTCTAAATCATTATTTCTTATTACATGCCCCGGAAATTCCACTTGTCTCTTTTCTGATCTTGGTTAGTAGAGTTGTTTTGGTCTCAGATTTTACTTGTACCTTTGCATTGATAGTGTGACTTGTTCAAGATATCTTCATTATTTGCTTCAAAAACCACAAATCTGCAGTCTCAAATTCTTCTCTGCATTGCTTCACTGTCATCCAACACTTCCCTATGTCAAAATTGGTGCAATGTGGAAGATTCCAGATTCCAAGATTCAGAGCTTTGTTTTGATGGTTAATTTTGGGCTAATCATAATCTTTTGTCCATTTTTTGAAATGCAACTTTGGCCATTCCAATGCTTCACCTTATTTCTTGGTTGTACTTTCCATCCGATGTTAAAATACTTCCTAGGTAAATAAACTTCTCTATTGCTGAAAAAAAAAGACATTTTGTCAAAGCTTCATTTTGCACTCATCAGGACAATTGCAAGAATACTAATGTCAGGGGAAGCAACAACTTTATATGAGAAAAGAGTGCTGATTGGTTGGCCAGTGGATTCTGATTAGTAGAGGCATTGCGATGGAGAGTGCACCAGCTAATGGTGACTGACAGTTAACTGCCAAGCATTGTTTGAAATTTAAACAAGACAGCTTGACTCTGGTTAAGGCATTGCCCTGAGGAATGAACCAGCGAATGACTATCACTTATTTTGTTTAGCTGAAACAAGTGCAATGTGCGTACATGTTCTTTCTGTCTGCAAAGAACAGGGCCCTGTGTATTAATATATGTAGCTTCCAGTACACTCAAATGCCTCATATTGCGAGTCCAACTGATGATGTTAAATTGATTATCAACATAATTTTTAGCACATTGAGGATTATTTAGCAAATGTTGTCCAATCATGGAATCGCATTTAATGTTGGACATGTGTTTTGCAAGCATGGGCTGGTTGCAAGCATGGGCTGGTTGAGTACGGCCTGTGTCTTGCTCATTGTGAACAGCAGAAGGAACATGCTGTTTGATATGATCCGCCAGTCTTTGGGATATGTGGCCTACTTAGCATCACACTGGCACTCAAATTCATATTCCATGTTACTCATTTGTGAGATAGGCACAGCGTGTTTTTGGCTTGACGGCAGCACCTTTTTAGTGGCGAATATCACTTGTGTTACTACTGCATAGTAGCAGCGTGAAACAGCTAGCTTCACCTGTTGCTCAATTTTTTGAGATACCTTGCTTTTCCAGGGTAACCTGAAATAGACTGGGCACTTTTTGGGGACAAAAGTGAAAGCCTTTCCTTGACGTACTAGTTGAGTAATCTTTCAGGGTGTTCTCTACCATGGCCTACCGCAAGCCTACCTTCACTGGTCAGTCCGTGCTGTTTTTTTGTGTAAATTTATGAACGGGTCTAAGGCTGTTACTTTCAACTTCCTCAGCTTAATTTTGATGGTGCAAACAATGGGTACATGGTTACTTCTACAGTTGGCGTCTGGGTAGGTCTTTGCTTGTTGAACTGCATTTCACGATTTGCTGTTTATTGTCACATAGTCAATTTGATTTCTGGTTATGTCACCAGGACTTTTCCAAGTGTATTTCCTTCTTGGGTGCCCCTTGAACCAGGTATTTAGAATAACCTGATTTTTGCTGTATACTAATTGATCCACACTTCTCCTTCATTGGGATCACGCAGGCCATGAGGTATCACTATGTTACCTTTCCTGATAGAACCTACTTTTACATTTAGATCACCCATTACAAAAATCATCTCATTTGTTTTACATCGGTGATCTTCATAGGATTGATCTATAGCCCGTTCTTCACTGTCAGATGTTGGTGCGAAGACTTAGATGATGGCAAGATTGAAAGGTTGGGCTTTGTTTTTAAATAGGATCACTCTGTATGAGTTAGCTCAGTAATCCAGCACACAATTTTGTTGTCTATGAGGATTCCTATACCTCTTTTTTGCTTTTGACCTGTTCTTTAGATTAGTGTGATGCTGTCTGATGTAGAATTACCTGCGTCTTTCCAGTGCAGTTCACTCAAACCAAGAATGTTGAATTTCAAACATCTCATTTCATGCTTGATGTTCATCAATTTTCCAAGTTGTAACAGGGTTCTCATATCCAATGTTCCGATGCTGATGCTCTTCTTTTGGATGCTAACGGTAGCATGATGATGATCTGGGTCCCCTGTAGCACATGAATAATGATACCAAGTGATGCATTCCCTCCTGGGATCGAGGTTTTTATTTGATTTGTGTTGATCCATGGTCATGCTTGGCAAGGTACTGCAGTGGCTTGCCATTGGCTTCTGCATGTTGCAGTGCTCAGCCAACAATAGCTTGAATCTGCTATCATTACACCAGTTGAATTAAGTTTCTGCTAGCCAAGAAGATTTACCACCCTGCTTCCATGATGGCTTCACCGTAACCTTGGCATGGGATCCTTCCAGGGACAATCAGCCGGGTCAGCTGAACCTGGGGCTCGCAAGAAGGCAGGGTCAACCACACTATCGGGCTCTCCAGATACCCCTGCTAGTTTGCTTGGTATTTTATAAAGAAAAATGCCTGAAAGAAAGCAGACCAGAAGATTAACATTCCTTAAAAGTTTGCTTCTTGATTGTAATTAAGTTGCTAAAATAATAAATAAAACTTTTTCAGTGTAACACGTAGTACAAACCTTGAAAAATGAGCAGTTTTGAAGATTGACTAAAATGAGTACTTTTTTAATGCAGAAGTTCTGGATTTCTGAATGTTTTGCCTGGTCTAGGTTTCAAAGGCACTATACTGACCATTAGGTACTATGGCTGCTTGGACATTGAGTAATTATTTGCAGAAACCTAATGTTGAAACCGCATGTTTCAGTTTGCCAATGACACAAAGATAGACAGCATTGTAAGCAGTGTAGACAGAAGCATACAATTACCGTAAGAGTGATAAATTAGCATAAAAGTGAATGAGCAAAACTGTGGCAAATGGATTTTAATGTAGGTAAATGTGAGGTCATCCAGTGTTTTATTCTTAAGATGTAGTTGTTGCTGGCATTTATTGTTCATCCCTAATTAACTCTGAGAATGTGGTGTTGGGCATCTTCTTGAATTATGTGGCGTATGTACACCCCAGTTCTGTTAGGGCGGGAGTTCCAGGATTTTGACCCAGCAACGATGGTGATACAGTTCCAAGTCAGAACGGTGAGTGACTTGGAGGGGAACTTGAAGGTGGTGGTGTTCCTATACATCAGTTGCCCTCCTCTTTCCAAGTGGGTTTGGAAGGTACTGTTGAAGAAGCCTTGGGAAGTTGCTGTAATGCATCTTGTAGATGGTACACACTACTGCTTCTGTGCACTGGTGGTGAAGGGAGTGAATGTTTGAGGTGTTGGATGGTATACTGATCAAACAGTCTGCTTTTCCTAGGTGGTATCGAGCTCCATGAGTGCTGTTGGAGCTACACTCATCTGGGGAAGTGGTGATTATTCTATCGCACTCCTGACTTGTGCCTTGTAGATGGTGGACAGGCTTTGAGGAGTCAGGAAGTGAGTTACTTGCCATAGAATTCCCAGCTTCTGATCTGCTCGTGTAGCCACAGTATTTATATTGTGTACACCAAAAATAAAAAACTTCTTGACATTGTATAAATGTACAATAGATTTCCAGTTTGTAAATCTTGTGTGGCATGAATGTTACTTGCCACTTATCAGCCTAAACCTGAGTGTTGTCCAGGTTTTGTGTCATGTGGTCATGGATTACTTCAGTATGTGAGGAGTTGAAAATGATGCAGAACACTGTGCAACCATCAGTGGCCATCCCCACTGCTGACCTTATATTGAAGTAAAGGCCTTTGATAAAGCAGCTGAAGATGATTTGACCTAGGATACTACCCTGAGGAACTCTTGCAGCAGTGTCTTGTGGCTGAGATGATTGGCCTTCAACGACCACAACCATCTTCCTTAGTGCTAGGTATGACTCCAGCCAGTGGTGTGTTTTCGCCCTGATTGTCATTAACTTCAATTTTGCTGGAGCTCCTTGATGCCACATTCTTTCAAATACAGCCTTTATGTCAAGGGCCTCACTTCACCTCCGAAATTCAGCTATTTTGTCCATGTTTGGACTAAGACTGTAATGAAGTCAAGAGCTGAAGGGCCCTGGTGGAATCCAAAGTGAACATCACGAGTAGGTTATTGCTTTGTAAATGCTGCTTGATTACACTGTCAACGCCGCCTTCCATCACTTTGCTGATGATTGAGAGTAGACTGATGGGGCAGTAACTGGCTGGATTTGTTTTGTTCTGCTCTCTGTGGACTCGACATACCATATTTTTGGGTAGGTGCCGGTGGGTGTTCAGTGCCTTCAGCCTTTTCCTGATAACCACATAGAATGAATCGAATTTTTTGAAGACTGGCAGCTGAGATGCTAGGGACCACAGGAAGAGACCAAAGTAGATCATCCACTCAGTACTTCTGGATGAGGATGGTTGCAAATGCTCCAATTTTGTGCTTTGCACTAACTTTCTGGGCTCACCCATCATTGAGGATGGGATATTTTTGAAGCCTCCTCCTCTGGTTTGTTGATTAATTCCCCACTACCATTCATGGATAGTACAGGTCTGCAGAGCTTTGATATGAACCGTTGGTTGTGGAATTGCTTAGCTCTGTCTATAACATGCTTCCACTGTTTAGCATGCATGTGGTTCTGTGTTGTAGCTTCACCAGTTTGACACCATGTTTCTTGTTATGCCTGGTGCTGCTCCTGACATGCTGTTCTACACCTCATTGAACAAGGGTTGGTCACCTGCTTATTGATAGTGGTAGATGTTCTTGATATGCTGGGCCATAAAGCTACAGATTGTGGTGGTTTGTGCTGCTGGTGGCTGATTACCACCAGCCACTCTCCCTCAGGTAATTAGCAGGAGGTTTCCTTACCCATGTTTGATCTGATGCCTGAAGACTTCATGGAGTCTGGAGTCAGTGTTGAGGACTCCCAGGGATACTCCCTCCTGACCACTGTTCCATGACCTCTGGTAGGTCTTTCCTGCTGGTTGGACAGGTCATACCCAGGAACGGTGATGGAGCAGTCTGGGACATTGGTCATGAGGATGATTCAGTGAGAATGATTGTCAGGCTGTTGTTTGACTAGTCTGTGGGACACCTTTTCCAATTTTGTACAAGTCTCCGGATGTTGGTGAAGAAGGCTTTGCAGAGTTGACTGAGCATGGCATGCCTTTGTTGTTTTCCATTGTCTAGGTCAATGCTGGTTCATCCATCCAGTTTTATTTTTATTTGCCCATTCTCTAGCAGCTTAATACAACTGAATGACTTGTTAGGCCATTTCAGAAGACAGTTAAGAGTCAACCAGATTGCTGTGGATCTGGAGTGACATGTAGGCAACACTGGTAAGTATGGCAGATTTCCTGCCCTGAACAACATTAGTAAACTAGATGGTTTTATACAGCAATCTAGTAGTTTCATGATCTTTATTATTGAGTCTAGCATTTTGTTTGAGAATTATTAATTAATTAATTGAATGTAAAATCCTCAGCTGTTGTGGCATAAGTTTGGGCCTCTGCATTATTAGTCCAGAACCTAAAAATGATATAACGGCACTTAATGGGGAAAAGCTAGAAACAGTGGAAGTCCAAAGAGACTTGGGGGTCTTGGGGGTCCAGGTACATAGATCATAAAAATGTCATGAACAAATATAGAAAATATTCATGAAGACTGGAGTATTCTGAACAGTTCTGGGCATCATGCTGTGGGAAGTACATATTGGCCTTGGAAGAATGTGGAGTGAGAGATTTGCTTGAATGATATGTGAATTTAAGAGTTAGATTACAAGGAGGGATAATGCAAACTCAGGTTGCTTCCCCTGAAATTCTACAGGCGATTTGATCCAAGTTTTCATAATATTAAGAGGAAGGAATAGGATAGGTAGAGAGATAGAGATATTTATGGTTTGACAGTATAGGTCCAGGGCCTATTGCCTAAAAATTGGAGTCAGTCCTTTGAGGACTGAAATTAGGAAACATTCACATCCAAAAAGCTGGAAGAAGTTTGGAACTTTCTTCCACAAACAGCATTTAATGCTATATCAAATGGCAATTAAAACTGAGATTGATAGATTTCTGTTAACTGAAAGTATTAAGGGTTATGTGCTGAAAATATGAATTAATTAAGAAAAGGATTTATCAAGGGCAAATTGTGTTTAACTAATTTGCTTCAATTGTTTCATGAGGTAGCAGAAGATTGATGAGGGTAATAATGCTGTTCATATGGTGTACATGGACTTCCAAAAGGCATTTGATAAAATGCCTCAAAGCAGGCTTGTCAGTGAAGCTAGAGTCTGTGGAATAACATGGACAGTAGCAGCATTGGATGCAAAATTGGCTGAGTGACAGGAGACAGAATTGTGGTAAATTGTTGTTTTTCGGACTGGAGAAAGGTATACAGTGGGTTTCTCCGGGGGATCATTGTAAGGACCCCTGCTTTTCTTGATATATATGAATGATCTAGATTTGGAAGTACCGGGCACAATTTCAAAATTTGCAAATGACATAAAACTTGGAAGTATTGTGAACGGTGAAAAGGCTAACGTTAAACTTCAAGACAACATAGGCTGTAGAATGGGCACACAAGTGGCAGATGAAATTTAGTACAGAGATTTATTTTTGTGGTGAGAATGGGGAGTAGCAATAAAAAATAAAGTGTACATTAGCAGGGGGATCTGGGGGTATATGTGCACAAATCATTGAAGGTGACAGGGCAGGTTGAGAAAGTGGTTATGTGAAATTCTAGGCTTTATAAAGTGAAGTGTAAAGCAAGGAAGTTATGGTAAACCTGTATTTAAAAAAAACTGGTTTGGCCTCAACTGGAGTATTGTGTCCAGTTCTAGTTACCACGTTTGGAAGGAGGTGAAGGCATTAGAGAGGTTGCAGAAAAGATTCATGAGTAGTTCCAGGGATGAGGAACTTCAGTTACATGGATAGATTGGAGATGCTGGGGCTGTTCTACTTGGAGAAGAGAAGATTAAGAGAGATTTGACAGATTGAGAAAGTGGCTAATAGAGCATATGGTAATCTGGGCTTTATGAAAAGGGGCATAGAGTACAAAAGCATGGAAGTTATGATAAACTTGTATAAAATGTTGGTTTGACCTCAGCTGGAGTAGTGCGTCCATTTCTGGGCACCCTACATTTGGATGAATGCGAATGCATTAGAGAGGATGCAAAAAAGCTTCAGGTTCCAGGGATGAGGAAGTTCAGTTACAAAGATAGATTGGAGAAGCTGGGGCTGTTCTCCTTGGAGAAGAGAAGATTAAGAGGAGATTTGATAAAGATGTTCAAAATCATGAGGGGTCTGGAGAGAGTAGATATGAAGAAACTTGTGCTGGCGGAAGGATCAAGAACCAGAAAATATTGGTTTAAGGTGATTGGCAAAAGAAACAACAGTGACATGAAGAAAATATTTTTTTAATAACATGCGATTATGATCTGGCATGCACTGGCTGAGAGTTTTGAATCTTTCATGGGATGCGGGTGCCGCTGGTAAGGTCAGCATTTGTTGCCCATTCCTAACTAGCCTTGAGCTGAATGACTTGCTAGGTCATTTCAGAGGGCAGTTAAGAGGCAACAGATTGCTGTGGGCCTGGAGTCACATGTGAGCTAAACCAGGTAAAAAGGGCAGATTTTTTTCAATAAACTAGTAAACCAGATGGGTTTTTACAACAATCAACAATAGTTTCATCGTCACCATTACTGAGACTGGCTTTCATTTCCAGACTTTGCTAATTGAATTTAAATTCCACCAGGTTCCTTGTGGGGATTTGAATCCTTTATCCCAGAGGATTAGTTTGGGCATCTGGATCACTAGTCCAGTGATGTTACCACTATGCCACCATCTCCCCACTAGCGTGTTGCAAGTAGATTTAATCATGGCTTTCAAAAGTGACTTGGATAATTATCTGAAGAGAGCAAATTTGTAGGGCTACAGAGAAAAAGTGGTTGGCATGGACATGATAAGCTAGTCAACTTCTGTGCTGTAGCCATTTTACGATTCTGTGGAGTTAGATCACGGATCAGCCATTCTAAACGGCCTACTCCTGTTCCTATTCTCTTAATAGTCTTTAGGGTTGTTACGATTGCTGTCGAGACTGGTAACTCTTAAAGAAATTTGAATTCCCAGTCATTAACTGAAAAGACCACGCAGCAAGATTTTTCATTTTACCAGAAAAAACAATTTACTGACAAAGAAAAGAACGAGCACCATTAACTTAACACTATCTCATAAGCACTTACATTTAAAAGTCAAAATTCCAAAAAGAACACTTCCCATTCTATTTTCAGTTTCAACCGTGAATTTTTTTTTACATTACAGGTTCTTGAGGGCTCATTCAGTTCCCCTGGAACCAAGCTAAGTGTGTCACAGCTCTAACGATGAACTCAAATTCTCCTTAGTTTTCCGGTTATCTTTTGAGGTGAGGGGTTTCTTGGGGATTCTCCCACTAGCACCTGGTCAGGCAAACCTTCCAGCCATAATTTAACGCCTCACCATTTGGATTTCCCCAGCCTGAGCATGGGCCTTGTGTAGTGACTCCAAATCAGAAACACCCATGTTTTCTGATGGTCATCTGTTCCTCCTCCTGGCTGCTAATAGGTTATCCCTCTGCCTTCTCCAAAGTGCTCCAGACACAAACTGACCCCCAGATGGCCAAATCCAGCTGGAGTGTGCTAAACAAAAGAATCTTCCCTGCTCAGACCATCTCCATGGTAATGTGACACATGGCCTGATCCCAGAGAGAAATGAAAATTAATTATCTTTAACTTTAGACCTGTCCTTCGATCTGAGAAATATACAGATACTTTAAAACCTTCCCTTCATCCTTTTCTGACCTGGGAAAATTACATAAGTAATTTAAACTCTCACAGACAACCCAGCTCCTGAAGAGATAATTAGCAAGGCTACTATAATTCTAGCTGTGTCTACCTTCCCCCTCACTAACATAATAGGATTTCGTCTTTGATCTGCAAATCCAGACCTGTCACCTGATAAGTTATCCAGACCAAGCTTTCTTTCATAAAAACAAAAAACTGCGGATGCTGGAAATCCAAAACAAAAACAGAATTACCTGGAAAAACTCAGCAGGTCTGGCAGCATCGGCGGAGAAGAAAAGAGTTGACGTTTCGAGTCCTCATGACCCTTCAGCAGAACTGGAATCCTGTATGGAATGGAAGAATGCATGTTTGAACCATTTCTCCTATTATGGCTGTGTGGTTGATTTGTGTGTGACACAGTTGAAGCTGGGATCAGCACCCATTTGATTTGACCCCAGTGTTAATATTTTCTGAAAATAATCAAGAACATTTTCTTCAGATATACTATTACCGTTTTAAAAAAAAGTCTTAAGTAATAGGAAATGCCACAAAGTGGAACAAATATTTGATGTGGATTTGAATGTGTTTGAAAATGTTACATGCCTCCTGTGTTTCTTGAATAAACCAGTGAACTGGAAATAAAAACAGAATTACCTGGAAAAACTCAGCAGGTCTGGCAGCATTGGCGGAGAAGAAAAGAGTTGACGTTTCGAGTCCTCATGACCGTTCCACAGAACTGAGCGAATATAAGGAGAGGGGTGAAATATAAGCTGGTTTACGGTGGGTGGGGGGGAGAAGTTGGGGGGCTGATGTGGTTGTAGGGACAAGCAAGCAGTAATAGGAGCAGATAATCAAAAGATGTCACAGACAAGAACACAGAGGTGTTGAAGGTAGTGATATTATCTAAATGAATGTGCTAATTAAGAATGGATGGTAGGGCACTCAAGGTACAGCTCAAGTGGGGGTGGGGTGGAAAGACTAGCGGGGCATAAAAGATTTAAAAATAATGGAAATAGGTGGGAAAAGAAAAATCTATATAAATTATTGGAAAAAACAAAAGGAAGAGGGAAGAAACAGAAAGGGGGTGGGGATGGAGGAGGGAGTTCAAGATCTGAAGTTGTTGAATTCAATATTCTGTCCGGAAGGCTGTAAAGTGCCTAGTCGGTAGATGAGGTGCTGTTCCTCCAGTTTGCGTTGGGCTTCACTGGAACAATGCAGCAAGCCAAGGACAGATGTGTGGGCAAGAGAGCAGGGTGGAGTGTTAAAATGGCAAGCGACAGGGAGGTTTGGGTCATTCTTGTGGACAGACCGCAGGTGTTCTGCAAAGCGGTCGCCCAGTTTACGTTTGGTCTCTCCAATATAGAGGAGACCGCATTGGGAGTAACGAATGCAGTAGACTAAGTTGGGGGAAATGCAAGTGTAATGCTGCTTCAGTTGAAAGGAGTGTTTGGGTCCTTGGACGGTGAGGAGAGAGGAAGTGAAGGGGCAGGTGTTGCATCTTTTGCGTGGGCATGGGGAGGTGCCATAGGTGGGGGTTGAGGAGTAGGGGGTGATGGAGGAGTGGACCAGGGTGTCCCGGAGTGAACGATCCCTACGGAATGCCGCGGGCGCGGGGGGGGGTGAAGGGAAGATGTGTTTGGTGGTGGCATCATGCTGGAGTTGGCGGAAATGGCAGAGGATGATCCTTTGAATGCGGAGGCTAGTGGGGTGATAAGTGAGGACAAGGGGGACCCTATCATGTTTCTGGGAGGGAGGAGAAGGTGTGAGGGCGGATGCGCGGGAGATGGGCCAGATACAGTTGAGGGCCCTGTCAATGACCGTGGGTGGAAAATCTTGGTTAAGGAAGAAGGAGGACGTGTCAGAGGAACTGTTTTTGAAGGTAGCATCATCAGAACAGATGCGACGGAGGCGAAGGAACTGAGAGAATGGGATGGAGTTCTTACAGGAAGCGGGGTGTGAGGACCTGTAGACGAGGTAGCTGTGGGAGTCGGTAGGCTTGTAATGGATATTTGGTGGACAGTCTATCACCAGAGATTGAGACAGAGAAGTCAAGGAAGGGAAGGGAAGAGTCAGAGATGGACCATGTGAAAATGATGGAGGGGTGGAGATTGGAAGCAAAATTAATAAATTTTTCCAAGTCTCGACGAGAGCATGAAGCAGCACCGAAGTAATCATCGATGTACCGGAGGAAGAGTTGTGGGAGGGGGCCGGAGTAGGACTGGAACAAGGAATGTTCCACGTACCCCATAAAGAGACAGGCATAGCTGGGGCCCATGCGGGTACCCATAGCCACACCCTTTATTTGGAGGAAGTGAGCGGAGTTGAAGGAGAAATTGTTCAGTGTGAGAACAGGTTCAGCCAGACGGAGGAGAATAGTGGTGGATGGGGATTGTTCGGACCTCTGTTTGAGGAAGAAGCTAAGGGCCCTCAGACCATCCTGGTGGGGGATGGAGGTATAGAGGGATTGGACGTCCATGGTGAAGAGGAAGCGGTTGGGGCCAGGGAACTGGAAATTGTTGATGTGACGTAAGGTGTCAGAGGAATCACGGATGTAGGTGGGAGGGACTGGACAAGGGGAGAGAGAAGGGAGTCAAGATAACGAGAAATGAGTTCCGTGGGGCAGGAACAGGCTGACACGATCGGTCTACTGGGACAGTTCTGTTTGTGGATTTTGGGTAGGAGGTAGAAGCGGGCCGTCCGAGGTTGGGCGACTCTCAGATTGGAAGCTGTGGGAGGAAAATCTCCAGAGGAGATGAGGTCAGTGACAGTCCTGGAAACAATGGCTTGATGTTCCGTGGTGGGGTCATGGTCCAGGGTGAGGTAGGAGGAAGTGTCTGCGAGTTGATGCTCAGCCTCCGCGAGGTAGAGGTCAGTGCGCCAGACAACAACAGCACCACCCTTGTCAGCGGGTTTGATGAGAATGTTGGAGTTGGACCTGAGAGAACGGAGTGCAGTAAGTTCAGAGAGAGAC
The DNA here is from genome assembly GCF_017639515.1 of Carcharodon carcharias. NCBI lineage: Eukaryota > Metazoa > Chordata > Chondrichthyes > Lamniformes > Lamnidae > Carcharodon > Carcharodon carcharias. The sequence goes on from NC_054469.1 coordinate 191,675,228, forward strand.
AAATTAGAATGGGTGAGAGGAACAGAGAAATTGAGATGACTAATGTCACGCCGGACATGGCGAACTGGCCATGTGTAATTCAGCTAAAGTTGTCATATTGTTATTTGCATGTAGATAGACAAAATCATCTTTTGGCTTGATATTACAAAAACACAAAATTGGAATTAGTAATTAAATTTTCTCTCTAAAGGAATGAAAATGACACTAAATTGTTACATAGTAATTGAATATTTTTGGCATTTCCTGTAAAGCTTATATGGAAGGACATCCAGCCTCACTAAAGTAAAACTTTGGACATGAAAGTTCCTCATCTGAAATGATTATCTGCAAGGATTGTCGTTGCTTTTTGAATCTTGTTGGATTTGCAAAGTGGAAATCCTCAACACTCCTGATAACAGTGTCATTTTCATAGAAATTTATGAATTATGGATGATTATTTCCAGTAGATCTCTGAACCCTTTAGTGCCTCCACCCAGTCCTTTTTTCCCTCGAGGACAAAGTACCACTTTGACCATGTGTTTGGTTACCCCTCCTAATCTTTAACTTGTTCTTTTCTTAAGCCTCTGTAAGGTGCCATGAGATTTTTTTCCCCTGTGTTAAAGATGGTATATAAATGCAAGTTGTCATCTTGAATCTTGAGGCCTTTCCCCTCTATGTCTTGCTTGGTAGGTTATTTTATACTTCGAGGTTTTGCTGGCATTTGAGAAATTTACTCAATTAATTTCCTTTTAAATTCCCTTGCTTTATTTTCTCATACCTTACCCCCTTTATTTTCTGGGGTCAGTCTTGTTGCTCCCTTTAATGCCCTTTCCAAAACAAACTTTTTGTATCATGTTGACCATAACCCTGAATATGATTAAAAATCAGAATTTGCAATATTATAGTTTGTCATCTGGTAGCCCAGAGGAAAGAATTTGTTTTACATTACATGTTGCTTTTGATAGATTAGGGTGGGAAAGTTTTACATTCAGCAACTACTCGCAAATCTGTACCATTCCACACCTCCAGCCGAGGGTTGGAACTTTCAAGTGCTAATACTTCATGAGCTTTGCATAAATGAATTATATTCGTGTTAGTTTAATCACCACAAACAAGTATATAATTGTAGGTATATTTGCCCTGCCTTTCTTGTAACTTCCAACAAAATATGATTATGTGCAAATAAATAATTTTGCCTTTACACCCATTATAGTACTTTCTGTATGACAGCTAAGAACAATTATTTACAACAAGCAAGGCTTTTAGTTTTCTTCCTTTACTTACCAGAGTATGGTGGTTAAATTGGTTAGCCTCCCTGAAAATGGGCACAGGGATCATGATGTGCAATTAATCCGCACCATCGAGTGACTTTGTGTTGCCTGTGAATTATAATAAATGCCACCTACCCGTCCCCTCTCTCCCCTCCTCTCTCTCTCTCCACTGTCCCTCCTCTCTCTCTCTCTCCACTGCCCCTCCTCTCTCTCCCTCCACTGCCCCTCTCTCTCTCCTGCCCCTCCTCTCTCTCTCTCCCCTGCCCCTCTCTCTCTTCCCTGCCCCTCCTCTCTCTCTCTTCCCTGCCCCTCCTCTCTCTCTCTCCCCTGCCCCTCCTCTCTCTCTCTCCCCTGCCCCTCCTCTCTCCCCTGCCCCTCCTCTCTCTCTCTCTCCCCTGCCCCTCCTCTCTCCCCTGCCCCTCCTCTCTCTCTCTCTCCCCCCTGCCCCTCTCTCTCCCCTGCCCCTCCTCTCTCTCTCTCCCCTGACCCTCCTCTCTCTCTCTCTCCCCTGACCCTCCTCTCTCTCCCCTGCCCCTCCCCTCTCTCTCTCTGCTGCCCCTCCCCTCTCTCCGCTGCCCCTCCCCTCTCTCTCTCCGCTGCCCCTCCCCTCTCTTTCCGCTGCCCCTCCCCTCTCTCTCCGCTGCCCCTCCCCTCTCTCTCTCCGCTGCCCCTCCCCTCTCTCTCTCCGCTGCCCCTCCCCTCTCTCTCTCCGCTGCCCCTCCCCTCTCTCTCTCCGCTGCCCCTCCCCTCTCTCTCCGCTGCCCCTCCCCTCTCTCTCTCCGCTGCCCCTCCCCTCTCTCTCTCCGCTGCCCCTCCCCTCTCTCTCCGCTGCCCCTCCCCTCTCTCTCTCCGCTGCCCCTCCCCTCTCTCTCTGCTGCCCCTCCCCTCTCTCTCTGCTGCCCCTCCCGTCTCTCTCTGCTGCCCCTCCCGTCTCTCTCTCTGCTACCCCTCCCGTCTCTCTCTCTGCTGCCCCTCCCGTCTCTCTCTCTCTCCGCTGCCCCTCCCGTCTCTCTCTCTCTCCGCTGCCCCTCCCCTCTCTCTCTCCACTGCCCCTCCCCTCTCTCTCTCCGCTGCCCCTCCCCTCTCTCTCTCCGCTGCCCCTCCCCTCTCTCTGCGCTGCCCCTCCCCTCTCTCTCTCCGCTGCCCCTCCCCTCTCTCTCTCCGCTGCCCCCCTCTCTCTCTCCGCTGCCCCTCTCCCCTCTCTCTCCGCTGCCCCTCTCCCCTCTCTCTCCGCTGCCCCTCCCCTCTCTCTCTCCGCTGCCCCTCCCCTCTCTCTCTCCGCTGCCCCTCCCCTCTCTCTCTCCGCTGCCCCTCCCCTCTCTCTCTCCGCTGCCCCTCCCCTCTCTCTCTCCGCTGCCCCTCCCCTCTCTCTCTCCCCGCTGCCCCTCCCCTCTCTCTCTCCGCTGCCCCTCCCCTCTCTCTCTCCGCTGCCCCTCCCCTCTCTCTCTCCGCTGCCCCTCCCCTCCCTCTCTCCGCTGCCCCTCCCCCTCTCTCTCCGCTGCCCCTCCCCCTCTCTCTCCCCTGCCCCTCCCCCCTCTCTCCCTTGCCCCTCCTCTCTCTCTCTCTCCCCTGCCCCTCCTCTCTCTCTTTACCCCTGCCCCTCCTCTCACTCTTTACCCCTCCCCCTCTTTTTAACCCTTCCCCCTTCTCTCTCTCTCTCTCTCTCTCTCTCTCTCTCTTTAGCCCTCCCTCTCCTCTCTCTCTTTACCCCTCCTCCTCTGTCTCTCATCTCCCTCCTGGGAGAGTGTAGACTCCCAGGTTTTCAGATGTTGCCCTGCAGTTCTTGGTGGAAGAGGTGTAAAATAAGCAAAAACAAGTGTATATATTTATGTAACACCTAGACGGCTGGAGGAGATTACACTGATGAGGAGGTGTGAGGCCATAAGAGGATTTCGATAGCCAGGAGCAAGATTTTAAAATCAAGGTGCTGCTTAACTAGGAGCCAGTGAGGGTCAGAATGCACAGAGGTGATGGGTCCATTTCCATCCACTCCACTCTCCCTCCCTCTCTCCTCCTCCTCCCCTCTCTCCCCTTCTTTCTTTGATTCCCTCCTCTCCTTACCCTCCACCTCTCTCTTTCCTCCTCCAGTCTCTTCTCCCGCTCTCCCCAGCCCTCCGTCCACCCCCTCCCCCTTCCCTTCTCTCCTTCCCCTCCCTCTCCCCTTCTCTACCTCCCCACTCCCCCACTTGCCCCCTCCCTCCCCCACTTGCTCCCCTCCCTCCCCACCCATGGATCCCCATGGCTCTCCATCTCCCCCTTTTCCCCTTGTTAAGACTTCGGGAATGTTCTCTGCCTTTCTGGCACCATTGTGTGGTTTTCTTGGGAATTGCTTTTACCATTTTGTAGCTGGGGTTTTCTGTCCCTCTTTTTAAGCTGTGTGCTCCACAACTTGAAGGTTAAAGTATTTGTCAAAGACTCTTAACATTTCATCAATGCTGGCTGAGGAGCCAATACTGCACTGCATTAGGATTGCTTCATCAGCAAGTTCACTAATGAGTATAAACACATATTAATCTGGACTCCTTCAGATTTCCCATTTAGACCTGATGTACTCAGATAATTAAAGAAAAAAATCTTCTTCAGGAAGCTTAATTTTGTTAGGTTTGGACCTTGCATGAGTCCAACCATGTTCGGTAAGGTAGATTTTTGATCCATGGTCATTTAAAATTAAAGGTGTGTATAGCTTTAAATGCAGTTAGGAAATCCAAGATGGTGCTGTTGTATGCCCCTTTTCAACAAGGAAAGCATTTGTCGTTTTTGGCGGGCTCCCACAGTAATGGCGTTTGCGATTTCTTTGTTTTAAATTTTTAGCAGCGACTCCCTGGATTGACTTTTCTGAGTTTTCCCTGTAGTATCTAAATATTTTTGGGTCATGAAAGCATCATTTCCCAGCTTTTGCTGGGTTTTTAAACTGCCGATTCCTTTTTATTTAATTTTTTTTGTCTTTGGCTGTTTGCAGTTTGTTTTAAAATGGCAATTCTGATCGCTGCTGACTGAAAAGCTTTTTTAAACTAGTTCTGGCTAAGAACTTAGCTCACCCCTGCTAGGTCTTCTGACCCTCCACTCTCTGGGTATTGAACCTGGACTTCCATGGGATTCAATGGAGGTTTCTTGCTGCAGTATGGAGCTTTATTTCTGCCTTCTGCTTCCAATCCTAATTTGGAGATTTTCTCTTCTGATCTCCTTATGCTGTGCTTTCGCTTCTGGTGCTTTTCACCAGGTTCTGTTTTTCCAGTCTTGCAGGTTTTAAATTTCTTCTCCAGCTTCTGAGGTTCTGAGTTGTCCTGATCACTTACCATGTTGTAAGATATGTGTTGTTCGGTAGGTCTCATGAAGAGGCGCTGAGTCTTGTTTAGCTTAACTACAAGTAATTACATACATATATACATTATAAAGTCTAAGCTCAGAGCTGGCTGTATGTTAGCTTCTACACATGTCTCTGTCCATACAAGACTGCCCTCTGGACTCGCGTCGTGTCTCTTTACATCACAGTGTGGGAAGTATTGTGCCTAGCCCTATGTTAACCCTTTCCATGCCAGACCCTTGTACTATACATTCCAGTTGTCTCTGGTTTGTACCTGATGTTAGGTAGAAGATCATTTCCCTTAATGCATTTATAGCTGCACAACTCTAAACTTTCTTAATTAAAAGGTTAAAATTTATATGAAATATAAGAAACTGCCCTGTCCATGCCAGGTAGCACATGCTTGAGTTTTATTATTTTTTTCCTCTCTCAGGTTTTATTTAGCATAATACTTTTTTAACCACACTGGGTGTTTTTTTAAACCAGTCAGTTATGAGTCAAAGAACCTTTTGACTACAGCTCAGTATTCATAAAAGTCATTGCAATTGAGTTTACAAAAAGAAATGCCAAACAATCTAACCGGTAATGTGGGGAAATTGCCCAGGTTTGTCCAGTCCATAAAATACAGGACAAATCCAACCTAGCCAATTACTGCTCATCTGTCTATTCTCGATCACCAGCAAAATGATAAAGACGTTGTCAACAGTGCTATAAAGTGGACTTGTACAGCAATAACCTGCTCATTGATGCTGATTTTGGGTTCTGCCAGGACCATTGAGCCCCTGGCCTCATTAAAGCCTTGGTCCAAAGATGGTCATAAGAGCTGAGCTCAAGATGAAGTGAAAGTGACTGCTTTTGACATCAAGGCAGTATTTGACTAAGTGTTGTGGCATCAAAGAGCCCTAGAAAAACTAAAATCAATGGGAATTGGGGTGGGGTGAAAGCTCTCCATGGTTGGAGTCATACCCAGCACAAAGAAAGATGGTTGTGGTTATTGGAGGTCAATCATCTCAGTCCTAGGTTGCCGCTGCAGGTGTTCCCTGGGTAGTATCCTAGGCCCAACCATCTTCAGCTGCTTCATCAATGATCTGCCCTTCATCATAAAGCCAAGTGGGGATATTTGCTGATGATTGCTCAATGTTCAGCACCATTCATAGCTCCTCAGATACTGAAGCAGTTGGTGTCCATATGCAGCAAGACTTGGACAACATTTAAGCTTGGTCTGATAAGTGGCAAGTAACACTTGAGCCACAAAGTGTCGGGCAATGACCATCTCCAACAAGAGAAAGCCTGTCCACTTCCCCTTGACATTCAATGGCATTACTATCACCGAATCCCCCACAATCAACATCCTGAGGGTTTCTATTGACCAGAAACCGAACGGGACTGACCATATAAATATTGTGGCTACAAGTGCTGGTTAGAGGTTGGGAATTCTGTTGTAACTCACCTTCTGACTCCCCAAATCTACAATGCACAAGTTACGACTGTGGTAGAATGCTCTGCGTTTGCCTGGATGCGTACAGCTCCAACAACAATCAAGAAGCTTGATACCATCTAGGATAAAGCAGCACTCTTTATCAGTATCTACACCACATGCGCTGCAGCAGTTCAAGAAGGTGGCCCCTCACCACTGTCTTAAGGGCAATAGTGATGGGCAATGAATGCCAGCCTAGCCAGCCACACCCACATCCTGTGAAAGATTAAAAAAACCCATAATGACATGCCCTCCATTGAGTTATAATTGTGATATCTAACCATAAACTAATGATTTGAAAAATTCAGTGCATCTAACTGTTCCGTGATATGCTAATTGTTAATAAATCGGCAGTATAAAACTGAGAGAGCATGAAATCATCAATTAGATGAGGCTAGCCTAAATAGAAATGTAGAAAAGTTAAAGGGTTACAAGAGGGTGTTTTAATATAATTAACAGAGATTTGTTAACTTGTTTCTCACCAACAACAATAACTGCTTTTATTGAACTTGCTGAACTAAAAGAAATGTAATGTAACCCATGTTTTCCATTTTGTTTGCAGGTCACTCTGTAAGACTACTGGGTCAGAAAAAGGATAAGGGAAAACGGTTGGGGGGTGCTCGACTAGATTTGCCAAAGATTAGGAAAAACCCACTGATAGAAATCATTTCCATCAACACTGGGTAAGCTTCTTTAAAATATACTTATAGAATATTTAGTTGTACTTAAGGAAGCAATTTTGTTTTCCAGTGCTCTGACACACTAGTTTGTAATGTGACTTACTTCGCTAAACACTTGCCATGTTATAAATTGTAGCATGGGATTATGCTATTTGTGAGTTTTCTTTTGTATATTTTTGTTGAACTAAGTCACTCTACTAATTTTCAGCCACACATAAGCATGAAATTTCAAAGTGATTAAAGCTCCCTGTTCAAATAGTTAGCAATTTTGAAGATCTTCACTGTAGAATTAAACCAGCAATACACCTCAAGACCGAAAGCATTTATTGTAGAGCTGTGACCACTTTTGTAAAATCACTGCCTTTCTTCGTTAATTAGTCTTCTGTAAGGCCAAATGTGTTTGTGAAGTGGGGTTAAAGGAGACTGCATGGAACCTGAATATTTTGCAGGTCAGGGCCTGGGAATTATGAGCAAGCTAAATCAGCTTCTGACTCCCAAAAGCCAGGCCACCCCACCATCTGCAAGGCACAAGTTAGGAGTGTGATGAAACACCGTCCACTTGCTTGGATGATTGTGGCCGCAACAACACTCGAGAAACTCAACATCATCCAGGGCAAAGCAGCCTACTTTATTGGCACCCATCCACCACCTTAAAAAAATTCACTCTCTCTGCTACTGACACACAGTGACAGCAGAACGTACTATATGCAAAATGCACTGCAGCATCTTGCGAAGCCTCCTTCGACAGCACCTCCCAAATCCATGACTCCTACCATCTAGAAGGACGGGGGATTGGCGGGGGGGCATGGGGGCAGCAGGCACATGGGAACACTAACACCTGCAAATTCCCCAAGTCTAGCACTATCCTGACTTGGAATTGTATCATCATTCCTTCACTGTCCTGGGATGAAAATCCTGGAACTCCGTTCCTGGCAGCACTGCGCCAGATGGACTGCAGCAGTTCAAGAAGGAGGCTCACCACCAGTTTCTTGATGGCAATTAGGGATGGGCAACAAATGCTGGCCTTGCCACCAACACCCACATCACATGAAAGAACAAAAGAAACTACATAGGGACGAATGTGTCCTTTAGCTTGTCAAATGAGATGAAGGATGAAATCTGTGAAGTGCTAATAGTCATCATGGAGGAGTTAGAAAAAACAAGTGCAGTCCCAATAAATTGGAAATAAGCCTGTTTTTTACTCATTTTCAAGAAAGGTAATAAACCAAACATAGCTCATTGGTTTTAAATCAATTAGTGGCAAAATAATGGAATTGATAATTATGTACAATACTGGTGAGCACATATATGATAGTAACTTACTAATGGAACTAATTATAGTTTCAAAGGTATTAATCCTGCTTCACTAAGTTTTGATTTTTCTGAGGTGAAATGCGAAGTGGACAATGGAAAACACGACACGATAGTATACCTTGACTTTCAAAAATCTTTGATAAAGCTCCTCATGATACAGCATGAGTTTATGGCTGTAGGCACTCAAGGAATTGGAGGAGAGAGAAAGGAAGCAGCAGGTAGTGGGTAAGAGAGTGATGTTAGTGCGGGATCATGTACTGAGTGGAAAGTCCTTGGAATTTGTACAGGAGCCCTCACTACAAATGTGACCTAAATTCAGAAACTCAACACTTACGGCACTACCACAGCTAAATGGGACAGATTCGGAGCAAATCAGGCAGCAGAAAACTGGACACTCAAAAGGAACTGGGGCCCATCAGCAGCAACAGAATTGTATTACACCATATGCTATAGCTTAATGATCTCGCATATCCCTCCATTAGCCACAGAACCAACCCTGATTCAATAAGGAGTGTAGAAGAACATGGCAGGAGCAGTACCAGGCATATCTAAAAATTATGTCAGCCTTGTGAAGCTATCATACAGGACTATATGCATGCTAAACAGTGGAAGTAGCATGCGATACTCAGAGGAAAACAATACTATAACGAACTGATCAGGTCAAATCTCTGCTCTTCTGCCACATCCAGTCATAAATTGTTTTGGATTGTTAAACAACTAATGGAAGGAGGAGGTTGCATGAACATCCACATCTTCAATAATGCTGGAGTCTAGCACATCTGTGCAAAAGACAGGCCTGCAGTATTTGCAACTGCCATCAATTGGATGTGCTGAGTGGATGGTCCCATTTCTACCTCCTGTGTGTCCGTTATGAGAAATGTTCGTCTTCAGCCAATTCAATTCAATCCACATGATTATCAAAAAATGATTGAGCGCATTGGATGTAGCTCACTTTGAGTTCTGGCAATATCCTAGCTGTAATGATGAAGACTTGTGTTCCAGGACTAGCTGTGCCTGTAGCCAAGCTGTTCCAGTACAACTACAATACTGGCATCTACTCAACAAAGTAGAAAATTGCACAGATGTGTCCTTTGCACAGAAAGCAGGACAAATACGATCAGGTCAATTACTGCCCCGACAGCCTGTTCTCAACCATCAGTAAAATAGTGGAAGATGGTGTTAACAGCTCTATTAAATGGCACTTACTAATAATTTGCTCAGCAATGCTCATTTGGGTTCTGCCAGGACCACCAGTAAAAATGAAGTTAATAGAAATCAGGGAAAACCCTGCACCAACTGAAGCCATATGTCGTAGCACAAAAGAAGATGGTTGTGATTGTTAGAAGCCTGTCATCTCAGCCCCAGGACATCACTGCAGGTGTTGCTCAGGGTAATTAGTCTTCTAGGCCTAATCGTCTTCAGCTGCTCCATCAATCACCTTCCCTTCAACGTAAGGTGGGATGTTTGCTGATAAACTGTTTTCAGTTATATTTACATCTCCTCAGATCATAAAGCGGCTTCTGTTTCTATGACCAAGCGAAGAGGGTTTAATGGCCTCCCTCTTTTCCCACTCTTCGTTTGATCGTATCAGTGTTTTTTTAATTTAAAAGGATGTAGTTGCCAATTCTGTAAGTGTTCAACTGTTTATGTAGTGTGATCATAGAAGAACCAAATCGGACAGGTTTTCTTGAGGTTAAAAAAGAGTCTTCTACCGATCTGGGCAAAATAAAATATGGACCAACTTTGTCTTACACACACAGATAAACATGCACGTGCACACGGACAGACACACACACATGGACGGACACACATGGACACGGACACACACCCACGCCATGTGAGGAAGAATAGGTTGATGAAATTAGATTCTATAAGTAAAAGGAATATAGGGTTAGTGACTGCTGCTCAGATATTCCTTCGGTGGCCCTAATGTTTTGATTTAAAGTTGTAGCCTATTAATTTGGTTGTTCCTCTGGAGACAGTGGTGTTGAGCAGAATTTCTGTTTTGAAAGGTCTCTGTTCGTAGTAGATATGCCTCTGGTTGGTCTCACTCAGCAAACAAGGCTCAAAGCTTTCTAGGAAGGGTGAAGACGGAGAGGCTCAACAGTTCCAGCTGCTTGCCCTCAGTTCATCAACATTTCAGCCTCAACTCTGCAAATATGTCTTTTTTATCACACTTAGGGGTTAACTGGTCATGTGACATGGTCTCTCCACTGTCGGCGGGATGGGGGGTACAAGTCAGAAGTGCGATGGAATTTTTTTCACTTGCCTAGATTGGTTGAATTCCGAAAACACTCAAGAAGGTCAACACCAGAACAAGGCAGCCCACTTGATTGCCACCTATCCACCACCTTATATATTCATTCCCTCCACCATTGGCTGCAGTGCATGTTATCTTCAGGATGCATTGCAGCAACTTACCAATTAAAGTGTACTTAATTTACAGAAAAATTATAACCGTTTTCGATAACTGAAATTTAGAAATTTGTGATTCTAAATCTCAATCTTGGCAAACTAGTTATTCAACTAGTTGGCTCCAGCTGTGATTTTGCTGTGTGTGGAATGAAAATGCACATGAGAAAACGTTACTGTGGAATTTGTGGTTTCTGGCAGTTAATTACCACTTGGCATTTATGTTACCGTTAAAATAAATTCTGCTTAATTTCACATGAAAAAGTTATACTAAGACTTTATCTCAATCAATTAAAGATGGTACTTACAAAGGGAATTGGTTGGTACACCAACTGATCTCACTAAAAACACTTTGGATCTTTTCAATTGCAATTATTTTTTCTAAAAAAGAGTATAAAGTCAAATTGCAGTAAGTTGCTGGGAATTCTACCTAGATTTAATTTCACCTTTGACTCCTATTGTCTGAGTAAGTTAGTTGCAATATCCATGTAAAAATGTAATTTACCTATTAAGATAGAAATTATTTTAGACAATAAAAGAACTGGTAATATAATGAGCAAATGACTCTTAGAATCTCCTGTTAGCAAATTAGTGCAATATATTCAACTTAACACTTTTTCAGTACAAGTTATTTTGTGGGTACATCCAAGTTTATGCATGCCTTTTGATATCTTCTGAGATTACACACAATTCAGAAGATTTGTGCGATACTATGATTAAAATGTTGCTTCTTCGTTCCTCGCTTTTGGATTCAGATACTTGATGCTTTATAGATTCACGACTTGTATGGAACTGTTTGTGTAAAAATAGCTTTTCCTTCTGCATAGAAACTGCTGATGATTTGGATGCTTTTCCATAATACATAGAGGAAAGAACTTCTAGAGTATAATAATTGTTTTGAAAAACTTTATGTTGGTCTGCTGTATGAATGCAGTGAATGGGAAATGATTATTTTAAAGTAATTGAAGATAGAAGTATAATTTTAGTCTGCATATTATGTTGCACTGTGTTACAACTAGTCTCCGGATGTGGTCCTCCAATTTGTTGTGATCTTGGACGAGATACCCCAAATTGTTACTTTCCTGAACAGGACCCCAATTTTGTTATGGTCTCAGTTGAAGAGGAATGAGCCGGCTCCCCTTCTTTATTCAACCCCTTTGATTGGTTGCAACAAGGTTAACTTAAAAAGGATCCCTTTCATGGTTGATAACTTTTCCCAGTCCAAATGTATTTATGTTTTACAAGGAGCCAATTTAACCAGGCTTTCTCGAGTCATAGAAAGAAAGTTCATTAGTTACTAAAAACCTGAGAAAAAATAATGAAGATGCAACATACATACAGATCGGAAATGAGAAGTTGAGCCCAAAAATAAATGTTTAAAAAGATATGCGAATCAGTCTTTGGCTTGTCTGTGAGGAGTAAATGGCAAAACGTTGCAGCTATTAAGTTGGGTGATTCTGGTAGAGCTGACTTTGGCAGTTGAGCATTTGGTTTGGAGACACTAAGTTCTGCAGGTTAGCTGAAGGAGCTATCCTCTTTCTTTTTTGACTGTGGTTTTGCTGACTTGTGACTTCCCTCCAGCAACAGAGAGAGGAGAGTCTTTTACCTGCAAGCTGCGGGGACGCCGAGTTAGTGATGTTCTGCTGTGATCCTCACAACAATCATTAGCATACCAAAACTAGAACACGCATAACAGGTTTGCTGTAGGCTTTTTAAACTCATTTTCTTGCGTATTCCTGGAAGGGAAAGCAAACATTTCTTTTGCCCAGAATCTGCTTTCTTTCAACTCAGACCATTTCTACCTTCTGAGATGTAACTCAACAGGAGATGGTTTCTGCTGAGATTTGGTAATCAGCCTCCAACAACCATAGTGCCTCGATGGTGGAGGGAATGAATGTTTCAGATGGTGGATGGGCTGTCAATCAAGTGGATTCCTTTGTGGTTGGTGTTTCCCTTTTGAATGTTGTACTTGTCCAGCAAGTGGAGAGTTTTCCATGCTGCTGATAACCCTTGACTCTATTGCCTATCAGAAACCTAATTCACTCTTGCATAAATTCAGTGGCCCAGCCTCCACTTCTCTTTGTGTATGGTCCCATTAAATTTATGGTTGGCAGCATCCGCTCCAGGATGTTGATAGGCGGTTAAGATCTCTGTTGTCAGAGATGGTCATTGCCTGGTGCTTGAGATTACTTAACAGCCCAAACCTGGATGCCACCTGTGTGTTGCTGGATGTGGGCATCAACTGATTCATTATGTAAGGAATTATGAATGGAGCCGAACAGTCCCATTTCATAACTTATAAGAGAAGGAAGTAATTAATGAAGCAGCTGAAGATAGTTGGGCTGATGATGCTGCCCTGATGAAGTCCTGCAGCTGAGATGATTGGCCTCCAACATCCACAATCATTTTATTTCATACTAAATATGACTCCAACCTGTGGAGAATATTTCCCCTGAACCTCATTGCCATCAGTTTTGTTAGAGTTCCGTAGTGTGACATTTAATCGAACGCTACCTTGATGTCTACTTACATTTATATAGTGTGTTATGATACGGCAGGTGGTGTTTGCCCACTGACCAAATCCACAAGGGAAACTTGGCCATGCTAACACAACAGTTTTGCAATTTGTATTTATTACCATAACGTTTGTACACTAAATTCAGAAGCAATGAGTCCACTAACACCTTTAGAGATTTTGAAATTAAATTCAAATACTTAACAAAGGAAAAGAATAAAACACATACACAAGTTTACAGTTACACCGTTACTTAATATTATAACAATTCCCAAAATTCCTAATTAACCAGACTCCCAACTCTCCCCATAACCTTTCAACCCATTACTAATTAAAAATCTGTCTATCTCCTCCTTAAATTTATTCAGCGCCCTGGCATCCAATGCACTCTGAGGTGGTGAATTCCACAGATTCACGACCCTTTGAGAAAAGTAGTTCCTCCTCACCTCTGATGGGGTCCCCTTACTTGAGGAAGGATGTAGTTGCACTGGAAGCAGTTCAGAGGAGGTTCACTAGATTGATTCCAGAGATGCGGGGCTTGTCTTATGAGGAGAGATTGAGCAGTTTAGGCCTAGGGTTTAGAAGGATGAGAGGAGATCTAATTGAGGTATATAAGATGCTAAAGGGTATAGACAAAGTAGACGTGGAGCGGATGTTTCCCCTTCTGGGGAATTCTGGAATGAGAGGCCATAGTTTTAGGCTAAGGGGTGGTAGATTTAAATCAGAGATGAGGAGGAATTACTTTTCCCAAAGGGTGGTGAATCTGTGGAATTCACTACCTCAGAGTGCAGTGGATGCCAGGACGCTGAATAAATTTAAGGAGGACATAGAGAGATTTTTAATTAGTAATGGGTTGAAAGGTTATGGGGAGAGGGTGTGAAATTGGAGTTGAGGCCAAAATGAGATCAGCCATAATCGTAATGAATGGCGGGGCAAGCTTGAGGGGCTGAATTGCCTACTCCTGCTCCTAGTTCTTATGTTCTTATATACACACTCCCTGTAAGGCAGCAGTCCAAAATAGATTTTCAATTTATAGATACAATCCAGCAAGGTTACCATAAGCACCCACTTGACAGTGGAATCTCAAATGTTTTTAACACATCTTTGGTTACTGGAACAGCAGACTTCCACAATGTGGCTAGAGGCTTTTTCCCAAGCCTGTTTCACATGGTGTACTTTTCAGACCTCACATGGCCACAGCTCACACAGCCTTCCACCCTCCTTTAAATATATTTCTCTTTTGATTTGTAAATCCCATTGTTCCCCGATGTCTTTGGAATTTACTTTACCCATAATGACGACATAAACGATGTTTATATTATGATCAATATTTTAGGAAAAATTAGCATAATAACCTTGCTTTATTTATTTTGCCAGTCATAAAATACTTATCATATCTCTTTAAAAATCCAGCCACTTTTCCCCTTATGTAAAAATGCAAATTCCCCCTTTCTTTAGCTCATCCGTTAGCATATCAAATGCCTTTTTACACCTAATTCTTTTGACGAATTCAACCTTGCAGTCTACCCATCTCTAATGTAATTAAATCAGCCACACATAGAACCAAACACACAAATAAGCCCGCTTTACAATATCACAATAATATAAAAATATGATGGTTTTGTGACATCTCCATCCTTATAGAAAAATGAACCATCCTAATTTTAAAAGACAGCTTCATTTTCTCAACCTATCTTACATTACTTACTATACTTAATTATAAATACAAAATTATTACACTACTAGGTACATGCATTAACATGACAATATATGTACAAATCTTTTGTATCAACAGAGGTCATTTCAGCCCAGTGTCCAGCTTTTAAATGGCCGATTTTATTTGAACTTTAAATTCTTGACATTGCATCTGCAGTTAGATTTTCTCATCCAGCCACATGCATAATCTGTAAATTAAATGGTTGCACTAATAATCTCCATCTGAGGTGTTGTACATCAGTCTTGAAATTTGTCTAGAAATTAGATTGTGGCCTGTGTGAACAATTGTTTCTGATGAGTTGTTTGCAGCTCGAACCTCGAAATGCAAAACTAACATTAGACTTAGAGTCTCTTTTTCGATGGTTGAGTACCTTCTCTGATGTACATTCAGCTACGGTGAAATATATCAGTTTCTCAATTTCAGTTTTGTCTTATTGCAGCAACACAGAACCTGTACCCAAATTATTTGCATCCACTGTCAACTTGAACTGCTTGGCATAATTAAGTGCTGCCAAAGCAGGTGTATTAGTCAACACAGTTTTTAACTGTCAAATGCATTCTGACACTCCTGTGTCCATTGAAACTTCTTGTTCGTTTTTAATAGTTCAGTTAAAGGAGCAACCACACTGCTAAAATTTGGTACAAGCTTCCAGCAAAATCCGTTTATGCCCAGAAATCTCAAAACTTCTCATTTTGCTGTAGACACTGGGAAATTCATGATGGCTTTTACTTTCACATCCCTTGGAGCCACCTGGCCGTATCTAATGGTATGGCCTAGATATGTAACTTCGCACTTTTACAAATTCACTCATGGCTAAGTTCACCAGCAACTTAGCTTCTTGCAGTCAATCAAATAGTTCTTTCAGATATTGCACATGCTCCTCCCACACTTAACTGAAAACTACCAAGTCGTCAATATAAACAGCACAATTGTTCAGTCCTGCAGTTACTTTGTTTGTCAGCCTTTGAAATGTCACTGGTGCATTCTTCATACCAAATGGCATGACTTGAAACTGATATAGTCCATCTGGCATTAGTAAGAAGCTGATATCTGTTTTACACTTTCTGATAATGGTACTTGCCGATATCTTTGTGATAAACTCTGACTGTCCCACTTTCTCAATACAATCTTCCAACCGTGGAATAGAATATGAATCCGCTTTTCTCACTGCATTTACTTTTTGATAATCTGCACACAGTCTTTATGTTCCACCTGGCTTCAGTACCATCACAATAGGTGAACTCCAGTTACTGCAAAAAGAATCTATGATATAATTCTGAAGCTTGAATTTTATTTCTTTCTGTACTTGAGCTAATTTTACTGGATTTAATCTATAAAGATGTTGCCTTATTGAAATGGGATCACTCACACCTACATCATGGGCAGAATTTTCCTGTTGGCGTGTGAAGGCGGGCTCCACTTGCACGCGTGGAAATGATGCGTGGTGATGTCGGGTGAGTGTCCACCAGGGGGGAAAACCTACATGCTGGGTTAAGTGACCAATGTCACCATGGTACTCACCCTTCCTGAGCGCAACAGGTCGTTGTTGAAGTGCTTGCGACGCTGGACCCAGGTGTGCATCACCACTCCGCCACCTCCCCCCAAACACGTTTAGCCATGTGGGGGGCCTCCTCCTCCCCTCTCCCCTGGGGTACCAGGACCTGCCGCCAGGATCCTCCTCGAGGAGGTTAGCAAGGCAATCATCGGAAAAACGAGGGGTACAGTGCCCTCCTGCCCTAGCCTCCTGCCTGGCCTGCTCACAAGCAGCGCTCTGAGAAGGCCTTCCATTGGCCATAATTCGCAGCCTTGGTAAGGCTGCAGCAACTTTTTAAAACAGGCCGCCTGGTTGCCATTGGACCCGGCGGCCATTGCAAACCCGCCGTCGCCCACCCACTCCTGTTCTCGGGAGCCGCAATTCATGCTGGGCGGGCCTTAATTGGCCCTCCCGCGTAAAGTGGTGGAGCGGACCTGATCGCGGGTGGCGATCGGGTCCGCCCGTTCCTGCTTCGCTCCCCCCTGCCGGCCAGAAAATTCAGCTCCATGTGTAGCTAAATTTGTCTTCTACATCTTATTCACACAAATAGCTTTGTTTGACTGCAATAGCTTTTCCTTATCATTTTGACTCTTGTCTGGAAGATAACTCAATATTACACTCAAATTTTTAAGCACACCCTCATTGTCCAATTTGGTGAGAGGAAAATCAATTTCAGGATCCTTCATTTCTACCTCTTACTCTTTATCTACCACTACTATTACTCCATTTTGGTTAACTTCCTTGTCAGAGTACTTTTTAAACATATTTCATGGCACATCCTCTTTCTTCTACCTGGCGTATTTATTAAAAAATTTACTTCACTCAGTTTCTTTTCAGCCTATAAGGCTCACTGAACTTAACTGTCATGGTTTACGTGATACTGGTAACAAAACTAACACTTTTTCTCCAGCAACAAAGTAAGAACACTGGCCCTCTTATCTGTCTTTATGTTCATCCTTTGTTGTGATACCTTTAAATGTTCCTTGGCTACATGAGCTTCACATGCTCTGTTCAATATTTCTCTGAAGTTTGATACATAATCCAGGAGAGTAGTTTCTCAACTCTGACCCACTAACTGAATCAACTTAAGTGGTCCCCTTACCCTATGACCATAGACTAACCAAGGAAGTTAAGGATAGTATCAAATTGAAATAAAAACATACAATATGGCAAAGATTGGTGGTAAGCCAGAGGATTGGGAAAGTTTTAAAAACCAACAAAAGATGACCAAAACAATAATATAGTGGGAGAAAATAAACTTTGAGGGTAAACTTGCAAGTAATATAAAAAGAGACAGTAAGAGCTTCTTTAAATATGTAAAAAGGAAGACAGAGGCCAAATTGAGCATAGGCCCCTTAGAGAAGGAGACTGGGGAACCAGGAAATGGCAGAGGGGTTGAATAAATACTTTGCATCAGTCTTCATGGTAGAAGACAGTAATAGCATTCCAAAAACACTAAATAATCATGGGGCAAAAGTGGGGGCTGGGAGGGGTGGGGGGGGGTGGAAATAAATAGAATAAATGTCTCTGGAGAAAAAGTAATAGGGAAACTAACGGGGCTAAAGGCCGATAAGTCCCCTAGACCTGATGGGTTGTAACCTAGGATATTAAACGAATTAGCTACAGAGATAGTGGATGCACTGGCAGCAAGCTTCCAAGAACCCTTAGAATCTGAAAAAGTCCCAGAAGATTGCAAAACTTCCAATGTAACACCCTTATTCAAAATGGCAGGGAGACAAAAAACAGGTAACTAAACTATAGGCCAGTTAGCTTGACATCTGTCATTGGAACAATGTTAGAGTCTATTATAAAGTATGTAATAGCAGAGCATTTAGAAATACATAATCTAATCCAGCAGATTCAGCATGGCTTCATGAAGGGGAAATCATACCCCAGATGTGACTCACTCGCTTCAGGTATCCCTTTCAATTTCAAATGCTTCACTATTACTTCAATTATGTCCACATTCTTTGCCCCTGTGGTTAAACCTAGCTATCCGCCAATTCTATTAACTTACCCTTCGTTAATTTTTGTAAACCAATCAGGTTTATATCTTCTACTCCCAGACAAGTCTTAGCAATGGTTAAAGGCATATTTGCAGTCTCACTATTTTAAAATCCCTCAACATCAACTGCTGAGTTCAATATTCTTCTCGTACTTGTAGCCTTAAGATTCACCAACTCCAACCAGTCAAAGGATTTTAAAAATCCCGCAAAGAGCCCCTAATTTTGTTATGATACAGCAGGTGGTATTTGCGAGGTTGACCAAGCCCACAAGGGAAACTCGGCCATGCTATCACAATGGTTTTGGTATTTGTATTTAGTATGAGAAGGTTTGTGCACTGAATTCAGAAGTAAGAATCCCCTCATTCCTCACCTCGTCCATTTACATTTCAAATGCCTTTTTACACCTAACTCTTGATAATTTAACCTTGCAGTCTATTCGCCTCTAATTTAATTAAACCAGCCCCACACACGTACACACACATAAGCCCACTTTACAATATCCCACAATAGTATTATGAAAAATATGGTAGTTTTGTGGCAATGCCTTTAAGCACAATCAGACAAAAGGTGATGGATTTTCCTCCCCAGACCTCTCCACTCTCTCCTCCTTTAAGGCACTTCTTAAAACCTACCTCTTTGACCAAACTTTAAGTCACTTGTCATAATATTTCCTTATTGGCCTCTGTGTCAATTTTTATCTGATGATAAGTTCAGCGTTAAATGGAACACTGCTATCCATTAATGAAAAATGAATCATCCAAGACTTCTAAATCTTTGATTTCCACTGTTTTTGTGTTGTTTTTTAAAAGCTTTCTTACATTACTTAAATGTGTGGTAGATACAAGTAACAAAAAATTGAGATGAGCAGTTGTTTGCTCCTGCTACATGGTTGCTTGAAAATACTTTTTTCGCAACATTATTAGACTATCACCTAATTTCCAGGAGGCTGCGTTTGCTGCACGCACAGTACTAGTGTTCTCGGCCATGTTTACTGTTTTACAGATTTGCACCCTGAATCTATGAAAAAGGAAACTTACGCAAGCTTTGGCTGCACCAGGCCACATCCCTGGTTCTGAAGGGACAGGGACACTCCCTCTGTTTTATTGCAGAGAGTGGGGAACAGGCCGTCTGTAGTGCAGATCTATATTTGCAGAAAAAAAACATTTCTATCTAAAACCTGCAGAGATTACAACAGGCGAAGAGTTAAATATAGAACTTTTTATCAGTCCCTGGCCCTGCCCCTGAGCATGAGATTAATACTGCGATTGTTTAGGTAAAATCAGACATTTACAAGGTTTTCTGGAACCTATACTTCATCTGACCACCTGTGTCTCACAGCCTGAACTCACTCTGTCTCTCTCACTCTGCCCCTCTTTTTTTCCTTTTTTGTACTGTGTAACAAAGTGGGATACTGTTTCTGAATAAACATATTTCCATTTAAGGCTTTCTGGTATGCTGAGTGCTGCAAAGTGACACCTGCGCGGAGCTGTATGCATGCACAGAAGGCCATATTGCGTTGGCAGGAGTCAATGTTTCCAGAATATCATTTAGAGAGAGGGTAAAGCATCTTGAAATATAATTTTTTTCTCTTTTGTTCGCTATTTAATCTCCACTTGTTGCTACTCCTCTCTTGAGACCTCTGACTCATGGGGAGTGACTCCATGGCCGTAGGCAGTTCTCTCGTCTTAAATTAAAGCATGAGCCTAAATATTGGTAAGTTATTCAATCATATGCACTATCCTGTATAAGCCACTGGCTAGGAATCAGGAATATATTCCCCCTCCTCTGCTGCTGGGAATTCCATTGGAGTGGCCCCATCAATGTTCTGAATGAGGTTCGTTAATACAACAGAGACCAGGATCAATTCTGGGAGAATAAATCAGAACTTCTTCAAGGTGGTTATTTCTGGAAGAGAAGTGACAGTAAATTAAATGCTAATAGAAAATCAAAATACTGCATATGCTGGAAATCTGAAATAAAAAGCAGAAAATGCTGGAAACAATCCAGGTCTGGCAGCATTGGTGTCGAGAGAAACAGTTAACTTTTCAGGTTGATGACCTTTCATCAGAATCCTGTTGTTCTTTATTGTCAACTGCCAGGCATGGTGAACAGAATAAACTCCAATTAAATGTGCTAATGATTTGAAATTGATGAAGGTACTTTGAACTTAATTACATTCCACAGCCTTTTTTAAAATTGTTACAATTTTATGTATTTGAGTGAAATGTTTCTTCTCCACAGACTTGAGAGTTTCCTGCATTTATTGTTTATATTTCAGGTTTCTAATATCTGCAGTATTTTGCTTTTCAATCAATCCTGGGACCTTCCTAATGAAAGACTGGTACTCCCTTCTGTTAATGATGTACTGCTTACTGGATATCGTGGCTCAAAGAATGTCATGTTTTTGATGTGTATATATGATACCGTATACGGAAAGTAGATCTGAAACTCCCAAGTGTTGTTGCACAATGGAGTACAGATTTTAATGTGGAATTATGGTGCTTCATTAATTCCAGCATATGTCCAAATGGAACACATTAGCAAATAATTAATTTTCAATTGTGCACAATCAAGTCCAAAAAGTATTTTTAGTCAGCTTTTTACAGTTAATTTTCCTATGTATGGCATATTTCACAAGTTGGGATTTTGAAGCAAAGTTGATGGTTCCCTTGTTTAAACTTAACAATTCCTTTTATCCATCCTATTAAACTGTGCTCCATGAATAATATTTTTGTGTTCCTATTATCTTAATTTTGTAATCCTCCTGTGACCAGTTGTATAGTTTATTTATTTCCCATTTGGAAATTCTTGATGGGAGATGCAAAAATTTACAAAATAAATGCCCAGTTCTATTCCATCTCAGTGCAAGAATGTAAGAGATGTACTGCAAAGTTCTTCACTAATTCAGACAAAATATTGCTGATGCGATGCTTTCATTACTTGATAGGTTTGTTAAAATGTTTATTTCCAATTATTTTCCTGCATGCTGAAGGTACTTGGGTATGTTCCCACTGGCATCACAAGCACCAGGTTCCTCACCTTTGGCCATTTTTGATCTGAGTATGGGTAGGTTATTTGCATGATGTAACAGCCAAGACCAAATCTACCCCTGTCTCACATCCATGCATATATATTGTCAGAAGTAACAAATATCAATGAGGGACTGTTTCTCCTTCTCCCTCCCACTGTAAGGCAAAAAACAGTGAGATCAATTGGTATTTCTTCGCCTCTGTCTTGAACGGTGACTACATGCCTTAGGGATTTTCATCGTCAGCTGCCAGGCATGGTGAACAGAAACTCCAATTAAATGTGATAATGATTTGCAGTTGATGAAGGTACATTGAACTTATTTACATTCCACAGCTTTTTAAAAAATTTGTGGACATTGCAGGTAAGGAAGTTTTAGTTGTTCGTTGACTGGGCATGGAGCCTTGGGTTACAATTGTTTGCATTTGAGTCCCTGTGATATATTGCTATTTTTTTAAAATTAAGAGCAGTATACTGCAGCAAGATGGAATCAGTTTCATGTGTAATTAAAGTCTTTTAACTGTTATGTATATTCACGTCCCACGAAAAGATTAAACAAAGTAATTTCAGCATTCGTTTTTAGAAAAGCGAAAGCAAACCAATTAAATCGCTCAAAACAGACTAAATTTTGACTGCCATTTCTTCTGTATCTTTCATCTACAGCCTTAAAAGCAGACCTCTAAGCCAACTATCTTAGAACATAAATAATTGCATATTTCCTATAAGTTAGGACTCTCCACGAAAAGAGGATTATTTATTCTGAGAATGTCCTATGAAGAATTTCCCAGGATACTCAAGTAGAATTTTATCAGCTCAACTTGAAGGTTGCTTCTCTTCAGTTTCTAGTTGTGTACCCATTTATTTGTCTTTATACATTATTGGAAAAAGAACTTAAGGTTAAATTTTGCTGATCCAAGTAAAGCTAATTATCACTATTTATCTACAGAAAGGTTTGTGTATAAGACAGAGAAAATAGTGATAATTTAAACATGACAATGTATTGATAGCATATTTATACCCACCTTTCTTTATCTTTGAGCTCCAAAACAATCTAATTGTATTTACATTTTTTTGCGGAAAAGTCAAATTGTATCTTTTGGCACCATGCAATACGCCCTACATGACAGAGACTGCAGCAGTTCAAGAAGGCAGCTCACCACCACCTTCTCAAGGGCAATTAGGGATGGGCAATAAATGCTGGCCGAGCCAGTGACGTCCACATCCCGCAACTGAATGAAAAAAAATATACAGTTTTTGCGTTTTTCAAGAGGATTGGAAGATTTTAACGCTAAGTTTCATGTAAAAGCTGAAACTTCTGTAAGAAATAATGCTGAAAGACATAGATACTGAATGAACACTTGTCCTCTCTGTTCTTCACGTTCATGAAGCAAATTGTTATTTACAAAATATTTTTGTACTGCTGAATTGGGTAAAGGAAACACTAATTCTGCATTTTCCAGGAAATTGTTCTGTTGTTTCTGAGCAAATAAATCTGAAGAGTACACTATAAACTGTAAATTCTGGGACATTTACTTGATGTGAATTATCTTTTCTGGTGGGAAATTTCAGGATGAACAGCAATCTGTCTTATGACAGCCCCTTTACGCTTAAGGGCAAAATCTCAACATTTGAGGACATAGTTTTTTTTTAGAAATTGCCAACATATCACAGAATTGTTACAGCGCAGAAGGAGGCCATTCAGCCAGTTGTGTCTGTGCAGCTCTACGTTGGAGCAATTTACCAAATGCCACTCCCCAGCATTTTTCCTGTAGCCCATTGCACTCTTCACTTTCAGATAACAATCCGATTCCCTCTTGAATGCCTCAGTTGAACTTGCTTCTACCACTGGCCCCAATAGCCTCCCCTTCACCATGGATGTCCAATCCTTCTACACCTCCATCCCCTACTGGGATGGTCCGATGGCTCTCCCTCGAGCAGAGGCCCGAACAATGCCCATCCACCACTACTCTCCTCCGTCTGGCTGAACTTGTTCTCTCACTGAACAATTTCTCTTCAAACTCGTCTCACTTCCTCCAAATAAAAGGTGTGGCTATGGGTACCTGCATGCGCCCCAGTTATGCCTGTCTCTTTATGGGGTATGTAGAATATTCCTTGTTCCAGTCCTACTCAGGCCCCCACCCACAACTCTTTCTCCGGTACATCGATGACTGCTTCGGTGCTGCTTCATGCTCTCGTCTGGATCTGGAGAAATTTATTAATTTTGCTTCCAATTTCCACCCATCCATCACTTTCACATGGTCCATCACTGACACTTCCCTTCCTTGACCTCTCAGTCATAATTTCTGGTGATAAACTGTCCTCCAATATTCATTACAAGCCTACTGACTCCCACAGCTACCTTGACTACAGCTCCTCACACCCCACTTCCTGTAAGGATTCCATCCCATTCTCTCAGTTCCTTCGCCTCCGTCGCATCTGTTCTGATGACGCTACCTTCAAATACAGTTTGTGCCACTTTCAAAAACAGTTCCTCTGACATGTCTTCCTTCTTCTTTAACTGAGGTTTTCCACCTGTGGTGGTTGACAGGACCATCAACCATGTCCGGCCCATCTCCTGCGCATCTGCCCTCACATCTTCCTCTCCCTCCCAGAACCATGATAGGGTCCCCGTTGTCTTCACTTATCATCCCACCAGCCTTGCATTCAAAGGATCATCCTCCGCCATTTCCGCCAACTCCAGCATGATGCCACCACCAAACACATCTTCCCTTCACCCTCCCCCCCCCCCCCCAGGTATTCTGCAGAGACCTTTCCTCTGGGACACCCTGGTCCACTCCTCCATCAACCCTCTCCCATGGCACCTTCCCATGCAACTGCAGAAGGTGCAACACCTTCCCCTTTACTTCCCCTCTCCTCACCGTCCAAGGGCTCAAACACTCCTTTCAAGTGAAGTAGCATTTCACTAGCACTTCCCTCAATTTAGTCTACTGCATTCGCTGCTCCCAATGCGGTTTTCTCTACGTTGTAGAGACCAAACGTAGACTGGGTGACCAATTTGTGGAACACTTTAGGTCTGTCCGCAAGCATGACCCAGACCTCCCTGTTGCTGGCCATTTCAACACACCACCCTGCTCTCATGCCCACATGTCCATCCTTGGCCCGCTGCAATGTTCCAGTGAAGCTCAACGCAAACTGGAGGAACAACACCTCATCTTCCGACTAGGTATTTTACAGCCTTCGGGACTGAATATTGAGTTCAACAACTTTAGATCATGAACTCTCTCCTTCATCCTCATCCCCTTTCCGATTCCCCTTTTTCCAATTATTTATATATATTTTTCTTTTCCCACCTATTTCCATCATTTTTAACTGTATTTCCATCTATTGTTTTATCTCTACCTTTTAGCCTATTTCTATCCCCTCCCACCCCACCACCACTAGGGCTATCTGTCCCTTGCTCGTCCTGCTTTCCACCCTTAATGTCCCCATTAGCACATTTCTTAGCTAATATCACCACCGTCAACACCTCTTTGTCCTTTTGTCCATGACAACCTTTGGCAATCTCCACCTATCACTGGCCCTCTATCCATCTCTACCTGTCCCACCCCCCCTTAAACCAGCTTATATTTCACCTCTTTTCTATTTTTCCTTAGTTCTGATGAAGAGTCATTTGGACTCGAAACGTTAACTGTATCCCTCTCCACAGATGCTGTCAGATCTGCTGAGTTTCTCCAGGTATTTTTGTTTTTGCTTCTATCACCCTCAGGCAATGCTTTCCAGATCCCAACCACTGTTGCGGTTTTCCTCATGTTGCCATTGCTTCTTTTATCAATTGCCCTAAATCTGTGCCTCCTTGATCTTGATCCTGCCACCAAAGGGAACAGTTTTTCCCTATTTACTGTATTCAGACACCTCATGACTTTGAATACCTCTATTAAATCTCCTCTGAGCCATCTCACCTCCAAGGAATACAGTCCCATTTCTCCAATCTATCATCATAACTGAACTTCCTCATCCCTGGAACCATTCTCGTGAATCTTTTCTGCACTGTCTGTAATGGCTTCACATCTTTCCTGAAGCATGGTTCCCAGAAATGGGATTTTTGATCCAAAGTGGTACTTTGGGATTATTGGCTGAAATAAATAATGTTTCCTGATGTAATTTAGGAAAATATTTAACAGCAAAACCGATCATTCATAGAGGATGCTGTTTGTAATGCCCACCCTCTTCGAGATACAAAAATTGCTGACTGGGTTTTTCCTGAGTAAAAATAAAAAAAATGTCAATTACGCAATTGTGTGTTCATTATTCCAGCAATCCAGTACCTTTGGTATTTTCTTATGTAAGGAAACCAGTATTTATTCTCCAACACCAATCAAAAGCAAGTAATTCAGGGGATTTCTTAGAAGCAACTGTTGCCAGGCTTCAGGATCCTATTCTTAGTCTTGCCATTATTTAATGTAAAAGCAAAGTACTGCAGATGCTGGAAATCTGAAACAAAAATAGAAAATTCTGGAAAAAACTCAACAGGTCTAATGGCATCTGTGGAGAGAAAACAATTAATGTCTCGAGTCCGTGTGACTCGAAAATACGCTCTGAAGAAGAGTCATACGGACTCAAAACGATAACTCTCTTTTGCTCTCCACAGATGCTGTTAGACCTGCTGAGTTTTTCCAGCATTTTCTGTTTTTGATTCAGTATTTAATATCCCTGACCTTATAAGAGAACAGATCATCTGATTTATTATAAGCAGCACCACTGTTGATTAATAATATCCTGTATGTGTGTATGAACTATGACAAAAATAGAATTTTAATTTTAATCTATATATCTTGAATATGTATCATACCAAAACTGGAGGGTATTCAACATATTCTTCATATAGTTATACTTTTGAAAGTTTTATGGATTTGTTTAAGCAAACCAATTTCTTTTGCTGCATGGCACTCTGACCAGAAAAAAAAATCGTCATATATTCCCTTTAAGCCTAAGGATCACTGATGTTTTACATGTATGTAAGTTCTAGAATAACACTTGAATTTACAGATATTTGATTGTATTTGACAGGCATTAACTAGAAGGAAGAAAGAAGCAGTGTTAAAGTTCCATTCCGAAATACATATCTGAATTGTGTTAACTTAATTGGGACATCCCAATTTTTGGGGAATTTGAAGCTGTCCTACTGTTTCACTTTGAAGAGGCATTCCTGTTTTAATTTTGTAGTTCTCAATTGGACGTGTTAATGGCTTGGTTGTAGTTTTATGTATAATTGAAAGCTTTATTTGACACTCTTATTTGTAAACCATACTAATACATTAAATACATTAAACTCATTAGAAAGAAATTGTACAAAATTACAATATCATTTTAAAGTTCACGGCTCTAACCATAGTAAAATATTATGTCACTTAATTTCAAGTTTATAGTTTGTGAAAATGTGGAAATATTGCCTCATACTCTCTGCTGACTCTGGTGGTGATAACCAAGGGTCACATAATTTATATTATTGCAGCGGAGATTGGAAATATTTTCTTGGCACAATGGTCCAGGATCTGAAACTGTTGAAGTTCAAATTCTCAGACATTATATAAGATTACATCTAAAGTTGTATTGCTGTTACGGTAACACTTCTGTAAGCTATGGAAATAGTAGAGCCTCTTTTATTAGTAGATTCATACTGCGCTGTTTTAGTTTACTCAACAGGTCCTGTGTAGTGTCTCTCAGATGTTTTCCTGTTGATTCCAGTTCCCAGACTGGTGGATTTCCCACTGCCTTGAAAAATATGGTGCTACCTAGAGCGTATAAATATTTTGATCCCTACAAGCTGTATATATGTTTTTGAGCATTTCCATTTCTTTTGCTTCCATTCCCCTAAGGCAGAATTTTTTTGATGACTGATGCCAGGCTCACTGCCTGTAGCTCTATTTTCTTTCTCGCTCCTCTCTTAAATAATGGTGTTACATTTGCTATATTCAAACCCATTGGGACCGTTTCAGAATTTTGGGTTAGAATCTACCCTAGAGATACTCTTTTTACTGTTTAGCAAATCCAGAATGTGCATATTGACAGTTGATAGCAATTACACACAAACCTGTGCTGTATAAGAGCAATTTGGCTTACTTCAATCTGATTTTCCATGGTTTTGCGTCCACAATGAAACAATTGACAGTTCCTCAGGAATGGTCAGCTTTGCTCAACAGTCAATTAGGAATCTGTTCACAAATTGCAGAATTGATGAGAGGAATTCCATGGCCAGACTGTCTTGCTTCAACTTCTGTTGGAGAAAATGTGGCAACACAATACAGACAAGAGAACAGCAAATGAGTAACTTGACAGTTTAACTGTGTTCTATATATGCTGGTCAAAGAAGCAATATTGACCAGACCATTACAAAAACTTGGCTCAACAATGGGATCACGGCATGCAGTCCACCGAGCTAGTCCTGTAACAAGGTAACTGCCCTGGTAGAGGATTTGGAGCAGGGCTTTCAATTCTCATTGCTGAAAAGCTATTTTTAAGAATGTCCTATAGATGCCAGGAATTGTACTGTTAATGTCATAGCGTAACAGCGTTCATTGAAACCCCATTGATTTCAATTAGAAGCTTGCAACTACGGTATAATTATTTTGCTGTTGGTCTGATTGAATATCCTGGGGCATTTATATGCAAATTTCCTTCTGTAATAATTAAACATGTTTTAAGAACTTGTCCTGATGCTTTATGGCAGCTTTGGGTGACTGAACCAGATTAATACCAAGTAAGTATTCTAACAATGGACACTTTTCTGCTTAAAGTTCCCCTTTATAATAAGACAAATTCCTTACTATTTATCTTTGGAGTCAATGTGTCAAAGGTTTGAAGAATCAACACAATACATTATATCTTTCAACATAGTGTGCCCTTACTACAACAGTGGTAGCAGCATCTATTCCTTTTATAGGATAGATGATATTTCATGTAAAATATATCATTGGTTAGCTGCCATTTAGTTGAATTTTGTAAGAATGTCGCACAGATAGTTTAGCCTTACTTGGACCTGATAAGTCAATAAGCTGCAGAGTTTTGGATTAAATCAAAGAGATGAGGAATGAAGGCAGGTTAAATGGGCAATGTTCCTGAGGTTGAATGAGCAGTCTCACGTGATATGAAGTATAAAGATGAGGTTAGGATCAAACTGGACATGGCCTGAGTGATCAGCAGAGAAAGTTAATGGAAACGATGTCAGAGGGTTATAGGAGCTGACGAGGAACAAGGGATATCTTTGTTTCTGGTAATGTTGAGAAAAGGATTCAGGTAAGCCTGATATCTTCCATGATAAATAGTTAGCAGGTGTTCATGTCTGTGTTCATGCGTGAACTGTGGACTTAAGAGTCCCACTGTGCCATTTAACAAAAAGAACTGATGTTCGAGAGACAATCAGAAAGAACTGTGATTGCTTTGAAGTCAATGGTGCATGTAGACTGGTGGAGCTGAATGGCATTTTTGTGAAAACTTATCTAGCATTTGTAGATAATGCCAACAAGAAAGTAGGTTATAAATAGAAGGGAAAGTGTGGTGATAATGCAATTTTTTTTGACCTCTTGGGAGACAGAGAGACATGTACATGCATACAGCATGTGTACAGCTCCCACACTTTCAGATGATCTCTCACATTCTTCATTTCACTTTATAGAAAATGACATAGTTTCCATCTCTCCACCTTTGGATGGTCAATATTTCTAGCTTGCATTTGTACTGTTTTGCAGGACTTCAGTATATCTGTTTTCAGTGAGTAAACTGCTCTTTGACTCACATTGCTCATTAATTCTGTACCATTTATTTTACTAAGAAAAGTAGAATATTATTAGAATTTTTGGAGCAGGCGTCTATTCTCCACTCCCTTGGGGCACAGTCTCTGCCAGGCTTTTGCCAACACTTTTCCATGTCTGTTGTCCGTTATTTAGATAAAAGCAAAATACTATGGATGCTGAAAATCTGAAACAAAAACAAAAATTGCTGGAAAAACTCAGCAGGTCTGACAGCATCTGCGGAGAGGAAGACAGAGTTAATGTTTCGAGTCCATATGACTCTTCTTCAGAGCTTTTTTTCTTCAGAGTCATATGGACTCGAAATGTTAACTCTGTTTTTCTCTCTACAGATGCTTTTAGACCTGCTGAGTTTTCCAGCATTTTCTGTTTTTGTCCATTATTTAGTCTTGAATGAGACACACATTCGTCAAGTCAAACGTTCAGAAGACAGAAGCCATCATCTATGACATGCACACAAACTATGTACCTTCTCTGCTGATTCCAAGCCCCTTCTTGGCTACTGTCTTAGGTTGAAGTAGACTATTCACAACCTCAAGATCTTTCCTGAGGTTAAGTATAGATCTAATAGAGATTTTCCAATATTATGAAATATTCCTATTGGGTAAATTTGTAACAAAGGACCACCATACAAGGCTCAAGTCGGGAGTGTGATGAAATACTCTCCACTTCCTTGGATGAATGTAGCTCTAATAAGACTGAAGAAGCTGAACACTATCCAGGACAAAGCAGCTCACTTGAATGGAACCCCATCCACCACCTTAAACATCCACTCCCTCCACTGTTGACACACATTGGCAGCAGTGTGTACCATCTGCACGATGCACTACAGCAACTCAGCAAGGCTTCTTTGGCAGCACCTTCCAAACCCGTGACCTCTACCACCTAGAAGGATGAGGGTAGTAGATGCATGGGAACACCACCGCCTGTAAGTTCCCCTCCAAGCCACACACCATACTGATTAGCAATTATATTGCCGTTCCTTCACTGTTGTTGGTTCAAAATTCTGGAACTCCCTAACAGGGCTATGGTTGTATCTAACCACTTGGTCTGCAAAGGTTCAAGAAAGCGGATCACCACCATCTTCTCAAGGGCAATTAGGGATGAGCAATAAATGCAGGCCTAGCCAGCGACACCCACAACCCTTGAAAGAATTAAAAAAAAAGAGTATGGACTCAGGATTATCACAAAAAAAATTAAATAAGAAACTCTAAGTCTAATTTTACATAGAGTATTATTAGAACTTGGAATGTTTTACCTAACATGCCTTTCGAATTAAAAACTATTGGATCTTTTAAAGGAAAATGCATTAATATTTAAATGAGAAGATGCTACAGGTATAAGTAGAATGAAAGGGCTGTTGATTTGTTTTGGACCAGCTTAGATATAATGGACCAAATGGCCGCCTGTGTTGCAAACTGTTGTAGGGTGTTGGTTACAGTTCAGTAGGTCAGAAGGAGTTTTTGTAGTCATATGTGGGTTAACTGTAAGACTTTATATATTCTTAGAACTATTTCCCCACATACAGTAAAGGGTACAAGCTAGGAGCTCTCTCTATGTTTGCTAGTACACAATGACTCTGTTCAACACTAGACTGACTAGTGCACATGACCCCTGGGTGTGGGTCATGTGCATCTTACATCACTGTGTTGGCGGTACCCTCATTCGGTCCCACATTAACCCTATATGTGCCAGACTCTTATACTACACTTCCCACCAAGTTTTCATCCAATGTATTTTAAGGGATTATAGTTTACCTTATGTCTCTCATTGTTATTACTACATTATCACTATCCCATCTCCCCCCTTCAATGGCCTTGAATTCAAAGCTTCAGGCAGTCTGGAGATGCAATAACTCTTCCATAACTTGTTCGCATTACTTTCAAAGGTTCTTCCTGTAGGTTCGGAGGTTGTTCTGGCATCTGGGTATGTTTTCATCCTTCCATTCTTTTGTGTTGAACCACACTTGGTTGGTTTAGCTGTTGCGCTGGTCGGTGGTTCCTACCCTAACTCGTTTCTTGCGGGGTGGATGAACGTGTTAGTCATCTCCTTGTCATTTCTTTCACTTCTTCCCTTGTCATGTGGGTTGTGGTGATATCCCCTGTGGTGGAGGCTGAGCGTTCCTAAGACTAGAATGAGGTTTAGTGGTATGCCCACCTCTGTGTTTTGCTGTCGCAACGACAGCTGCCACCAGGTTTCAGCATCTTTTGTGGCTTTGGCATGCTGGCTGGGAGTTGCAGTGTATGTTTGGCGGTTGCAATGTTGACCTGCTGTACCGTCGTCAGAGCTGGAGGTTGAGGCTCATCGGATTGCTGGTCGCTCTCTACTCCTCCACTGGAGATGTGGTTAGGCTGGGTGGTTGACTGATCTGACCATTGGAGGTTTTCCGGCACCTGTAATGAGAATGAACAAATCTGCTGTGCGAAGAGAAAGAAGATAGTTTGGAGTTGCAGTCTGGAAACTTTTTTTTGTTCGCGTATTCGGGCTTGCTGTTCTCTGATTAATGACAGTGGTTGCCTTGACATCTTCTGTTTTGAGGAGATCCAGGGCTACACAGGCATTTCTGCTCAAGAGTAAAAGGCTGGTTATGGATGACGTACATAACAAAGATTTGTTTCCCACCATTCCTTAGTGGTTCCAGAATCATGCCTATGACTGGAAGTTGGATTCCTCCAAGCCTATAGATGGTGAGTCTGTTGTTTGAACCAGAGTTCTTTTAGCCATGGTTCTTTGTCCGATAGGACTGTTACACTGACTCCTGTGTCTAATTTAAAATTTGTTAAATGGCTATTGACTAAAATGTCCACATTCCAAAATGAGAAACCAAGATCTTTGACCTCACCCAAGGAGTATGGCAGCGTCTCTCCTGGGCTTGCAATCTCAAATTCGTGTATGATCTTTGGGTCTTCTGTGTGTTTGAGTTTTTGCCTTGCATGGTTTGCCATAGTGTCGAATCTCGTTGCACTGCAAGCATGGGGCTGAAATTGCAGGATACTGCCGTCACCTGTAGAGGCACTTTGCTCCAAAGCGTTGACAAGGCCGCTCTGCTGGCCAGTTTATGTATTGCTTTCCCCGGCTTGGAGTGTCTTTGTTGCTTAACTAGTTGAACTGTGGGTTGGCCTGTGCACCATGGTTTATTTTCTCCCCTTAAAATGCTTCTGTGCGGCTCATGGAGTTCTGACTGCCTAAGTATCTGTATTGCCTTTTCCAGGGTGAGACCTTCTTTTGCTAGCATAAGGTCAGAGAGTGTGTCGCCTACTACTCTGACCACTGTTCTGTCTCTGATGAGTTTGGATTTTAAGTCTCCATTTTTGCAACCTCCTGCCATCCTGTATAGATCATTGATGAATGAATTGATAGGTTCTCCTGGCTGCTGGACACGCTTGTTAAGTTTAGCTCTTTCGAGTATTTTATTACTTCTTTGATTAAAATAAACGTCAAAAGATTTTAGTACTTCTTCAAATTTAGCAGATGATTCATTGATTCCTTGCCTTACAATAATGTTATCTGCAATTGGGTCTATCTAGTGAAGCAGTGCACTAATCTGTTCTGCTTCTGCCTTTTTGTCTAAACTTGAAGTGATGCTGTAACTTAGGAATCTTTTCCCCCAAAGTCCCTGGTTATGTGATTGACCTGGGACTTCGATTAGTCTGAATTAATTTGGAAATGTAGAATTATGACCGGTGGTTAATTTTTTTAAAATGTGGGTTCTGCTTAAGAGCTTTCTGAATTTCAAGTTGGTGATGCTGTTCACTTGGAGGCACTTGCGCTTGCCAGTTTTGGCGGGCTCCCCTACAATGGCAATTGTGTTCAGTTTGGAAAAAAAATCATCAATGGTTGCCTGGGTCGATTGCCTGAAGAATTCTCTTGTTCAGCATTTTACGTTAAAGTCGGGAATTTGTCGAATCCTGGCATTTGCTTGTTCTCAGCTGAGCTTTGAAGTCACGATTCTCCCATATTTTTAAATTAATTCCTTTTTTTTGTTTCGGTGTGAGCTTGGCACTGACCTGGGGAGCGGGTTTTCCCAACAGGTTTATTTCAAATTGCACTTCTGACTCTGAATTATTTAAATATTTCCCAAGACTCGCTGTAGCCTGGAGTTTTAAAAGATTTAGCTCACCCAACTTGGACTGCTGACTCTCCACTCTGGGATTTGAAGCTGGACTTCCAAATGAGATTCAATGGCGTCTTCTGCTGCAGTAAGGAATTTTAAATTTCTGCCTCCAGCTTTTTCCTGGCGAATTTCCCTCTGTGCCTGTTTCTGGAGCATATTTTCAGGTCAGACTGCTTTGTTGAATATTTTTTCAGTCTTCCAGAATTTTAGTATTTCTCTGCACTTTCTGCAAGGTCTTGGGTTTTTCCATTTGATGTCACCATGTTGTAGGATGTTGGTTACAGTTTGGAGGGTCTGAAATCTTCATAGTCGTATGTAGGTTAACTCTTTTTTGGATTTTAGAACTATTTACAAATATACAGTAGAGGATAAAATCTAGGAGCTGTCTCCATGGTTGCTGGTATACACGGCTCTGCCCAACACTAGACTAACACTTGGTGGGGGTCATGTGCTTTTTACATCACTGTGTGGGCAGTCCTGTACTCATTCCCACATTAACCCTATATATGCCAGACTCTTATACTACACAAACCACTATGGTTCTGTGATATCATATGAAAAGGATTAGAAAATAAACTGCAAAAATGTCAAGGAAGGGCAAAGAAATAAAATTTGAATATACAGCTACAGTTGAATAGCTATAATGGTCACAATAGACTAACCACAATATGCATTTATATTTTCCTTGATTGTAGTGAAACGCCCAAGGTGCTTCACAGGGGCATTGTCAAACAAAATTTGACATCAAACCACATAAGGTGATACGAGGGAAGATTGGTCAGAGGTAGATTTTAGAGAGGGCCTTAAAGGAGAAAAGAGAAGTTGAGATGTTTAGGGAAGGAATTCCAGAACTTAAGGTCTTGGTAGCTGAAAGCATGACTGTGAGTAGCAAAATAATTAAAATCTGGATTGTGCAAGCGGCCAGAATTGGAGAAGTGTAGGAATCATGGGAGGTTGGAGAAGATTAGAAAGATGGAGAAGGGGTAGGCCTCTTGCTCTGTAAATTTAAGGTTGCATTTGAGAATGTTTGTTTCTTGTTAGGGTACTGCCAAAGGTCGTCTACCTGAGCTCTGCATTTAAGTCAGTGGCAGCTGCCTTGCAGGGTAAGCAGTAGATTATGCACTTGGAAACGCAACAGCTATAAAATCCCCACTCTCCCTCATCCACGCAAACAATGTGAAATAAATCTCAAATGGTGCTGGGTTATGATTTTGTTATTAATAAGAACTGACCCGTATTATCATCTTGCGTATGTGAACTGATATCAAAATTAATGTGCTTGCCTTAACTGGTGAAAACCTCTGTGAAACTCACTCGTGCCTGCTTTTCAGTATCCAGGGATTTCTTTATTGCCAGAGTAAACATACAAAGAGTGCTGATAAAGCCATTGACGGTGTTGTTGGCGTAGAGGGGTACCATCTTTTATGCAAAGCAAATTTGATATCTTCTCAGCATTTTTATGGATGCTGCTGCCACCTTTCTAAGCTTTCTTCAGCCTTACAGTGTCATGATAATTCTGCTCCCGTTCGCCAACCCAAAGCTGCTTAGAAGGATGTAGTTTAATTTCAACCAGCTGTGGGTGGTCACTGGGTTTACAGAGCGAACCTAAACAAACAGCTGCTGCACACAGCCTCTGGTGCTCTCATGTTGATACGTGCACAAGCTGCTCTCAGAATTGCAGCACAGTGAAGGGAGTGTGAGCCCTTATGCAACTCTTTGCATTAACGCTATAGCCCAGGTGTATGACAGGTCAGCCAGAAGCACAGAGAACCCATTAGCAATGTGAACACGAATGAACCATTAAGATTAAGTTGTACCTAAATGGGCATCTTCTTGGGGCTCTCAATAAATGGTGTGAGTGGGAACTGGAAAATCTGATTGCCTATTTCAAAAGTGCATGTTGGCAACTAGGCATTTGTGAGGTTGCTCCATCTTAATTTTCACAGAAAATGCACTAAATTTTGCAATGTGATCCTAAAACTCTGAAGGAAAATATCAAAATCCAATTTAATAAAAAAAGCACGACTTATTTAGTTATCTTGTGGCTTTGGCCTTAAGCTTTTATTCAAAATTCTTTTGTCTTTATCTACAAATCCCTTCATTGCCTCATCAATCTTTACCTTTGCAACTTCCTCCTCCCTTAATGCAAGCATACATCTAGCACTTAACTGAATCTGACTGCCTTTACATTTCCCCCTTCCCTCTGTTCCATCTCTGGTTGTTTCAGGCTTTCAGTCATTTTTGACCCACATGATGGAATTATCTCTCGAATCCCATATTTCTGGATTCCACAAAATCTACCAATTATTTTATCTCATGTAACATTTTGCTGATCACTACTTAGTGTTCTGTTGGTAGTTCTGTGAAGTGAGTTGTGATCTTTTATTATGTCAAAGGCACCAGAGCATTGCAATTTTCTGTTTCTACTATACTTTACCCTGTTGTCAGCGAGACATGGGATTTTGGAACTCAGCTACCTTCAAGTGTTTCAATATTGCTCTGTTATAAGTTGCATAGAGCAACATTTAGCTGAGAACCAGAGAAACTAGAGCAGCAGAGTTAGAATCCATGTCCTAAATCTTATTTGAACTTGTTAGCTTTGGGGCCTATTATTTAACTGGGGCCTCCTCCAAAGCTGATTTTCATTTGTCAGTTGTCATTTGTCAGTTAAACCATGAAGTTATAATTTACCATCTTGTAGATGTGTTCATATTAAATTCAATTAAATTATTTTTGTAATTTATTTTGTGAAATAGATAGTGGCCTCCCTCATTTAGTTTTAGTCTGCTGGTGGGCCATTTTGATTCAGTTGGCTGCAAATCAAGCAGGTTCCTGGCTTTATTGCTAGTGACTAATGCATCACACAGTTTTATGAATCATAACTATTTCATCTCTGTATTGAGATGAAATGATGCCAAAGGATCCTTCTCTTAACAGATTAGAAATGTTAACATCTTGTAAACATCTCTACTTTCTCAGACTGTTTTAAATTGAAAAACACAGGTGAAAGACTAAATCCTACAGTGGATGACACAACGAAGCTTGAAAAGAGAACACAAAGTAAAGCAAGAAGTAATTATTAAGTGTTAGGCTTAGACTTTAAAAGCCTGAGACGATGAGGAAAGAAGATAAATTGGAATATTTATAAATGATGAGAAATTAGGAACAGTAGGGGAGCAGAGATTTAGGAGCCCCCAAATACACAAATCAACAGGTATAGAAGGTATTTGAAAAGGCTAATGGGATGTTGTCCTTAACTTGACTATAAAACACACAAAATACGACCAGGGCCCATTGAGCCCACAAGCAAAGGCCACTTCAGCAAAAAACCTGCAATGTGAGGACCACACCGACCACTAAAACGGAGGCTGTTGCCTGATTGCCTTGTGAGAACACAAAGAAAGAAAAGACGTTAATGGAAAAGCAGAATATATTGTTCTTTCTGGGGGAATGCTGGGTTGAAGTGGACTGACTTGGTCACACATCAGTGCTAGGTCGAGGAATTTACCTGGAGAATGTGCTTCTCTCTCCTAATGAGCTGTTGGCGCACTCCTGTTAGCCACATCCCACTGAGATGGCAGCTGCCGCTTGAACAACTCCAGTAGCTAACTGCATCGAAATGCCAGGTGGTGCCTCTCTGGGTGGAGAACGCTGTCAGGATTGGCTCACTCCTGAAGGAGCGGGTCCATTTCCTGGTTACAAATTGGATCTCTCTCTCGTTCGCACACTTGCTCACTCACGTGCACACCCGCTCACTCATGTGCGCACCCGCTCACTCATGTGCGCACCCGCTCTCTCTCTCGTGCACCCGCTCTCTCTCTCGTGCACGCGCTCTCTCTCTCGTGCACGCGCACTCTCTCTCGTGCACGCGCACTCTCTCTCG
Organism: Carcharodon carcharias; assembly: GCF_017639515.1. Lineage (NCBI taxonomy): Eukaryota > Metazoa > Chordata > Chondrichthyes > Lamniformes > Lamnidae > Carcharodon > Carcharodon carcharias. Next base: position 191,712,227 of record NC_054469.1, read on the forward strand.
TGCACGCGCACTCTCTCTCGTGCACACGCACTCTCTCTCGTGCACACGCACTCTAGTACGCGTTCAATCTCCCTCTTGTGCGTGCACACTCCCTCTCGTGCGCGTTCATTGTCTCTCTCTCTTGTGTGCGCGCATGCTCGCTCTCGTGCGCTCTCTCTCGTGCGCGCTCTCTCGTGCGCGTTCTCTGCGCTCTCTCTCTCGCGCTGTCTCTCGCGCGCTTTCTTGCACACTCTCTCGCGTGCGCGTTCTCACTCTAGTGCGCGCGCGCACTCTTGCGCTCTGTGTCTCGCTCTCTCGCGCGCTCTCTGTGTCTTGCTGTCTCTCGTGCGCGCTCTGTGTCTCACTCTCGCGTACGCACACTGTCGTGCGCGCACTCTTTCGTGCGCGTTCATTGTGTCTCTCTCGTGCGTGCACATTTCCTCTCTGTCGCGCTCTCTTGCGCGCACTCTGTGTCTCGCGCGCTCTCTGTGTCTCGCGCTCTCTCTCGCGCGCTCTCTGTGTCTCACGCTCTCTCGCGTGTGCTCTCTGTGTCTTGCGCTCTCTCTCGTGCACTCTCCGTGTCTCGCTCTCTCTCTTGCGTGCACTCCCTCACCCTCCACATGAATGAGCACACACACTCACTCTGTGACTTCCGCACTCATGCATACTATCTCTCTCACTCCCACATGCACAATAATCCTCTTCCTTCCCCAACCCGCGCCACCCCACGAACTGAGGCTCTGTTCCGCAGCTGGTCACTCCTGGACCTTGCAGCCAGTCTCTCCTTTTGGGGCCCCAGATCTCGCAGCCAGCCTCTCCTTCCCAGGGCCCTGGCACACCATTCCGCTGCACTCTGCTCTCCGGGCCCTGGTTGGAGGTGCTGAGGCTCTGCTGCAGCAGCACTCCACCATTGGTCAGGGAGCCGCCGCAGGCTCGCGGGCCTTTCAGTGAAGAACACTGCTCCAGAGAATATAAGACCAATTTCATCAGTCTCTTGTCATTAAACAACCCCCTCATCCCAGGGATCAATCTAATGAATCTTAACTATATTGACTCCAGTGCAAGTATAACCATTCTTACATGTGGAGCCAAGACTATACACAGTATTCCAGGTGTGGTCTGACAAAAACTCTGTACAATTATAGTAAGACTTTTTTAAATTCTTGTACCCCAATAAAGGTCAACATGCTATTTGCCTTCCTAATTGCTTGCTGAACCTGCATGCTAATTTTCTGTATTCCTTGTACGAGCACACCTAAGTCTCTTTGAACATCAACACATATAAGTTTCATACTCTTTAAAAAATATTTTGCTTTTCTATTAACAACCAAATAACTTCTTACTTCCCTACATTATACTCCATCCGCCATCTTGTTGCCTATTCACTTAACCTCTCCATATCTCTTTGCAGCAGCCCTACAGTTTACCTTCCCACCTAGCTTGATATCACCAACAATCTTTGATGCATTACTCTCTGTCCCTTCTAAGTCATTAATATAAATTGTAAATATCTGAGGCCCCAGCATTGATCCTAGTGGTATTCCACTATTCACTGCGTGCCAAGTTGAAAATGGCCTGTTTATGCGTGCTCTCTATCTTCTATCTATTAACCAATCCTCTATCCATCTAAAATATTACCCACAACTCCGAGCCCTTAACTTGCCTTATTAACCTTTGTGTGGCACCTTATCGAATGCCTATTGGAAATCCAGGTATATTACATCTACTGGTTCCCCTTTAGCTACCCTACTAGTTACATCCTCAAAAGACTAATAATTAGTCAAACAGGATTTCCCTTTAGAAAAACCATATTGACTTGTTCTAATCGTTCTATGCTTTTCCAAGTGCATTGTTAAGACTTCCTTCGTAATAGGTTCCAGCTTTTTCCCAACAACTAATGTTAGGCTAACTGGCCTGTAGTTCCCTATTTTCTCACTCGCTTCTTTATTGAAAAGCAGTGCAACATTTACGAACTTTCAATCTAATGGGACCATATCTGAATCTAAGGAATTTTGGAAAACCATAGCTGGCACATTGATTTTCTCTGCAGCTACCTCTTTTAGAACCTGAGGGTGTAGGCCATCAGGTCTCAGGAATTTGTTGGATTTATTCCCTTAAGTTTCTCCAATATGTTTTCTCTGCTGATATTAATTTCTTCACTCCTTTTAGCTCCTAGGTTACCATCTATTTCTGGTATGAAACTTGTGTCTATAAAATATTTGTTCAATGCTTCTGCCATTTCCTCATTCCCCATGATAATTTCTCCTGTTTTTGCTTCTAGGGGACCTATGTTTACTTGAGCTACTCTTTCCTTTTTATATACTTTATAAAAGGCCTTACAATCTATTCTTATATTTCTGGCTAGTTTACTCTCATATTCCATTTTTTCCCTTTTTTATCAGCATATTGCTGGTCCTCTACTGGTTTCTAAAACACTCCCAATCCTCAAACTTTCTACTGTTTTCAGCAACATTGTAAGCCTCTTCGTTTAATCTAACGCTATTGTTAACTTCCCAAGTGAGCCACAGATGGGTCTTTCTTGCTGGGTTGGAAAGTATTCTATTGAACTTTTTAAATTGTTTCGTTAATTTTTTGCCACTGTTCATTTACCTCCACACCTTTTAGCTATTTATCCAATTAACCTTGGTCTGTTCTCCCCTCATACCTATGTAATTGGCTTTGTTTCAGTTTAAGGTTCTTGTTTGTGATTGGGGTATGCCGCTTTCAAAATTAATATGGAATTTATTGGTATTGTGATCACTATCTTTTACTACAATATTACTAATTGACCCTGCTTTCTTACACAATTCTAAATCTGAGATAGCTTTATCCATAGTGAGTTCCCCAATGTTTGCTCCAAGAAACTGTAACAAAAAACATTCTACAAACTCATTTTCTGGACCACTCTTGCCAATTTGATTGTCCAGTCCTAGTCTATATGAGGATTAAAGCTCCTCATATTTATTATATTTTTTTTGTTATAAGCTCCAATAATTTCTTGTTTAATGGCCTGTGCAGCAGTATAACTACTGTTAGGGGGTTTATAAACTATTCCCATCAGTGTTTTCTGACTCTTGCTATTCCTAATTTCCATCCATATTTATTCTATTACAGCTTCTTCTGAGGCCAGAACCTTTCTCATTGATGTCCTTATGTCAACTTTTAATATCAAGGCTCTCCTCCTCCTTTTTCCCATTCCATCTGTCTTTCCGATGTATACCCTGGAATATTTATTTCCTAACCTTGATCACCTTGTAACCACGTCTCTATAATGGTGATTAGATATAAAATTTACCTCTGTTTGTGCCACTAGTTCATCTTTCTAATTGCATTCAGATAAAGAACCTTCAATTTCCATTTTTTTACTTCATTCCTTGAAATGACCTTATTCGCCAATATACAATTTTTGTTAAACTCTGTCCCATCCTATTTGTTTTTACCCATATTACTATACTGTTCTGATGCCTCAATCTTTCTCTTTGGGTTTCTAAATCTTCCTTCACCATACCCCCTCCCCACCCCATCTTTGTCTACAGCTCTAGTTATACAATTGGCCAGGACATTTGTCCCAGCCCAGTTCAAGTGGAGCCCATCCCAACGGATTCACTCACTTTTCCCTGAGTAACGATGCCAGTGCCCCATGAATTGAAACCCCTTCTCCCATACCACTCTGAACCACATATTTAATTCTCTAATCTGCTTGACCCTTTGTCAATTGGCATGTGGCTCAGGTAACAATCTAGAGATATTACCTTCTGCATTTTATTTTGAACACTAACTCCTCAAATTCTCTTTGGTTGAATCAGCAATGATGTTCTTCTTTGTGATTGGCTCCCACATGGACCCAGACAACTGGATCCTCTCCCTTCCACTCCAAGTTGCTCTCCAGCCGCAAGGAGATGCCCTTAACCCTGGCACCAGGCAGGTAACACAGCTCTCCTAGCTCCGGCTCGTGTCTGTAGAGAACAGTATCTAACCCCCTGACTATACTATCTCCTTTCACAACACAATCTTTTTTGCTCCACCCAGTTGAATGGCATCCTTCACCACGGTGCCATTGCCAGTCTGCTCATTCACCTTGCAGCCCTTCTCCTCATCCACGCAGGTAGCAAGCACCTTGTACATGTTGGACAAAGTCAGGTGCTGAGGCTCCTCCATCACCATGTGCTGGTTCCCCATAGCTGCCTGACTTGCAGTCACACCCTCCTGTCCCTAACCATTGACCAAATCTAAAGTTCTGCCTAACTTAAGAGTTGTGACTGCCTTCTGGAGCCAAGTGTCCAGGTAACTCTTCCTCCTCCCGCAACATCCACAACTCAGACTCCAGTTCAGCAGCTCTAAGCTGAAGTTGCCTAAGCTGCAGACAGTTATTGCAGATATGGTTGCCCCAGCTTGTCGTGCGTTCCACAGATTCCCATGCGCTGCAGTCACAGCACACCACCAGCCTTGCTATTTCTATCCAACATTATTTAATTAGTCAATTAGTTAATAATTTACACAGATAAAGTCATAGAAAGTTGCACTCACCTAGTTTGGAGATAAACGAAGCAATCTCACCAACTATGGGAGGCTGAGAAAAGTGGTAAAAGGAGTGCTTCTTTGCCCCTCTGCACCAAATTCCCAATTACACACTCCTTGTCTACTTCTCACTCCAGCGTAGTCTCCTCTCTGTGTATCCCCTTACTCCGTTTGAGAAATGAGATTGAGAGAGGATCTAATTGAGTTATTTAAAATATTAAAAGGATTTGATGGTTACACCCAGAGAAACTACTTCCTTTAGTGCATGATTTGAGAACAAATGTACATAATATAATTAGAACTAAAATCAGAAGATACTTCTACGCATATAAGGTAGTTGAAATCTGAAACACTTTGCTTTCAACATGGTGATAGATTTTTGTTTGCTAATGGTATCCAGGGACGGAATCTTTGGGTCGGCGAGCGAGGGCGGGCCCCGCTCGCTCACATGTAAAATGACACGCGGTGACATTGGTGTCTTGACGTCACCGCGTGTCATTCAGACATTCAGTTCGGCAGGCACTAACAGAAGCCGGCTGCGCGCCTGCTGAACTGTCAAAGGCCTATTAAGGCCATTTAAATATCAATTAAAATACTTAACTGAGCTGCCCGCCCAACCTTAAGGTTGGTGGGCAGTCGAAGAGCCCAGGCGGCCTTCTCGTTTATCATGAAACCTCATCCGCAGGCGGGATGAGGTTTCATGAAGGTTTTTAAATTTTAAAAAATTTTTAAATTAAAATTCATTGACATGTTCCAACTCATGTGATACTGTCACATGATGGGACATTCTTAATTTTTTTTTCCTTTATTAAAATTTTGAAAAGTGAAACTAATCACCCTGAGGCAGTTCTTTGCCACAGGGAGATTTCTGCACTCTTTCGTGCGCATGTGCGAATGAGCGCAGGCCCATACTCAGCTTACTCCCCCCACCCGAACAGGGAGCGCTCAGGGCATCCGGGTGTGTGTCACGCTGGGTGGGCCTTAATTGGCCCGCCCACGTAAAATGGCGGCGTGCAGCCGATTGCGGGTGGGAATCAGCTGTGTGCCTGCCTGTGCCCGCTCCCGTCCAAACTTCCCAATGGGGAGAAAATTCTCCCCCAGGACATGAAGCAATGGCAGATAATTAGAAACAAAAACAGAATTACCTGGAAAAACTCAGCAGGTCTGGCAGCATCGGCAGAGAAGAAAAGAGTTGACGTTTCCAGTCCTCATGACCCTTCGACAGAACTTGAGTGAGTCCAAGAAAGGGGTGAAATATAAGCTGGTTTAAGGGGGGAGGGGGGGGGGGGGGGGGGGGGGCGCGGGGTGGTTTGGGTGGGGGGAGAGAGAGAGAAGTGGAGGGGGTTGGTGTGGTTGTAGGGACAAACAAGTAGTAATAGAAGCAGATCATCAAAAGATGTCACAAACAACAGAACAAAAGAACACATAGGTGTTAAAGTTGGTGATGTTATCTAAACGAATGTGCTAATTAAGAATGGATGGTAGGGCAAGGTATAGCTCTAGTTGGGGTGGGGGGAGCATAAAAGATTTAAAAATATTTAAAAATAATGGAAATAGGTGGGAAAAGAAAAATCTATATAACTTATTGGAAAAAACAAAAGGAAGGGGGAAACAGAAAGGGGGTGGGGATGGAGGAGGGAGCTCAAGACCTAAAGTTGTTGAATTCGATATTCAGTCCGGAAGGCTGTAAAGTGCCTAGTCGGAAGATGAGGTGTTGTTCCTCCAGTTTGCATTGGGCTTCACTGGAACAATGCAGCAAGCCAAGGACAGACATGTGGGCAAGAGAGCAGGGTGGAGTGTTAAAATGGCAAGCGACAGGGAGGTTTGGGTCATTCTTGCGGACAGACCGCAGGTGTTCTGCAAAGCGGTCACCCAGTTTACGTTTGGTCTCTCCAATGTAGAGGAGACCACATTGGGAGCAACGAATGCAGTAGACTAAGTTGGGGGAAATGCAAGCGAAATGCTGCTTCACTTGAAAGGAGTGTTTGGGCCCTTGGACGGTGAGGAGAGAGGAAGTGAAGGGGCAGGTGTTGCATCTTTTGCGTGGGCATGGGGTGGTGCCATAGGAGGAGGTTGAGGAGTAGGCGGTGATGGAGGAGTGGACCAAGGTGTCCCGGAGGGAACGATCCCTACGGAATGCTGATGGGGGGGTGAGGGGAAGATGTGTTTGGTGGTGGCATCATGCTGGAGTTGGCGGAAATGGCGGAGGATGATCCTTTGAATGCGGAGGCTAGTGGGGTGATAAGTGAGGACACGGGGGACCCTATCATGTTTCTGGGAGGGAGGAGAAGGCGTGAGGGCGGATGCGCGGGAGATGGGCCAGACACGGTTGAGGGCCCTGTCAACGACCGTGGGTGGAAAACCTCGGTTAAGGAAGAAGGAGGACATGTCAGAGGAACTGTTTTTGAAGGTAGCATGTAATTAGAGTTGAGCAGATCAGGCATGATATAATTGAATAACAGAGGAGGCACAAAGGTCTGAATGGTAATTCCTGTTCCCAATGTTCCTACATTGTATGTTTCTAAAATCGGATTTCTAAAGATGTAAAGTATTGCACAGTTTATGATCCTTGGAAGGAGTGATTAGAGTAGGAAATGTCTGATCAGTTTTGATCTTGGTTCAGTGGTGCTACAGAAAAGATCATTGGAATATAGAGGAGCTAAGAGAGGAAAGGTTAGGGGCTTGAAGACCACAAAGATTGTTATTAAGAAATAAAGGGATTAGTAGTTGAGAACTGTTTGAGAGAAAGTAAATGTTCAGCAAGAAAGGAAAAAGGGCTGGTAGCCGTAAATTTGATGGCAAACACTGAACATGATGGAAGTTCTATTTCATCTGCTGTGAAAAGGGTCACGACTGTCAATGGATCAAAGAGGACTGAAAATAGTATTGTCACAGGTAAGAGTTAGTAGTTCAACAAGAGTTAGTAGCTGTTGGCTGGATGTAAAGTTTGTGAAGAAACTCTTTCTTTGATGAAACGATGAAGCGGCCATTGATATGAAACGTGGGTTAAGTAGGAAATTATTTATTCAAAAAATGAGAGGAAGAGGTATTAACCACAGGCAGTTTACCCACTGTCATTTCATAGAATAGTACATCACAGGAGGTTATTTGGTTTGTTGAGTGTGCATGGGCTGTTTTGAAAACCAGTGTGTAAGCTCCACTCCTTTGCTTTTTCTCCATATCCCTGCAACTTACACTCCTTCAAGTGTTTATCCAATTCTGTTTTTGCAGGCTTGGATCCGTATCCACCAGCATTTTATTACCTTATTTATCATCACAGGGTTGTAACAGTTGATAGTGTCAATGTCTTATTAATCACATTAAAGTTCAATGGCAATCACTGTTGGAAAGGTTTAATGGCAGTTACATTGTTAAGACAATTGCTGTTGAAAAAGTTTAATGGCAATTACATTGTTAAGACAATTGCATTGTTAAACAGTGAAGGAGTTGGTCCAAGCTGCGTGGAATGCCTGAGGTGGCAGCTGTGGCTATGGAAGGTGCGTCTTGCAAGACGTCGAAGCAGTTGCTGCCTAAAGTCACCAAGAAGCCTCCCAAGAAACGGAGGAAATCTTGCAAGCAGAGCTATTCCACTTACGTGTACAGGATGCTGACCCAGGTCCACCCTCCCACCAGGACCTCGTCCAAGGCCATGAGTGTTATGAATTCTTTCGTTGTTGACATTTTCGAGCTCATTGCCTCCGAGGCTTTGCACCCCATTCACTACAACAAGCACCACACCATCTCGGCCAGAGAGATCCAGAGCGTCGTTTGCTTCATGTTGCCAGGGGAACTGGCCAAACGCACTGTCTCCAAAGGCACCAAAGTAGTCACCAAATGCAGCTCCATTAGGTCGATCATTCTGAAGATTATAAATGAGTACAGCTGGAACACTTGAGGGAGGAAGAACTGGGAGAGTCTGTTACTTTGTTTTGCTGTCTGGGGAATAACCCTGTTTTAAAGTACAGGCTAGTTTCAGACTTTTTTTTCCCCTCAAAATAGAATTAGTGGAACTAGCATTAGAGACTGCTAATGTTTAAAGAAGATATATCCAAACACGTAGCATTTAACTGACAACTGCGCCACATTTCACATTTTGAAGCAAAAACAAACATTATTGTGTATCAAGAGAAACTAAACAAGCACTACTAACAACACTATAGCTTATAAAGACCTCTGTTATAAACTAAGTTCTACATTTTACTCCACACCCCCTCCTCTCCCTCCCCTACCAAGACTTCCCTTATCTTACAAAATCTTGAAGGTTCATTCACCTTTTCTGGGAACAACCCAAAGCTATGCTACAGCTCTCTGGAATTCACTTCAATTCTCCCTAGTCATCCAGCTATTCTCTGAGGAAAGATCCTATGAGGGTCCTCCCATTAACTTTTTTTTGGCAATGTGACCCCACACCTTTTCTTGGCAGACCTCACAAAGGTAGATGCTTCAGCTCCTTGTTCAGGTTGCCTGCAGGTACCCAGCTGCCTTCCCACTGCTTCCCAAACAAACTCTGCTGACTGCTTTCTGTTCTGTGAGGACTGCTGTAGATTTTTCCATTAGCTGCAAGCTAGAACAGATCTTGGGCTGCTTCTTACCTCATTAAACTGAGATAGAACCCCAACTGCATTATTTGTGATGAATGATAAAGTCTGCTTTATCTGCTTTATCATTTTGTCTGCTTAAGAAACAGGCCTGAGTGACATTATTTTCTTTGGCTGTCACAACTCAGTGAGTTGCAGCCTACACAAGACCAAATCTGCAACTACATCTGGCTATTCTCAAACTGAACTGCTTGCTTCTGTCAGCAAATATGTGTGCGCGCGCGCATGCACACACACACACACACACACACACACACACACACAAATAAAACAAAAGAACCTTCTAACCAAGGCACCATCTTGAATCACTATCTCTATAGTAATGTGGCATGTTTTGGGATGATTCAAACAGAAATGCAAATGTATTATTTTACCTCAATACAACTCTTTGATTCTGTAACCCATATGAAATTTTTCTAATGGAGTTTTGTCATATTATGACCCTCTTTCACAGAATTGCTAGCTTTTATGGAGATAACAGCAGGCATCCTGGCTCTGACCAGAGATCAAATATTAAAAATCCATGCAAGAAGATGTATTTCATGTGTTTTAGGAATGGCAATAGGTTCAAATAGAATTATACTTAAGTGATATTAATGTTCTTTAGTTTCATCAGGGATTGGTTGATCGAATCAAACAGCATTTCCTTCGTTTGTTCGTAATAGGCAGAGTATAGACCATAGTTAACCAGCCTACACTTCCATGATTGGGCAGCACTTGCTGAACAATCCTGAGTGTACTCAAAGCTACACCAACAACCAATTTGAGACAATCAGTCGAGCTCATAACATGACCTATTTGCGATTGCTAGAAGTGGCACATACATTCTCTGCAAACAAAAGGATCTTGCACCTCTTTTCAATTCAAAAACAAAAATACCTGGAAAAACTCAGCAGGTCTGGCAGCATCCACGGAGAGGAGCACAGTTAACGTTTCGAGTCTGAATGACCCTTCAACAGAACTAAGTAAAAATAGAAGAGAGGTGAAATATAAGCTGGTTTTTTTTGGAGGGGGGGAACAAGAAGAGCTGGAAAGAGGACCAGTGATAGCTGGAGATATCCAGAAGATGTCACAGACAAAAGGACAAAGAGGTGTTGAAGGTGGTGATGTTATCTAAAGGAATGTGCTAATTAAGGGTGGAAAGCAGGACGAGCAAGATATAGATAGCCCTAGTGGGGGTGGGTGGGGAGAAGGGATCGAAATAGGCTAAAAAGTAGAGATAAAACAATGGATGCAAATACTTAAAAATAATGGAATTAGGTGGGAAAAGAAAAATCCATATAAATTATTGGAAAAAACAAGGAGGGGGAAAATCAGAAAGGGGGTGGGGATGGAGGAGAGAGTTCATGATCTAAAATTGTTGAACTCAGTATTCAGTCCCGAAGGCTGTAAAGTGCCTAGTCAGAAGGTGAGTTGCTGTTCCTCCAGTTTGCGTTGAGCTTCACTGGAACAATACAGCAAGCCAAGGACGGACATGTGGGCATGAGAGCAGCGTGGAGTGTTGAAATGGCAAGCGACAGGGAGGTCTGGGTAATGCTTGCGGACAGACCGAAGGTGTTCCGCAATGTGGTCACCCAGTCTGCGTTTGGTCTCTCCAATGTAGAGGAAACTGCATTGGGAGCAACGAATGCAGTAGACTAAGTTGAGGAAAGTGCAAGCGAAATGCTGCTTCACTTGAAAGGGAGTGTTTGGGCCCTTGGATGGTGAGGAGAGGGGAAGTAAAGGGGCAGGTGTTGCACCTTCTGCAGTTGCATGGGAGGGTGCTGTGGGAGGGAGTTGAGGTGTAGGGGGTAATGGAGGAGTGGATCTGGGTGTGCCGGAGGAAACGATCCCTGCGGATTGCCGTGGGGGGGTGGGGGCTGGTGAAGGGAAGATGTGTTTGGTGGTGGCATATTGCTGGAGTTGGCGAAAGTGGTGGAGGATGATCCTTTGAATGCGGAGGTTGGTGGGGTGATAAGTGAGGACAAGGGGGACCCTATCATGTTTCTGGGAGGGAGAAGGTGGTGTGAGGGCGGATGCGAGGGAGATAGGCTGGACACAGTTGAGGGCTCCGTCAACCGCAGTGGGTGGAAAACCTCGGTTAAGGAAGAAGGAGGACATGTCAGAGAAACTGTTCTTGAAAGTGGCATCTATTAGGACAGATGCGACGGTGGCGAAGGAATTGAGAGAATGGGATGGAGTCCCTACAGGAAGCGGGGTGTGAGGAGCTGTAGTCGAAGTAGCTGTTGGAGTTAGTAGGCTTGTACTGGATATTGGTGGAAAGTCTGTCACCAGAAATTGAGACAGAGAGGTCAAGGAAGGGAAGGGAAATGTCAGAGGTGCACCATATGAGAATGATGGAGGTGTGGAAATTGGAAGCAAAATTAATAAATTTTTCCAGATCCAGACAAGAGCATGAAGCAGTACTAAAGTAATCATCGACGTACCGGAGAAAGAGTTGTTGGAGGGGGCCGGAGTAGGACTGGAACAAGGAACTTTCCACATACCCCATAAAGAGACAGGCATAGCTGGAGCCCATGTGGGTACCCGTAGCCACACCTTTTATTTGGAGGAAGTGAGAGGAGTTTAAAGAGAAATTGTTCAGTGAGAGAACAAGTTCAGCCAGATGGAGGAGAGTAGTGGTGGATGGGGATTGTTCAGGCCTCTGTTCAAAGAAGAAGCGGAGAGCCATCAGACCATCCCCGTGGGCCATCAGACCTAATTGCTGTCCTGGGGGAAAAAAAACATGCAGGATGTAGGACGATCGGCGTGAGTCTTGGCACTTCTGGTGCCTACCTCTCCTTCCTCACCCTCAGCATTCCCTGGTGGTTCCCTGCCACCCACTCAATCTCCCCCTGGTGATCTAGCCTCCCTGCCCTCAAATGACTCTCCCTTCCCCCCAATCTCAGGTTTACGTCACCCCCCCTCCTGTCAAACCAGACTCTGGGCCTCGGGCCCCTTGTCAATGAACTCCCAGGTCTCTGGCCCCTCGCCGCCTAACTCCTGGGGGGGTCCCTGACGACTGCCTCCATCCATTCCCGCCCAAGACACACTCTAACCACTTTCCCTACCCCCAACCAACGACTCTCTTCATCCCCAAACTGATTTCCTAAACCCAATCCCATTACTTGCCTCGCTCCCGCTGCATTCACTGGCCCTCACTAGCTGAAAAACTGCAGCAGAGCCTGCCTCACTGTCAGTTCTGGTTCTGGCTGGCCTTGCAAGTTGAGGTCTCTGGTGGTGGGGGTCGGTGTGGAGGGGAAGAGAGGGGGGAGGATAAGGGGGAGAGAGAGATGGGGCAGGGCCCTGTGGGTGCAGTGGTGTGCTGCGCTCATTATAGCTTATGAAAAAAGAGATTAAACTAGTTTATCAAGATATATGTTAAAACAGAGTTTGCTTTTTCTAACATTAGCTCAGCTTTAGTATGTTTGAAGCAATGAAATGCAAAAATACGGGAAACAAACTCTGATTATTTTTGGTGTCAGAATGCTTAAAGTAAGTGATTTTGCTAGTTGTAAATGTTTGAGCACTGCGCGCAATTGATGACGATATCATTTGCACTGCTTGCAATGTTAAATGATAATCTAAATGATTGCTTTGAGTGTAAATGATGGCTAAATGATTGCCTTTGAGTACAACTGATGTCAAATGAGTGCAAATGAACACTGCTAAATGTTATTGATGTCAAAATTTTTGGGTAGTATAAATTGTTGTGATTGTTTGAAATTTGGCATTCTTGCATTTGTCCGGATGGGCTGAATGGCCTCTTTTTGTACTGTAATTTTTCTATGGTTCTAACTTGCACTTAAAGAGCTTTAAATTTATTTAGTACTTAAAATATCCTTCCCCGCACCCCCCACAGCTTCCTGCCAGTGTGCAGTGATTTATAGTAATATTATTGAATGAAATTTATGTTGTTCTTGTTGCTCCAGCTGCCTGAATGCTTGCACATACTGCAAAACCAAGCACGCAAGAGGAGACCTGGCTAGTTACTCGGTCGCAGAGCTAGTAGACAGAGCCATCCATTCTTTCCAAGGTAAAATTAAACGGTGTTAGATTTGTGCAGCTTATAAATGTTTTTTCTGGGATTAAAAAAAATCATTTCCAAAGCAGAACGTTTGTGGTTTTTAAAGCAAAAGATTTGGTAATGTGCCTCTTTTATTATTTCTACAGTTGTGTACACTGGGAAGGTGGGGAGAACAAAAGATTTGATATAGTACTTGCTAATATGTGTTGCACGCTGCTGTGGATGTTGGATAACCTTGTTTGTTACACCAAAGATTGAGGCTATCAAATGTTCAATAATTGCAGTCATTTATTTTGTTACATTCATTAATCTTGACTCTGGGTTGACAGCCGTTTAGTTGACTCTCAGCTGCCCTGTCAAATGGCCTAGCAAGCCAATCAGTTACATCAAACCGCTACAGAAAATTTAAATAATAATAAAACCAGACAGACCATCCAGCTTTGACCGAAGAACTAAAAATGGCAGAGGTACACCCTGCCCTGTGCTTGCAAAGTTTGTCCTGACTAATATTTGGGAACTTGTGCCAAAATTGGTAGAGCTAGCCCACAGACTAGCATAGCAACAGTCTAAAGCCGTCATACTCACTGAACCATACCTTACAGCCAATGTCCCAGACTCTGCCGTCACCATTCCTGGGTATGTCTTGTCCCACCAGCGGGATGGACCTACCAGAGGTGTCAGCACATTGATGTACAGCCAGGAGGGAGTGGTCCTGGGAATCCTCAACATTAAATCCGAACCCCATGAATTCTTGTGGCATCTGTTCAAACATTGGCAAGGAAAGCTCCTGTTGAATACCACCAAAGCCTTCCTTCAGCTGGAGGATCAGAGCTCCTCCATGTTGAACACTACGTGGGGAAAAAAAGAGAGTACCAAGGTCACAGAATACACTTTGGGTGGGGGACTTCAATGTCCATCACAAAAAGTGACTCGGTTGCACCACGACTGACTGAGCTGACTGAGTCCATATCCACCAGACTGAGCCTAGAGGTGAAAGAACCAAGAGGAAAAACCTTACTTGACTCCATCCTCAGCAATTTATCTGCCACAGATGCACCTGTTCATGACAGTAATGGTAGGAATGGCTGTGGCAAAGTTGTCATTGAGATGAAAGCCAATCTTCACACTTAGAGCATCCTCCATCATGTTGTGTAGCACTGCTGATGATGGCCCACAACATGTCATGGATGTCCAATTTTGTACTGCTTGATCAGTTGTGTTGATCCTATTTAGCATTCAGCTAAACTGGAGGAGAAGGTTCCAATGCCATCCCCATCTACAATGTTGGTGGAGCCCAGCACATCAGTGCAATAGACTAGATTGAAATATTTGTAACCATCTTCCGTCAGAATTGTCGAGTGAATGATCCACCTCAGCCTCCTCCTGAGGTCTCCATCTTCAGCATGCCTTCAGGCAACTCAGTTCACTCCACGTGATATCACGAAATGACTGAAGGCACTAGATACAAAAAAGACAGTGGCTCCTGACATTGTTCCGGTTGTTATACTGAAGACTTGTCCTCCCAAGTGAGCCTTGCCCTTGGCCAAGCTGCTCCAGTATAGGTACAACACAGCACCTACCTGTCAATGTGGAAAATTGCCCAGATGTACCCTGTGCACAAAAAGCAGGGCATATCCAATCTCTGCCCCATCAGTCTACTGTCATTGATCAACAAAGTGATGAAAAGTATCGTTGACAGTGCTATCAAGTGGCACTAACTCGCAACAAGCTGTGAGAAGCGAGGACTCAAGAGAGGCTGCAAAGAGGTTAAGTCAGTGGGCAACAAGATGGCAGATGGAGTATCATGTGGGTAAGTGTGAGCTTATTCATTTTGGTAGTAAGAATTGAAAAGCAGAATATATTTTAAAAGGTGTGAAACTTGTAAATGTTGACGTTCAGACGGACTTGGCTGTACTCGTACAAGGAGTGAAAGGAACACATAGTTAGCATGAAGGACAGCAAACAATTAGAAAGGCAAATGGTGTGCTGGTCTTTATTGCAAGGGGATTGGGGTACAAGAAGAAGGAAGTTTTGCTACAATTGCACATTGCTTTGATGAGATGGCATCTGGAGTACTGTGTGTAGTTTTGGTCTCCATGTATAAGGAAGGATATACTTGCCTTGGATATGGTACTCAAAGGTTACTAGAATGGGCCCTGGAGTGATAGGGTTGTCCTACGATGAGAGGCTGAGAAAATTTGATCCATATTCTCTAGAGTTTAGAAGAATGAGAGGTTATCTCATTGAAACCTACAAGATTTTGAAAGGGCTTGATGGAGTAGACGCTAGATTTTGTTTCCCCTGGGTAGGAAATCTAGAACAAGGAGGCATGATCTCAGAATAAGGGTCCAAGGACTGAGATGATGAGGAATTCCTTCACTTGAAGGGTTATGAATCTTTTGAAATTTTCCAACACAAAGGTATATGTGCCATCGTTGAATATTTAAGGCTGAGATTGACAGATTTATGTTATCTAAGGGAATCAAGGGGTATGAGGCGCGGGTGGGAAAATGGAGTTGAGGCCAAAGATCAATCAGGATCATAAGTAAATGGGAGAGCAGGCTGGGGGGTATACATGGTCCACTTGGTAATCCTATTTCTCGTGTTCTTATGTGACACCCTACTCACTGATGCTCAGTTTGGGCTTTGCAGAACCAGCCAGCTCCAGATCTCATTACTTCCATTGCCCAAACATGGATAAAAGTGCTGAATTCCAGACTTGAGGTGAGAGTGACTGCCCTTGACATCATGGCAGCATTTGACCAAATGTGGCATCTAGGAGCCTTAGACCAATTGAAATCATTTGGAATACGGTGGAAAGCTCTCCATAGGTTGGAGTCATACCGAGCACAAAGGAAGATGGTTGTAGTTCTTGCAGGCCAATCATCTTAGCCCCAGGACATCCATTCATAAGTTCCTCAGGGTCCTGCCTGGGCCCATCATCAGCTGCTTCATAATAACCTTCCCTCCAACATAGAGTCAGAAGTGCAGATGTTTGCTGATGATTGCACAATGTTCAGTACCATTCATAACTCCTCAGCACTGAAGCAGTCCGTGTCCATTTGCAGCAAAACTAGGACAACGTATTCAGTTTTAGGTTGATCAGTGACATTCATGCTACGAAAGCGCAAGACATCTCCAACAGGTGAAAATCTACCTATCTATCTTTGATATTCAATGGCTTTGCCATTTTTGATCCCCCACCATCAGTATCATAGTATTGGGTAGGTTTTCATTGACTAAAAGCATAACACTAGCCATATAAAAACTGTAGCTGCAAGGGTCTGGGGAAAATGCAATGATTAATTCACCTCCTGACTCCCAAAATCCTGACCACTGTCAATGAGGCAAAAGTCAGGAGTGTGATAGAATACTCTCCACTTGCCTGGATGAGTGCAACTTGAACAACACTCCAGAAGCTCAACGCTATCCAGAACAGCCTGCTTGATTGGCATCCCATCCACCACCTGAAACGTTTGCTCCCTCCATCACCAGCACACAGTGGCAGAAGAATGGCCTATTTACAAGAACACAACTTGTCCAGGTTCTTTTGATAGCACTTTCTAAACCTGTGACTTGTACCACCTAGAAGAACAGACAACAAACACATGGGAACACCACCACTTGCAAATTCCCCTACAAGTTACTCACCATCTTGGCATGGAACTGTATCACCATTCTTTCACTGTCACCGCATCAAAATCTTGGAACTCTCTCCCTAACAGCACTGTGGGTGTACCAATGCCACATTGACAGCAGTGGTTCAAGAAAACGACACACCACCGCACTGTCAGGCAGTTAGGAATGAGGAATAAATGCTGGCCTGACCAATGATACTTGCATTCCAAGAATTAATTATTTTTTAAAAAATTAAATATTGTTTAGTATTCAGTGCCTGAGAGTTACCTCTTTGTGATGCAATGCTAGCCTTTTCTCTGAGTGGAAAGAAGGAAGATGATCACATGTCAGATTTAGCAAATTTTTATTTGAGGAAGAGAAGTATATAATGTTGGGTTTCGGTTGTGTAAGTACATTAAATTATTTTGTAGTCATGTACCCATTTATAATTTAATCCTGATCCTTAGTATTCTATTTTTGATGTCACGTTTTTACATTGCTGTGGCCTATGTGTATTATTTGTGCTAATCCAGGTCAGTAGGCCCATTTTGAAGAACCTTCATCCTTTTTGATACAAGGAACTTATGGCTCTGATTCACTGACCATGCGACTACTATGGATCTGTCCATTAGTCTTTATTACATTTATCTGATTCGAACAAGACTTTAAATTACTCCCAGGAGAATGCCTCCTCTGCTTCTGTTTTGTGGACTTATTGTGTTTAAAAAAAAAAACCAGGGATAATGGTTATCAGAGACTATGTCAAACTTTGCTTTTATTGATTGCGATTTTGAGACTTCTTTAAGTATTTTAGAAATTGCATTCACTCACTGTTCTTTTTTCCCCTGGAAACCACAAATCAGTTGTCTTCAACATGTTTCCCTCAACCAGCATGACCAAAAATGTTTTTCTATACTTTTCACTTATTTTTGTTTGTGGAACCGTGCTGTGTGCTAATTTGCTACCATGTTTGTCTATATACCAAAAGTGACTTGACTTTAGAAAGAATTAATTGTGAAGCACTTTGAGACGTTCAGAGAGACTTTATGAAACTTCATATAAATGTAAGCTCTGTTTTTATTTAAAAGAGCAATTGCCTTCTCTTCTGGCAAGCAGTGAAATTTTGTGAATGGCGCATGACCCCCCCCCCCCCCCCCCCCCCCTCCCCCAGCCATCTCCCATCTGGAGCCTGCCAATACATTGGAGGCAGCTTCATGGCGGGAGGTCAGAATGCCATTATATGATCTTGCAGATTGAGGTGTAAAGAAGCAGAAAGGCTGTGCATAGCATTTCTGTTGATATTTGAAGTACTTCTCCCTGAACTCTGATCCCCAAGATGGCTTTAACTGCTATTTGTGGGATGCTGTTTGGACCTTTAGGCGAGCACCTCCATTTTGTAGTGCTATCTTGCTCTTCATCAGGCTGAGCAGTGCTCAGTTTTCTGTGAATCTGCATTTAGCTCAACATCTACATCAGCCACCTCATCCACTCCCTTCATCTCCACTTTCAAGTAAACCTCCACCAACTCCACCTCCAAGCCCATCACATACGGCTGGAGAGCCTTATAATAAAGGAAAGTGTGGTGAATATATATTTCTTATTTTGTTTAACAGCGGCTCATCTTTATATTTATTAAAAACATTGTTTTTATTGCCTTTTATTCTCTACACATATGAAATTTTTTTGACTGGTTCGAACCTATCTAATTGACTCCCATTATAAAATATGTTCGGTGTTTGCGAAGTTCTCCAAGAACGTAACCCCTGCGAATGGTGGGACTTTATTGTATTGAAGGTTCAGTTTGACTTGACTAAACGGAGCCTCTAATACTATCTACTTTTTCGTCGCAGTGGAAGGTCAAAATGTGCAAGTTTTTTCTCCCTTTACTTGACAGCTGGGCAACGTTCATGACCTTAACCGAGATATCGTTATCTTTTGGCACTGTATCAGCAGGCTATTTGATGACAGGTTGGAGGAGACGATTGAGGCTGAACCCTAACTCTGTCTTCACACAACATATATACAAAGTTTTTGCAGCAGGATCACTAGTTAGTGATTAGGAGCGGGAACCACAGCCAATTCCTCCCTCCCTAACCCAGATGGCCTGAGTCTAATTGTAGCTCCCCTAATACTGTCCTTATTCAGATATCAGACCAAGATCAAACTAAACAGTGCATTGATTCTGCAGTACATTGGGTGATTCTAAACACTGTACTTAAATGCTTATATACGGTTGGGGCTGGATGGAGCAGCAATTTTGTGTATTGGTAGAAATATTGATAGAGTAAGGATCCATTAAAGTTGCATTTATATCAGATTGCTGACTGACATTGGTATTTGACATGGCAATGCATAGTAAGCAGACTAGACCTCTCAGCAGATTGACCTCCGTCTGCTTAGCACAGCATGGCATTTAACATGTTAGAGTTCTGCTTCCCAGCAGCTTATTTTTAACGTTCGACGAGTGTTGGTAGGAGTGATGCTTCACTTCTGTCGAAGGGTCATGAGGACTCGAAACGTCAATTCTTTTCTTCTCCGCCGATGCTGCCAGACCTGCTGAGTTTTTCCAGGTAATTCTGTTTTTGTCTTCACTTCATTAGTTGACCAAGAGGTGCAATGAAATGCCTGAATTCGAATAAAGTTCAGTTGCGTGCTGAACTGGTACTATATTAGAACCATTACAAACACAAAACAGTATAAAATGATCTGCACAAGGGTGTCTAACACCACTTAGCTATAATGTGTTCTGATGTCAAATCATGTCTCCATTGCAAACATAAAGCAAGGTAAAATGATCTCCATAAGGATGTTTAGCATCATTTGGCAATAATGTGGTCTGATATCAAATTATGACTGGCACCCACGTTGTAATGGTACCTTTTGCATCTGTTCCTGCCCAAAACCTTTTCACATCAACACAATAAGTGCTCATATAACTGCAAAACATAAAAGCAAAATACTGGGAAGCTGGAAATCTGAAATGAGGCTGGTTGTGAAGAAGACATGGATCAGAGTTGCAGTAAAGTGAAGTAGAAATGGAGTTGGTGATGTTTATAGAGACAAGCAGGGGCAGCCTTGGTCATTGTTGGGGATTTGAAGCTCCACATCAAACAAGACACTGAGATTAAACATTGTTGTGTGAATTCCAAGTGGGCAGCCAGAAAGTGGGATGGAATTCTGAGTTAGGTGAAATCTGAAAGGATAGCTTAGTTGCTAAGTAGGAACAAGTTCAGATCAGACAGAACCATGCCCCTTTTACCTATTGGCCTCCAGCACTGTTTCCCCGCAGTTAACTCTCTCTGACTTCTGCTGACTCCTTAAAACTATATACCCCCAAACTTGGAGATTTGGTGCCAAAATGCAATTAACTAGGATAATAAACCACAATTTGATTTGTTTGAAACTACATGTTGCATTTAAGTAGCACTGTTAATATAGTGTAATGGCCCAAGATTGCTATCAGACAAAATGAGATATCAGGACAGCTTGTTCACAGATGTAGGGTGTGAGAAGAGAGAGCTGAGAAGGAGAGGATTAGGGAAGGAATTCCAGAGCTTAGGGCCAAGGCTGCTGAAGGCATGGCAGCCAATGGTGGAGCAATAAAAATTGTGCCAGATTCCAGAATAAAAAAAGTTGCAGAGATCTTGGAGGGTTGTAAGGCTGAAGATCACAGAGATAGGGAGAGTGAGGCAATTCAAAATTCTGATTTACATATGATTTTGGAAGGTGACAAAAGATTCACGCCCGAAATGCCAACTCCTTTGTTGGCTCTGCCTGATCTGATAGATTCTAGCATTTTCTGTTTCTGCTTTGGTAGAAGCTGAATCCAGTTTATGTACGTGGTCCTAGATTACTCCTCTATTAAAGTTTTTAAAAAATGTTTTCTGTGGATACTCTTAGAATTATTCATAGATATCCTACTTCTCTCATCTAGAACTTCAGCAAATGTTCAATTGGGATTGAGTGAGTGAGGTAAAATGGACCACAATCCGTCTATTTCCACAGCAACCACATACAAATTAACAGGCAAATAATTTTGTACGAAGATAAAGGCAAAATACTGTGGATGCTGGAAATCTGAAACAAAAACAGAAAATGCTGGAAAAACTCAGGACTGGTAGCATCTGTGGAGAGAGGAACAGAGTTAGCATTTCAATGCTGAATGACTTCAAGAAGAGTCATTTGGACTTGGAACATTAGCTCTGTTTCTCTCTCCACCGATGCTACCGGAACTACTGAGTTTTTTCAGCATTTTCTGTTTCTATCCCCATCCCCAATGATGAGGGTGTCCAGAATATCAGTGCAAAGGTCAAGGCTGGAACATTTGTAACCATCTTCAGCCAGAAGTGCCAAGTGGATGACCCATTTTGGCAGCCTCCTGAGGTGGCCACCATCATAGATGCTGCCAGCCTTCAGACTCTTATTCATTCTGCATGATATCAGACACAGCTGAATGCACTGGTTAGAGCAAAGGCTTTGGGCCCTCTAAACATACTGGTCGTAGTACTGAAAACTTGTGCTCTAAAGCAAGCTGTGCCCTTAGCCAAAATGTTCCAGTACAGCTATAATACAGCATTTCCCTGACTATAGAAAATTGCCCAGGTGCATCTTTCCACGAAAAGTAGAACAATCCAATTCGTCAAAAGTCGCCCTATCAGTTATCAGCAAAATGATGGAAGGTGTTGTTGACATTGCTATCAGATGGTACTTACTCGATCACACCTTGCTCACTGATGCTCATTTTGGATTCTACCAGGGCTTAATCAACTCCAGACCACCTTGCAGCCTGGTCCAAACATGGACAAAAGAACTGAATTCCAGAGATGAGGTGAGAGTGGTTGCCCTTAGCATCAAGGCAGCAGTTGATTGAGTGAGGAGCCCCTAGTAAAGTTAAAGCCAATGGGAATCGGAGGGGAAACTTGGAACTGATTGGATTCAAACCTATTAAAAAGGAAGATTGTTGTGGTTGTGGAGGCCAACTATCTCATCTTTAGGACATCGCTGCAGGAGTACCTCAGAGTAATGTTCTCAGCCCAACCATCTTCAGCTGTTTCATCAATGCTCTTCCCTCCGTCACAAGGTCAGATGAGATGTTTTCTGATGGATAGCGTTCAATACCATTCACAACTTCTCAGATACTGAAGTAATTTGTGTCTGTATGCAGGAAGACCTGGACAACATTCAGGCTTGGTCTAATAAGTAGCAAGTAACATTTGCACCAAGCAAGTGCCAGGCAATGGGCATTTCCCCATGACATTCAATGGCATTACCATAACTGAATTCCCCACCATCAGCATTCTAAAGGTTACCATTAGGGTTACCAACCCACCATGCTTGGAGCCTTCAGAAATTGAAGATCAATCTCCAGGACACTGCTGTGTGCAACCCTGGAGAAAAAACATTGAGACATTAAAAAAGAATTTTTTGTTTTGTCATTTTCTTCACTTTCTTTGAGCTTTTCTCTTTATTGGATTAAACATATTGACAATCGGAGGAAAAGGCTGTTTGGCTAACAGCTAAGCATCATCCAATTTTTGTTTTCCATTTGGTACAGGAAGGCAGCACATCACAATGATGGATATGTTGGTCAATTAATGGCTGCAACATGGAGGCAAGACATATGATGAATCCTTGAGGAATACATATAATTACATTTGGCAACCCTAGTTACCATTGACCAGAAATTTAATTGGACCAGCCATATAAATACTGTGGCTGCAAGAACAGCTCAGAGGCTGGAAATTGTGCAGTGAGTAACTCACTACTTCCCAAAGCCTGTCCATCATCAGCAAGATTCAAGTCAAGGAAGTGATGGAGTACCTTCCACTTCCCTGGCTGAGTGCAGCTCCAACAACACTGAAGAAGCTCGACACCATCTAAAACAAAGCAGCCCACTTAATCGGCATCCTATCCACCACCTTAAACTTTCCCTCCACCACTGGTGCACAGTGGCAACAGTGCGCACCATCTATGAGATCTACTGCAGCAACTCGCCAAGACATCTTTCAAAACTTCTCCACTTAGAGGGACAAGGGCAGCGGATACATGGGAACTCAACCTTCAAGTTTCCTTCCAAGTCACTCACTGTCCTTACTTGGAAATATATTGCCATTTCTTCATCATTGTTGGACCACAAACCTGGAACTCTGTTTGTAACAGCACTTTGGTAGTACCTTCACCACAAGGACTGCAGCAGTTCATGAAGGTGGCTCAACACCTCAAGGGAAATTAAGGATGGGCAGTAAATGCTGGCCTTGCCAGTGAAGCTCACATTCCACAAATGAATAATATAACAGCAATACTAATTTTACCCACCTGTGGCCTTTTCTGTTTCTTACTGCATCTCATTTCTTTCTGTGAACTTGGGTTGGATACTGCAGCTGTGCGACTGTCGTTGAATGGTGCTGTAGCATTTGAGACAAAATAGATGAACTGATAGCGCAAATATAAATAAATAGGTACGATCTGATCTCTGTTATAGGGACATGGCTACAGGATGACATAGATTGGGACCTGAATATTGAAGGGTACGTGACCTTAAGGAAGGACAGGAAGTTAGGAAAAGGTGGAGGGGTGGCTTGTTAATTAATGAGGGTATTAGCACGTTAGAGAGGGATGACCTAGGTTTAGGAAACCAGGATGTAGAAACGGTTTGGGTTGACATGAGAAATGATAAAGTCAAGAAGCCCCCTCATTGTAACTACACAGTAGCACAGTGTATAAAAGAAGAAATAATGGGAGCTTGCCAGATAGATACAGCAATAATCATGGGGGATTTTAATCTCCATATAGATTAGAAAAATCAGATGGGCAAAGGTAGCATAGATGAGGAGTTCATAGAATGTTTTCGGGATAGTTTCTTAGAACAGCATGTTGTAGAGCTACCAGAGAGCAGGCTATACAAGACCTGGTATTGAGCAATGAGATAGGATGAATTGATAACTTCATAGTGAAGACACATCTAGGTAGCAGTGATCATAATATAATTGAATTTTACATTCATTTTGAGGGCGAAACAAGTCCTTCCAAAATTATTTTCAACTTAAATAAGGGCAATTATGAGGGTATGAAAGTGAGCTAGCTAAAGTGAACTGGCAAATGAGATGAAGGGATAGGACAATAGAGGTTCAGTGGCAGACATTTAAAAGGGTATTTCAGAATACACTGAATAGATGCATTTCAATGAGAAGGAAAAATTCCAAGGGGAGGGCCCACCATCTGTGATTAACTAAAAAAGTTCAAGACGGTGTCATGAAGCTATTAATGTATATAAAATTTTGGAAAACATTTTTCTTTTAAAATAGAGGTTTAGTCTGCGGGTGTGTCTTAATTGGATAAAAGCCAGCTAGCCTGGGTGCTTTGATGGGTACTAGTTTTGATATAGAAGAGAGATGGCGTGCATTTGCATTTGTTGAATTGAGCATTCAAGAAGTGGTGTGAAAACTTGATGCCTATTCAGCAGATACCAAGCCATATGTTTATAAAATTGATATTAAGGAGCTTCTTTGTTAAAGGGTGAAGTTCAAAGAGGCTGATGAGACAGTGAGAATTTTAATTCAATCAGTGGTGGTAGGTATAACTTCAGTTTTTGGGTGTGCAGAGCAGAGGTAATATAAGATCAAAAGGCAGCTGCAAGCCTCCAACTGGCTCCTCAGTGAAAGGAACCTTAGTTTGAATTCATAAGGTGAAAATGCTTTGTCTGGTGTCTGGTTAAGTCTATGGGTTGCTGTTGCCTTAATGGAGATTAGTTTGGGAATTTGTTAGAAGTTATGATAGTAGTAATTTGTAGCTGTGTGTTTGTATATTTAACTTGTGTAAATTAATAACGTTTCATTTAGTTTAATGTAAAACCTCGAAAACTGATGGTCTGATTCCTGAATTTAGAGTTACACCTCAAACATAACACTTAAAATTATAGCTTTTGACAGTTGTTTAAAGTTTCCCTCTAGGATTTTTAAATAACTCCACTTTACCAACTACATCATCCATAATAATTGGGGGCTTGCCTGGGATAAATGATATTTCTAATTTCTTGATTGGTTAGGCACTGATAAATTCTAAGCTTATGAAGATGAGAAGCACTTTGAATTCAGGAGTTGGTGAGGTAATTTAGAACTGGTGAGACTGCAAGATGGCTTTGGAAATTGCTAAGACTTGTCTGGGAGTAGAAGAGATAACTCTGAATGGGTTGGAGAGAATAACCAAAAGTAAATTAACACAGTTGGCTGATAAGTTACAATTGGTGTTACCTGCGGGGGCTAGGAAATATGATATAGTTAAAAGTATAGCACAGCATCTACAGTTGGAAGTGAAACCTGACACTAGTGAGTCACAGCTGGAGGTAGTGAGACTTCAGTTGCAAAAATTATAGCAAAAGCTAGAATTAGAAGCAAAGGACAGAGAAATGGCTTTTAAAAGGGAACTAGAAATTGTGGAGCTGGAGAAGGAGGAAAGAGAGAAAGAATTCCAACTACAAATGTTGGCAATTAGAAAGGAGATGTCAGGTGAGGAAGGATTTGTCTCCATACTAGAACCCAATGGGGATATGTTTAAATTTGCATAAGCTCTTCTAAAGTTTGAGGAAACAGATATTGAAGCATTCTTTATTTCATTTGAGAAGCCAGCCAAACAGAGGAAATAGCCACAGGAAAACTGGACATTATTATTACAGTCTAAGTTGTTGGGTAGGGGGCTTGAGGTATATGCTTCGCTTTCATAAGAAATATTGGTGAAATATGATGTGGTGAAAAAGGATGTTTTGAGTGCATATGAATTGGTTCCTGAAGCATAGAAGCAGAAATTTAGGAATATGAGAAAACAGTCTGAACAGACTTATATTGAGGTTGAAAGAGTAAAACTGAATAGTTTTGTCCGGTAGATGTGGGCGTTAAAAATAGAGACAACCTATGCAGCTTGTCATTCTTTTGGAAGTATTTAAAGATTCAATCCCTTCAGTAGTGAGAACTCATGTGGAGGAACAGAAGGTTGATCCTGTAAGACAAGCAGCAGATAGCTAATGATTATGAGCTGATTTGTAGAGCTAAAGCTATTTTTCCGTCACCCTTTCAAATTGGAAAAGGATAAAAAGTGGAAGGTGAAAGGAAGGCAGATAGTCAGGGAAGAGGAGGAGTGGCTGGAAGTTCCCCTGAAGCCTTTTCTCAGAACGCAGAGGAAGATGCTGAAGGTAGAAATGACATATGAAAATTGAGGTGTTTTCATTGTAGTACAGTGGGGCACATGAAATTGGTGTGTTGGAGATTGCAGGAAAAATCTGGAGGAATTATTGGGGTACAGAAAAGCTCTGGATGTAAAAGTACTGTGGGTTCTAAGGTTCAGGCACAGGAGAAACCAGTGGCTTGTGTACAGGTTAAACGGAGAGAATCAGTGAAAGGTAAAGAAGTGGGAATGTGTTCACAGTTTGTTCAAAAGAATTCTGAGGAGCAGGTTGCAGAAATGTTTAAAGACTTTGTATGTAAAGGGAAAGTCTTTCCATGTGTACAGTGTGGAGTGGGTAAAGTTCTTAAAATATTAAGAGACACAGGGGCTAGTCAATCCTTAATGTTGTGGGATAGTGATATTTGTTGTTCAAAGGGAGTGTTACCGGAACAGGTAATAATAAGTGGGGTTCATGGAGATGTTAAATCTATTCTGTTGTGGAAGGTAAATTTAAAGAGCAGATGGAAGACGGGTGAAGTTATAGTTGGAGTGGTGGAACAAAATGCCCATTGCAAGGGGTTCAATTTATTCTGGGTACTGATATGGCTGGATCGCAAATGTGGGTGATACCTATGATAATTGAGCAGCCTGTAGAAGTGTTTTCAACAGAAGTGCTACAGAAGGAACATCCTGGATTGTTTCCTTCCAGAACACCTTCGGTCTGTCCACAAGCATTACCCAGACCTCCCTGAAGCTTGCCATTTCAACACTCCACCCTGCTCTCATGCCCACATGTCCGTCCTTGGCCTGCTGCATTGTTCCAGTGAAGCTCAACGCAAACTGGAGGAACAGCACCTCATCTTCCAACTAGGCACTTTACAACCTTCCGGACTGAATATTGAGTTCAACAATTTTAGATCATGAACTCTCTCCTCCATCCCCACCCCTTTTCCGATTCCCCCCCCCCCCCCACTTTTTTTTCCAATAATTTATATAGATTTTTCTTTTCCCACCTATTTCCATTATTTCTAAATGTATTCTATCCATTGTTTTATCTCTACCTTTTAGCCTTTTTCAATTCCATCACCCCACCCCACCCCCACTAGGGTTATCTGTACCTTGCTTGTCCTGCTTTCTACCCTTAATTAGCACATTCCTTAGATAATATCACCACCTTCAACACCTCTTTGTCCTTTTGTCTGTGACATCTTTTGGTTTTCTCCACCTATCACTGGCCCTCTATCCAGCTGTATTTGTCCCACCCCCCTTAAACCAGCTTATATTTCACCTTTTTTCTATTTTTACTTAGTTCTGATGAAGGGTCATTTGGACTTGAAATGGTATCTGTGCTCCTCTCCATGGATGCTGCCAGACCTGCTGAGTTTTTCCAGGTGTTTTTGTTTTGGATTTCTAGCATCTGCAGTTTTTGCTTTTATCTGGATTGTTTCCTGATTGCCTTAAACCGAGATCAAAATCGGGAAGAACAAAATAAACAAGATAAGCAGGCAATTCAAAGGCAAGAAGAAGGTGTTCGAAATCCTATTAGCTGGCACTATGTTTGATAACATTGTTCAGTTGGAAAGAATGCAGAACAGTTCAGTTGAAGTGTTCAATTCAGAGAGGTTAGTGGAGTTACAGAAAAATGATTTGCAATTAAAACAGTTACATCAGAAAGCTTATTCAGAAACCATAGCAAAATGTATTCCAGTATGTTGTTATCTTCGAGGGAATACATTAATGAGAAAGTGGCGGTCGGATCATGTCTCAGCAAATGAAAGCTGGAGGGAGGTGCATCAGATTGTTATCCCATTCGGTTATAGAAGTGAGATTCTGAGGATTGCTCATGAAATTCTAATGGGGAGACATTTAGGAATTAGGAAAACACAGGAAAAGATATAGAGGTTTTTTTTTGGCCAGGATTGCATAAGGATATGTCAGGTAACAGGAAAATCACAAGCAGTGATTAAGCTGGCACCTTTAATCCCAGTACAGGATTTGTAGAATCTCTTACCAGGGTCACGATTGATTGTTTAGGACCTATCCCTAAGACTAAAAGTGGAAATCAGTATTTATTAACAAAAGTGGATATGTCCACTAGGTTTCCTGAAGCGATACCTTTAAGAAATATTACAGCTGAGAAGATTGTGTAGGAGTTAATTAATTTTTTTACCTAAAGAAATACAATCAGATCAGTGGTCAAATTTCATGTCACATGTGTTTAAGGAAGTAATGAACAGTTTGGGGATAAAACAGTTTAAGTCAACAGCTTATCATCTGGAGTCACAAGGAGCTTTGGAAAGATGGCATCACACTTTAAAAACTATGTTAAAGGCATACTGTCCTGATTATGCATAAGATTGGAATACAGAAATTCTATTTTTGTTGTTTGCTATTAGAGATGCTCCTAATGTATCGACAGGTTTTTGGCCCTTTTGAACTCGTTTATGGTCATGAGGTAAGGGGACCATTGAAATTGATTCATGAGAAATTGGTATGTCAAAATTCAGAAACTGCTCTCCTGGATTATGTATCAAAATTCAGGGAACGATTCAACAGAGCATGAGAGTTGGCTAGGGAACATTTAAAGATCTCACAGCAAGTGATGAAAGTGAAAGCAGATAAGAAGGCTAAAATTTGCAGTTTTGTTTCTGGATAGAAAAAATTAGTTTTGTTACAAGTACTAGGGGATTCCTTAAATGCAAGATTTAGTGGGCCTTACAGGGTTGAAAATAAATTGTGATGTAAATTATTTAATAAATACTCCAGATAGAAGAAAGCAGCAGAGGGTGTGTCATTTAAATATGCTTAAAAAGTATTTTGACAGCGAAGAGGTTAAAAAAAGAGGTGTTTGTAATGGTGGATGATGAGAAAGAGGTAGAAGTGCAGGACTCTGAAATTGATTTTCCTCTAATCAAATTGGATAATGATTGGCTGCTTGAGAATTTAAATGAAATATTGAGTTACCTTCCAAGCAAGTGTCAGTGATTTGGAAAAGCTATTGCAGTCACACAAACCTTTTTGTGGAAATAAGTTGGGAAAGACACATTTAGCTTAGCATGATGTATGTATAGAAATATCATCTTCAGTGAGGCAACAACCTTATAGATTAAATCCAGCCAAGTTGTCACAAGTGCAAAAAAAAATTGATCTCATGCTTCAAAATGATATCATTGAGTCTAGTTGCAGTAACTGGAGTTCGCCTATTGTACTGGTACCGAAACAGGATGGAACACAAAGACTGTGTGTGTTCTATCGAAAAGTGAATGCGGTGACAAAAGCGGATTCATATCCCATACCACAGTTGGACGATTGCATTGAGAAAGTGGGACAATGGAAACTTATCACAAAGATTGATGCTAAAAGGATATTGGCAGGTACCATTGTCGGAGAGCGCAAAGGAGATATCAGCTTTCATAACGCCAAGTGGATTATATCAATTTAAAGTCATGCCATTTGGTATGAAGAATGCACCTGCGACATTTCAAAGACTGACAAACAAAATAATTACGGGTCTAAGCAATTGTGCGACTTATATTGATGACTGATTGTTTTCAGTCAGATGTGGGAGGAGCATTTACAGCATCTGGAAGAATTATTTACTCGACTACGAGAAGCTAATTTGGAGATGAACTTGGCTAAAAGTGAATTTGCAAAAGTGCAAGTTACCTATCTAGGCCATACTATTGGACATGGTAAGGTGGCTCCGAGAGATGCGAAAGTCAAGGCTATCGTGGATTTCCCAGTGCCTACAACAAAATGAGAAGTTTTGAGATTTCTGGGCACGAGTGGGTTTTACTGAAAATTTGTACTAAATTTTAGCAAAGTAGATGCTCCATTGACTGAACTATTAAAAAAGAACAAAAGTTTCAATGGACATTGGAGTATCAGAAGTCATTCAACATTGAAAAACTGTATTAATTGCACCAGTGTTGGCAGTACCCACTTATGCCAAGCAATTCAAGTTGGCTGTTGATGCAAGCAATATAGGTATTGGGGCTGTACTGTTACAAGCAGATGACACTGGAATTGAATAACTGATGGGGTATTTTTCACGGAAGCTGAATGTCCAACAGAGAAGATATTCAACAATTGAGAAAGAGACTTTTGAGTTTGGTGTTAGCATTGCAGCATTTTGAAATTTATGTTGCAAACAATTCAGTAGAAACAATTGTTTAAACAGATCATAATCCTTTGAAGTTTTTGGGCAAATTTCGAGACACAAATGCAAGGCTCTTCAGCTGGAGTCTTATTATAATAATTTAATTTATTGCTGGAAGATCAAATCTGTTCGCAGATGCATTATCAAGAGTTTGAAGCTTAAAGGAAAAAAGACACTGAACTGGAGTGATTTGTATTGATATCAATGTGTACATATTGTTATGTTAATGCATGCATCTGGTAATGTAATATTGTAATTAGTATAGGATATAGTGTGAGATGGGTTATTAAAATGAAGCCGTCTTTAAGAATTATGACTGTTCATTTTCTGATAAGGAGGGGAATGTCATGAAACTATAATATTTTGGAAAATATTTTTCTTTTAGAATAAGTTTACTCTGCGGGTGCATCTTAATTGGATTAAAGCCAGCTAGTCTGGATGCTTTGATGGGTACTAGTTTTGATATGGAAGAAAGATAACGTGCATTTGCATTTTTTGAATAGAGCATTTAAGAAGTGGGGTGAAAAATTGACGCCTATCTAGCAGACACCAAGCCATATGTTTATATTAGTAATAAAATTGGTACTATGAAAGGAATGTCAGTGTTGAAAGGTGAAGTTCCAATAGGCTGGTGAGACAATGAGAGTTTGAATTCAATCAGTGGTGGTACTTCAGTTTTTGGGTGTGCAGAACAGAGGCAATGTAAGGTCAAAAGGCAGCTGCAAGCCTCCAACTGGCTCCACAGTGAAAGGAACCTAGTTTTGAATTCATAAGATGAAAATGCTTTGTCTGGTGTCTGGTTAAGTCTATGGGTTGCTTTTGCCTTAATGGAGATTAGTTTGGGAATGTGTTATAAGTTATGATAGTAGTAATTTGTAGCCATGTGTATATGTTTTTTTAACTTGTGTAAATTAATAACATGTTTCATTTAGTTTAATGTAAAACCTTGAAAACTGGTGGTCTGATTCCCGAGTTTGGAGTCGCATCTCAAACATAACACTTAAAATTATAGCTTATGACAGCTGCTTAAAGTTTCCCTCTAGGATTTTTAAGTAACTCTGCTTTGCCAACTGCATCTGTAATAATGATAGTATGAAACTTAAAGAAAAAGCATATAATTATGCAACGGAGATTGGAAAGAATATAAAGAACAGCAAAGAAAGACAAAAAGATTAATAAGGAGCGAAAAATTAGAGTACGAGAAAATGCTAGCTAATTTTATGACACAGCCAATGATAAAAGCTGAGCTCTCAAATTCCAGAAGGGAACATGAAACAACTGTCGTAACCCACTTTTGCAATTTGTATGTTTTGTGATGCAGGCTTTTGAATTCAGTAGTAATAAGACCGAGTCTCGAAGTTTTTTTATAAAACTGAATTAAACATTTATTAATACAAGAAAAATTGTAAGCACGTGCAAATGTCTACAAAATTACTACTATAATAACTACAAAAATGGCTTAATTAATCTGACTCTTAGTTACACCTCTGTTAAGGCAACGGTAAAACTCATGGAATTTAAAAGACCTCAGGCAAAGCACATTTGAACATACAAATTCAAAATGAGGTTCCTTGCGGGCATACAGGCAGCTTAGATCTTAAATGCCTCTGCCTTACACACACAAACTCCTTTCTGTTTATGCCTCACTTTTCCTTTGAATTTAAATTTCCCATTGTATTACTAGGTTTTTAACGTCACATCTTCTAACAACAACATTTTCATCCCATTAATTTTATCAGTAATATGAACACATTACTTGATGTCTCCCATTTAGGTGCAAGATTTTAGTCCCACTCTTGAATGCTTTATTTAAAAAATGCAAATGTACACTTAACCTTTTTAACTTCCTGTTTATCGAATTAACACCTCAAAACTACTATACATCAAAGCACCCAGACTAGCTGGCTTTCATCCAATTAAGATACTCACACATGTACACACACACATATAAACACCACTAAACTCTGTTTAAAAAATAATTTCCAATAACATTATATACATTAATCTCTTCATGACACTAGTAGTATAATGATGCATAGTAAGAGTTTCTATAGATATTTAAATAAGAACAGAGTTAACAAAGTAAGCATTGGTGCTATAGAATGTGCAATTGGGGAATTGATAATGGAAAGTAGAGAGATGGTGGATGAATTAAACAGGTATTTTGCTTTGGTCTTCTCTATAGAGAACACAAGTAACATCCTGGAAATAGCTGTAAATCAGGCAATGGAAGGGAGGGAAGAACTCGGGAAAATTACAATCACAATCACCAGGGAAGTGGTAATAAGCAAATTGTTGGGGCTGTGGGCTGACAAATCCCCAGGTCTGGATGGACTTCACCCTAAGGACTTGAAAGAAGTGGCGATTGAAATAGTTGGTGCATTGGTTTTAACTTTACAAAATTCCCTAGATTTGGGGAAGGTTCCATTAGATTGCAAAACAGCAAATGCCACTTCAAAGGTTATTCCAGAAAATTAAAAGCTCATGGTGTAGGGGGTATCATACTGGCATGGATGCAAGATTGGCTGGCTAACAGGAAGCAGATAGTTGGCATAAATGGGTCTTTTTCTGGCTGGCAGGCTGTGACGTGTGCTGTCACACGTTTACAATTTATATAAATTACTTTGGATGAAGGGACCAAAGGAATGGTTGCTAAATTTGCTGATGACACAAAGATAGGTCAGAAAGTAAATTGTGAAGAGAATGTAAGGAGACTACAAAGGGACACTGATAGGTTAAATGAGTGGGCAAAGATCTGGCAAATGGGGTATAACATGGGCAACGTGAAATCGTTCATTTTGGATGGAATAATAAAGAAACTTATTATCTAATGGTGATTGCTGAGCTCTGAGATTGAGGGATCTGGGTGTTCTACTGCATGAATCACAAAAGGTACAGCAGGTAATTAAGAAAATAGTAGAATGTTATAATTTATTGTGAGGGGAATTGATTGAAAAAGTAGGGAGGTTATGCTTCAGTTGTACAGGACATTGGTCAGATCACATCTGGAGTATTTTGTTCTGTACGGGTCTCCTTATTTAAACAAAGATGTAAATGTGTTAGAAGCAGTTCAGAGAAGATTTACCATACTAGTACCAGGAATGGGCTGGTTATCTAATGAGGAAAGGCTGGAACGTTAGGCCTGTATCCACTGGAGTCTAGAAGAGTAAGAGGTGACTTAATTGAAACCTTTCAAGATCCTGAGGGGGTCTTGACAGGGTAGATGTGGCGAGATGTTTCCTCTTGTGGGAGAATCTAGAGCTAGGGGTCACTGTTTAACAATAAGGGGTTGTTGATTTAAGACAGAGATCAGGAGAAATTTTTCCTCCGAGGGTGTTGGAACACTCTTCCTCCAAAGGTGGTGGGAGCAGAGTCTTTGGATATTTTTAAGGCAGAGCAAAATAGATTCTTGATTAACAAGGGAATGAAAGGTTATCAGTGTAGGCAGGAATGTGGGGTTGAGGTTATAGTCAGATCAGCCATGACCTTATTGAATGGTGGAGCAGGCTTGAGGGACCGAGTGGCCTACTCCTCCTAATTTGTATGTTTGTCTATGTATCGGCCCAAAAAGCTGGCACTGAGTTTCACAGAGATCAAGTGGGTGTAGAGTATCGAACAGAATTTGGCCCTAAGAAGGGGATAATCTATTTGGGGGTTAATGGTTCTGGGAGATTAGTTTAGTTTATGGAAATTACTTATCAGTAGTTTAAAGATTTGTGTTTATTATGTTTTAAGTTCTAACTTTGGAGCAGAATGGATATATGACTGCTCAAAGGATTTCGGTTTTTCAGGGATGCAGTTAATTCCCTTTGATCATGCGTTGAGATTGTGCATTTTTACTTGACTCAAATGTTACATGACATCCTACAGAGCTCTTGTCCGATAGATATATCAGATGCATTTTAATTATATAGATAAACTGAAATGATTTTAGTATTGCAGATTATAAATGTGATGTGACTTCTGATTTGTTCATTGCAATCTTTAAATATCCTCATGTAATATTTACATAACTGCAGTTTACATCTGGGAGTTTCTGGATATCGGTCACTAGGAATAATTCTGACTTCCAAACAATGGCTTTGGTCACTTGTACACCCTACAGTCAGCTATTTTATTTCCCCAAAAATATACTTTATTCATAAGTTTTAAAGGTACATTACACAACGGTACAAATTTTACATTACAATTCAAATTTAACATCACAAAGTGTAATACAGATAGTATGTAGTATTGTGAGGTTCCTCACACTTAGAATTACAGGTTATATTTACAATGATTTATTTCATGTCAGTCATTCAGCCCAAGGGGTTTTACACAGTTTCCCCCATCAACCAGAGGGGGCAGGTATGATTTTCACAGGGATTGTGCCACTTATCATCTTATCGGGATTGGGAGGGGTGGTGAATTTCATTGAGTTATGTCGCATATCCAGAAACAGATAAGATATGTAGACCCACAGAAATTCACCCAACAATTGTTTGATAAATTGTGCATTACGTTCCAGTGAACCTTTTTCCATTTTTAAATGAAGTTTGAATGCATTTTTTTCCAACAGCAAGGATTTTTGTGAATTTAAGAAGCACATAGTGCTGTTGCCCAGTTATAGAATGAAGAATCAGTGAAGCTCCCTTTGCACATTACTGCTCCAGTGTTATGTATGGCAATAGAAGTACGAAGAAGGTTATTTTATGTATAGTTAATTAAATTTCCCTTTCCCTTTTTCCCCCTCTCTCTTTCTTCCCTCAAATTCCAATTCCAATTTCCACTGCTCAAATCTGAATTTTTCTACTGTTAATTTGTCTGTTTCAGTGTCCTCAATTTCTACCTCTAGATGTTTTGCCACCAGTTTTAAAATTTATGATTGTGTGGCTTTTGGATGAAGTTCTAGTTCTAAGTACCTAGCCACCTCTTTTAACTCTTAGAGGGGCAGAACTTTTAAATTATCAAAAGTAATTTCCATCTACTCTAGAAAGGCACTGGTGTCAAATGTGGACATTTTAGCACTTCAATATTATCGACCTAAGAAAACCTTTTGCAGTTTTAAAATTGTTTTTGAAGGAACAATTTACTTCCCCCACCCTAATTCTTTTGTCAGTTTGTGGGAACAAATTCTGGACATGAGCCTCCAATTTTGTTATCACCAGGCAGTGAACTGACTCCCCTCTATTCAACCTTCGCGGTTGGTTACAACAAAGGTTTAAATTTCATTTTTATGAGGATATGCTTTTTGAAATTTTTCTATTGACACTAGTGCTGGAAAATGGGATTAGAATAGTTAGGTACTTGTTTGACCTGCGCAGGCTCGATGGGCCGAAGGGCCTTTTTCTGTGCTGTAGACCTCTATGACAAATACATATAGCAATAGTTGTCACCAGTAATTGCACTTGAATGATGTTCTTAACCTGCTTTAGCCCAGGATCTCTGGAAACCTGTATGCAAGGATCCTGTAACGGTATCTATCAATGCAATGCTCTGACCATGCATAACCTGACTTCACAGTCTGGGAATCCACATCTATCTGATAATGTAGGGAGGGTCTGAGTTCAAAACAAAAAAACTGCGGATGCTGGAAATCCAAAACAAAAACTGAATTACCTGGAAAAACTCAGCAGGTCTGGCAGCATCGGCGGAGAAGAAAAGAGTTCTGTTGTTCTAAGTTTTTCTGACAGTAATTTTACTGCATGTGTATTTTTAGTCAGAAAAATGAGTGCTGTAGCCTGCTTGGACTGGACAAGGTTAAGTGCCCTTTCTGGATTTTGTAACTGCAGCATTTTGGCTAGTCCCCAGAAGACCACGATGATAACTACTTGATCGTTTATTAGTTATGTTATGCGTACAGGAAGGAAGAAAAATCTCTTAAGGACTACTGAAATGAATCTGACAATTGTTGCCTCTAATTCCTTTTTGGGTAAGAAAAAGAAAAGTTACACTGTGTGGCAATTATTACTAGCTTGGAATTATGGAATTTTTTCACTATAAGAACTGAAAAAGTTCAGAATGGTTGATGAGTGGGAATGATTTTTCCCTTCAAATGGCTAGGAAGTCTCTGCCCCACAGTGCCCAAATTAATTCCTTTTATGGTTTGTAGCATTATTGTGGTGCTGACTAAATGCTTGTGTGAATCTCGAAGAAAACAGGTCCAAAATGATCGTGCAACACATTTGTTTTGCACTTTGTGTTCTTCAGTTAAAATGACTGGTTTTGTTACAAATTGAGTCCAGTGATTGATATTTATCATAAGTTGTTATGACAGCTGCTTTGAAAATTGCACAAATGTTGTCAATCTAAATAGTATAGCTTACTTGAGAATTCTTGCAGTAGACTTCAGTGATGTTTTATACAGTTTCGATTTCAGCAGGTATTGAATGAGCACAGGAACAGTAGAAGGTCTTGTGAGGAAGTTATAGGGTAGCAATTTTCTTCCTGATCTGCACTTTTACGTTCTCCTGGTAACTATGGATTTGGCCCGCCAAATTTTTCCTTCTCCTTCAGTTGAAGAGCCTTGGTTTCACTCAGCATCTTTTCAAACATCCCTTGCCCCAATCAGGGTCCTAACATGCAAGAAAAATACTTGAAATGTTGCTGTTTGTATGTTTATTACATACATTGCATGCAACAATTTACTGGAATGGAGGAATAACTGCTATGTTAAAGGTACTATATTGATGCAAATTATTGTTGATAGCACTGTCTTTTATTGAAGAGAAGGAAGAAGATGAAGCAGAATTGAATCTGGCATCAGCAAATTAGCAGCAGAACAGTGCAGCACCAGGGAATAGGGGGGTGCACACAAGGTCATGGGACAGTGATTGCAGTTTAGATATATATGAGGAGAATCAAAGAATGGGGTATACTTTGGGGAAACACTGCTAGAACCAAGGCGCACTGATAATGACAGCATGTTGGAAGGTACTTGAAATAAAAGAGAAAAATAGCGAGGTGACAAATAAATGAATATCAGAAGGAGATTGGATAACAGTTTTCTCTTTGACCTTTTTGACACAGTTGATCACACTATCCTCCAAAGCTTCTCCTTGGACACTAGGATTTATCTTTGTACTATTCCTTTGTTACATGCTGCCCCTTGACAACATTTCCAGATATTTCATATGTACTCTAATGATAATCAGCTCCACCTTGAATCATAGAATGATTACAGCACAAAAGAAAGCCATTTGTACTGCCAAACCCATGTCAGGTTTTGTAAGAGCAGTTTAACTGGGTCCCACTCCCAAGCCCTTTCCCCATAGCCCTGTAAATGTTTTCGCTTCTAGTGCTTATCCAGTTCAATTTTGAATGCCAAATTGAATCTTCTTCCACCAGTGTTTCAGGTAATGCATTCCAGATCATCATAACTTGCTGCGTAAAAAAAGGTTTTTCCTCATGTTGCCTTTGGTTCTTTTGCCAGTTATGTCTGTATCTCCTGGTTCTCAACCCTTCCACCAAGGAGAACTGTTCCTCTTAATATACCCGAGACCCCTACTTATCTTAACCCCTTAATTGCCTCTGTTAGCCAGATTGTTTATCTGGCAGCCAGTGTTAAATAGTTGTGCTTTTTTGCAGCTAGGTATTAGGACGAGTGAAACTATCACTGTTGCCCTTTTCCAGGAACATATACTGACTACATTGTCCTCCCCAAATACTGCCTCAGGTTGATCTCTACCATGGAATCCAATAATCCTGCAAGCTGAAATAATGGCACCATATTCGGGCTGTCTCAAAATCTGCCTGCTTTGGCTTCTATAACAACACATGCCTCTGTCCCAAACTAATTTCTCCTTTTGTTGTCTTCTGACTCGATAAAAGCTTATCCGAAACTCTGATGGCTGTCTTCTATTGAAACCCAGTCTTGCTCACTCATAATTGGATCCTGGGCCCCAAATACTTTAGATATTAATTCTCATTATGATGTTTAAATTGCTCCAAGCCCTCACCCTTACCAATCTTTTCTAGTGATACCCTTTCCCACCCAATTTTTTTATTCTTCTGCCTCTTGTCTCGTGATTTCATCCATCCCTCTCTCGCATCCCTTTATCATACCATTAATGCTTAAAAGCTCCCTGTCTTTCTTACCCTGCTCTTTCACTAAACATTTGGTCATCCTCCTAATATCTCATTTTGTTCTTCCTTTGTTTCTGTCAAAGATGTTTTTGTTGAAATTGTTGTTTAAATAGAGGAATAGTAACAGAACGACATTGTAATTATGTAAGATATTGGTATTGGTGAAGATGACTTTTTAATATCAAATGAATATTAAAAATAATATTGTAGAACATGACTAAACCAGCTTATATTTCAACTCTTTCTTGGACTTGAACTCAAGTTCTGTCGAAGGGTCATGAGGACTCGAAACGTCAACTCTTTTCTTCTCCGCCGATGCTGCCAGACCTGCTGAGTTTTTCCAGGTAATTCTGTTTTCGTTTTGGATTTCCAGCATCCGCAGTTTTTTTGTTTTTATTAATTTAAATAATATCTACTAGGGTCTTGATGCTTTGCTAAACTGTTGGATCTAATTTTCAAAATTTTGACTTAATGTGTTGCTGTTGATTAATAGGTAACTAAATCACTGATGAAAAGACATTTTTAATCAGTAAGATTCTAGATTACTATAGCTGCTAATACAGAACATGTCATTCAAAAGCTGCAGTTATTTTGCAAATAGTCTTTTTTGAGAAGCTATAAAATGAAGAGAAGAAAATCCTCCATTCTGCATTCTGTATTTTGCAGTAACCATTCCTTCGTATGTTCACACATAGTTAGGTAAAGTTAAGTGAAGTGAATTGAATTTTGTGATTGCTAAACTGACCTTTGGAAAAGAGGGATGCAATGCACGTCCCAATAACTACATCTGCAAATTCCAGCCTGACAGAACTATAGGCACGTTGATCTTATTTCAATACTGTGCAAAATAATAGAATTGAATATCAAGACTTAAGGCTATCTAAAGATTAGCAAGGTTAACATGATTCAGAAAGGGAAGAGCCTTCCTACCCGACCAGCTTCCCTGACCAACCTCCCTGAATTATTTAAAAAGTGATACATTAAGAGAACTCGAGGAAAGCCCAAAACAGGCTTGTCCAGCCCTTGGCCTGCGGCGCCCCTATGTGGCCCACGGATCGATTGGTGAAAGTGCCAGTAAGACAGGTCAGTGAGTTTGAACATTTCTGCAGGGGAAGCCTGTTTTTCTCTGGAGTTTGCTGCCTATCAGCATCGAAGATGGGAGAGAAACAAAATTGGAGGAGCAGCAAACATCAGGAACTGTGAGAATGTGAAGATAGAGAGACTCTGGAGTGTACACAGGGCCTCCACTCACCATGCTTTCCTGTGACTGTGGTCGTGTTCCCGCAGATCTCTGTGCTCTGGCCCAGCTCCGGCTGCATCCCTCCCGCTCCTGGCGCTCAGCTTGGCGGGCACCTGCGTTCAGGTGTAGCTAGGCCTCGCTCTCTCCTCCATTCTCAGCACTGTGTGTGTGTGCGTGCGTGCGTGCGCGCGCGGTCTGGGGGAGGGGGTGTGTGTGGGGGCAGGGGATGTGTCTTGGGGTGGGGGGGGGGGGGGGGGGGGTAAGGGGTGTGTGTGGGCGGGCTGTGTGCGTGCGCATGGGAGCGGTGTGTGCGTGCGTGCACGTAGTTCAATGCGGGGTGTGTGCGCGCGCAGGGTTTGTTTGTATGTGCGCGCGCATGCGAGAGCATGCGGGGGTGGGCCGGCTTTCACGTGAGGGCAGCGGTTGGGCGTGAAAGGGCAGGCGGGTGGGTGTGTGAGGGTTGCACGTGTGCAAATGCGTGCGTGGGGGTGAGTGAGTGTAGCCAATTGTCTATTTCCCCTATTGGTGCCCAGAATAGAGTCTTCAACCAGCTTCTTTCAATAAACTCAGAATGATTATGTATTAAAAAATAAAACTACTTTTTGACAAGCTGCAAGTACTGGCTAATGCACAATTGTCAGCGCGAAGTTAACTATCTCTTCCTAAAGAATTCCTCCAGCACACACAAACACAAAGGACAGACAGAGTCTCTGTGCAGAGGTGGGCTTTAGAGGATGGACATTGTAAAATAAAGGATAAAGTCCGCAGGGTCTCAGTGCTGTCAACCAGTAGTTCCCTCACATGAAGATGGGCTGTTGGCCCCGGTGGATGTCTGGAAGTTCTCACTAACTGGTCTTAGCTTTGTAAGTCTAAATGCAGACTGGTTATTCTCAGATGAGTGTTCTCTGGCTGTAGGTTGATGGCCACACACAATTTTAGGCAAGGTTGACAGAAGGTGCTAGTTAAGGTGGCCTTCCTTCCTCAGCTTGTTCCCTAACAGGACTGCCTTCAAATCCAGCAGGTTCACAACTTAAGTTATTCCCTCCTTCCCCGCCTTGTGATTTCCAGCAAGTTATCACCCTTTTCAGTTTTTTTCTCCATCAGTTGATGATTGCAGTTCAAAACAAACAACCAGTTCTTCCTTAAGCACATAAAGGTCAGGTTATTTCTTGGACGTGGCCTGCTTGCTGACCGTTTCAAGGTGAACTTATGACCTTTTTTTAAAAAAAAAGCCCCAGGTTAGCATTCAAATATCCTGATCATGCCATGCCCTTCCATTTTGTAAAAGAAAAATTCAATCTTGTGTGATATAATTCTAACAATTGGAGGGAAGATTTTTGAGAGGGGAGGATTGTCAGGTGGAGAGATCAAGGGGATGATAAAAGCAGGAAGCAAGAGAATCCAGTATTAGAGGAAAGATTGGGAAGGGGGCTGCATGAAACATTGATAGCTGGGAATGATATTTGTTTAAATAAAACAAAAAAAAGAAAAAAAATCAAGATTGCCTTATTACTTCAAGTTTTTGCTGCTATTCCACCTCTGAATTCATTGCCTGCTGCTCAGGTAAATTTGCACTGGCTGAGGTTGCTCCCAAAACTGCAGCCAGATGATCATTTACACCTTCGGTTGTTGAGAATTTGTAGAATGTTGGACTATGGGGCAGCTTAATTTTACCTCATTTCATGCCCATGCAGAGAGCAGGGATAATTGGACACCCATCAGGTGAGTAATTCTTGCCAGTTTGTCGCTCACTTACTCAAAGGTCAATTGATGCCAGTTTTCATGTTCCTACCATGCCCCCAGCTGAAACCAGCTCAATCAACGTAGACCAGAAATTGAAACTGAAGCCTATTAAATCCATATGACTCAGTGTACACTAAAACTTGCTGGGTGAGGCTGCGAGAAACCTTCCTGTTCGCGATTAGCGCAGGACGACATTTCATATGCAGTACCTCATCCATTGCAGAAGTTTTAGCTGAAATTATGAATGGGCTAATGGGGCTGTGGGCAGCAGAATTCAATCATTATGTTACCAAAGTAGAATAAAGCACAATTTCACAGGAGGCTCTGTGCTGAATGTATGCTTTGAGGCTGCCTTTTATAGCTTTGGAGCACATTAATGTACAAACTTGACATGTCTTAATAACTCCTTGTAAAATTTAAATTTTTTGATCAATTAAAGAAAGAACTTGAATTTAAAAAAAAACTTGCTGGGTGTGCTTGCTTCGGCAGCACATATACTAAAACTGGAACGATACAGAGAAGATTAGCATGGCCCCTGTGCAAGGATGACACGCAAATTCGTGAAGCGTTCCATATTTAAGAAAAAACTTGCTGGGCTATTGGAGAAGCTATTTATCTCAAGCGTTGTAGAAATTGACCCCTGAGCAGAAGAGATGAAATACCTATTTGAGTTCCCACTATTGATGATCATTCAAACTCACTTGTTTCATTTGAGCATATTTTGTCAAATCTACAGACAAGCTGTTAAATGAAACAATTTTGAAAGCCTAGGCACTTGTACATATTTTTAAAAAATGTTCTAATCCAACATGTGCAGGCATGCACTTCACAGCAAGGGTAATTGGATATCAATCAGAAGCAGAGACCATGGCTAATTTTTTTTTACCCTCATTCCCTGGAACTGGGGTATTAATGCCTATTTCGTTCACGCACAGCTATCTCAACACACATTAGAGAATTAACCCGTGATCTTATATATAGATATGGCTTTGTACCACACCAGGCAGGAGATTTCTTCACTGAGGCGTAGGAGGGGCCTCAAACGTGAATGTGATTAATCTAACGTGCATCTTGTTTCTTTTCCTCTTGGACTAGATCCAGCATCTAATGTTCATGCAATTTCCTTGGCTATTTGTTCATTGTTTTACTTTGATGCATCTGATGGCGGTATCCATTTATTATG
Source organism: Carcharodon carcharias (assembly GCF_017639515.1). Lineage (NCBI taxonomy): Eukaryota > Metazoa > Chordata > Chondrichthyes > Lamniformes > Lamnidae > Carcharodon > Carcharodon carcharias. The sequence goes on from NC_054469.1 coordinate 191,754,491, forward strand.
CTTCCAACTTCCATTTCACACCTGGCCTAAAAGAGAGATGTATTTATATGATATTTTACAGGCAGATTCTGGTCTTTCATAGTTTATATTAACAAGATAAATATTGTATACGCCTATATTTAATGAAGTCCCAGTTTAATTTCCTTAATTTTAGGCATTTCTAGGAACAAATGAGTCAGCCACTTGATCCTTAAGGTTGGTTTAAATATTGATATTTGTGATTTAGGTCAAAACTTTTAACATGTTGACACTCATGGGGCATTGCTCAACCCATGAGATGTGATTTTCACAGAATTATTTTCCATTCATGGACTTAACAGAATAGACTGCATAACTGTTCCGTTCCCTCATATATGTGCTGGAGGAAATTACGTACCAAATGAGACCAATTCCCCAAAAAACATCCCTGCTGGTAATAACTGAGATATGAAATTGTGTATCAATATTGTTCCTACAGTTGCAGACACGGAAATACAAATTTTTATTGCTGCTTCTGGAATTGTGGCATAATTTCTGATATCTGTGCTGCATTGGCAACAACTTGCATTTAGTTAGCAGCTTTAATGTAGTAAAATGTCCCAAAGTGCTTCACATAGGAACAGCAGTAGGCCATTCAGCCATCAAGCCTGCTCTGCCATTCAAATTAGATCATGGCTGATCATCTACCTCCATACCACTTGCCTGCGCTATCTCCATATTCCTTGATGTCATTGGTCTTCAGAAGTTTGTCTTTCTGTTTTGATCAAGCTCAGTGACTGAGCTTCCACAGCCCTCTGGGGTATAGAATTCCAAAGATTCGCCACCCTCTGGGTGAAGAAATCCCTCCTTATCTCAGCCTTAAATGGCCTACCCCTTATCCTAAGATTATGTCCTCTGGTGTTAGACTCACCAGCCAGGAGAAACATCTTATCTACATCCACCTTGTCATGCCCTGTAAGAGTTTTGTAAGTGTCAAAGAGGTCACCCCTCAATCATCGAAACTCCACAATTTCTCCTCCTAACATAATCTTGCCATCCCAGGGAATAAATCTGGTGAACCTCTGTTGCACTGCGTCTATGGCAGGTATACCTCTCCTTAGATAAGGGGACTAAAACTGTACACAGTACTGCAGGTGAGGAGCCAACAAGGCTCTATCCAACTGCAGCAAGACATCTCTACTCCTGTACTCAAATTCTCTCATGATGAAAGTCAACATACCATTTGCCTTCCTAATTGCCTGCTGCACCTGCATGCTTACTTTTAGTGACTCATGAACAAGGACACCCAGGTCCCTTCAGACACTGCACATCCCAATCTTTCACCGTTTAAATATTCTGCCTTGCTGTTTTTTCTACCAAAGTGAATAACTTCAAATTTGGAAACATTACAATTGGTCCTCACATCCAAATCATTTATATAGCTTGTGAGCAGCTGTGGACCTAGCACTGATTCTCACGGTACCCCACTAGTGACAGCCTGAGATCCTGGGAAAGATCCGTTTATTCCTACTCTCTGCTTCCTGTTATGAAACTATCATATTTTTCATAATATTATAGTGGTTTATTGTAAAGTGGGTTTACGAGTGTGTGTATGGTTCTATATGTGTGATTTATTTGAATTGGAGCCAGGTAGTCATATAGACTGCAAGGTTGAAATTATCAAAGGAAGTTAGGTGTAAAAGGCATTTGAAATGCTAATGGATAAACATGGATGAGGGCAATGTAGGGTGTGAAGGAAATTTGCATTTTTCGTAAGTGAAGGGGTTGTTTGGGTTTCAAAGGGATGATAGGCTGTTTACTACTAACAAGATAAGCAAGGCCAAGTGGCATGTTTATTTTGCCCAAAGGTACTGACCATATTGGCAATATGAAATATTTTTATGTTATGGGAAAAGTAAATTTCCAAAGACATAGAACAATGGGATTTATGGATTAAAGAGAGAAAAACATATATAAAGAAGAATGGAAGGCAATGTTGGGGAGGCTGTGTAAGATCTAAAACGAGTGTGTAAAACAGCCTTGGCAAAAAAGCCTCCAGCCACTTTTGCAGAAGTCTGCTGTGTCCAGTAACCAAAGTTGGAGAATAGCCTTTAAAATTCAACTGTTGAGTGGGTGCTGTGGTGAGCTTGCTGGATTGCCTATCTAAATTTAAAATCTATGTTGAACTGTTGCCTGAAAGAAGGTGTGTAGTTGGGAGTCAGGTTAATTAGGAATTCTGGGGCTTGTTATCGTATTAAGTAACTGTAATCTTGTGAATGTGTTTGGAATCTTCTTTTGTTAATGAATGCTTTACGTTTTTTAAAGTCTCTAAAGGTGTTAGTGGATTCATTACTTCTGAATTGAGTGCTCAAATCTCGTAATAAATACAAATTGCAAAACTGCTGTAATAGTGTGGCCAAGTTTCCTTTATTGATTTGGGCTGCCTAGCACGCATCACCTGCCACGTCATAACATTTCTATCTATTAATCAATTCTCAATCCATACCTGTTTCCCCCAAACCCATGCACTCTAACTTTATTTATTAACTTCCTGTGTGGGACCTTATCAAAAGCTTTCTGATAATTCAAATACACCACATCCACCGATTCTCCTTTATCTGTGCTACAAATGATATCTTCAAAAAACTCTAACATGTTTGTCGAACATGATTTCCCTTCTATAAATCCATGTTGATTCTGCCCAATTTTACCTTTTTTTTCTAAATGTCCAGTTATCACATCCTTTTTCATAGATTCTAACATTTTCCCTACTACTGACATGAAATTAACATGTCTATAATTCTCTGTTCTCCCTCTTCTTCTCTTCTTAAATTGTGAGGTTACATTTGTTACTTCCCAGTCCACAGGATTAATAGATAAAATCTATACAGTTTTGAAAGATAACCAACGATGCATCCAATATCTCTCGTGCCACCTCCTTCAACATTTTGGGATGAAGCTCATCTGGTCCAGGGGATTTATCAACCTTCAATCCAGTTAACTTTTCAAGTACTACCCCTTTACTAACTTATTTTAGTTCCTCAGTTTCACAAGTCCCTTGGTTGCCTAGTATTTCTGGCAGATTTTCTGTATCTTCCTCCATGAAGACAGACACAAAGTAACTGTTTAGTTTTTCCACCATTTCTTTGTTCACCACTATAAATTCTGATGTCCCCACATGACATGGGCCCACATTTGTCCTTGCTAATCTTTTTCTTTTCACATACTTAAAGAAGCTTTTACAGACTCCCTTTATGTTCCTTGCTAGTTTTCATTCATATTCTCTTTTTCCTTTCTTAATCAGTTTCTCGGATCTCCTTTGTTGGCTTCTAAGTTGCTCCCAATCCTCAGGCTTACCACATTTTCTGGCATCCTTATAAGCCACTTCCTTTGATCTAGTGTAATCGTTAACTTATTTCGTTAACCACAGTTGATCTACCTTTCCCTTTAGGTGTTTGTGCCGTAGGGAAATGTATATTTGTTGTAGTCTCTGTAGTATTTATTTAAATACTAGCTGTTGCCTGCCTACCATTAAATATTTGTGTATTTTCCCAAACAACTGCAGCCAACTTGTCCCTCATACCTTATTAATTTCCTTCCTTAATACAAAATTCTATCATATAAAGGCCACTATTTCCCAAAGGCTCCTTTACAGCAAGGTTATTTATTAGCCCTTTCTCATTACACGGCACTAAATCCAAAATCGCTAGATCCCTAATTGGTTCTTCAACGTACTGCTCCAGAAATCCATCTTGTACACACTTTAGGAATTCCTCCTCCAGAGCATTAGTGCTGATTTTGTTAACCCAGTCTGTGTAAATTGAAGTTACCCATTAATCCTGTATTACCCACGTTACATGCATCTCTAATTTCCTGATTTACACCATGCCCAACATTAGCACTACAGTTTGGTGGCCTACATACAACTCCCACCAATGTTTGCTGCCCCTTGCTGTTTTTTTAACTCCACCAAACTGATGCTACATCTTGATCCTTTGATCAGAGATCCTCTCGTAGTAATGTCCTGATCTCATCCCTTATTAAAAGAGCTACCCCACCTCCTTTTCCTTTTTGCCTATCCCTCCTAAATGATGAATATCCTTGGATATTCCAGGTTCCTAATTTTGGTCACCCTGTAGCCACGGCTCCGTAACTGCAATTAAGTCATATGCACTTATCACAATTTGTGTATTCAAATCATCAACCTTTTTGCTAATGCTATGCGCATTCAGATAACCCTTTTAATTCTGCTTTTGTAACATTATTCTCTATTCTGATCCTATCTGATGCTTACCTATGCTTCATTTGTCTTCTATTTTTGTTTTCTACTCTTCTACTTTCTTCTACCAGTTTTGTTTCCCTCGAATCTGAGCTCTCTCTCTGGTTCCCATTCCCCTGCCAATCTAGTTTAAACCCTCCCCAGTAGTACTAGCGAACATCCTCGCAGGGAGATTAGTACTGGTCCTGCTAAAATTCGGCCTGTCCATCTTGTACAGATCCCATTGCTGCAGAACCAGTCCCAATGCCTCAAAACTGATGCCCTCCCTCCTTATACCAGTTCTGCAGCCATGTGTTCAATCGCTCAATTCTCCTATTTCCATGCTCACTAGCATGTGGGACTGGAAGTAATCCTGAGATTACTGCTTTTGAGGTCCTGCTTTTCAATATCCTTTCTAGTTCCCTGAAATCTGCTTTCAGGACCTCACCCCCCTTCCTGTCTAAGCCATTGGTACTGACATGGACCACGACCTCTGGCTGTTCATCCTCCCCAAGAAGAATGTTGTGCAGTCGCTCCGTGACCCTACATCAGGTAGGCAATATACAATCCTAGAGTAACGTAACAGAAATGTCTGTCTATTCCTCTAACTAACAAATGCTCTATCACTACTGCTCTTCCCCTCTTCTTCCTCCCTTCCTCTTCCTCCCCTCCTGTACAGCTGAGCCATCTGTGGCACTGCAAATTCGGCTCTGACTGCTCTCCTGCGAGGAACCAACACCATCGCCAGTATCCGAAGCAGAAAACTGATCAACGTGCAGGGCCTCCTGCACTACCTGCCTGGTTGTCTTGGACTACCAGGCGGTCACCCGTCCCCATTCTGCTTCCATGCTCCTAGCCTGCAGTGTGACCACCTCTCTGAACGTGCTTTCCACTACTCTCAGCTTTGGAGATGAGCCAAAGTGAACTGGGAAGAGTCCCCTCTGCAGTCACCGTCGCCGGCCGTGAAACAGTCTAGGAAGAGTGCCCTCTATAGTCACCGTTGCCGTGAAGCAGTCTGGGACAAGTGCCCTCCGCAGTCACTGTCGCCCGGAAGCAGCCTGGGAAGAGTGTCCTCTGCAGTCACCATCGCGAGTGGAAAAACACAGAGTGACATCACAGGAAAACCGTAAGTTTATTGGTTGGTAAGTAACTGGTAGTTTGAACTTCCGATTCTAAGTTGATTTCAGATTAAAGGTGACTCTTGGGCCCCAGGATCGGAAGCCTGACACTTCAGCTTCAACTCAGCAGAGAGATCGCGTTCCGGTTGATTTTTAAAAGTGTATTTTGAATCTCATTTCTAACTTGCTTTCAGATTAAAGGTAAACAGGATAAATAATTTACAGATTGATAAATTAAAGACCAGTAGTAAATTTAAAAACAAATTGAAAAACTAATTTAATAAAATAGAGATGCAGAGCCAGGCGATGTAGCTGCATGATATGGAGCTGGTGGACCCCATTGTGGTTCCTAGTGACCACAGCTGTAGTAAATGTTGGTTGCTGGAGGAACTCTGGCTCAGATTCGATGAGCTAGAGTCTGAGCTTCGGACACTGCGACACATCAGGGAGGGGGAGAGTTACCTGGATGCTGTGCTTCAGGAGACAGTCACACCTCTTAGATTAACTATCTTAATTCGGCCAGTGGTCAGGGACAGGAGGATGTGACTATGAGTGAGGCAGGCAGAGGGATCCAGGAAGTAGCACTGCAGGAGCCTCAGCCCTTGCCCTTGTCCAACAGGTTTGAGATTCTTGCTCCCTGTGTAGACGAGAACAGGGACTGTAGGGAGGATGAGCAAACTGACCATAACACCATGGTACAGGGAGCCATTCAAGTGGGGGGAGAAAAGAGAAATGTAGTTGTAATCGGGGATAGTATAGTTAGGGGAATAGATACTGTTCTCTGTAGCCAGGATCGAGAGTCCTGAAGGCTATGTTGCCTACCTGGTGCCAGGGATAAGAATATCTCATCTGGGCTGCAGAAGAACTTGGAGTGGGAGGGGAATGATCCAGTTGTTGTCCGCGTGGGTACCAACGATATAGGTAGAATGAGGAAAGAGGTTCTGCTGAGGGAATTTGAGCAGCTAGGGGCTAAATTGAAAAGCAAACCAAAAAGGTAATAATCTCTGGATTACTACCTGAGCCATGAGCTAATTGGCACAGGGTCAATAAGGTTAAGGAGGTAAATGTGTGGCTCAAACATTGGTGTGGGTTCAAATTCATTGGACATTGGCACCAGTACTGGGGAAAGAGAGAGCTATTCCATTCAGATGGGCTCCACTTGAATCCACTGGCTGGGACCAGTGTCCTGATGAATTGCATAACTAGCGTTGTAGATAGGGCTTTAAACTAAATAGTGGGGGGAAGGGCTCAGTTGTGTGGAAATATAAAAAATCAAAGTTTAAGGAGAGGGTAAGAGTGCAGGTTAGTGATGAGGCCGATTGTTACCAAAAAGTGAAAGAAAGGGACAGAGTGTGTGAACGCCATATTGCACCAAAGAATCATATGAAAGTAGGGAAAATTGACAATAGGGCAAACTTAAAGGCTTTGTATCTGAATGTGCATAGCAGTAGGAATAAAATTAATGAGTTAACAGCTCAAATAGAGATAAATAGATATGATTTGGTGGCGATTACTGAGACATGGTTACAGGGAGAACAGGTATGGGAGTTGAATATCCAAGGATACTCAGTGTTTCAGAAGGATAGGCAGGAAGGAAAAGGAGGTGGTGTAGCTTTGTTAGTAAAGGAAGAGATCAGTGTTATAGTGAGGAATGATATAGGCACTGGAGAGCAAGACATAGAGTCAGTCTGGGTGGAAATAAGAAATAGCAAGGGAAAGAAGCCCCTGGTGGGAGTAATCTATAGGTTCCCAAACAGTTGTTCAGCAGTAGGGCACAGTATAAACCAGGAAATACAGAGATGAGGAGGAATTACTTTTCTCAAAGCGTGGTGAATCTGTGGAATTCACTACCTCAGAGGGCAGTGGATGTTGGCACGCTGAATAAATTGGAGGAGGTGATAGAAAGATTTTAAATTAATAATGGGTTAAAGGTTATGGGGAGTGGGTGTGAAATTGGAGTTGAGGCCAAAATGAGATCAGCCATGACCGTATTGAATGGTGGGGCAGGCTTGAGGGGCTGACTTGCCTACTCTTGCTCTTAGTTCTTATGTTCTTATGTAAAGTGACTCCAGCCGCTGCTCAAGCTCCCAAACCTGGAGGTTAGGTTTCTGCAGCTGGTGAGACTTCCTGCATATGTGGCCATGTAGGTCAGATGACGCCCATGACCACCCACATACTACAGGACACGCATTCTTCACAGCTGAGCTGCCCTGCCGTGCCTTAAATTTATTTACATTATGTTAACTTTGTTGTACTTTTGGTTTATGTATTAATTTTACTTGGCCTTAAAACTATTCATAAACTTTGCTAATACTGATAAATCGGACTAATATTTAATAAATAAGAGATGCAATAAACCTGACATGCCCCTTACTGACCGTGCAGTTTCAAAAGCCTGACTTTTATATAGCCCCTGAGTCACTAGCTAGTTTCACTTTCTGCAACAGTAATTAATGCCAATTGAGCCAACTACTTCCAGCAGATTGATGGGTAACTGCCACTACCAGGCAGTTCCTTGTTTAATGAGGTAGTCTAACTTACTTGAAGGTTGTTAGCTCTGTGTCAGAGCTTGACTCTTAATCTATATTTAAACCTGGAAAAGACTTACCAGAATTTACCTCCTGAACCTAATTCACTACTCACTCGATCTCCATCTTACTCATGCATAGTCCCTGACCCTGCACCCCTTCACAGGAGTGTTATCAAACAAAATTTGACACCAAGCCACATCATGAGATAGCAGGACAGGTGACCAAAAGCTTGGTTACAGAGGTGGGTTTTGATGACCAAGAAGTAGAGAGAACAGTGAGGATTTTTTGGGAGGGAATTCCAGAGCTTAGGAGCTAGGGAACTGAAGGCATAGCAGTCAATAGTGGATCATTGAAAATTGAGAATGGACGGGCCAGAATTGGAGGAGTGCAGAAATTTTGGAGGATTCTAGGGCTTCAAGGACTTGTTGAGAGAGAGCTGGTGCCATGGAGGGGTTTTAAAACAAAGATAATTTTCTTATCAAGACATTGCTGGACTGTAATTCAATTTAGATCAGCGAGCATAGGGTTAATGGGGGATCAGGACTTAGTACGAATTAACATGTGGGCAGCAGCGTTTTGGATGAGTTCAAATTTAAGGAGAGAACAAGGTGGGAAGCCTGTCAGTGTGCAATGAAATAGTTGAATCTAAAGGCATGGGTGCTGATTTCAGTAGCAGATGGACTAAGGAAGGGGCGGATAGACACAATGTTATGGAAGTGGAAGTTGGCGGTCTTGGTGATGGAGAGAATGTGTGGCTAGAAACTCACTTCAGTCAGACAGGGCACCAAGGTTGCAGATGGTCTGCTTCAACCTCAAACAATGACTGGTAAATGGCATTTGTGGTGGAGATTGAAAACAAGGGCATTCTGAAGGGGTGGGCAAACAGTCAGAGGTCGTGGTTCACCAACAACATAGGTAGAAAGAGGGATGAGGCCATGCAACAAGAATTAAGGGAGCTAGGTAGCAGATTAAAAAGCCAGACCTCAAAGGTTGCAATCTCTGGATTACTCCCTGTGCCATGGGCTAGTGAGTATAAGGGTATAGAATAGAGAGGATGAATGTGTGGCTAAAGAAATGGTGTAGGAGGGAGGGCTTTAGCTTCTTGGATCACTGGGTCTGTTTCTGGTGAAGGTGGGGCCTGTACAAGTCAGATGGGTTGCACCTGAACTAGAAGGGGACCAATATCCCTCCAAGGAGGTTTGCTTACCACTATTTTGGCCCGGTGGGGGGGCATGGGGATGGTTAAACTAATTTGACGGAGCGATGGTATACGGGGTGGAGCTATAGTCGAGGGTGATGCACAGGCAAATGTAGAAGAGAAACTAAGTCAGTTTGGAAGGCATACAGACCTTTTAAGGCACAAGGGAATAATGGAAGGCTGGATTGCATCTGTTTTAACGCAAGGAGTCTTATAAGTAAGGCAGATGAATTGAGGGCATTGATAAACTCATGGGAATATGATATTGTTGCTGTCACAGAGACATGGTTGAGGGAAGGGCAGGACTGGCAGCTCAATATTCCGAGATATAGAATCTTCAGGCGTGACAGGGGTGGGTGTGTAAAAGAGGAGGTGGCATCGCATTATTGATCAAGGAATCAATTAAGGAGGGATGGTATCTTAGAAGGTTCCTCAAATGAGGCCATTTGGGTAGAACTTAAAATCATGTACTGTAGCCCTCCAGTCAGGGGGAGATAGAGGAGCAGATATTTAGGCAAATCTCAGAGAAGTGTAAAAATAATAGGGTAATAATAATAGGGGATTTCAACTTCCCCAATATTAACTGGGATAGCCTTAGTGTGAAAGGCTTAGAGGGGACGGATTTCTTGAAGTGCACCCAGGAAAGCTTTTTAAGCTAGCACGTAGAAAGCCCTACAAGAGAAGGGTCGGTACTGGACCTAATCTTAGGAAATGAAGCTGGGCGAGTGGTAGAAGCCTCAGTGGTGGAGTATTTCAGGGACAGTGACCATAACTCTGTAAGATTTAAGATAGTTATTGAAAAGGACAAAGATGGGACCGGAAATAAAGGTCCTGAATTGGGAGAAGGCTGATTCCAATATGATAAGACAGGATTTGGCCAAAGCGGACTGGGAGCAGCTACTTGTTGGAAAGTCTACATCAGACCAGTGGGAGTCATTCAAAAAGGAAATAGTGAGAGTTCAGGGCCAACATGTTCCCGTAAAGGGTAAGACCAACAAGTCCAGGGAACCCTGGATGTCAAGGGATGTAGAGGATTGGATAAGGTAAGAATAGGAGGCTTATGCCAGATACAGAGGGCTGAAAACAGCGGAAGCCCTAGAGGAGTATAGAAAGTGTAGGGGGGTACTTTAATTAGGAGAGCAAAGAGGGGGCATGAAGAAACACTGACGGGCAAGATAAAGGAAAATCCCAAGGCATTTTATAAATATATTAAAGGCAAGAGGATAACCAGGGAAAGAGTATGGCCCATTAGGGACCAAATTGGCAATCTGTGCGTGCAGCTGGAGGAACGTCAGTGAGTTTTTAAATGATTACTTTTCATCTGTGTTCACTATGGAGAAGAATGATGTAGGTGTAGAAATCAGCGAGGGGGATTGTGATATATTTGAACAAATTAACATTGAAAGGAAGGAGGTATTAGCAGTTTTAGCAGGCTTAAAAGTGGATAAATCCCCAGGCCCAGATGAGACGTATCCCAGGCTGCTGTCTGAGGCAAGGGAGGAAATTGCAGGAGGCCTGACACTAATTTTCAAATCCTCTCTGGCCACAGGAGAGTTGCCAGAGGACTGGAGGACAGCGAATGTGGTACCATTATTCAAGAAGGGTAGTAGTGATAAACCAGGTAATTACAGGCCAGTGGGTCTAACATCAGTGGTAGGGAAACTATTGGAAAAAATTCTGAGGGACAGGATTAATCTCCACTTGGAGAGGCAGGGATTCATCAGGGATAGTCAGCATACTTTTGTCAGGGGGATAAATAACAAATTTGATTGAATTTTTCGAGGAGGTGACTTGTGTAGATGAGGGTAGTGCAATTGATGTCGTCTGTGTGGATTTCAGTAAGGCTTTTGACAAGGTCCCGCATGGGAGAATGGTCAAGAAGGTAAGAGCCCATGGGATCCAGGCCAATTTGGCAAATTTGATCCAAAATTGGCTTAGTGACAGGAGGCAGAGGGTGATGGTCAAAGGTTGCTTTTGCGATTGGATGCCTGTGCCGCGTGGTGCACCGTAGGGATCGGTGCTGGGACCCTTGCTTTTTGTAGTGTACGTTAATTATTTAGACATGAATGTAGGAGGTATGATCAGTAAGTTCACAGATGACTCAAAAATTGATGGTGTCATAAATAATGAGGAGGAAAGCCTCAGATCACAGGTCGATATAGATGGGTTGGTAAGATGGGCAGAGCAGTGGCAAATGGAATTTAATCATGAAAATTGTGAGGTGATGCATTTTGGGAGGACTGACATGGCAAGGGAATACACAATGAATGGGAGGACCTGAGGAAGTACAGAGGATCAGAGGGATCTAGGTGTACATGTCCATAGATCACAGAAGACAGCAGCACAGGTAGATAAGGTGGTTAAGAAGGCCTTTATTAACCGAGGCATAGAATATAAGAGCAGGGAGATTATGTTGGGGTTGTATAAAACTCTAGTTAGGCCACAGCTGCAATTCTGGCCGTCACACTGTAGGAAGGATGTGATTGCACTGAAGAGGGTGCAGAGGAGATTCACCAGGATGTTGCCTGGGCTAGAGCGTTTCAGCTGTGAAGAGAGATTGGATAGGCTAGGCTTATTTTCCTTAGAGCATGGAAGGCTGAGGGGGGACCTGATAGAGGTATACAAAATTATGAAAGGCATTGGTAGGGTAGATAGGAAGAAACCTTTCCACTTAGTGGAGGTGTCAATAATCAGGCGGCATAGATTTAAGGTAAGGGGCAGGATGTTTAGAGGGGATTTGAGGAAAACATTTTTCACCCAGAGGGTGTTTAGAATCTGGAACACACTGCCTGAGGGGGTGGTAGAGGCAGGAACCCTCACAACATTTCGGAAGTATTTAGATGAGCATTTGAAATGCCGTAGCATACAGGGCTACAGGCCAAATGCTGGAAAATGGGATTAGAATAGATAGGTGCTTGATGGCTGGCATGGGCACCATGGGCGGTAGGGCCTGCATCTGTTCTTTAAACTCTATGACTATGATAATGACCTTGGTCTTGGCGGTAAGTAATTGGAACAAGTATCTGCTGATCCAATATGGACAAAGCACGTGGCAAGTCAGGCACTGGAGGGTTTGAGAGAGGTGGTGAGGAAGTGGTGCTGAGTGTTGTTAGTGTAGATGTGGAAGCTGTCATGTTCTCATGTTAAATTTTGATTTTTGAGTCATTTCTAATTCCACATCTCGGATGGAATCTTGTTGAGACATTGGGAGTCTCGCCTGCTTGCTGGAGAGTCCGCAAGAGACATGCACAGCCTCTTTTCTGGAAGATCCGCTGAACCACAAGCCCATCAGGCAGTGTTGAAGCCAGCGGCGGGCTTTCCCCTGAAATCATGACCCCGGGGGTGGAAGTGTTGCCTGCTGTGAGTTACTGGCCAAACAGAGGCTGGCAGCCGGGGGAGGTGTTTGCCACAGGAGAGCTGGTGGCTGCTGTAGGAAAAGTACCTGCTGTAGTCCCAGCATTGTGGAGCAAACCAGGCCAAAAGGTAAGTAATGGGGCAGTTGGAAGGGAGGGGGGATGTTTCGCGGGCTAGAGGTCGTTGGGAGAGGGTTGTAAGGGGCCAGCAGCAAGGGCAGGGGCGTGGTTCAGTGACATTAACTAATGTTGACTGCTTTTTATCAGATACTGAGTGCCTTTGTTCGAGGATCAGCCTTCACTCCCCCATATGTTGGTGGGCCCACATACCAATGGCAGCGGGATGAGGCTCTTATGTGATCATTAATTGGCTCAAAAGGAGGTGTGGAATGAAGATTGACTATTGGCCTTCCTGCTTGGAACTTAATTCTGGTGGAGGCATGAAGGCGGCGGTATTCTGGTATGCTGCCATCCCGCCTAATGACACGCCTTCCTTCCTCCAAGCTCGCCACCAGCGAGAGCATAAGATTCCACCCGTGGTGTCAGAAGAGAAATTTACAAGGGTGCGATATTATCGATAGGAAGTACTAATAACAGCCACTCATTTTAAGGAGTATTAATTTCTAAAGATCCTTGCTGTATTGCTTTTAATGCCCATCTGCCATATCTTACGGGGAAAAAGGTGAACATGACTCATTGAAGTTATTTCCTTTGAAGATTAGTTTGGAGAATAAATATTTTAAATCCATGTCATGTTTCATCGAGCTGATTAGTCCTCCCGCTGTGTCCAGCTGTATTAAATTAGTCTGCAAATAACTACAATTCCCTGTTAAAATTGATAAAAACAAGAGAATTTATGTAATTCTTTAGCTGATTAAATTGTAATGCACATCTTAACCTGTATGAAGTCTATACTTGCACTTCACTATTTCTCTTCTTCAGAATCCTCAAACGTAAGCTCTTTGAATGTTTTAGTCATCCCCCCCGACCGTTTACTTCTTTGGGTCTACTCCATCTCGTATAAAACACTTCAGGATTTCTTGTTATGCGAAAGGGCCTGTACAAATGTTACCTTTTATTTAGTAGATAATAAATGACTTTGTTATGATTTATGCAACAGATTTGATGTATACAAAGACAACATTGTCTTTAATAAATGACCAAACACAGGACTTGCTCAAGACTTCTCCCAATTGCAAGAACACTTGACTTTTCTTGAGATATTCTGAATTACTATCTTTAAGCAATTTTTTTTTGTTTTTGCTCCTTCCTTTCCCTCATTTCTTTCCTTTTTTGCCTTGAACTAGTAACCCAAAACTGTTGCTTGCTCACATAACCATTCTAAATGAATGAGCATAGATCATGAGTGTCAACAGCATCACCTCTGAGCTCAACTTTACTATCTGTTTTCCTTCTCCATCCTTTCCCCTCTCTAATCCAGTGAAGTCTCTGGTAATCAAATGAGGAACTGCCATCTGGTTTCACAACCCTCAAGCCACTGAGTTGAATTGTAGTATCCTTGCTTACCATCCCAATTGATATGCTCATTTAACAAGGATTTTAAATTGGAACTTTCCTGGTGAATATATGTATAAAGTATTGAGTTATATAGCACAGGAGTAGAGATCAAGACAATTCAAGTTGTATGGCTACTGTATAAGACTTTGGATTTTTTTTATTCTTTCACAGGGCATCGCTGGCTAGGCCAGCATTTATAGTCCATCCCTAATTGCCCTTCAGAAGGTGGTGGTGAACTGCCTTCTTGAACCCCTGTAGTCCATGTGGTGTAGGTAAACCCACAGTGCTGTTCTTGTGGAGTGTTTTGCATCCAAGAGTAATCACTTCATCACAGAAAGGATATGATTGCTCATGAGAGATGGCGAGCCTCTGCTTGATGAATGCCCAACATACTTGGGAGCTTGCCTTTGAGAGGACTGCCGCATCAATATTAGAGTTCAGAGGGAGAACAGGAAGATCCACATCAATAATGATGGAGTCAAGGGTAACAAGTGGTGGCTGGATAGTGATAGGAGGAATGGGAATTAGGAGGCATTGAATATGGAGGATGATGAGTGAAACTTGTTGGGTGATAGGTGGAGGTTGGAAGCTGGTCTCCTAGGCAAAGGTCAGCAGCACCATTTTCGATCTCACCTAACAATGACGTATTTCGATAAACAAGCAAGAAAAAAATCAATCCGCGAGTGGTCTCAGACTGTGGGAGGAATTCTGCACAGCAGTTTTTGGTCAATTAATTGTCCTGCTCGAACCATGGAGGGCATGGCTCAGCTGAGTGCTGGACTTGATAGTCTAATGCACAATGAATGTGCTTAGCTCCTTTACTAATAGTGTGCATTTATGTGAGAATCCATTAAGTTTAGGTGCTGTGGTGCAAATGGTCTTAATTGGTGTCTGATCCTTGCAGAGCAATGTCAAAATGGATGTAGGGTCAAAAAATCAAGGGCCACATCTGGTGCGCAGATGCAGCATGGGCCCTAAAAGCCTCCATGTTCCCAATGCACTGGTCATTGCATTCAAGGCACCATGCTTGCAGTCATGATGTTGGGTATTGTTGGGTATTGATAGTTATTTTCAAGGCCACTGGAGGACTACCAACATCAGGCTGACTGTGGATCTTAGAACTTTGATCTTTTGACCCTAATTAAGATCCTCGGGAGGAGGGGTGGGACGGGCAGATCCAGATGCTGATGAGGAGGGACCAAATCCACAAAAATGTTTGGCATGATCTAGGGTCTACAGATCCACAGCTCAAACATGGAGATGAGTGAAAGACAGTGCTGCAGGCATCTTCACTTGTCTAGGGATGTGGTAGCTCATATGTGCCACATTCTTCATGAGGAATCCACGCAGCATGGACTTGAGGAGGCATTCAGTGCAGGTTGCTTTGAAGGTTCCCGCTGCATTGAACCTTTTGCCTTCTGTTAGGAACTGGAGATAGTTTAAGTCAGTTATTTTTGTATTTGTGGGTGGGTGTTAGGATTGAGTTTTAGCTTTAAGTTTAATTTGTATTGGTGTTAGGAAAGGGGGAACTTGAATGT
The DNA here is from genome assembly GCF_017639515.1 of Carcharodon carcharias. NCBI lineage: Eukaryota > Metazoa > Chordata > Chondrichthyes > Lamniformes > Lamnidae > Carcharodon > Carcharodon carcharias. The sequence continues at coordinate 191,769,963 of NC_054469.1, forward strand.
TGGTTTCACTTTAAAAGTTGCCTGTATTTTAATTAGGTTTTATGACTCTTGAAGGGAAGTTAAAACAAACACAACATAGAAAAAACTGCTGTAGCCTAGGGAAGTATCCGCAGAGCCAGAGAATAACAGAAAAGTAGATTCAGTTGAGTTGAAAGGAATTGCCAGGAGAAGCATAAGAGAGGGACTGATAGCAGTCCCAAACTAAAGAAGAAGCCAAAACCAGGGAGTGAAACAGGGTAAAGGCCCCCAAGAAGACCTTCTAGTTAAAAGAAGAACAGGAATCTGGAAAAGGTCCTGTTAAGTGAAGTTAAGACTGAGGAGCAGAGGAAGGCTCCAAGCTTAGAGGGAGAAATCTGCAGGACGCAGACTTTGAGCAAAATAGGCTTGCGAGAAGCCAGAAGATCCAATGAGACAGTCAAAGGTTGGTGACTCCTTGCTATGGGCATGTGAAGCAGTCGTATTCTATTGGTACGGCTGAGTATCTCAGAGAGTGCGTAGAAGGCAAAGCTTGAATGCACGTGGTGATCCAGGGGAGAGGAACATCAGAAGGAAAGTTCAACACCCTGGAGGTGACCCTTGTGGAAAGCATCCGAGAGAAAGCATTGGTTTGGGAGAAGATTCCAAAGCAGGTTCTTCGAGAGTGGAGATTGTAAACCCTCGAGTGAAAGACGGAGTTCAGTGAGACCAGTTGGGTCACAGTGTGAAAGCATCTGGGGGAGTTGATCAGAGATCCACAGCATCTGTTTGGGGTGGCATCTGTCACTTGGTTTCAGAGTGTGATGTGCCTGATCACAGGTTGCCTGGGCTGTTTACATGGACTGTGTGCTTACTGTGAATATTTTAGGGTATAAAATAGCTTTTGTAACTTGCGTTATTCTTAAAAATTTGTATATATCTGTAAAGATATAGTTGTTGTGAAGGAGTATTGTAATATAGTTCAACTTTTCTTATTTAATAGATGTTTTATTCTTCTGTTAAAAGTTTATCAGTTGACTACTGTGACTATGTTCAGTAGCTGCCCTCCATATTTCAAAACAAAAAATAAAAGTTAGAATCTATCAAGCTGGGTTCCACCTTGGGATCTGGCTTGTCCAGTACCAGCATCAGCTGGGATCATAACACTGCAGATCCTTCCAGGGCTCCACTGGGGACCTTTGCAGAATCTCCCAATTTGCGACACACAAATACATAAAGGAGGTAACGATGCCCTTTTTAGTAAAGCTTACCATTATGTGAAGTTCCTCATCGATGAAGCAAGCCAGGCTGCCGGAGCTGTGGGACACGTTGTCATTTCAGGCTTCTGGCATGTGCAGTGTGCCATCGACTGCACACGTGGCCTTGAGAGCTCCCTGGCAGCAGCCTGTAAAATTCATTAATAGAAGACGATTTCACTCTCTGGATGTTCAACTAATTTGTGAGCGCAGAAAGCTGATCCAGCATGTTTGTTCATAAGGTACTCGGGGAGCTCAAATGACTTGTACGTTTTGAGTCACTCCCAGATGCCAGAGATATTTGAGAGAGCTTGGCACTCAGAGGGTTGGCTCCTTGGTGATGAGGGGTAACCCAGAAGACATGACTTAATGATGCCTGTTCGTCAGTCACAGTGTGCATCTGAGAGATACAGTACTGGACATTCAGCCACAAGGTCCTTAATAGAGCAGACTACTGCCTTCCTGAAGGTGTGTTTCAGATAGTTGGACCTGTCAGGCTCTGCATTACTCTCCAGTACTCACTGCAGAGTGTGTCTCTATCAGAATTGTTTGCTGCGTCATGCACAACCTAATGCCAAAAATGGTGCATATGTTTCCGCAGGAAGACATGGATGAACTAAACATCTCCCAAGGTGTCTTGCTGGTGGTGCTCCTCCCTTTGGGTGCCTGAAGACCCCTCCCCATCTCGCCTGGGCAATGCTGGAACGCACTCATGGCTAGAGCGAATGGTGCGTATGTCTGAGCACAAATCTAACAGAAACTGCTGGACCTAGGTTTCTAAGGCAGCTGCCACTCTCTCAATGGGGACTTTGTTGGGCTTGCATTTCAGAGCCCCAATATCAGATGGACAGACTCCTCCATCCTTTGTTTCAGTCTGATGACAGCCTCTGACATGTATGTCTGATGTCTCCCTGCCTGTCTTTGCATCTCCAACATTCCTCTCTGGGTCAATTGCAGAGGCTCATCATCAGACTCTGACTCAACAGGAGCCTGGCTTCCAGCTGTCCCTCGAGTCTCAGGGACCTTGCCTGCCACTGTCTCTGTGTTCTGTGGACATGTGTTGGATTGGTGAGGTGATCACCAGATTGTGACCCTGAAACACTCTAGAACTAGGACCCACAGAGTTGCATGTGTCTGTGCTGGTTGAAGGCGCAGGTGAATGCAGTGATGGGTCTTCCTTGGATACTTCCTCTGCTGCCTCATCTAAGGTGTTTTGTGTCTGGGGCTGAGGCGTTTGTGGTCTTCCTCTGCTCTTGCTGGCGGCTGGAATAGAGAAGAGAGATAATTAATGATTGACTAGACGTTCACAGTCATTGTCCCCATGTTGTGAATGTATACTGCATGGACCCTCACTGGCTTGTTTGGGGAGACCGATCTCACCACCTGTGCAGGTGCAATCTCTGGCCTCACCACTGAGCTCTGCCACCTGCTCCTCGTGGGAGGAGAGTATCCTAAGTTCAGGGGTATCACTTCTGGTCTTCGCTCTCGCCCATTGTTTGTGGGAGATCTTGTATTGCATAAAGACAGATGGATTAACTGTGAGTAATATGGATGAAAGCATTTCAGAAGCATGCATGCCTGTTGTGACTGCTGAACCCCAGTAAGGAATTAAGATGCTGTTTGTGCAGGATCTTACATGAGATGGTAACTTTAAAATGGCTGGCAGGCATGGTTCAAACATGGGTAAAAGATCTGAACTCCAGAGGTGAGGTGAGAGCGATTGCCCTTGACATCAAAGCAGCATTTGACCAAGTGTGACATAAAGGAACCCTGGCAAGAGTGGAGTCAATAGAATCGGGGAAAACCCTCTGCTGGTTAGAGTCATACCTAGTACAAAGGAAGATGGTTGTGGCTGTTGGAAGTCAATCATCTCAGTACCAGGACGTCACTGCAGGACTTCCTCAGGGTAGTAAACTGGGCCCAACCATTTTCAGCTGCTCCCTTCCATCATAATGACAGAAGTGGAAATGTTCGCTGATGATTGCACAATGTTCACTATTCACAACTCCTCAGATGCTGAAGCAGTCCAAGTCCAAATGCAGCAAGACCTGGACGGTATCCAGGCTTGGGCTGACAAGTGGCAAGTAACATTCACACCACACAAGTGCCAGGCCATGTCCATCTCCAACAAGAGACAATCTAACCATCGGTCCTTGACATTCAATGGCATTCCCATTGCTGAATCCTTCACTATCAACATCCTGGGGGTTACCATTGACCAGAAACTGAACAGGACTAGCCATATGAATACTGTGGCCACAAGCAGGTCAGAGGCTAGGAATCTTGCAAACTCTCTTCCTGACTCCCCAGATCTTGTCTACCACCTACAAGGATTGTGATGGAATACATTCCACTTGCCTGGATGAGTGCAGCTCCAACAAAACTCGAGCTTGACACCATCCAGGTGAAAGCAGCCTGTTTGAGTGGCACCCCATCCACCAACATTCACCCCATCCACCACCGGCACACAGTGGCAGTAGTGTGTACCACCTACAAAATGAACTGCAGGAACTCAGCAAGGCTCCTTGGACAGCAATGACTCTTTACTTAAATGCATGTAGTATTTGGAACAAACTAAATGAATTAGTGGCACAAATAGAGGTTAATGGTTATGACCTTATAGCCATTATAGAGACATGGTTACAAGGGGATCAAAGCTAGGAAGTAAATATTTAAGGCTATATGTCTTTTCTAAAGGTCAGGCAGGAAGGAAAAGGTGATGGGGGGTAGCAGTGTTGGTACGACGTGAAATAAGTACGATAGCAAGAAACAACCTTGGATCGGAAGATGTAGAATCTATATGGGTGAAAGTAAAGAATAAAAAGGAGAAGATGACACTGGTGGGAGTAGCCTATGGGCCCCCTAACAGTAATTATACTGTAGGAGAGAGAATAGATCTTAAGGTAATGAGGGCATGTAAAAATAGGTAGTACATTAATCATGGGTGACTTTAATCTTCATGCAGATTGGGAAAATCAAATTGGCAGAGGTAGCCACGATCAAGAATTCATAGAGTGTATTCGGGTCAGTTTCCTAGAACAATATGTTGTGAATCCATCCGAGGATCAGGCTATTTTGGACCTGGTAATTTGTAATGAGACTGGTTTAATAAATGATCACAGAGTAAAAGATCCCTAGGAAACTGACCATATCATGGTAGAATTTAGCGTTCAGTTTGAGAGTGAGAAACCTGGGGTTGGAAACAACTGCGATAAACTTAAATAAGGATAATTACAAAGGAATGAGGGCAGAGTTGGCTGGACTGGACTGGTAAAGGAGTTTAGCAGAAAAGGCAGCTGATGAACAATGGCAGATGTTTAAGAAAATAATTCATGACTTACAACAAAGATATATCCCAGCAAAGAAGGAGGATTCTAGGAAGGGGATAAACAAGCCATGGTTAACCAAGGAAGTTAAGGATAGTATCAAATTGAAATAAAAAGCATACAAAGTGGCAAAGGATAGTGACAAGACAGAGGATTGGGAAAGTTTTAAAAACCAACAAAAGATAGAGAGAGAAAATAAACTTTGAGGGTAAACTAGCAAGTAATATAAAAATGGACAGTAAGAGCTTCTTAAATATATAAAAAGGAAGAGAGAGGCCAAAGTGAATATAGGCCTCTTAGAGAAAGAGGCTGAGGAAATAATAATGGGGAACCAGGAAATGGAATAGGAGCTGAATAAATGCTTTGCATCAGTCTTCATGGTAGAAGACACTACTAGCATTCCAAAAACACTAAATAATCATGGAGCAAATGTTTGGGGGGGGGTGGTGTGGAATAAATACAATAACCTTTACTAGAGAGAAAGCATTAGGGAAACTAATGGGGCCAAGGCCGATAAGTCCCCTGGACTTGATGGGTTACATCATTATTAAAAGAAGTAGCTATAGAGATAGTAGATGCACTGGTACTAATTTTCCAAGAATCCTCAGCTTCTGGAAAAGTCCCAGAAGATTGGAAAACTGCCAATGTAACACCCTTATTCAAAAAGAGGAGACAAAAATCAGTTAACTATAGACCAGTTGGCTTAACGTCTGCAGTTGGGAAAATATTAGAATCTATTATAAAGGATGTAATAGCAGAGCATTTAGGAATGCATAATCTAATCAAGCAGAGTCAGCATGGCTTCATGAAGGAGAAATCATGTCTGACAAAGTTATTAGAATTCTTTGAGGAGGTAACAAGCAGGATAGAAAAAGGGAAACCAGAAGATCTAATATATTTGGATTTCCAAAAGGCTTTCGATAAGGTACTGCACATAAAGCTATTTAATAATATAAAAGCCCATGGTGTTGGGGGTAGTATATTAGCATTGATAGGGGATTGGCTAACTAATAGAAGACAGAGAGTTGGGATAAGAGGAGCATTTTCAGGATGGCAACCTGTAATTAGTGGAGTGCCACAGGGATCAGTGCTGGTGCCACGATTATTTACAATATATATTAATAACTTGGATGAAGGAAGGGAATGTACTATTTCCAAGTTTGTGGATAACACAAAAATAGGTGGGAAGGCAAGAGGTGAGGATGACACCCTGAGTCTACAGAGGGATATAGACAGGCTACATGAGTGGGCAAAAACTTGGCAGGTGGAATATAATGTGGGAAAATGTGAGGTTACGCACTGTGGTAGGAAGAATCGAGGAGCTGAATATTATTTAAATGGAGAAAGACTGCAGAAAACTGCAACGCAGAGCGATTTGGGGGTCCTTTTGTATGAATCACAGAAAACTGCCATACAAGCTCAGCAAGTAATAGGGGAGGCAAATGGAATGTTGACCTTTTTTCAAAGGGAATGGAGTATAAAAATAGGGAAGTCTTGCTAAAACTATACAAGGCACTAGTTAGACCACACCTAGAATACTATAAACAGTTTTGGTCCACTTATTTAAGGACAGATATACTGGCATTGGGGAAAATCCAGAGAAGGTTCACTTGGTTGATGCCAGGCATGGAGGGATTTTCCTTTTGAGGAGAGGTCGTGTAGGCTGGGCTTGTACTCGTTGGAGTTTAGAAGAATGAGAGGCAACCTTATTGAAACATATAAAACTCTTAGGTGGCTTGACAGGGTAGAAGCTGAGAGCTTGTTTCCCCTTGTGGCTGAATCTAGGACCAGAGGGCATAATCTCAGAGTAAGGGGTCACCCATTGAAGATAGGGATGAGGAGCAAGTTCTTCTTAGGGTTTAGTGAATCTGTGGAATTCTTTATCACAGAGGGCTGTAGAGGCTGGTTTGTTAAGTACATTCAAGGCTGAGATAGACAAATTTTTAATCAGAAAGAGAATCAAGCATAATGGGGAAAAAGGCAGGAACATGGAATTAAGGATTATCAGCTCAGCCATGATCTCATTGATGGTGGAGCAGACTTGATGGGCTGAATGGCCTCACTCTGCTCCTACATCTTATGGTCTTCCAAACCCACAACTGCTATAATCTAGAAGGACAAGACAGCAGATGCATGGGAACACCACCACCTGGAATTTCCCCTCCAAGCCACACAAGGGTGGGTGGAATGGAAACAAACTTGTGGTCCTCCACTCTATGGTAAGCTGCTATGGCATTTCAGTATGCTGTACTGTTATTCTGCTGACGAAATTTTTAAATTAATGAGGAGCATTATGATGTATTTCTGCTGACCAGATCTTATACTCCTTTCTTAAGAACATGTCTGATTTTGTCAGCTGTATAATGTAATGTTTTTGACAGTGGAATGGAATACAACAGGCAGATGTGGCATTCTTGGAGGCATTAGTGTTCGCTTCCATTTGTGACATGGCAGGTTGAGCAACCAGTCCTTTGTGAAGGCAGAAATTAAAGTTACGATTCACAACTTGCAACTGATAATGTAAATTTGCAAATTGCTGCCAGTGCTGTGGAATTAGCATTAGGAACTCTAGAATGTGAATGTGAATTGACCTGAATTACTGTTCTGTTATGCATCTGAAAAATATTTTAGTAGCTACTAACCAGGCATTATGACTGATCTTCAACCTGAGATTAGAGCTAAGCTATTCAGTTTTTTTGTTTTTATCTAAGCTATTCAGTCAGCATTTGATGTTTTCCAGGTCCATGTTTGTTCCACCTAGAACGACTTCTTACTTAAGATACAAATCTTTTGTTATTTGTTGAAGCAGCCTGTAAGCCTCGTTGGGCCACGGGGTTAGCATTCCTCCTAAGTTCAGTTGTGTCAAGACATCTTTGATAATTGAAGACCTTTTATTATAATTAATCTTTTGGCTATAAAAAGCTACAACTTTCTATTGGCAAGGTACTTGGATTTTTCTTGTTTTGTGAGGCAGAGGAGGGAAGTGAGTTCTGTGATTTGTTGTAGGTTAAGTGGGTCTGAACTTCTCAGTTGCTGATTTTCAATTAAAACTCACGCTCAATCCAAATTAAATAATATAGTATCAATCTGTCCTTTCTGATAGCTGCACTGCAGTGTGCCAAGTGAGGTTTTACATTTAAATCTAGCACCACCACTGTGAGGAAAGAAGGATTACATGTGTTCTGAAATGACTGCAGCAAAACTCTGAATACTGGCATGAAGCTAGGAACCTACACGTTGGGCATGATGACAGAATGTTTCAGAGTACAAAGTTAAGATGTTTTTGTTGGCTGATGATATGAATATGACTCCCAAGTAGTGAACACAGATAAAATGATGCCTAGTTGTGAGTGGATTGGATGCAAATGTAATGTATTAAACTTTAAATAACCATTAGACTGATGCACAGATTCTGTGTGCATGCAGATTATATCGTGTTGCATCTGGACTATACTGTACATTTGGATATTTTAAATTGCTGTGGGCTGGAATCCTGTCCTCATTGCTAAACCCAGGGATCATCCTTTAATCTCATTCTCTTTTGATATCATCTGGGATCGATCTTGAGCTACCTACATAACAATGCATCTCAAAAGTACTTCAATGGCTGTAAGGTACTTTTAACCTCTGGCCGTGAAAAGCACTATATAAGTGCAATTCTTTCTTTTACTGGCTTGTAACGGTACTACATTTTAATTTCTTACTAGCCTTGTAATGCAGGTTTGAATTAAATTGAGTGTATTCAACTCAATTCTACCTATTGCCAACTAAGTTGCAAAATGATTTATTTGTTGCTTCATTTATTCTTCTCTGTTGTGCAAGTGTTTGGTGGAGGCTGCTGCATTACTATTGAACGCCAATTTTAATTCTGCATTTCCTTTTTATTTAAAAAATACCTGCCATTTCATTCTACTGTTTTAATTCACATTATTAAACTGTACTACAATGGCCCACTTCAAAAGGAGCAAGAAGATTGTCATAATTAATAAACCAGTGAAGAAATGCATTTGAGCACATGGAAGTCCCAATACAATTGTTCTAGATTCTTGGCAGCTTCATTAAGGAGGCAATCCCTAAATGAACATATTAGTGTTGATTGGTCAGTTGAGGGGGTCAAAATTTCCCCAGATTTCCGTATCATTGTCGAGTAACCTGATTTGCAAAACCTACACGGGTGATGACCAGAGGAGGACAGTTAGTAATAGTTGCTGTGTCCTCTTTGGATGAATAGGTTGCTTACATGAAGTATTAGCTATCTTATAAAGTACTGGAGTCGGTCCTTCCACAAAAGAAGTGGGGAAAATTGAAAGGCGTGTGGGTGGTGGTGTGGTGGTAAAGAATTGTGTCCTATGGTTCTTACTCATCTATTCTTTTTGTAGTAAATTTCCCTAATTTTTAAAATACCCAAGATTGCTTCTGAAGTACGGAAAGCCTTTGTAGGCTTTAAGACTACAGTAAGGACAAATTGTTGTCATTTCAGATAAATGTTATGTCTGAGAAGAATTCTGTCAGATATTTTCTGCCAACAACTCTTAATAGCAGAAGAACATTACTCATTTTAATCAAACCAGACTGCATAATTCAGCATATGGTGCCTTCATGTCTTAGCCGATATGGAAGAAGGAGTTTTTTTGGAGGTGATGGAGGTGGCTCAAAAACCTTGCACTTCTGCACATTCGAGGCCTGCATTGAACCAGACAGGAAGTCTGGAGTGGTCTACATTTTGAGAGTTTGTTCATCTGAATGTTTTGCTGGGAAAATGACATTTCCAGGAAAGACTGATGATTTCTACTGTGTTATTTCATAAACGCCGAGGTTTACAAAAATAGAAAATTGTACATGGTGCATGTGTCAGTTTTAAACATTTTTAAGGGAAATTAAATTCTTAACTTTTCAAGTAAAACATTTTTTTTCTCAAAGATGTAACAAATGTGCACAATGTAACTGAAGTCCTGATGGAATGCATAAATAGTCTGTCAAGAAATAAAATACTTGGATCAAGATTTCTATAAACTGCTTTTATTTTAAAAAGGATCAAGTTTTATATTTGCCCTGCAATGAATTGCTCACTTACTAGAACCTAACTTTAATACTATTGTGACTTGGATTTTGCAGTTTTCTGCCATTATTCTGTAAATCTGACAGCAACTCTGGTGTCCACGCAAAATTCAAAATGGAAATTCAGAATTTGCTGACAGTGATTCCCCATGGGTGGGCTGTTGAAGTTCACACAGGTGAAAATCTATCAGCAGTCACTGAACTGACTTGCACTTCTGCTTTTTACACTATTACTCTTGCTGTAAAAAGCCTTGAAAGAACTATGCCTTGTTGATTGAGGTTTAATTAGATTTTTAATGGCGTACTAAGTCATAATTGCTGCTGAACAACCTCAATGGCCCTGATAATATTTGTGAAATGCCAGATTTCACATTCCATTAGAAAAATTCCATAGATTTTTATGTTAAAAATTGTTTGCTATTTCAGCTTCTGCTTTAACCTCATGTGTATGACCTCATCTTTATTTTGCTTTCTGCAACATCACAAAAAGTAAATGATAAAACCTACTTGTTGCTCCATGGTTTAATGTCTGTGAGCATTCTTTAATGTGATTGCCTGGTTAGCATGTTCATTAACATCACTGTTGCTGGATAACAGGTAATCCCTATGGCTACCAGAATTGAAATTAATGTTGAAAGAGGTGAAATCGACTCTTCTGAGCTTAGTAGATCTTAGTAGGTTGCTCTCTTCGAGGTCAGTGGAAAAACACCGGCATTTCATTGCTGACCACAAATCCGGGCCTTTATTACAGGATTATGTTCTTTATGTTTGTTATTTTTGGTGTGTGGATAGACAATCAAAACTTAACTGATTGGTGCACTTCTTCAGCTTTGATCAGTTTATTGTTACAGCAGTACGTAAGGCTGCTACAACTAAATTATATGGCTTGGCACTTCCATGTGATTTCCACCCTGATATCAGCTTAATCTGGGCAAATCAAATGAAGCTGCGCTAAAGATCACAGAATTTTAAGCATAATGTGACTTGTGCTCATAAGCAAGCTACGCTGCATTGTCCATGACTTTTTATGCTGGTTCAAAAGTTAGTTCTCCTGAAGCAGTTCCTGCCCACAAACCTGGCCACACACCTGGTCAGAATGGTGAATTTCTGTTGATTGAACCTGTTTGCTGTGGAGGGGAAGCGGGATGGGGTTGGGGGCGGGAGGGTGGTGGTCATCACATTGCATGTTCATCACATTCTGAGTGCATTTTTCTGATTGCTCCTCCAGCAAAAACTCATGAGGTTGGATTAAGAGTGTGTTTATTTGGAATCAGTATTAATTGTTAAATATGTTGCAATTGTAGTTCATGTATTAAAATGCAGACGAGGTGTGGGGGAGGAAAGTATAGTGCATGGTTGAAGTTGAACCAGAATATTCTGTGTTGGATGTAATCACTCAATATTTGCAGCACTGAACAAGCCATTCGATCGAATATGCCCACTTTGGTATTTATGCTCCCCACAAGCCTCCTTCCACTCTTCTTCATCTAACTCCATTAACAGATCCTTCTATCCCTTGGATTACATAGGATATATTATTCAGAAGCAGGCTATTTGGCCCGATCAGTCCACACTGGTGTTCACGCTCCACTCATGACTCCTCCTAAATCTACCATTGTAACCATCTATCCCCATCTCCCTCAAATGCTTGTCTAGCTTCCCCTTAAATGCATCTATACTATTCAAATCAACCTGTGGTAGCTGGTTCCACATTCTCACCCCTCTTTAGGTGAAGGAATTCTGAATTTCCCTATTGAATTTCTTGGTGACTGTTATATTGATGGCCTGTAGTTTTGTTGTTCCCCCCAGGAAATATTCTCTCTGAATTCACTGTATTAAAACCTTGGTTTAATTATTGAAGCCTGTCCATCATTTCCTGGTACGTATACCCATGCATTCCTGGTATCATCATTGTAAATCTTCTCTGCACCTTCTCCAGTGCCTTTGGATGCTTTTTTTAATATGGCAACCAGAACTACACGCAGCACTCCTTAAGTATGGTCTAATGAAGATTTAGCATAGTTTCTCTACTTTTGGATTATCTTTCATTTCTGCCCCTAGTTCAGGTCTCCCATTCAAGGGAAAACATCTCCACGCCTGCTCTATCAGCTAACCCCTCCATCTTTTTTCTAGAGAAATGAGCCCCACCAGTTCTGTCTTTTCTGACAGGTATAATCTCTCGGTTCTGGTATCATCCTAGTAAATCTTTTAGTAAATCTTCATTTATCTAGCTTCCCATTAAATGCATTTATGACTTAAATTTTAAAGCAGAAAATATAGAATTGCTCAACAAGTCAAGCTGCTTCTATGGAAAGATAAACTTAGGCCATCAACTTGAAATGTTAATTTTCATCAGGCACTTAGTTTGCTTCCTGTTAAATGCATCTATGATTTAAATTTTACTCTGAAAAAGAAGAAAGAACTGGTGGTTACAAATTTATTTTGTAATTAATTTAAATGAATTTTTAGCTCAAAAATAGAAGCATTCTGTAAAATGTTTCTTGTTAGATAAAACTTTTGATAATATACATTTTGTACAGAAATGTGAGTTTAAAGATATTGCCTGCAGAATTAGTCAACAAGTGTGTGACGGTATTGCCAGAAGATAATTGCCGGTTCTTCTAAAACAGTAATTCTTAATTTACCCTATTTTTGTAGCGATGCAGTGATGCATTGCAGTCTTGATAATTATGTGACTGTTAAATTTGTACAGATGGGGAATTCCTGTAAATTGCTATGTTGTTCATCAATTATTATGTATACAATACTTGGAGTACAATGAATGGTCTGGTTTCTATATTATATAAAAAGATATAGAGATACTGGAGAAGGTGCGAAAAAGATTTACCGGGGGCGGGGGGTGGACCAGAATTGAGAGGTTATACCTAACCTGAAAAGATTGAATAGGATTGAGCTCTTCTCTATAGTAGAGGAAGTAATTAATGTGAGCAGGAGGGATTCAACAGAATAGGGATAAATGCTGAATCCACTTCCAGGTTATAATAGCAATATATCTGCATTTGTCTGGATTAGCACCAGAATGAGATATGTTGTTGTTGGATCTGGTTTAAATTGATGCTAAATTAGAATAGAGGGATGTGCTCATAAATTGGGTACTATCTACCAAAACATGTAGAGTAGACATTGGTATGATTCTATTAGTTTCTGTGCTCCAGGTTAGGAAAAGGATCTTTTATCCTGTGTCGCCAACCTCCCCAGCTGAACCTCCATTAAAATTGTGCGTTAGTGGGGTGTAGGGCCTCATGACGAGAGGATCAGGACCCACCTGGGGGATAAATAACATGCCAGTCCTCATATGCAAACTTTCACATGCAGATTGACCACTGGAGTGGGGCAGATTGGGACTGTTGGCATCCATAGATCCATGAAGCCATGAAAAGTGAACTTCAACAGAGGGTTAAGGAATAAAAAAAAGGAAGGATGGAAGGGAACTATTTTTTAAAAAGATGAAATTGGAAGGAAGGAAGCTATTAAAAAAATGTGCATTTTGACTGTTAAAAATATCAGGTTATGTTGTTATTTGACAAAATTTAGATGTTGCAGAAAAAAGCAGTTCCTTTTCTACTTTCTGGTTCCTTTGTTTTAGTGGAGTTATATTCTGTCAATTACAAAACTCAGAACTATGTCTGTAACAGAGAAATTTGTAATTATTCGTAGGGATTTATGTTTAATCTTCCATATGTGAATTTTCAAAATGAAAGATTATTTGATTCAGCAGTTTGGGAAGTACTTTATTTCTTGACTTTGCCCTTGAACTCAATGCATCCCCATGGAAGCTAGTTCCCTGAAATGAGGGAAATGTGATAATTCTGAATAAAATGTGTTGCGTGATATCAGAGATAATTAGACAAAAAGAAAGTGTTTTTCAAAGCACTTTTATGGTTTGTGTCATATACAGGGAGAATTTTCAGGCTTCACCATAGTTATGGATGGTGTTGTCCACTAAAAGTGTATATTGCTGGCATGAGCTCTGAGCAATTTTCAACCTTTACCTTTAATGGTTGTAAATGCACAAAATTTCTCATCTTACAGACATAGCATTTGATTTTTAGGCCCTACTGGGGCCAGGTTCGGAGGTGGGTGGGAGCCAAAAGCAGCCCCAGTGACTGATATGCTGATTCCCTGGCTCTGTCCCACCCTCCAGGCTTGCTATGGGGGGGGGTGGTGGCAGGGCTACCCACCTGCACCTAGCTGGTAGCCACCACTGCTCATTAAGGGCTACTTAAGGCCAGGTAAAGGAGGCCGACTGGGACTTTTCCAGTCAGCCCCAAGGTTCAAGCTGGCATCAGAGGCCAGTTTAGATGGTGGTCGAGAGGCCATTCCTCCCTGCCTCCCTTGCTGCTATAGAACTCCCCCCACACCCCACCTATAATGGTGCCTGGCTGCAAAATCCATTTTTTAATTATACTTTCAAAAGCTAGAGAGAGGGCGCCTCTATTTTGAACCGTCCTTTCCCTTACTTACCTGTCTTCACTGCCTGCCATCCTTAATTAGATGGCAAGTCCACCCTCTGACCATTAATTGGACACTCCTGGGAAAATCACAGTGAGTGACTGTTTCCCACAGCTTCTGACCCACATTTCAGCCTGACTGCTGGGTTCAGAAACCTGCGGGGAAAATCCTACCTACAGAATCTTACAGCATAGGAAGAGGCCATTTGGCCCATTGTACCTGATTGATACGAAAGAACCACCTAATTAATCCTGCTCCCCTGTGCTTTCCCCATTGTCCTGCAAATTTACTCTCAGTAGGTGAGGTTGCCTCCTCAGGGAGAGAAGCCGAAAACTGACCTCTTATATCTTGATGCTTGGTGGTTTGCAAATATAAGACCCAATTTTGAACGCTTGGCTTTCTTTTGTTCAGATTCCAGATAAAAGGACCAATTACAAGCATTGAGTACTGGTGTCTGAAAAGGAGGTTAACGTAGCTTGTGATCTCACATTCTTGCTTGCTTTATAGAGTGAATACAGTTAATTAGTTCTTCAGTATTTTTATTCTGTGGTTCAACAACAGACATTGAAATAACTAATAATTGCAGCTTGAGTAAGCTTTGGAGTTCCAATTCAAGGTACTGTAGTTAGATTTTAATGCTTCCAGATGCTTCTCCTGTCAAATTGTGGAGAGGCTATTGTGCCAAACTGGCAATTATTCAGATCTGCCCTTGAAAAATAAAATAGAGGGAGGCAGCTGGCTAAGCAGCAGTCCCTAACTCAATCCACCTCATGCATACTGGCATTAAAATGATGGTGACAAAGAAGTAAAGCTTGTGCTTGTAAACTTTGTTATCTCCTCTATCCAGGATCACAGAAACAGAGAAGCAGCTGCCACAGCGAGTGTTGTCTGTGTCGCAATTTGTTGTGATCGTACAGTCTCATTGCGGCCATTCTTATTGGTGCTGTAAAGATGACACCATCTCTATCGGGCCCAATTGGCACCTTTTGAGCTAACAAATGATTTGCTTGCTACTGCGCTCTCTCAGTGGGGACAGTGTTAAAGAAAGGGAGAAGATGCTGAGATTTCACTGATTTGATTCTTCCGAACGAAGAAAGTCTATACATGCACGCAGATTTTTTTAAAAAGCTGTGGATACATTAGAGAGAAGGCAGAGAAATTTTTGAAGTGTAACGAAACAAAAGTACATGCTTATGTAACTAAACCTCTACCAGGTGTTGTCCTGGGGCTTAGTTTATGTAGAATTTCTTGAGGTGGTGGCTGTGCAGAGCAGACCATAGCACCATCTGCTGCTTCCTATTCACTCACTAATTCCTCTGTCCTCTTTAGTTTAGGCCAGATTGACTTTGAACAGCGGTTTGTCTGTTTGTGCATACACACCCCTTGTAGTTCAGTGTTCAGAAAACTATCCTCTGGATATTGGATGTTTCCAGTTCTCTAAACTGTGATTTAAATTGTTTGAAAATGAAATTTTTCCTTGCCCAGAGTAAGAATTTGTTATGGGTTTATCCTGAAAATGCAGTTATGTCATTTACATCACATGCAATTACGTGTGTCTCCCTGGACTTCCTGAATTAACATATTTTGTTGTGTTGTTGTACATATATGCTATTTCTTACATTTGCTGCATAAATCATGTGTACAAATATACAGAGATACAATCATTATGTATCCTACCTTCAGCCAGAAGTGTGGGCTGAAACTATATCGATTTTGTATGCCAGTGCTACTGAAGATAAAGCAACAGGGGGCAACATGTTGGTTAAATATGCAGTGTCATGTTTCAATGTGACCAGTCTGTCGATGATCTTAGTTTATATTTCATTTACTAAGTATTAACAACTGCATTTTGTTATGAAAACCAATCTTACCTTGATACTAAGAGTGGAGATTGGGCACTTCAACTCCTGATGGGCTTCGGAGCTGTTGCGCATGTGCAGACTGGGAGTGGGCTATACATGCACAGGTCAGCATTTTTACGTTGTTTGGGCCCAGTGCATGCCAGAAGAAAAAGGCATGAAAACCTGTGTCAGGTGACTGGGAGCAGACTGCCATCGAGACGAAGAATCCCAGGCAGGGAACAGGGACTGGAAGGTGGATCAAACCCATGAGGGAAATTTAATCACACTATCACAATGGTTTTGCAGTTTGTATTTATTTTGAGATGGGTGTGCCCTGAATTCAGAAGTAATAAGCCCACCAAGACTTGAGATATTTTAAAAAACTAAAAATAAGATATTTATTAGCAAAAGAGATTTCAATCACATACATAGAACTACCAATTACTACTATAATAACTCCTAAAATCTCTAATTAACCTGACTCCCAGTTATACCTCCTTTATGGCAACAGAAAAAATAGATTTTTTAAATTTTAAAGAGATCCAGCAAATTAATGCAATACCCTGGACAGTGGAATTCAAAGTGGCTTTCTCCAGCTTCAGTTTGTGTAGACAGCAGGCTTAATGCACAAATATTGGAGGCTTCTCACGCTTCTGTTAAGATCTTACGATGCCTTCCCTGACACATGGCCTTATTCTCCTTTATATATGCTTCACCCTTTTAATATGTAAATTTCATTGTTTCCATATGTCTTTGGGACTTTACCTTATAATATAAATCTTTTCATGTTGCTAATATTCTCATTAGCCTCTTTAAAATTCAAATCCCCCAACATCTATCTAAAAATGCAAATTCCCTTTACATCTTACATGCTAAGATCCCAACTATGTTTACTCATTAGCATGTTAATGACATTTATACACCTTACTTCTTTTGATGCTTGGCCTAAATAGCCAAGTGGTTATGGTACTGGGCTTGTAACCCTAAGATCAAGAGTTCAAATCTCACAATGGCAAACTATGAAACAATGTAACTTCATCTGAATAAAAACAGATGGAAATGTGTTTGTACTCGAAAGAGTTACATTTTAGCTTGGCTTAAATAGCCAAGTGGTTATGGTACTGGGTTTGTAACCCCAAGAGCAAGAGTTCAAATCTCACAATGGCAAAAAACTCGAAAGAGTATCAAGAGTTCAAATCTCACAATGGTAAACTATGAAACAATGTAACTTCATCTGAATAGGAACAGATGGAAACTTGTGTGCTTACTTTGAGCTTGGCCTAAATAGCCAAGTGGTTATGGTACTGGGTTTGTAACCCCCAGATCAAGAGTTCAAATCTCACAATGGCAAACTATGAAACAATGTAACTTCATCTGAAACAGATGGAAACAGGTTTACTCAAAAGAGTATCAAGAGTTCAAATCTCACAATGGCAAACTATGAAACAATATAACTTCATCTGAAACAGATGGAAACAGGTTTACTCAAAAGAGTATCAAGAGTTCAAATCTCACAATGGCAAAATATGAAACAATGTAACTTCATCTGAAAAACAGATGGAAATGGGTTTGTACTCGAAAGAGTTACTTCTTTTGATAGCTTCAACTTGCAGTCTGCTTGGCTACAAAATGTAATTAAATCTCACAAACAGAGAAAAATGCAACCCCCATAAACCTACTTTGCAAAATCAGCTGTGCACCTGCCGACTTGCCAATGGCCAATTGAGGCCCTTGACAGGATCATTTAAACAATTAACGGATCTGCCTGTCCAACCTTAAGGTTGGCGGGCAGGCCAGGAGCCCTGGCGGCAAATAGAAAAAATATGAAGCCTCATCCTCTGGTGGGATGAGGTTTCATGCAGGTTTCTCAAAAGTTTAATAACGTTTTGCTGTAATTTATGAACATGTCCCACCTGATGTGACATTGTCACATGAGGGGGACATGTTAGGGATTTTTTTCCTCTATTTTTAACCTTTTTGAAAGTGTAAGTGATCTTCCTGAGGCAGCACTTAGCCTCAGGGAGATGTGTGCTCTTTTTTGCGCATGCACTCTTGCTTTTGGGGAATCCCCCTGTCTGCACAGGAAGTGCATAGCGTTTCTTGCCAGACGTCACGCTGGGCGGGCCTTTATTGGCCCGCCCACGTAAAATGGCGGTGGGGCCCACTTCTCCTGTGGTGATTATCTCCCCGCCTGCTGGAGATTGGGCTGAGCCCGCCTGCCTAGCATTACCAGTTCCACCACTAGATAAATATTGGCCAGTTTACTGTAAGAGATAAAAGCCAGGATATTCTGATTTGTATGGTGGTGCGCTTGACTTCTCTGAGTGAAGCAAAATTATTCAGTTTGGATGAATAACCAATGGCTCATACAAAGCTAAATTAATAAGCTATGAATACAGACATTAGAGACCAAATTGCATGGGGTTGAAAAGAGGAGAAATACACTGCTTTGAGAATAAAAGCCTGGCATTAATCTGACACACCTTATTACATATCTCAAGCATTTTCATGAATAATGAATTATATTGTGGTTATTTTGGCAAATGTGTGAGCCATTCTCTATACAGTTAGACTGCACAAGCAGCATTGACGTGAATGGCCAGTTAATTTGTTTTTGGTTTTGGGGAAGAATTTTGACCAAGACACTGGGAGACAACACCCTGTTATACTGCTTTAAGAAATAAAACAAACAGAGCAGCAAAGAAGAAAGCAAATAGATTTAGTTTTTATCCATGTAACTCTTTCGAATACAAACACATTTTCCATCTGTTCCTATTCAGATGAAGTTATATTGTTTCATAGTTTGCCATTGTGAGATTTGAACTCTTGATCTTGGGGTTACAAACCCAGTACCATAACCACTTGGCTATTTAAGCCAAGTCCAGTTTTTATCCATGTAAATGCATATATGATGAAAAATATGAAATCAGCTTTGCTTCCATCATTTTTCTTGGAGTATTTGCACAGAGAAATGCATGAAAACCACCTGATCATTGTGATTTAAGTCCTGCTGTTTAAATCTTAACGAGCAGTCTTCAATGAGCATGCTGTTTCAATTTCTTGTCCTAGGGCTGATTGAGAGTGACTGAAAGGTCAGAATCAGACTCTCCCTGTCAATATGAATCAGATATGCCTTGTCAAAGGTGGGTGGAGCAATCAATGCTGCATGAAAATATCAAGAGCAGCTACACATTTCACTTGAGATATACAAACCATGTAAACATGTTATTGTTTTGAAATAGGTTCAGAGACTTGCAGCATTTGTTGGAGGAGGGGACAGAAATATTTTTAGAACAAAATAGCACTGTTACTAGGTACTTGACACCTTTCTGTAAAATAAACCTGCTTGTTGAACAGCAAGATGTGAATACTGTAAAGACTTCATTAACATTACCACTTCCATGCAGCAAAGTGGAAACAAGTTTGTTCTTAAAGTTAAGGTCTTTGAACTTCTTTGATGTTAATGGAAGGTTTAATTTGTGATTTGGTGGAAGCAAATTGTTTGGAATTTCGCAATAGAGTAGCAAGTTAAAGATATATCAATAAACAATTGAAGTTTGCCCTCATGTAAAACTCATTGCAAGCTGTGTATTAACTTTGGCACTTGTCAAAAATAACTTGAACACTGAAGTTGCCTTTGTTATATATTGTCATGAGGCTATGCACGATTATTTTTGAAATTATGATTTTTCAACTTTCAACTGACTAGAAATTTTGCAATTTGGAGTGAGACAGTGCACCTTCAGGGGAATGCAAAGAGAGAAACATATATAATTCAGAGACCCATCAAAACTCGTCACTGTCTGAAGAAGAAACATTAAGATGCAAAGTGCTAGATATTGAAACAATGGCTGGCACAGACAGATCCACCCAAAACCCCTTGGAAATGCACAATGGGTGAAGTATTCAGGCCAGGCCGCAAACACTGCAGAGAGATTGCAAGGTTTTCAGGGGAAGTAGGTTGCAAGTTACTCCCCCTCTCGCCCTTGGAACAAGCGTATTACCAGGTTTGAAAGCCAACTTTACTAGAAATCTATCTGAGTCCTTGTAATAATTGTAACATATTCTATATCTGACCGCATCTATTAATCCAAATCAGCCGCAATGTTTAAAAATCTATGCCTCCAGGACAATCAAACATTTTTCAAATTAAATTTTATTCGACTCTAATACATCCTATATTTCTGATACTTATGCATTTTTATTATTTTTTCCCTCTGGTTTAGTGGTTAATAAATTTGCCCTTTGACTCAAGAAAACCTTGTTTGATTGGCTCTTTATTGCTCACAGCTTAAATGGTGAAATACATTTGGATTCAGAAAAGGCACATGCTCACAAAAAAATAAACTTAAACCTCTGTTGTGACGAACCGAGGAGATCGAATAGATGGGAGCCAGTTCACCCCTCCACACCTGGTCATAACAACATGATTGAGGAGTTAGTTTAAAAACTCATGAGCCTAAAGAACCAACATAATTATGTGCCATTTCATACTAAGTAAATAAAATGTGATGAACACTTTAATCACAGAAAATGATTCATCTTCAAGGACTAAGAGCATTCTGGAAGAATTTGTATTTTAAAAGACACTTCTTCAAAGGGTTAATGCAAGTACTCATTGTTTTTCTTGGAAGAGACATCCTTTTACAAGAAAAGGAAATTAAGCAGTTGCAAAGAAGCTAGAATTCTTTTGACCCTGGTGGACTGTGTACAAAAGGAGTCACATAGTAGTTTATGGCTGTGAAACAAAACATGCCTGGAACTGTATTTAAAAGTTAGTTTGGCTTTGCTTTGAGAAGAAGGAGGACCAATTGCTTGTGAAGGAAGACAGCACTTTTTGCAATCCAGAGCCAGTCCACAACCGGAAGTGAATATAAGTTGCTTCCACATTGCTTTACGTGCTGGAATTAAGTACCTTCAGGTGTTCCTTGAGTCCACCTGAAAAGCAGTGCAAGAGTCATCGATTGTTTCGCAGATCAGCGCTGAGACACTAACCGCATAACCCGGATGCCATTTCAAGGAGTCCCTCATCTTTCCTTATTCCTTGAACCACTTTTAACCTTTGGCAGAATCCCTCTATTTATATATTTTGTTTTGAGTGTACATGTATGTGTGAGAGAGAGATTTAAGCTATCTCGAAAGAGTAATTAAGATACTTTCATATTTCATACTGTATGTTAATAAGCATTGCTTTTCTATTTGACAAGACCGGTTTTATAATAAATGAATAAGTCTGTTTAATGAAAGAAGCCCGGTTAAAGTCTCTTTTATTCTGGGTCACAGTAACAAAGGTAAACAGTTGGCTATTTTGGTGAGTAAATGAAACTTTTAAACTGATGGTGCAACCTGTGGAGTAGTGGCGCTAGTCAAACTGTGCACTCCTCTCGTCCTAGTCGTAACAAAAAAAAAGTTCAAACGAGGTGAATGATGAACAGGGATATCTTAAAATTTACAACTGGTTTTGGTATGGAATTTTGTCGGTGGTAGAGGGGTATTACATTAGCAATGCTTACTGTTACGACCAGTCCCTGGGTGAAGTCCCCCAATTTATTAACTTCCCGAATGAGATCTCAATTTTGTTAATGCTCCTGGGTGAGGAGGAATGAACTGGTTGCAACAAGGTTAATTTAAAAGGTATCCCTTCCCCCGTGGAAACCTTTTCCCAGTCCAAATGTATTTATTTATTTTAGAAGGAGCCAATTTAACCAGTCTTTCTTGAGTCAAAGAAAGAGTAAATTTAATAATTACTAAAAACCAAAAATATAAAAAAAACTGCAATACATACACACCCAGCTTAGAAATTAGCCCAAATAAAAGTTTTAAAAGATATTCAAATCAGTCTTCGGCTTGTCTGTGAGGCGTAGATGGCGAAACGTTGTGGCCATTAAGCTGTGTGATTCCGGTAGAACTGACTTTGGCAGTTTCGCACAGGGTTTGGAGACACTTCATTCTGCAGGATAGTTGAAGAAGCTGTTGATTTCCTTTTTGATTGTGGCTTCCACCTTGCTTCACCTCCAGCAACAGAGAGCGCGAGACCTCACCTGCAACTGCAGGGGTGATTAGTTGATTGTCTTCTTGCTGTCGCACACACTGCACTGCTCTGCAGCCACTTTTTAACTAATTTTTCCCTGTGTATTCCTGTAAGGAAAAAAAAACATGTGCCCAGAGTCTGTTTTCTTTGATCTCTGACCATTTTACACATTCTGAGATATGAATCAACAGGAGATTCATTTTAGATAAAAACAAAAAAACTGCGGATGCTGGAAATCCAAAACAAAAACAAAAACAGAATTACCTGGAAAAACTCAGCAGGTCTGGCAGCATCGGCGGAGAAGAAAAGAGTTGACGTTTCGAGTCCTCACGACCCTTCGACAGAACTAGTTCTGTCGAAGGGTCATGAGGACTCGAAACCTCAACTCTTTTCTTCTCCGCCGATGCTGCCAGACCTGCTGAGTTTTTCCAGGTAATTCTGTTTTTGTTTTTGATTCATTTTAGATGACTGCTGAGCTGTGGTAATCAGTCTTTTGTCTCTGCAATCACGGGCGATTAAAGTTCAGTCTTCTGCATCTTTCCTATCTCCCTTGTAAGTAGCTCTGCTTGAAGAAGGCCATGGCACCTTTTCAGGTGCGACACTCCATGTTTTCTTAGGGCTGGTCTGTCAGTATAATCCACATAGCAATTTTCCAGAAAGTGGTCACTTTACCTTATCAGACATCTTTTGCTCAGCGTCCTTGCTTGCATTTCTTTAAAAGCACACACGTCTTCCTTAAAAAGTTCAATATGCCTGTAAGTAATTTGTGGCAGTAATTGGCTTTTTATGACAATATTGTAGTGATGGATGTACCTAAGTGATACTTAATTTCTGAATGTGTGTATTCAGTCTATGGGAGTGATAGGCCATGTATTTGAGAATACATAGCATTTACAGTACAGAAACAGGCTATTCAACCCAGCTGGTCCATGCAGGTGTCTATCCTCCAAATGACCTCCTCCCACCCCTCTTCATTTCAACCTATGAGCATTATCTTCTCTTTGTTTCTTCATCATGTGTTATCTAGCTTCCGTTTAAAGCACCTTTGCTTTTCTTTTCAACTACTCCTTGTGGCAGTGAGTTCTACATTCAACCTACATTCTACATTCATTCTGGGTAACTGAACTTTCTCCTGAATTCCCTATTGGATTTATTAGTGACGATGTTATATTTCCAGCCTCCAGTTTTAGCCTTCCCCATGCATGGAAACATTTCTCTGCACTGCCAATGTTTTCATTAGAAATAACTAGGATCCACAGAGGAGCAGGGTGAAGAAGGTAGATATGTAAGGGGGAAGGGGTCAGCACCTCTGAAGAGAGAACTGTTTGGAATATTAGCTATGATGGAAACCAGGAAAGGAAGTTGGATGGTCCGCAGTTTAATGAGAATCAGGTAGACGGAGCAGGAGGTGGTTCACATGGACAAGGTGAGCTTGGAGAGGCCATTGGAAGAGATAGAGAAACATTTCAGGTTTAAGGCAAAGGGCAACTTTGGGATGTTTGGCATGATGGACAAGGGCACTGGTTGGAATGACCTCTACACTGCCCTTCTAGAGACAATGTCCTGTCTTCACACAGGACAAGTTCCATCATTTTGTAAGACACTACCACCATGCTAAATGGATCTAGCAGCTCAGAACTGGGCACCCATGTGGGCCATCATCAGCAGCAGCGTAGTATTCCACCACAATCTTTAACCTCATGGCCTGACACATCCCACTCCGCCATTACCATGGTGCCATCAAGCTAAGAGATCAACCCTGGTTAAATGAGTGTAGAAAAATATACTAGGAACAGCACCAGGCATATGTCGAAATGAGGCCAAAGCAAATATGCTAAACAGTGGAAGCAGCATTCTATAGACAGAGCTTAGTGATCTACAACTGACGAATCAGATCAAAATTCTGCAGCCCTGCCATATCCAGTCATGAATGGTGATGGACAGCTAAGCAGTAAATGGGGGAGGGGGGGAAGTGCTCAGGGAACATTGCCATCCTCAATAATGTTGGAGCCCAGCATGTGAGTGCAAAAGGCAAGGTTGAAGCATTTACAACCATCTTCAGCCAAAAATGTCAAGTGGATAATCCACCTACGTCTTCCCCTGAGGTCTTCGACCTTGCAGATACCTGTTTTCAGCAATTTGGTTCATTCCACATGACATCAAGAAATGGCCGAGTGCACTGGATGCAGCAAAGGCTGTGAGCACTGATAGTATCCTGGCTATAGTGCTGATGACTTGTGCTCCAGAAACCGTTGTGCCTCTAACCAAGCTGTTCCCATACAGCTACAGCACTGGTATCTATCCAACAAAGTGGAAAATTGCCCAGGCATGTCTTATCCACTAATAGGGAGGACAAATCCAAACCATCTAGTTACTGCCTCATCAGATTACTCTCAATTATTGGCAAAGTGATAGAATGTGTTGTTCACAGTGCTATCAAAGGCATTTACTCAGTTTGGGTTCCACCAGGACCACTTGGGTCCAGATCTGATTAAAGCCATGGCTCAAACATGGGCAAAAGAGATAAAATTCATCGGTCAGGTGAGAGTGACTGCCCATGACACAAGACAGCATTACGCTGATTGTGACATCAAGAAACCCTGGTAAAATTGAAGTAAATGGAAATTTGGGAGTAGGGGGAGCGAGGGAAAGCTCTTCACTAACTGGAGTCGTATCTAGTACCAAGGAAGATGGTTGTGGTGTGGGATGCCAAATCATCTCAGCTTTGGGGTATCAGTGCAGAAGTTCCTCATAGTAGTGTCCTAGACACTTGTGTGGCGCAAATGACCATCTCCAACAAGAGAGTCTATTTATGTTACTTTGACATTCAACTGATTACCATTGTCACAGCCTCTACCATTAATATCCTGGGGGTCACCAAGGACAATAGGTGCCTTCAGGCAACTGAAGAAAACATCACCATATGCAAATTTTCTTGCAAGTCTCTCACCATTTTGATTGAGAAACATATCACTGTTACTTTGTCATTGCTGTGTGGAAACCCTGAACACCCAACCTAATAGCGGGATGGAGTCAGTTCCGGTTACTGCCTGTAAGGAGGCAGTGGCAAGTGCCTTGATTGGCCCCACAGAGAATACCAAGAGAGCCATGAGAGAACTGTGGAGTTTTCTTGAGAGAGAATCAAGCCTGGGAATGCAGCAGGAGAGTGGTAAGGTCCCGGAGTAGTGAAAAGACAATGTACTTGTAACAGAAGAAGTCAAAAGAGGCGTGACTGAGCAACAGGAAGCGAGAAGACAGGAGGGAGAGTAACTCTCTAGAGGGTAAAGAGAACAAAGGAAAAAAGAACAATGAAGTAATGGGCTCAGGTTTGAAGTGGCAATGTGAATGCAAGTTTATTTTACATTGACATGGCAAAGACTACGGTCGCAGATACCCTCATTATAAATGGAGACAAGCAAGAATACAATAAGTGAGAGTATTTAAGGTGATGTTAGAAGTCCTATAGTGGCATGAAGTTGACTTGTAGATAGGATGGGGGTGAGCTTGGAGCACATTGTAGGAATACACAATTTGAACTCGTTAAAATATATTAACACAAAATTCATTTTAGCCCTAGGTAGGAGATGAACTTTGTACTGCACAAAAAATTAATTTGATATCTAGTTATAAGCATAAGTTTGGTGAACAGTATTTTTGTTGCCAGTAGGTGGTGCCAATAGCATGGCAGTCTTCAAGTTTAATCAACTTGAATGAACTAGGGCAGGGATTTTCCGTGCCTGCAGGTGTTGGGCATGTTTGGTGGTGTGAGCAGACAATTTGGCAAGAAGGCCAAAAATCAGTTTCATGATGTCGTGAAACTAGTTTGTGATTGCCTGCTCACCCACCGATGGCAGGCCACATTCCCCACCATTGAACGTTGGGAACCTAATTGTATTACATCAGCATATCATTATAAGGCTAGCTCGCCGGACTCATTCCGCCCCCCCGTCAGCTGGATCGTCCGCCCATGTTTCACAACGGCGTATATAAGGCATGCAGTTGGCAGGCTGCACTTCACTCGGGTCTTCAAGGTTTGTTTGCCTACATTGTTTCGGTCAGCGCCAGGCAGCACCACATCACTTTTAGGGGGGCTCATGCGAAGGTCTCTACCTATCCGTTCAGCCATTTGTAGGTGGCTTTTCAAAGGCTGCAGGGCAAAGTCTTGCTTGGGGAAGGAGGAAAAATGGCCTCAGTCAAGGGAAGAGGCTGTAGGGTGAGTGCTGTACTGGGAAAGGAGGGTATCCCAGGGTGTGTGTGGGGCACATATTGATCTGTGCAAATGGCCTCAAGATGGTGAGGGCTGAGAAGGCAGTCTCTAGAGGAGATGAGGCCAGATGGACCTGTGAGGGCATGTGTGCGAGAATGGGTGGTGATGTCCCTTGAGCTGGCAGTGAGTGAGATGCCAGTCAATGTGTGATGGACGAAAGTGTGTGAGTTTAGAGTCATGAGATGGCTACACAAATGAGATCATTCATCCTCTATCTGCATTGGATGGCCAACCTCTTCTGTGCAGCATTGGCACTGATCACCACTGCCATCGCCTACCAAGCTAGAGTGGTAATGTAGCTGCTCCTCCTGCGGCCAGAGTGCGGGTGGATGACATCATAGTGGGCCTCCATGGCGTCCAAAAGGCGCTTGTTGCTGTTGTCTTGCCTTTCGTGGCCATGTCTTCTTTGCTGCAGTCCTAGGCTGAAAGCACTGAACGCGGCTGTACTTTAAATGTGTTGCCTGGTGTGATGAAGCGACGAGGTGACGGCGTGGTAGCCGAATTGGCAGGCCTGCCATGGAAATGGCGTATATCCTGGGAATACATAATCAATGCGGCGAGTTTAAGACGATATGGCGTGCAAAGCCGCCATTGTGGTTGGCAGGTATTGCACTTAGTGCAAAGATTCTGCCCTAGGACTTTAGTGTGCTGTTCTTGTCTTTGTAAAATATATAACTAATTTGTTTGCTTCATATATTCAGCAACTTGTGATTATCAAGTACATTATTGGAACTCAGGAAATATGGCCACACCAGGAATCTCACAAAATGAATTTCTTATAGGATCAAAGGCACCCACAATTGTATATTTTACCCTTTGTTACCCTGAATTTATTGAAATAGTCACCACTTGGTTCAGTGGTTTAGTTTCTCTATATTTGGCTATCAAGAGTATGGCTCGGTGCAGGCTGGATAAACACAGTGAAAGTGCATAATCTTAGAAATCACAGAAATTTAAAGGTGTTAATCAGGATTTACATTCTTAATCAAATTTAATTGGTCAGAATAACTTTACAGCTCAGGTTGTATTTTTCGTGGGACAAGTTATAGCAAGCTAATCTATTAATAACTAAATACAGCACAATATTACTTCATTTTTTAAAGACTTATCCAAGTGAGCTCGCTGTACTCCTGTCTCACATTGATTTATCTTTTCAAAATATTTATCTTAATATAATTGTCAGGCTTACTCTACTCATATTTAATAGGAGCACCACCCATTTAGTATTTTCGTAACATCAGCCTCTTAAGCGAATGCAGTGTTTAGTATTTCAGCAAAAGCTCTGAATGTATTTTTTCATGGCCTACATTTGGTTGAGAGTTTAGTGTCTTGAAGAGAAGACCTTCAAGGTGTTGTCACATTAACATGGCTAAAAAGGACAAGACTCTAATGAAGCCCATTGGCAGCATTGGAAATTGAAAATTCTACTTGCTTTATATTTTATTGTCCAGAGCTGTATTAAATTGATGTTATAATCCATGCCAAGGCATGACATAAAATGCTAATCAGAAGTATTCATAAAACACTGCCATATCCCCTTTTCTCCTCTTCCACCTCCTCAATTATTTAAAATCTCACGTCCTCTAGACAATAATAGTGTATGTTTTCTCTTTTGAGTTGTCTCTTGTAACTTTGTTGCTTTGCATGATGTGCATGTTGCTGTGACCGATCCTTGACACTGCAGAGAAACAAACGGACGCGAAACTGCATATTTCCTAGCCACAGTTGGCAGCTCTCAGGAACATCTCGCTCTGATTAAAAAGCTGTTTTCTCGTTTTGACAACCTACTTGTCCAGAGGTGTGTTTATTAAATCTAAGCATTTTTTTGCTACTTGCCCACAAGCTGGTTTGTCAGTAACATCTTGTTTTTTAAAACTTGTTTTTTTTCTCTAAAAGGCCATTGAGTTCAAACGCCTGGCTCCATGCTATGTTGACATTTCCGTTGAAGATCGCTTCAAGTTCACTCTCATTCTACTAAAGTGGAATTCTTTTGCTGGGTTAGTCATTTTCAATAAATTGTGGAAACATGGTTCTAAAGGAAGCATTGGGAAAATGTGTATAGCAGCAACACTCTCTGATGAGGCTAATTTGTCCAAAATCAGACAGTCTGATTCTCTAGCATAGTTTGGTATTGAAGTTTGAAGTTTTCCCTTCTGCAAAGTTGATGGTGTGTTTCAAGGATAAAAGATAGTACCTTTATTTTATTAATGCCTCGTGGATAGGCTGCAGGCTGCTTCAAAACGAAAGAAAAGGCTGTTTGAATGCTAAGGGCACTGAATGAAAACTTGATATCTAAAGCAAGGTTGATTATTTTTCATCATCAAAAAGTGCAAACTTGGGTGGGTACAGGTTATGCTTGTGAGACACTATTACGTTTCTAACTGGTGGATCTTTCTGATAATGTGGCTGTATAATTTGTCAACTAGCTTCACTCAAATCAATTTGTCATCTAATGTTGATGGAGCAGAGGTTGAGCCAGTAAAGTAGGAGTGGCTGTACTGGCCTTCCATTGAACACCTATTGCTGACAGGCAAAAAAAAGTCATGCTATCCTGATTTACCTGAGCAGTGGACAGAGCACAGGTGTGGTGGAATTGCTTAGTTCTTTTGCCCGACACCTACTGTACTTACTTAAGTATAAATAGCTGCTTCTTGTAGGACGGTATTACCTGAAAGGTGGAACTGGAATGGGCCTGATTATGCAACTCCTGAAGGTCCTCTTTTAAAGAATGATTTCAGGGAATTTGTACAAATAGGACCAGATTAGAGTTTTTTTGTAAGGGGTATTAGATTCCTGCGTTGTGTTTATGTAAGTTTGAGTACAAACAGATTCTCATTTGATATAACAAACTTAAACCCAATGAAGTTAATTGAAAGCTGTTTCATTCATACTCTAAAATATCACTGAAAGGTAAATTTTCTTGAACAGATATCCATATCAGTTGTGTTTTTAATGGGCCGTAACTTCTGAGCTCCAGGAAGTCGTATTTGGGGGAATACCCCAAAGATGCGCTGGGGTATTTGCCCAGAAGTGTAATTCCCCTGGGCAATTGCCCTGTACTGGGAACCATTTGAAAATGTGATTTAAATTGTAAACCTTAGATGGTTCTGACTGTGTTGTATTAATAGATACCCAGAAAAAGTTAAAAGAACTAGAATTTCTTCTAATTTCTGGGTAACTGTTGCACAGACCCAAACCTACACCCCCACTCACTGACTACTTCCCACCACCCCCAAGAGACTACACCACCCGACAGGAACTTCCCAACCCAAACAATTCCCCCCATCCTCAAAGGGAGTCTACCCACCCCCTGCAAGGCCCAACACCCACCCCGCCCCGGCAAGACCTGACCTCTAAACCAAACATAACTGGTTTACGGCAGCTAGAGCTGTAAAAACGGGGGCATGGCCTCCTTCCCTTTGACTGAGCTACCCTTCAATACTAGACCCCAAGGACATGCTGCACTGCCCGGATCTTGCCCAGTCAGAAGGTTGGGCAAGATACGATGAAAAAAATGTTAAGGTAAAAAACTAGGAGTGGATTGGCAATACAACTCTGATTGCCACTCCAAGGACATTCAGGCTCATTGTATTTGAAGCACCTTGATTAAGGACTGTGACTCAAATTGGCCTGCTTTGCCAAATTAAAAAATGCACGTATAGTGGAAGATATATTTTTAAAATGTTTAATAAATGTGATAAGTGAAATTCCATTGAATATTCCCAGCTATTCAGAGCTATATCCTAGAACATTCATAGTAATTTCCTTTCAGCAAGTGTTTCCATTACTGGTCTTAGAAAGACAGTGATCTAAGAATAAGGATTTGGTAGGCGTGCACCTTTCAAATCTTTTGAATGCAGGACTTCTGCATCCTTAAGTTTTGTTGCTTGGTTGGTCAAAACATTTATTCTAAAGGCTCTGGCTATATTGTTTTTATTAAAGATAAACCATATTTAATTTGTCTCTCTGAATAAAGGACAGAGAATGAGAATAAGAACAGCATCTCCTTCCATTATATCTTCCCACCCAAAGAAGTTGGCACTCAATATTCACATTTTTTTTATTGAGCAGATAGAATAATCCTAACCCAGTGATGCACAAGGTGTATTCAGCAGGAGAAGTAGAAGTGTCCTTGTGCACTTTTACCAACCCTAAAAATTTGTAAAACTTCAAAAAGATTTTTGCAAGATCTTTTTGCGCATTCCACAAACAAGCTGACAGCAAGAAAGTTTCTGTTTTCATAAAGAAAATGGACATTTGCATGTGTATTCATGACACATCAAACACGGGAACATGAACTTCAGGTAAAGCAGTGTTTGAGGTCGGTCAGTGGTTTGGATCATTGTGCGGATGTAATAATTCCCCATTATCAAGTCATAAATTCTGTCCTTTTCCCTTTTTAAAATTCTTATGGCCAAGTTTATAATGGAAACTGCCTAGATAAACTTGTCACACTTTAAGTCCAGCCAGTAGTAGTAGTACAGAGCCTTCATTGGTGGGAGGGTATAATTACATCCTGTCCAGCCACATAGGCAGTTTCATTCTAAATGTGAGCATTGGAATTTGTAATGGGAAAAAAAAACTGATGGGAAGTGTGTGGAGACATTAATAGATTTTTGACCTACGACTAGTTTACTTCTTATGGCATTGCAGAGGCTGGATTTCTGTAACGAGTAACTTACCTCCTGAGTTCTCAAAGCTTACTCACCATTTACGACACACAAGTCAGGAGTGCTCTCCACTTGTCTTGATGAGTGTGGCTCCAACACCACTCAAGCTGCTCGTTATCCAGAAAAAAGCAGCCTGCTTGATCACCACCTCATCCACTGCCTTAAACATTCGTCCTTCCACCACTGGCACACACAGGCAGCACTATGTAACCATCTGCAAGATGCAATGCAACAACTCACCAAGCCGCCTTGGACAGCATTTTAAACTTGCAACTTCTACCACCTAGAAAGCCAAAGCCAGTGGATGCATGTGAAAACCACCACCTGAAAGTTCCCCTCCAGTTCACACACCATCCTCAGTTGGAACCAAATTGCAATTCATTCACTGTCGCTAGGTCAAAAATCTGGAACTCCCTCCCTGAGAAAACTGTGGGTCTACCTACACCAGATGGACTGCAGTGGTTCAAGAAGGTGGCTCACCACCACCATCTTCTCAAGGGCTAATGGGGATTGGTGACAAATGCTGGCTTTGGCAGTACTCTTCACATACCTTGAAAGAATCTCATAAAAGGCAAGCAGTGCAGAGTCCCCTTAATGCACCTTGCTTACTAACTGGCATTCAGTTTTGAATATAGGTGAGGGTGATGTGCCTCTGGAAAGGAGAGCCAGAGCAAAGTCCATGGAATCTTGAGTGGCTCAGCTGTACAGGGGTGAGGGAGTGGAGCATGCAGCAGGAAGATTAGAAAAGTGACAGTGATAGGATATTCAGTAATTATGGCAACAGACAGGCATCTCTGCGGCTGCAGACGTGATTCCAGCATGGTATGTTGCCATCCTTGTGCCAAGGTCAAGGATGTCATTGAACAACTGAAGAACATCCTGAGGAGTGAGGGCGAACAACCAAAGATTGTGGTGTATTCTGACACCAGTGACATTGATAGAAAGAGGGATGAGGTCTTGCAGGCAGATTTTAAGGGGATTGCAAAGAAATGAACAGGGAGGACATAGTGGTTGCACTGTCCACATTACACCTGATGCCACATGCTAGTGAGTACAGGAATAGAAGGATAGTGCAGTTGAATACAGAGATATGCAGGAGGACTTTAGTTTCCTGGGGCCATTTGGACTGGTTTTGGGAGGGCTATAAACTGAATGGTTTGCGCCTCATGGGTCCAGGACCAGTATGATTGCAGAGATTTTCTAGTACTGTTTGGGGGGGCTTAAACCAGTTTGGCAGGGGTGGGTGGGATCCTCAGTATAGACTCAGATGAAAGAAAAGCAAAGCTGGAAAAGTAAAGCAGAAAATAAGTAAGTGAGTGTGGAAGGTAATGGAAACAAAGGCTAGGATATAGACAAAACATAGTTTGATAGTTCTTAATGATATAAACTGTATAGAGTCTGAGTAGGCATAGATAATGAATGAGATAGAAACTTGCAAGTATGATATAGATATTATGAAATGTGCTGCAAGGAAGGGCAGGAAAGGCAACTCAACATTACTGGCTGCTGTGTTTATAGACAATGTAGAGATGGATAAAAATGGAGGTGGGGACAGGATGGTTGCAGTGTTAGTAAATAATTACAGCTGTTAGGAGAGGTATTATGTTAAAAGGATCGCCAAATGAGGCAAGATGGGTTGAATTGGAGACCAGAAAGGTAGAATCACACTGTTGGGAATGTAATTAGGACCCCAGAACAGTCACATCGTAATAGAAGAGTGAATATGTCAGAACGTTTCTGAGGAGGACAAAGATTGGTGCAATAATGGTACATAATTTCAACTACCCTAATATTAATTGGGGTAGAATCAGTATAAAAGGTACAGAGGGTGCAAAGTTCTTATAATTCATTCAGGAAAACATTTTTTTTAACCAGTATGTAGCAAGCCCACTAGAGAAGGGGCAGCTCTGGATTTGGTTTTAGGGAATGAAGCTGGGCAGATGGAAGAGATGTCAGTGAAAGAGCATGTTGATAATATCAATCATAATTCAGACAGAACAAAAAAAATACCTGGAAAAACTCAGCAGGTCTGGCAGCATCTGCGTAGAGGAACACAGTTAGCGTTTCGAGTCCGAATGACCCTTCAACACAACTAAGTAAAAATAGAAAAGAGGTGAAATATAAGCTGGTTTAAAGACGGGGGTGGTAGAGCTGGATAGAGGGCCAGTGATTGCTGCAGATAACCAAAAGATGTCACAGACTAAAGGACAAAGAGGTGTTGAAGGTGGTGATATTATCTGAGGAATGTGCTAATTAAGGGTAGAAAGCAGGACAAGCAAGGTGCAGATAGCCCTAGTGGGGGTGGGGTGGGGTGAAGGAATCAAAAAAGGCTAAAAGGTAGAGATAAAACAATGGATGGAAATACACTTAAAAATAATGGAAGTAGGTGGGAAAAGAAAAATCTATATAAATTATTGGAAAGAAAAGAGGGGGAAATCGGAAAGGGGTTGGGGATGGAGGAGAGAGTTCATGATCTAAAATTGTTGAACTCAGTATTCAGTCCGGAAGGCTGTAAAGTGCCTAGTTGGAAGATGAGGTGCTGTTCCTCCAGTTTGTGTTGAGCTTCACTGGAACAATGCAGCAAGCCAAGGACGGACATGTGGGCATGAATTCTCTCCTCCATCCCCACCCCCTTTCCGATTTCCCCCCCCACACCCCCCTTTTTTTCCAATAATTTATATAAATTTTTCTTTTCCCACCTACTTCCATTATTTTTAAATGCGTTTCCATCCATTGTTTTATCTCTACCTTTTAGCCTTTTTTGATTCCTTCACCCCACCCCCACTGGGCTATCTGTATCTTTCTTGTCCTGCTTTCTACCCTTAATTAGCACATTCCTCAGATAATATCACCACCTTCAACACCTCTTTGTCCTTTTGTCTGTGACATCTTTTGGTTATCTCCACCTATCACTGGCCCTCTTTCCAGCTCTACCCCCCACCCCCTTAAACCAGCTTAAATTTCACCTCTTTTTCTATTTCTACTTAGTTCTGTTGAAGGGTCATTCGGACTCGAAGCGTTAACTGTGCTCTTCTCCGCAGATGCTGCCAGACCTGCTGAGTTTATCCAGGTATTTTTGTTTTTATTTTGGATTTCCAGCATCCGCAGTTTTTTGCTTTTATAATTCAGACACACTTTGCTTAGTTATGGAAAAGGACAAAAGCTACACCAGGAATAAACATTCTCAATTGAAGGAAGGCCAATTTTTACTAAGTTGAGGTGTGATTTGAGAAAAGTGGATTGGAAACACTACCTGAAGCTAAATCAGGGGCAGACTGGGAAGCATTCAAAAAGTAGATATATAAGGATTCAGAGCAATTATGTTCCCACAAAGAAAAAGGTTGGGATTCAAATCTAGGCTGTCAAGGATCATATTGGGTAGAATAGAGCAAAAAAGTAAGCTTACGTCAGATCAAAAAATGGTTGAAGGCATTGGATACAGCAAAGGCCATGGGCCTTGACAACACCCCGGCAGTAGTACTGAAATAGCCAAGTTCCTAGCCAAGCTATTCCAGTGCAGCTACAGCACAGGCATCTACCCAACAATGTGGAAAACTGCCCAGGTACGCCCAGCCTACATAAAGCAGGATGAACTCGATCTGGCCAATTGCTGCCCCATCAGTCTACTCTCAATCATCAGCAAAGTGATAGAAGCTGTTTTGACAGTGCTATCAAGCGGCACTTACTCTGCAATAATCTGCTCAGCGATGCTCAGTTTGGATTCCTCCCAGGGTGCTTGGCTCCATTCTTCATTATAACTTTGGTCCAAACATGGACAGAAGAGCTAAATTCCAGAGGTAAGGTGAAATAAGAGAGAATGCCCTTGACATCAAGACATCTTTTAACTGAGTGTGGCATCATTAGCTGAAGCAAAATTGTAGGCATTGGGAATTGGAGAAAACTCTCCGCTGGTTGGAGTCAGACCAAGCACAAAGGAAGATGGTTGTGGATGTTGGAGGTTAATCAACTCAGTCCCCAGACATTGTTGCACAAGTTCCTGAGGGTAGTGTCCTGGACCCAACCATCTTCAGCTGCTTCACAGTGACCTTCCCTCTACGATAAGCTCAGATGTTCACTGATGATTGCATAGTGTTCAGTGCCATTTGTGACTGTCAGATACTGAAGTAGTCCATGCCCATATGCAACAGGACCTGGGCAACATTCAGTCTTGAATGTTACTTGCCACTTAAATGCCAGGCAATGACCATTGGCAGTAAGAGACAATCTAACCATTTCGCCTTGACTTTCAACCACATTGCCATTGCTGATTACTCCCACCATCAACATCTTGGGGTTACCACTGACCAGAAACTTAACTGGACTAGCCATGTAAATACAGTAGTGGCAAGGTCAGAGACTGTGAATTCTGCAGGGAGTAACTCATCTGCTGACAGCCTAATGCCTGTTCACTATCTTCAAAGCACAAGATGAATGCAACTCCAACAACACTGAAGAAGCTTGACACCATCCAGGACACAGCAGCCCACCTGATCAGCACTCCATCTACTATCTTTAAACATACACTCCTTCCACCACCGGCTCCCATTTCCCTGTACAGCAAAATGTAGCCCCATTTTTCCCCAGATTTTCCTTTCTTGTTTTTGCTGTTGTTTCTCCATCTCTTCGTTCTCTTTCAATGTCTTTTTCTCTTACCCTTCTGTCCCATCACTCCATTCAGTATTGTGCTATGTCTCTATTCCAGGCTGTACTTCTCCCTTCCCCTATCCCACACTTCCACCCCCAAACATCTCTGTGTCTCTGCATTAATGCCCTCATTCATTTCTTAGTATCTTAAATAGCCTGAAAGAAATTGAAATAACTATCAACTCACATGACTCTTATTGTGAAGGTGGTCCAATAGGCCAAAAAACAGGATTGGGAGCAGGACTAGGGTCTTAATGGTAGCTTGTTAATATTATTAATTATATCTCTGCATGACTTGTTGCAGCTAAGTATTGGACTTTTACTCTTTCATCCTTTTGTCTCACCCTTTCATTTCCTGGATTCTTTTGTGTTTCTCCACCCCTTCCCCTCCAAAACTGCATTTCTATGGCCCTGCCTGCCCCTTTCTGTGTTGAGAGTAATTTGGGGCCACATCTCACTCTCCAGGTTTATCTCCTTCCTTCCTGATATATCTCTGTCTCTCCACTGCATCTCAGACAGCCCTTTCTGTGCTCTGCTTATTCCACTGTCCCCAGCTCGACGCACCAATTATGACGTGGCAGGTGATGTGTGCCAGGCGGACCAAATCCACAGGGGAAACTTGGCCATGCTATCACAACAGTTTTGCTATTTGTATTTATTACGAGAAGATTTGGGCACCAAATTCAGAAGTAATGAGTCCACCAGCATCCTTAGAGATTTTAAAAACTAAATTAAAACATTTATTATCAGAAGAAAAGATTTCAAGTACATACATAAGATTACAGTTACTTATTACTATAATAAATCCCAAAATTCCTAATGAACCTGGCTCCCAACTACACGCCCCCTTTAAGGCATCATGCCAAAATAGATTTTTAATTTAAACAGCAAGCCAGGAATTTCAAAGGCTTTTCTCCAACTTTAGTTACTGGACCTAGTAGACTTTTGCAAAAATGGCTGTAGACTTCCTGAAGGCTGCTTCACACACTCCTGTTAGGTCTCCCCAATGTCACCATTTGCCCAGTTCTCAAGTTTTTGTAGGAAGCTTAATTTACATTCAAGTTCTTATGATTTGTTATTTTTCTCAGAAGGGGGAAATTTTCTTGCCTGAATTTAAAATTGAAATGAAGAGAAGGCCGATATAAAAGCAAAATACTGTGTATGTTGGGAATCTGAAATAAAAACAAAAATGCTGGAAAAATTCAGCAGGTCAGGCAGAAAGAAACAGTTAACATTTCAGGTCAAATGACCTTTAACATTTCCATCTATCTTCAGTTCTGATGAGGGTTTTTAAGTCAGTGGAAGGGGTGAGCGCAGGAAGAATAAAAGGAAAGCTCTGTGATAGGGTGGAGGGCAGGGGAGATTAAATAACAAAATATTTCTTAATGCAACAGCGAAAGAGTGTGGTAATGGGTATATGAGGAAACAAGTTCTGCCCAAATGAGGTGTGAATGACTACATAAAACCATCTGAATGCAACATGAAGGCATAAAGAAAGAAACAAAACAAGACCAACCAAGCAAAACAAAAAAAGAGAAAAAGTAATGCACAGAACAAGATGGAGGCAGAGGTTATGATCTAAAGTTGTTGAACACCATGTTGAGTCTAGAAAGCTTTGAGTCAAAAGATAAGGCAATGTTCCTCGAGCTTGTGTTGAGCTTCACTGAAACACTGTCGCAGGCCATGGACAGAAAGGTTGGGTTGGGAGTAAAGTTGAGAATTACAAGCAAATGAAAACTGAGGGCCATGCTTCTGGACTGAGCAGAGGCATTCCACAAAGCGTTCATGCAGTCTGTGTTTGGTCTCCCCAATGTGGAAGAGGCCACATTGTGAATAACGAATACTAAACTAAGTACACTAAATTGAGAGAAGTTCGAGTAAATCGCTGTTTCACTTGGGATGAGTATTTAGGGCCTTGAATGGTGAGAAAGGGAGGAGGTGAAAGGACAGGTGTTGCATCTCCTGCACTTGGATTGAAAGGCGCTGTGGGTGACAGACTTGGTGGTGCAGAGGGAACAGTCCTTTTAGATTGCTGAAAGGGGAGGGCAGGGGAAGATGTGTTCGGTAGTAGCATCACACTGGAGCAGGCGGAAATGACAGAGGATGATCCGTTGAATATGGAGGCTAGTGGGATGGAAGATAAGGATAAAGAGAACTGAATCTTGATTCTGGGAGGCAGAGGAAGGGGTGAGAACAGAAGTGCGTGAAATGGATTGGACATGGTGGAGAGCCCCGTCAACCACACTGGGTGGGAGTCCTTGGTTGAGGAAAAAGACATATTGGAAACACTGGTGTGAAAGATTTCAGCATCAGAACAGATGTGATGGAGATGGAGAAACTGGGAAAATGGAAGGGAGTCCTTACAGGAAAGAGTGTGAGGAAATGTAGTTGAGGTAGCTATGGGAGTCTGGGCATTTGTAGTGAACATTTGTAGGTAGCCTATCTCCAGAAATGGAGGAGAAGTCAAGGAAGGGCAGAGTCAGAGCTAGACCAGGTGAAGGTGAGGGAAGGCTGGAAATTAGAAGCAAAGCAATGAAGTTTTCCATTTCATGGCAAGAGCAAGAGGCAGCACCGATAAAGTCATCAATGTACTGAAAAAAGAGATGAGGGAGAGGGAGGTCCTACTCCAATAGAATTGGAATAATGAATGTTTCACATATCCCACAGTAAGGCAGGCATAACTGGGACCCATTCAAATACCCATAGCAACACCTTTTATTTGGAGAAAGGCATGTGCAACTGGTGAAAGACAGCAAAAGGAACAGTTAGCAAAAGGAGCAGTTAAGAATGTTTTAAATGTGGAATGCATGCAATAAATTTTTAAAAATTTGATCTTTAGCTTTGTTTCAAAGTCCTTTAAGAAAAAACAGTCATGGATCCTCAAAGGATGATGTGGACATATTACATCTCAACTAAAAGAAACTCCTGCCGTTTGCTTGGAAATTCTGCAAATGCTCAGAATTGATGGTTATGGTTGGCTACCTACCTTCTTCTGAGATTGGATCTTTAAGTATAAACATGCATGAAGTAAGGCATGAAACAACTTATTGAGTAAATTTACTCAGGCTATTATGATTTTGTTTAAACCCTATTCTGGACATTAGAAATTTCATGTACTAAGAAAGCAATGGCATGTATATAGTTGGCAGTTGTGTGCATGTGAGGAGGGAGGAAGGCTTGGATTGCTAGTGCCATTCATGTGATATCACTAATATCTTCTTTTACTCTTTCATTTATGGACTGTTGGCTAAACTGTGGCCAGTGTCCAATAAGTAATGGTAAGAAATATAAAACATTATTTTAAAATAAACTGTCCAT
Organism: Carcharodon carcharias; assembly: GCF_017639515.1. Classification (NCBI taxonomy): domain Eukaryota; kingdom Metazoa; phylum Chordata; class Chondrichthyes; order Lamniformes; family Lamnidae; genus Carcharodon; species Carcharodon carcharias. Next base: position 191,808,802 of record NC_054469.1, read on the forward strand.
CTAAAGGTAAATATTCCTATTGAAGGAAGCACTTTCAATTTGAGGGTACTTCCACAGAAAAATTGCTTATATTTTCAAAAACAAGCTGAAGATGCCTCTTGACTAAAAGTAGATATTTAATGTCTACCTGCCAAAGAGTAAGCTGCTGCTGATCCACTTTGGCCCTGCTTAACTGTACAGATCCTCCTTTGGCCAACTGCCACTCTCATGCACAGGGATTGGCATCTAATTAAGTCCTGGTACCCATCAATGGTAAGTGTAGCAGGATGCTGTGTAATAGACACATTGAGCAAAAGTGATGTCATATGTTATATATAAATGTTTTTGTGTTCAGAAGTTGCTGGATAAGGCACTTTATACTTCTCTTTGCCTCCCCGTCCTCTTGGACTGAATAGTGATCCTGTTGGAATTACAAATATCTGGGAATGAGTTTACAGGTGTAATTCAAACCTGATGTTTTTCTGGTGACTGTAGCTTTGTATGGTGTTCTCTAATGTCAGCAGAACTACTGGGTAAAGTTCAAACAGAAAATGCTGGAAAACTCAGCAGGTCTGGCAACTGCTGTGGAGAGAGAAACAGAGTTCATGTTTTGAGTCCGTATGATTTTCCTTCAGAGTGGGTGGAATTAGCCCCATACAGCTTGCTGCCAGCCATACATGCTGTGTGCGTAGTGTGATGTTTACTTCATTACATACCATACCATAGACCACTTTTACTAGATTTACTTTGTCCTAGTGAAAGTTATCTTAGAGGGCAGAATTTTCTGCCAGGCTGACCTAGGCGAGCGTAAAATGACGCCTGATGATGTCGGGCGAGCATCCTGACATCATCGCGCGAGACTTCAGTCAGCGGGCGCGCGGGGGAGTGGGCAGTGCACTTGTTGACAATTAATAGGCCTGTTAATGCCAGTGAGTTGTTTAATTGTCCACCACCATTCATTACTGGATGTGGCAGGACTGCAGAATTTAGACCTAATCCATTGGTTATAGGATTGCTAGCTCTATCACTTGCTGCATATGCTGTTTGGCATGCAAGTAGTCCTATTATAGATTCACCAGGTTGACACCTCATTTTTAGGTATGCCTAGTGCTGCTCCTGGCATGCCCTCATGCACTCTTCATTTAACCAGAGTTGATCCCCTGGCTTGATGATAATGGTAGAGTGGGGGATATGCGCAGTGATGCCTCAGGGAGCTGAAGATTTAAAAAATGATAAATAAGGAATTTTAAAATGTTAAAAAACATGTCCCCTCATGTGACTCTGTTAAAATTTTTAGTTGCTGTTGGAAACCTCATCTTGCCCATGGATGAGGTTTCCTAAAAAATCCAAAGGCCGCTTGGCCTTTTCACCTGCCCGCCAACCATAACTCCCATTTTGCTAGGGCTCCATGATGCCGCGTTTGGTCAAAAGTGGCCTTGATGTCAAGGGCAGTCACTCTTGGGAGTTCAGCTCTTTTGTCCATGTTTGAACCAAGGTTATATTGAGGTCAGGAGCTGAGTGGCCCTGGTGGAACCCAAACTGGCCCCTCAAAGCAAATGTATTAGTATTCCATAGTTACATAGAAGTTGATATGCACCTTACCTTTCACATCCTATAGTACGTAATTGTTTTGGTACCTGATTCTGCATATTTAATAGTTTGGAGAATAGTTTGCTGCATTGGGGAATGTTATAATTATTTTTTGCTGCTTTACCATTACCAGCCATGTTTTCAACCAATTAGGCCCTTAACTTTGGAATTTTGTACTTAAACTTTTCTGCCTTTCTACTTCTTTCCCCTCCTTTTGAGTTGCTCCTTAAAACCATTTGAACAAGCTTTTCATCACATATTCTAATATCATCTTAAGCAGCCCAGTGCCAAAAAAATGTTTTAATCACACTCCTATGAAGTGCCTTGGAACTCTTCACTGCATAAAAGATGCTAAATAAATGAAAGTTATTGTTGAATTTTCTTAGAGGTAAGATAAACTGCTGAGATCACAATCAGGCAAGCAATCAACGATGTTTTAGATGCAACGTAGATATGATGTGGCATCCGCCTAGATTTTGATTTTTAACGTCAGGTCAGTAATGGATAGAATTCAGCTCTGCTCCCTATCTAATTTCTTTGGCTGGTTTAAAAAAAGTTTAAGTTAGAGTTAGGAAAAAAATATCAATTCCAAGCCAAATATGAAAAGTGGACTTAGCAGGGTTTTAAATGAAATTTTGCCTAATTGTTTCGATTAGGATAAGAGCCAATGAAGTGAATATTCTGAGAGACCTAACTGCTGAGAGCACTGAACAGTATAATATGCTATCAAAAGGTTTAGTTCTTTGAGCATTGTTACATTGTTTGGTTTCTATCATATATATGGAACAAGATTTTTTTTGAAAGGCAAAGAAAATTGGCAGAACTACCTTTGAATCCTAACCATTGTGAACAGGTTTCATGCATCCAGCAAACAGTAAGTTGTCTGAAGCTGTTAAGTAGAGGATGGAAGTGCCTTACTGAGGGTGCATAATTGTCTGAAACCCTGTGAAACTGGAAATGTGTTGAAAATTTTCCAAACTGTTTAAGTTGTTTATCCTCAAGGTGTGTGTGTTAGGTTGCAGGGAAGAATCCCAAAAATTAATGATTATATTTCAGCCTATACACATTGAAGTGATGAATGGAATGCTTGTCTACTCTTTGCACCTGGTGTCAACATCAAGACCTCCCAGGTCAGAGAAAATGAGGATTGGATGCAACGTAATTTTTCTTTTTTCTTTGAATCAACAACACGGCATCACTAACCTCAAAAGAAAACCTTCAACTTCCATTTCTTATACTATCTACGCTTAACATATACTATAATGAAAATGTCATTTATGAGCTTTCTTTCATTGTTGAATTGGAGCAGCTAGTTACTAGAAATGACTCTGTCTAAACTTATTTCAAATAAAACATCCAGCAGACAAACTTTATCCCATCACTTCGGATTGGGTTAAAATTCAGGTCATAGATCTGATAGAGCAGTGTCTTAACCTACTGCAACACTCTTCCCACAGTCTCTTCCTATTTTTATATCTTAACGTTGGGTTTTGAGTTCTTTTGCTGTTTAATAATAAATTGGTAACAAAGGATAACCTTGGAACACTGAGACTTGATTCAGACTGCAATAATTGAGAGGGAGAGAGCAAGTCATTCTGCCGATGTCTGGCACATACATCTAGGTTCATATATAACAGCTGCTTCAGGCAGTTTACTTCAGCCGATCTGTGTTACTGAACTATAAAATTGAGTATATAAGTTATATTATCATGCAAGTTACTCCATTGTATCTAGGCATACGATTGCATCAGTGATGTATCCAAACACTTCTGTTTTTGAGGTAGCACTTGATATGCTATTCCCTAGTATTTAAAATATTGATAATGTGATGGCAAAATTTTCTGTTGAATCCAGATGTTGTCATTCCTATTTTAATTAGGAAAGAACAGTTCATTCGAACAGCTAACCTTAAGCAAAAACCAGGAAAATAGGATCCTCCTTTTACTTTTCTAATCTATATAGATCAGTGACTTCATCACATGTGATAATTACAATTTTGTTTCTAAGTTTAATAGATTACGACGAGACACTTCAAAAGTACTTAGCTTACTGCAGAGCGCTTTGGGACGTCCTGAGCTGTGAAAGCTATTATATAAATATGAGTCTGTTTGTTTGTATTTGTTTCTCTCTTTATGGTCCCAACAATTATTTGCTCTGCATTTTGCTTGTTTATATGAAGAGAAAATTGAACCATTTACAAAAAAAAATCTGTGCTTCATATAAAATCTTCAGTGTATTATTCTTCTTTAATTTAAATATGCGGATCTGCACATTCATTGGCATTCTCCCATACTCCTTATGGGGGAGAGGGGAATAGCGGGAAGCTATCTGATGGCATTGACCAAGCACATTGTGCTATCAAAGCGGTTAATTCTTTCAGTGTTGTGTTCTACTTTCCAGTGTATTGCTTGTACAGCTTCAGATAAAAAGAAGTGTCTTCTACAAAAACAGTTCTCATTTGAATGAATTTGCATTCAACTACTTTGTGCCAAGTGGGTGCACAAATCAGCATTGGTAGATTGGAGCTTCCTCAATCAGTAACGTGTTTTTTTTTCCCCTCTTAATATTGCATTACTTTTATCACATGCATATTTAGGTAGATCAGAAGCCAAGTATACAGGTCCATGTGCATATTTGTGGGGAGGATTCGAATATGGTGACGGTACTAGTATTGAGGTACAAATCTTGTAGTGCAGGAAGGAATGTAATGGATATAATATATTTTGACTGATATATACTAGCGGATATTAATTTCACTTGATTTAGTGCAGACTAAAACCTATTTGAAGCACCTATTTGAACAAAGTAAAGTGAACAAATCTAAAAAGTGACTAAATAAGATTTTGTGAAATATTTCCATAGCCATTGCAATTCAGGTCTGTACTGGAAAGCCATATGTTATAGATGCACCTGGTCGTCTTGACCTGAGTTACCATTGCAAAATATAATGATGTACACCTCAGGTACTTGGGGTGGGGGTTGGTTCTCCAGTAGCAGGCACCTCATTGGCCACTGTCCCCACCTGTTCCACTGGGAAGGAGGCCTTGTTCCAGGAGGCTGCTGAAGTCAGCAGGGTACTGTCATGAGAGCATGAGCCTCCTGAGACACTGTTGCTCACACATGTTGAGAAAGCTGATCCTGCCTGCAGACCCAATGTTGTGAGTCTTGCTTCAGCTAGATTTCTTGTCCATCCCCTCTGCCCTGTGGAAGGACTTGAGGCTCAGGAGAAAGCATAGGCGTTAACTGCTGGTGTTGCTCCTGCAGTTGCTGGTGGTGGTGCTGCTTCTGTTCTTGCCCCTCAGCAGAGGTACTAGATGCAGCTGCATAAGCTGCTCTCATGCCATGGTGACAGCTGGCAGAAAGCATGTGCAGCTGAAGATTAATGAAGTGCTGGGCCATTGAAATATCTTACAAGAAGTTGGCAATCATCTGTCAAGCAGTGATAGTAGTCTCTGGGAGAAGTAGTACTTTAAACAGCAATCTCTCAATAGCATGGCTTGAACTTTTTCACTGAAGAAACTCTTCTCATGGTGCACTCACCTCAATGACTAGTTGCTAATAGGTCAGGAAACAGATGCTTTGGTTGGGAAATGAAGAATTGAGGGTTAAAAGTGCTCCTAATTGGCTTCTTAACTGCCTTAATTAATTATACGGCAGATCCAAGGGGGTTTTCGCCTTCACTTCAATCTGCCTGCAGAAACCTAAAAGGTTTCCCTCAGAGGTGGGATGATGTTGGGATCCCAAATCAATGTCAATTTCCGGGGTTTTAACTTCCCATATGCATAAAAAGTCATCTCTCCCACCAATGAATGGTCATCGATCTGAAATGTTAACTCTGTTCCATGGACGCTGCCTAACCTGCTGAATTTTTTCAGCATTTTTTGTTTTTATTACTTTTTATTGTCATAGCCTGCTTGCTTCACTTAAAACAGATTGTTGGAAAAATTCCATAGCTTGAATATAGTGAGTATTGATAGCTGGTGGAATCGGGTGCAGCTACTTGACTGGAATCATCTCAAAGCTGCAAAAAGCTGATTTCATTGTGTGTTTTCCCCTTTTTAGGTTTCATTCTTGGTACACTAATGCTGTGCTTTGGAGCATAACGATTTAATCTTTCTCTTTGTCTAACCTCTTAGTATGTTCACCCAAAAAAAGTTCCTCCATTCAGTCAGCATGTCTGGTTGATCTGAAATCGGGTGCTCTCATGGGGGTTGATTATCTCAGGCCAGACTCCCCACCTCCATATCTGTGCAGTTGGTATAACAGTGGCAGAAGCCAAGTTGCCTGAGTAGCCATTTAAGCTGATGAAATGTTACTACCTTGTGGCACACGCTAGAGAAGGAGGGAGCAAACATATAAAGTGAAAGGAGAGATAAGACTTGTCAAAATAAGATAAATACAGCATTCAGAAAGGCATCAGTTCCCATATGAAGAAGGTTTTGTGCAGAGTGGCAAACAAACTTAGAACCATCTGCTCTTCCAAGACGTGCTCCTGCTCTCAGTATTCCTGACCCTGATTAGAATGTGGGAAGGACAGCTGTATCACAGACTGACACCAACAAATGCACTCTATAGAATAGTGGGAGGTTACCATGACAGCAGTATACATGACAACAAGTGAAGGGGTCAGTCAAGATCAACTGGGTTAAGATAGCAAAGATTGCAAAAGAACCTAGAGAGTAAATGTCACTTTTCTGTGCAAAATGTGTTCTTTGTGTTCTTCAATTTCCTTCAATTCCTCAACAACTTTCCTCTTTGTGTTCCAGTCAACATACAACTAACAATAATGAGCCTTTCTGGTATTGAAATGAAAATAAGGGTACACGTTTCAGCATGAAATATGCTTCCTTCTATGGAATACCATGTGCAAATCTATTTTGCATTCTTCTGATATAGAATGTACACTGAAGGCCTTGATGCTTCATCAGTATTAGAAGACTTTTTTTTAATCATGGGCGATGGATGAGGGGCATATTGAATAAACAATGATGTGGTGGTGGATAAATGTGCTAATTTTAATTTTATATAGGAAAAGCTGTTTCAAGCTACATTAGAAATTTCTAAAAAAAAACATTTCAGCTCTGTTTATATTAAAATTGAAAATCGTGAGCATAATTTAAGATTTTGGAAATCCTTGCTTCAATTATTCAATATATTTTACTCTTCAGACATTTGTTTAGTTAACAAAATTGGAACAGGAGTTCAGGTAAAAGCTCCTTCTGACATCCAAGTAAAAGCAGATTGTAGCTTTCATTTCACCATAATTTGGCACACTGTTGACATTTGCTTTAATTAAAAATGTTTGTTTATAAAATGAACAATGAGAAATGGGGAATGAATGTCTTAATCCTGACATGGTACTAGTGATGCAAATCCATATGATGTTTGATATGACCAAAATACAGATTGAATGTCGGTGTTCGGAAGAATTTTTGCAGCCAGCTCTAACTCTGGAACAGTAAATATTTTAATATATATTGCATTTTGTGTCTAATTAAATTGAATACTGTAGAGGGTGAGATGTCTGTGAATAGAGCAATTTGAATGGTGACAAAGAAACTGTCAGTTTGATAGGCCTACACACAACTGTCGTGTATTAAAAAGCGGGAATATCCAAGTTTTGTGGAGAGCTGGTGTTGGGGGGTCATATGAATCCCTACTTTTAGCACTACATACAAAAATTAGAGTTATAAACCACTGCAAATACTGCTGGGCATAGATAGCTATTAGAAATACTACTGAAGTATTCCTTCACGTAGCACTAAGGATTTCCTTTGATTTAGTTTTGAAGTGATGCCTAAACTCTTCTATTGCACCTGACTATTTGTTTCAGAAACTTTTCTTTTGGAGTTATTTGCATATGAATTCAAGGAATAATATGTCATTTTTAAAGTGAATATAAAATGCCCCCACTTGTTTCCAGAGGCTACTACTTAATAGAATAAAATAATTGTTATCTGTAACCCAACTATCCTACAGATCAGCTGGAAGGACATGTAATACTGAGTCAATTGAGAATATCACTGTACCACACAGTGTTTGGGGGAACTGGGTCAGACTGCAGCTGGTCAGGACTATGCAGCTGCAATCTCAGCCCAGCCTCACTTAAAATGGGTGGCACTGACACGATGGTAGGAATGCCGCTCAATATATTGTGAATTCAAAAATTCTTTGTAGAGCTTATTGTTACTGAGAAAGAAACCTGTATCAGATCTGAATATTCATAGGTTCAGATTATCTTAGGTTAGCCTGTTATCAGCACAAATACACTCAAAAACCCAAGGACCTCATCATTTAACAATGACAGCAACACCAATATTTATATAGCACTTTTAATGTAATTAAACATTCCATGATGCTTCACAGGAGCATTACAAAATAAAGTTAGACACTAAACTACAAAACACAGTAGAAAGCTTGATCAAAGATACTATTTTTAGCAGAATGGACGGCTAAAACTGGTTGATGAAATCCAAATTCCTTGAATGTATGTTGACCTTGTGACAATCATTTCAACCCAAAAATAGATTGTAATCTTAATCACAATAGACATTTTGTATATTTTCTAATGTAAACAGTTTTCTGTATTTTACTATTGAGGCCATTGGGCAATGTTGTGCTGTATCGTAGTGCAAGTTTAACAAAGTTGATGCTGGTGCAAAATTAGAGTGATACTCAACTGATTAGAAACTAAAGCTCTGGTGAAAAATAACACTGCCAGAGCTGTAAAATTCATGAGTTTATTCAAAAACGATGATGGAAATCTGGATGAATGTGTATTTCAGTCGAGGGTGCAGGTGATGTCCAAAAAACTCATCTATCGTAACCATGTAGTTATTCATAACTTTCTTCCAGGAATCAATCATAATTTCTAACCTATTCGATGCACTGTCTTGTATATTGGGCAACACTAGTTGTATCAATAAAGGATGAGCCAGCCAACTAAGTTTGTTGATCAATCTGAATCATAGAAAGGCTGACTAATCTCAGTCATTTTGTGGTACACGTTGTCCAATGTATGTGATTAGTTCAACAGTACATGGAACAAAACTACCAATATTGTTTGTGGCTAATTGGATTTAGCCTGGATTGTCTGAGCTAGGTTTCAATATTTCTGCAATGCTAAAGTCAGCGTGTATTTTCAATAATAAGACCATAAGACGTAGGAGCAGAAGTAGGCCATTCAGCCCATCGAGTCTGCTCTGCCATTCAATGAGATAATGGCTGATCTGATAATCCTCAGCTCCACTTTCCTGCCTTATCTCCATACCCTTGATTCCCTTACTGATTAAAAATCTCAGCCTTGAATATACTTGACGACCCAGCCTCTACAGCCCTCTGCGGTAAAGAGTTCCACAGATTGACTACCCTCTGAAAGAAGAAATTTCTCCTCTTCTCTGTTTTAAATGGCCGCCCCCTTGTTCTGAGATTATGCCCTCTGATCCTACACTCTCCCACAAGGGGAAGCAACCTCTCAGCACCTACCCTGTCAAGCCCCCTAAGAATCTTATATGTTTCAATAAGGTCGCCTCTCATTCTTCAAAACTCCAATGAGTACAGGCCCAACCTACTTAACCTCTCCTCATAAGAAAATCCCTCCATACTGGGATCAACCTAATGAACCTTCTCTGGACTGTCCCCAATGCCATTATATCTTTCCTTGGATACAGGGACCAAAACTGTTCACAGTATTCAAGTTGTGGTCTAACTAGTGCCTTGTATAGTTTTAGCAAGACTCCCCTATTTTTATACTGCATTCCCTTTGGCATAAAGGCCAATATTCCATTTGCCTTCCCTATTACCTGCTGAACTTATATGTTAGCTTTTTGGGATTCATGCACAGGGACCCCCAAATCCCTCTGTGCTGCAGCTTTCTTCAGTCTTTCTCCATTTGAGTAATATTCAGCTCCTCTATTCTTCCTGCCAAAGTGCATAACCTCACACTTTCCCACATTATATTCCATCTGCCAAGTTTTTGCCCACTCACTTAATCTATCTATATCCCTCTGTAGACTGTGTGTCATCCTCACCACTTGCCTTCCCGTCTATTTTTGTGTCATCTGCAAACTTGGCAATAGTACATTCATTTCCCTCATCCAAGTCATTAAAATATATTGTAAATAATTATGAAACAACAATGTAAAACTGCTTCCTTAACCCTTTGTTTAAGTTTTCGAGATCGAGAACTGAACAAGCTGCAGCCTGTGTCGCAAACAATGGAGAAAGAGAGAGAGAGCACTTGAATCTTGAGGCACCCTCAAGGCATTTTTAAAAGTTTTGAAATCAAAAATGGCCAGCGCTGTTGGACCACCATTGAGGAGGGGGAGGCTGTGCCCATAGCTGTGGCCAGGTTGGTACAGGGGAAGGGTACCTTAAGGTCACCCTGCAATACTGCACCCTCCCCCACCCCCCCAGTTGCTGCCGTGAAGTCACCTTCATGCAACTGCCATGCATCCAACACTGTGAACCACAGCCCAACTGAAAAATTCAAGTTGATGTCTGAGAAATAGCCTTCATTGGCCTGAATAAGTTACCTGATGCTTGTGGGTGGATAGCCATTCTATGCCTGATCTGGTCCTCCTCAAAATGGTTCCAGAGCAGGATATTGCCAGCAGACTGGCATCTGGTCAGTAGAACAAATTTATGCACCTGCCCACCTAAGTTCCTGCTCCCATCAGCGCCTGAAAATTCTGCCCACAGAGTTTAACCTCAAAATGTATTTGTTTAATTTATTTTTTCGTCACTGGGCATCACTGACAAGGCTAGCAATTGTTGCCCATCCCCAATTGCCCATGAACTGAGAGGCTTGCTGGGCTGTTTCAGAGGGCAATTAAGAGTCAAGCACCATGCTGTGGGTCTGGAGTTACATGTAGGCCAGGCCAAGTAAGGATGGCAGATTTCCTTCCCTAAAGGACATTAGTATCAGTTGAGTTTTAATGACGATCAATGATAGTTTCATGATCACCATTACTGAAACTAGCTTTCAATTCCAGATATTATTCATTTGAATTTAAATTCCACGAGCTCCCATGGTGAGATTTGAACCTATGCCCCCACAGCATTAGCCTGGCCCTCTGGATAATTAGTCCAGTGACATTACCACCATTCCACCATCTCCCACAAGATATAAATATTAAAATATTTGAATCAATATAAAGAAAGCAAGATAAAGAGAAGGAAGCAAGGGATTAAGAAAGAGAAATAAGGGAGGCAGAAAGAAATGAATAAAAATATTTTTTTCTAAATCTCCAACAAAATAATTAAAAAATAAAGGAGTGAGATTGCACATTTGTAAAAGTAAATTTTCAGTGCCAGAGAGGTTATGTGGCAACAATTAAGATTTACCACACCATTAAAAATTTGCTTACATTTAAATGGATATGCCTTACTTACATTTAAATGGATAGTGACATCTAGTGGGTAAGTACCTCAACTTCAAGCCATTGTAGATATGTGAATGACAAGGCTCTCAGCGAGATACCAATATAGTGAAGCCAGGCAAGTCGAACCATATCTTCCTGATTTTCATGTTAAGGTGTGCAGGTGCAGACACTGGACGTTGCTATTCGATTTACTCCTTAATAGCCTCACCGTTATTTTTACTGCAAAGTCTGGGCTTTCATTTTTTTATTGTATCTACTGCAGAACAGAGGGTTTAAAAGGTACAAGAAATACCAAGAAGGTGGAAACCCAAACATCATAAAGCAGAGTGAAACCAAATTAAAATATAAATATCTTGGTGTGGACTGCCCCTCTCAATTATCCCCACAACAATGAACAGTGAGACAACTATATGCTAATTTGCAGAGAACAGGAGTTTTACTATTTTCAGTTCTGAAAACATAGTAAATTGTAAATGTTGATTTGTCTTCCTAATAGTTTAGCAGAGGTAAAGACCTATGTGGAGATATTCTGAATCCCTATTCAATCATCTTCATTTCTTCCTCCGGCTCCTCTTTTCTCAATTACGTTGCCCCACTGACTGCATCCCCTACCATTCCTCCATGAAGACAATGTGCATTTGAATTATATCCACCTTCCATAAGGGTCCTTCTGCATAGCTTATAGGAAGACTGTAGCATCAGCATAGGTTTTGATTTTTGCCCCCTCTTTAAGTAAAAGATTACCCATACTTAGCAACTCCTCCAGGCAACTCAGCTGAGAGTGAAAACTCATCACACAAAAGCCCAAAAGGAGAAACTATGGCCTTCATTGGTGTACAACACCCCTGTCCAAGCCACCATTAAGATAGCAATTCAGTTTCTTCTTAAAGGTTGAGCAGTGCTGTTCCATAAAAGTTTATCATGCTTTAGAAATACCAGCAAACATACAGGCTTGCATTTATACAGCATCTTTTACAACCTCAGGATGTCTGAAAGAGTTTTACAGCCCCAAAGAACTAATGAACCATAGTGTGAGTACCTAATGACAAAACAATGGTAGTGCAAATTAGTTCCATAGTCAGTACCTTTGTTGTTGTCGGATTAAAGCACTTAAATTAATTCCGAATCTGAACTTCCCGAAAACCAAAGCAATCTAAAATATTGTATTATGGAAGATTCTAAGTTATTATGATCCATTTTTCAAAAGTATTAGTTCAGCAAAACAGGTGCAATTCAACAAAGAAATTTTTTAAGGAAACAAATAATTGAATATTGGCCACCTTAGAAATCTAGGGACAGTTTTCAAAACAGGGTCAGAAACCTGACAACTGGATGATTGACAGTTCCCAACCCTGCACCTCAACTGCGTCATTCACAAAGCACTATATTTAAATGTAAATGCCCACATTGAACAGGAGGTGAGCTTGGTGGCCATTAATGGCACTTGGTGCCTCCAGGAGGCGGGAGCTGCCCGTCTGGCACCAGCAGCAAAAGCAGTAGCCATGTTGGGGCTTGATGCTGCCTTCCCAAAGAGAGCACAAATTTCCTCAAGGGGGCTAGCAGCATAAAGCCACAAAATGGATTATGAAAGAGCAAAACTGAGGTACTGCATGCTCCAGTGGACCCAAGGACCTAATGATTTTAATCAATAAAAAAAACTTCTCTGCTGCTACGCAGTGAACCCAACAGCTGTGCATGATACTGCCTGGGTTTCCCGAAATCACCATTAATAGTTGCAATGCCAATTTTCCTGGCCCTTTAACAAACTCCTAAGGCAGCTTAATGGTATGTTAATTGGAGGCAAGAAGGTTCCCCATTCATTGCTTTCCTCGCATCCCTCTCCTATACTTAGAAAATTATAGACTCCCCCGGAAGTATCGGAATCCAGAGATGACCTCCAGGACCCCAATCTTTAAATCAGACCCGCACCGGTCACAACCTCGTTGGCATTTAAAAATCCAGCCCCCAGTTTCAGAAAGAAAAACTGGATGCCTCAATTCAGTTCTATTTACATAAGATGCTTTTTGCCAACTGATATCATCCTTCATGTAATGGCTGTAGTTTGGCCATTTTATTGATTTGTTTTTGATGAACTTCATACTAATGGCTTCAAAGCAACTGCTTATGAGGAAAGATTGGACAGGTTAGGCTTATATCCACTGGAGTTTAGAACAGTAAGAGGTGACTTGATCGAAATCTTTAAAATCCTGAGGTCTTGACAGGGTGGATATGAAAAGGATGTTTCCTCTTGTGGGAGAATCTTGAATTAGGGGTGTCATGAAGAGATATTAATGCCTACAATATTGTTGGAAATTATTTTTTAATTGGAACTCTAATAGGGTCTGTGTCTATGTGTGCGTGTGTGTGTGTGTCTTAATTGGATTAAAAGCAGCTAATCTGGGTGCTTTGATGTATAACAGTTTTGAGATGTTAATTAGATAAATGCAAGGAGGAGAAAGTAAAGTGTACATTTGCATTTGTTGAATAAAGAATTCAAGAGTGGGAGTAAAATCTTGTACTTAGCTGGGAGTTATCAAGCAATGTGTTAATATTGCTAATAAAATTGGTGGAACGAAAGGGTTATTCTTAGAGATAAAATTAAAAAACCTAGTAATACAATGGAAAATTACATTCAAAGAGGAAGCTAGGTATAAACAGAAAGGAGTTTGTGTGTATCGGTCAGAGGCGTTTAAGATCTAACCAGTCTGT